>NC_048293.1:13175429-13775429 GCF_009762535.1 Notolabrus celidotus
GTGATTCAGTCAGTAACTTTATTTATTTATTTATGGAAAGTTCCATATAATACAGAACTATACGTTCATGGTCACTTTAGCATGAGGTCCTCAGAGAATTAATCTCCACTCTGCAATAAGAGTTTCTCTAATTTTCACTTATGAATAACAAATCCTTCTCTCTCCAAGAATTGCTGAAAAAAAGAAACTCATTAATTTTTCCACTTGGATGTATTTAACCTCTTTTCCATCAAGAATAACCCCTTAATTAAATTTTACAGCAGAGCAAAGGGTAGAAGATGAATTGACATAGTAGAGCTTTGTTAGAGGAGTTGAGTTTCTGCCACCAAACCGCTGCTTCGATTTCCTAAGACCTTCTGCTGCTCTGCTGTGGAGAGTTTTATATGTGCTTGTTTTGGTTTTTGTTGGTGTTATCTTTATCCAGGGTCTGAGTGTGCAGCTTTAATTAGATTCCCTCAACCCCAACATATAAAGCAAGCGTTCAGTGGTTGCCATATTTAAGCCTTGCCACATTTTATGTGTTGTTTGTTTAGCTAGGTTTGCTGTTTTCAAAATATATTAAGACTCAAATACAGTTTTCCTGTATGGAGACAAACAGACTAGCACTCGTTGGGAAACACTGTTTACCTGTGAAACTCTTCCATCAGTCTTGTTGTTTACTTTAAAAATATCTGAGGATCAGTTTTGGAAGTATGACTTCTTTGTGCATGTTTTTTTCAAAGATTTTAATAACAGAGAAGAGACATCCAAACATCTGCATGAACTTGGTACAGAAAACTGTGTCCGCCCTTGTTTCTAATCCAAGTAGATCTGTAGTTTTAAGAGCTATGCTGAGTTTAACACATGCTGGGACTTAGTTACTGGCACTTTCTCCCTTCATACGCTCTCTGTGTCCCACAGCTAAGACTTTTACTTCTTTATCTGTTGGCAAAAATTAGGGTAAAATTTGTTAGGTTTAATTGGTGGCTGTTTTAAAACTGGGGATTAGGATTTGAGTACACATAAGGCAGGATCATTTATTCATGATGGTTGAATGTAATGGAAATATAACCACTTAGCTCTCGCTGAAGCCTCTAATGAAATTGGACCTGAGACAATAACACTGGCCCTTGTTACTGTAAATCATAAATGTCCCAAATGAAATTTCCACAGTGGATTTACAACCTTGCCTGAGGAGTCAGTGTTGATTTTTTAACAGCTGTTCCACAAGCCCTTAGCCACCTCAGTATTGACTGTACTTTTAATGTTTGTGTCCACAGAAAGCGGCCATGACCCGAGCACTGCTGCCCCAGCACCAATGCCCAGCTACTGCCTCACCTCTAACGGGCATCGATACGAGGAAGGTGACGGCTGGCACGATGGCTGCCGTGACTGCTACTGTCACTCTGGACGGGAGATGTGTGTGCTCATATCCTGCCCTGTGCCCAGCTGCTCTAATCCTGTTGTGAAGCCTTACCAGTGTTGCCCTACGTGTGAGGGTAAGTTTACCCATGTCAAACGTGACTTTATTTTATATCTGGTTTCACAGATTGATTCCTGGTTAGAAATTCTTAGAACACATTTCTCTCTGTTTTTTTGTCAGTCACTTCTATTCTTTTGATAATGTACTACTCACCAACTTAATTACTGACATCTGGGAATGCAGGACATTGCGCAAAAGAGGACAAATAAAACAAGTCACACAGTTATGTTTTTTTACAAACCTCTGAAAGCTCAAATTCTTAAGAGAGACAGTGAAGGGGACTGACGAATTTCTGGCTAACTGACTTCCTGGTTCAAGCTTTTGACCTGGAACACAAAACCACAAAAACAAGCCCCAAGCATCAATCACCAAGAATAATGCTTAGAAATACTCCTCTCACTATAAAGTAGACCTATTATTCTAATTTTCGCCTTTCATTATGTCAGTCTGGGACACGTATAAAATGATTTTCAGCTCAACAAACTTCCTATTTATCTGTTATAGGCGCCCGTGAAAACCTCATTTACAGCATGATTCACTTACTCTGTTGTTGCTGCTTTTCCAGTGATATAAAGTTAGACACAGCATGTGCGTGTTACTTTTAACAAACTGTTGTAGTCATGAAACTTCCCAAAAGTAATGAAAACATCCGTTAGCTTCCCAGTCTAGCTAATAACAGATAGCTATTGTCTTCTGGTTACAATGTTTCTTACTACTTGTGGTTTTGAGCCTTCATGGAAGGATCCGCCCCTGGCTTCAGTTACAGCTGAGATGTAAATCCATCTCACTCTGGCCTCTGTTTACAAAGAAGTCATCTGTGAAGTGTTGTGAACAGCCATGTTGTGACTGTTGTTGTCCTGTAAACATAGAAACTTCCCGCTGTTTTCTGATGTCTTTGTCTTTGGGGAGACAAATTAGCTGTGATTTTCTTTCACAACCAAAAGAACTCTTAGGAGCAACTTTATGAGACAAACTGAGCAGAGGAAAAAGCTGAGGGGTGAAATGGACTTTCCAGCTTCAGGGTGGGCGTGTCCTTGACAGAGCTGCCGAGTAGGCTTGTCCTTTAGCATTGTTCTAATAGGACGGCAGAGGCTGACGTCAGGTTCAGGTCAAGTTTTGCAAAGTTTCTGAAACAAGCTGTTCAGAGAAGACAGAAAACATATCCGTGGATTAGGCCAACATACATGTATCTCATATTGTGAATTTTTGTTGAGGTTTAGTACGGACATTCAACATTGTAGCATTACTGAATATGTATGTATTAAAATATGGATGATATGCATCTTTAAAAAGACAAACTCCACCAACAGTGTAACATCAGTTTGACTTTCTTTTTGTATTTGAATTGCTTGAAACTAATTAACATTTAAGTCAAATGTACTTAGTTAGAACTGAAATCACATCTAATAACATAACATTAGCTCACTATCACTTACAGTACAAGAACAACTTGTAATTGATGCTCAAGTTTGCTTACACACATGCAAAAGCATACACACATGTCTGGAGCCTTTACTACAAAGCAGGATTTATAGTGTCAGGTAACTTGATTCATTTCTGGATTTCCAATCCTGCAACAGTGGTTCACTTATTACCAGAGTAGATAACCACAGAAATGTATGCTGATCACAGAACCTGCACCAGAGCAGGTTATATTTAGGGTCAGAGGTCTGCTTTGAATACACCACCCACAAACCAATCAGTGCTTAATCCTGGCGTTCTGTGAGCTGATTGCATCAGAGAGACCAGCAGGATGCTTTGTACCTTAGCTGATTTTACATGTGAAAAATATGAATGAAGTTATTGAAGTGATGATAATGAGAGTTTAAAACTGTCATAAACACCACAAGACGAGCGTTGAGCAACAAATCAGTTAAAGGGAAGGAACTGGTGTCAGATCCAATTTGTAGTAATGATGGGAAATGATACACTTAAGTGATACTAGCGCCTTTCCAGCCCGTCCTTGATTTTGCAAATACATCTGTGTTGACTTTGTTGGGAATTCTTTTATCTTCATATTTTTCTTGTTTTCCATGAGTTTTTAAAACATGATGATTTGCAGACGGAAGGCTGTTTCATGTTTACGCTAACACACGTGTTCACAGTAACTCTGGGTTATTCGTCAAGTTGATGACAAGCTTTGTGAGGCCGCTTAGCACAGTCTCCTTTTTCCGAGTTGTCGAAGCCAGATAACCAAAAAGTAACCCAGAGACAGTTGAACTCACTCTGTAGCACAGACCTCTGACACACAGCATACAGCATGAAAGAGAGCTTGTATGCCTTATAGACTCTCTATCCAGTTAAACTCTTAAACATACAGTCTCTGTCTGTTTCTCTCAAAGTGCTCACTGATCCACACCCACACTCTTTTTTTTTTATATCCACAACCGTCCGACTCATGCAGGATATTTATGGAAGGATGACTCAGTTAGCTGTTCAAACATTTAGGAGAAAGAATGTCTACAACTTTCAGAAGCTACACACTCTTTGCAGTCAGGGGACAACAGGATAACCTTTTGCAGATGTCCGCTACTCTGCTGGACAGAAAGATGTTTTTAACTAAAGTAGTGTCAAAACACATCTTGGACACCACCCCACTCTGCCCCGAACGTTTCTTTAAATGGAGAGCTGTCTCTCATGCGTCTTTATTCTAGAAACCTCTGACTCTGTTTTCTCTCTCTGGATTGTTGAGGAACTTCATTGTTATTTTTATGGCCTAAATGATGTGACTTTGATAGAAAAAAAATCTTTTTTCTTACTCTCCTCTTTTCCCTTTTAGATGAGTCAGGCAGCGGTCAGCCAGAGGGGATGGACATGGTGGTGTGCAGAGCTCCTGGGGGCGAGTTTTATGTGGAAGGGGAGACCTGGAACTTGGACGAGTGCACACGCTGCACCTGCAGGAAGGGACGTGTCCTGTGCGATACTGAAGTGTGCCCCCCAGCTCTCTGCCAGACACCAATCAGGAACAAGGACACCTGCTGCCATGTATGCCCAGGTAATGAGAAAAAAGGTGAGGGTGCAGGGAAACAGGGTCATTTCAGAAAAACCACAGGGGGCATTAGAGGTTAAGGTGGAACGCAGAGAAGTACAAAGCTGTTTTGAATGTGCTATCAGCATGGGGTTTTGAAAGGTCTTGTATGTTGCACTCTGTCAGGCAGTTTTATGTTAGGCACACAGACTCATAAAGAAACCAGCCAAGACCGGCTGGGTTTACATAGGGATCCTCCAGGCAGGCAGCAGCACATGTGCACTGCCTTCACCCAGCAGCCCACACCAAAGAGCTTCATCCCACTCTCCTTCAGCTTGATAGACAAGAATGTAACAAATTTCCATCAAACTGTGCTTTTCCTCTGGTTATGGGAATAAACCCGACAAAAATATCTTTGTAAACTGCACGCATGTTTTATTTACAACCATACCCAAACACCCAGGCCTCTCTCTTTATGCTAACAATCCCAGATCCCAAGTATTCCCAAGCTTGAGGCCCACAAATCAGCAATGCATGACTGCGCCTGAGAGCGGCTCCTCGAGAATGCCGACCCGCCTTATCGCTGCATCTCCCCTCTCACAAAAGCAGATTGTCAGAGGCCGGCCTTTGATATATGTATGGGCCTGGTCACCAGGAATGTGGGAATAATACACATCACACTGACAGGCCCTATGATGTATGAGTACTGCAGGGTAGCGCAGTGTGTACATGCTAACTAAGTCTTTGGTCATGAGAAGACCACAGATCTCAGGCCTGCGGAGGTCTGATGATTCAGAAAGATAAGGCTTTAGAGTTGACATCTGCCATGTGGAGGCACTTGTGTTTGTGTTTAACATACAGTTGAAGCATCTTATCTTGATCGTGAGCTAAAGGCCTTGTGTTGATTGAGATGTTATACAGAAGGGGTTGTGTAGGAGCAGGAACCTTTTATAAAGATAAATACAAAATGAGGTTGCATTTCTGCAAGCTAAATTTAGGCTCTACCTTTACATTGCAGTGTCTCATTACAGGAGAAAAAAAGGGCTACAACATGATTTACCCACAGCCAATACCTTTGCCTTTTTTCTCTCATTATAAAGTCTTTTGCTTTCATTCTGCAACTCCAGAGGAGACGTTGAGCCCCTTGCTCCCGGTGAACAACAGCCAGCAGGAGTACTGCATCACCAGCGATGGAGACGTGCTGCTGGCCGGAGACTCCTGGAAGGCCAACGCCTGCACCAGCTGCACCTGCAACAACGGCACCATTCAGTGTTTCTCCCAGCGCTGTCCGGCTGCCAACTGCAGGGTGCCCGTCTTACGCAAGGGCCAGTGCTGCCCACACTGTCTTGGTGAGTATTTTCTGAACAAAAAAGGAGGCTGCCAAAGATAAGCTTTCGAGTATTTTTATTTCACTTAGTAACTTTAAGTTCATGCTGTCTAAATGTGGCAATATTGCAAACTTAAATGTCGTTTATGAATCATTTTCACAAACTGAGAGGCCGAGCTGTAAGTGGCACCACTGGAACAAGGCACAGCCTGTTGTTTGGAAAGTTATAATTCATAATGCGACATGTCAAAAAGAGGGAGTAACCGAGGGAATGCCGGTTTCCCAGACTGAATGTGTGTGCATCTGTTTGTGCATTAGAAGTAGCCACTCTGGCGCTACATAGGGAAACATTCAAACTACATTCCATGTGACATACACACACGGTTCACTCAGAGCAAAAACATTCCCCTAGCATCCGCACATTCACACGTGTTTCCTGTCCCCGGCTGAATCGGACCTCGCTACACTCTCTGTGTGGCAGCACAGGAAGGCAAAGCTCCATGTCAGCTTTTCCTATAGAGGAAAACCTCAGCATAGGCTCCCATTGTTCAGCCTGATATGAAGCTGTTTCACCGGGCTTTTGTTTGTGTGATTACTCCAGTGGAAAACAGAGCTTTCTGCGTAATACCGTCATAAAGCAGCACACTGGAAATAAGAAGGACAGTTCTTATAAACAGCTCTTATATCAATCATGAGACAGGGGGAGGGGAGGTTTACACAAACTGTGTGAGAAATGTTTATAACTCAAATGTTTCTGATTACATCATTGATACTGAATCTTATATTGTGTCTGAACAGAAATAACAACCGCAGTGCCGGTGATGGTGTCAACCAGCGCTCCCAAGACAACGACCACTGTGACAGTGGAGAGTGCAGTATGGATCACCACTGTCACTGTATCGCCTATAATCCCTGAAACAGGTACATGCTCATCCAATCACCACCCACACAGCCATCCTCCTATGTTCAGTTTATCACTCTGTTTAAATGTAATCACATCCTAGTTGCTGGCATCATTGTACGCACTTTCCTCGCCAATCTCTGTGAATGTTTAGTCTTATGTGAGGTGCTTGGAAAGCCGCGATAAATAAGTGAAAGCTAAGCTAAACTATAGTGATAAATGAACACTGGCGAGGTCTTCTTTGGCTCATTTTTCAGTGTTAAAGCCTGTGTAAAGAGTTTTTGACTGATTGTGAAACAGATTGAAATCAATACTGATTCCTCTTTATGACCTTTAAAAAACAAATAAGACCATTAGACAGACGATTTCAATAGTGCAATTTTTTATAGTGTCAAGATCTGCAAAGTGACAAGATGTATATATTTGCCAGAGGGGGTACCAACATTGACACAAGCCAAAAGTTCCTCTCTGGAGCTTTAAGCATTAAGCTAGGCTAACTGCTTAAAGTAAAGAACTAGCTGTTTCTTTTGGAGGGGGGGGGGGGGGGGGGGGGGGGGGGGGGGGGGGGGGGGTTATGTTTAGGGGCATTTTTGCCTTTAATGATAGGACAGCTGAAGAGAGACAGGAAACGCGGGGAGCAGAGAGCGGGGAAGGACATGCAGCAAACGGTCGACCGGCCAGGAGTCGAACCGGCGAGATCTCTGCAATGAGGACCGTAGCCTCTATACGTTGGGCGACAGAAGATTAGAGCCACATTAAAAAAGGAAAAACTTGTACCTAAAAGTTGTAATGATACAAGAACAAGGTCTTCCCTTGTTCTAAGATAAAAGCATAAATTAACAAATATATGTTATAAATATTGTTGTAAATTAACAAAACGAAAGTCCAAAATTTGTGAGATTTAAGTCATTAATTTATGAGATTAAGTCTGCAAGATTAAAGTCGTAATTTTATGAGAATAAAGTTGCAACTTAATGATAAAGCTGTCATAATTACAGGCTAGGGTTAAACTATATGTAAAATAACATATAGGGGACAACAGAAGCCACCTGCACCAAAATGGGGAATGTGTATCATCTTGTAAATTTATATTCAGCAGCTGAGAACAAACAGAGGTTGTGGAGAAGTGAACAGGCTGCCTATCAGCCCACCCTTCTTCAGAGTAGACTTAGTTTCTTAAAGTCTCTTCAGACTTCTGACACTTATATCAATGTGGTGCTAAAAGATATCAAGTTATTTATGAAACTTGTTCTGAAGTAATAACTTCACAAGATGCTTCATGTTCCTCATTTAAGTTCTTGTAGGGAACAGATGTTTTTCTTTCTTTCATGCAATAGATAAAATGATGATGAAGATGATCATTGTTGTCCATTTCCAACAGATGAGCCAGCTTTGGGTGAGAATTACCCCAGCCAAACAGAGATGGCCCTCATCTACCAATCAGCAGCCTGGATCCTGGCAGGTCTCCTCCTGGCCATCATCATCTTCCTCATCGTGGCGTTGCTTATCAACAAGAAAAAGAAGTGGGTGCAGATGTCCTGCTACAGTGCTCCAAAGAAGGTGAGACTCTATCTGTAAATCACATAAAGTAGGTCATTAGTTTGAAGCTCGGGATCACAAAGGTCCTTGATCTTCCAGCTTTTGCTACAACAAGTGCTAAAGCTGTCATGACTTCAGGATTAATGTAGTTTCCCTTTGCTCTTTGGACTGCTAAAAGGTCAGGTCCATCATAAAATCCAACATAAAATGAGTTTTATGTCAGTAAATGAACACAAGCTGACATCAACAAAGTAAGCTTTCATCACCTACTAGCTGTCAGCCTGAATTATGATGCATTCAAACAACAAAGGATCATGTTGTTTTTCCTTTTACTTAGACGGTGATCCTCAAGAAACATGTGAACAAGAACGCGGTTGTCTACATGGAGCCCTCCAAAGAGAACAAGTTTCAGAACGTGAAGAACGATTGTGGCATCATCCACTTCTCTCCAGAAATGAGCTCCTCCTGCGTGGACAAGATGACCATCCCCAGGGCCAAGCTGAGCATGGGCAAGGACTGGACGCAGCGCTAAAAAATACACACCTCTCCAATCCTGCAGATCAGAGGTCTCCAGCCCCTCACTCTCCCTCACTGCTGGATCCAAGATAAAACACCTTGGACGCCACCTTGTCCTCAACCTTTTCTCTGTGTAACAGTTTAACTGAGGATGTTCTCAAAGAGGCAAAAAGTGACTCCTGTTTCTTTTAGTTTGTGTCCGTTTTCGTCTGTTTTTGGATCTTTCGGGTGAAGCGTAGCGCTTGGAGGTGGACTGACAGGTGGACTTATTTAGGACACTCTGGGCTCTGCTTTAAAAACAGAAGAGGAGGCAGCCACAGAGGCTCCTCTGTCAGAATCAGACTTGACTGTGAACTTTGTAAAATTATTGCTCATTATTGCCTCCTTTGAAACTGGAACTCTGAGGCAATAAGAAGAGCATAAAAAGCTTTAGGACGGGGGTTTGGGCTGGAGTTTAGAGGGGGTTTAGAGGACGCTGCCCCCTCTCTGCTCAGCAGTGCTTCTTGGATGTAATCATCTTCATCAGCGGGGAGGCCAAAGGAACTGATAATCCTCAGATCAAAACTGGGTTCAGAAGCCAAACCATAACAAGTCAACAGGCTTTATATAGAGCCCCTTATCCAAACCCCTGCTATAGAATGTATGGTTTCCATCTTCCTTTTTGTATATTTCTAGTGTTTGTTCTTGTTGTAGTGTTGTTCTTGGCCTACTCCTGTTTTTATTATGGGCCAGAATGAAATATTTTGAAGATGCCAGTCTAAACATTCCCCCCGATTAAGTTCAGGAAGGACAAGCTTCCCAAATAATAGCCTACCTTCAGATGACCCCAGTCATTCCATTCAGAAAACTCAGACAACAAACCACAGTCCTACGAAAGGAAACATTTCATTCTGCTCTCTGAAACTCACCCGCAACACAGTAGCCAGTAGGCTTCATGTTTCTTGACCGTGTCAGGCGTGCTTCATCATCTTGATAATCACAGAAATGAAGTTAAAGTGGAGTGATGTTGATCCTGGAAGGATGTCATTTTAATGAATGCAGAGGAAAAAAAATAGTACAGACTTCATCTGGACTGTCAATGAATGTCTTTGTTCCATGCCTCACTTTGTAACTTCATACTTCATTCACATCCCTGTGTGTGTGTGTGTGTGTGTGTGTGTGTGTGTGTGTGTGTGTGTGTGTGTGTGTGTGTGTGTGTGTGTGTGTGTGTGTGTGTGTGTGTGTGTGTGTGTGTGTGTGTGTGTGTGTGTGTGTGTGTGTGTGTGTGTGTGTGTGTGTGTGTGGAACTACTGCTCACACTGAATGTTAGAGATAGTAAGTAATGATTCAGTTTTAGGGCCTGTTTCCACTACTGGCACTTTTTGCACAGACAGCAACAAACAAACTCAAATTCAGAGTGTTTCTCACTGGCGCTTAGTATTGTTAGGTTGGGGCTCTTCTGCTCTTCTTGTTAGTGACATTAAGTCTGTTTTATATTTTTCTGTATGATTCATATTTGCTTTTTTCAAGGAAATTTTACAAAGTAAAAACAAAATTTATGGAGAGGAATGATGGCCTGGTATTAGCAGCAGCTCCAGTTACGGAAACTGTACCCTTGAAGAAATGAGTGGTTAGTTTCGCTATTATGCTGCTATTATTGACAAAGTTGACGTCAGAGGTTCCACCTCTTCTTGACTTTGGTGGGTGAGGGAGAAGTTACATTGATGAGCGTTATGGTGTTCCAAAGCATTTTCAAATGAGGGCGCTGAGCGCAGTGACAAATAACAGCTGACATCAAGGGTGTTTCCACTGAGTGCTGAAAACGCTGAACTGCATTGGTTTTGTGCAGCACACAAAATGCTTGTAGTGGACACAGGCCCTAATAAGCCTTAACTCTCTAGCCTTAAAGCATTTTCTTTGTTGGTGTCTTGTTTTCAAAAGAACAGTTTGTCTGGATCAAGGAAACATATATATATATACCCGCTATTAAGATGAGAGATTGTGTTGTACAGCATCATTAACCCTTCATATACAAGAGAATCATGGGATAAGGAAATGTATGGGTGTAATGGGAGCTGGATAGTAACTGCACGTAATGGTTCATTACACCTTCAGAACAAGTCAAAGAGACGTGGCACCTTTCTTTGGAGCCAGTTTAGAAAGCACCCTGCAGGATTCCTGGAGGGATAAGGACCCTAATCAGGGATTTGATAGGCATATTGAGCACACTGACATGTTAGACCACTCATGTGAACACGCTGATAGAGCGAGAGGCTCGACACAGATATGATCAGCACAGGGGAAGGACTGAATCTGAGAAGTGTTATGAAACAAAATGTGGGTTCAATAGAATATAAAAAAAGTTTTGGATCAGAGTTCTCAATCCATTGCCAATTTTTTACAATACAAAGACCATTCTGATGCCAAAATTGGTTGGAGACCAATTTATAGTGAAGTGTTTGAGATACTCAGTAGATGTGTCTGTTTGAATCATGACCATGTGCTTTAAAATGAAGAGGTGACTGTAAAAGCTTGCGCAGTTCTTTGTTCTTCTTTGTGTAAAAAAAAAAGTAGTTTAAATTAGGACAGAAGAGTACCTTATTTATTTTTTCACATAGCTTTATTTATTAATACTATAGTTTGAGTTTTTGTTTTTCTGAAAAATGAACTTTTGGTAGCCAAAGCTGCTGTACATTGTAGACTATATACCATTTCTATCTGCTATATTCTATTCAACCTTATTTATTTCACCGTGTCAAACCTTGTAAATATGTTTCCTAGATGATGAAATGTAACATTTCCATGTATTTTGAAAAATAAATGTGTGAACCGAAGCCGCTTGCTTTGAACTGTGCAGAGGAACGATCCTCTAATGTGCTCTGTCGTCATCTAAGATGGTATCTGTTAGTGGTTTTTACTTCACTTGCACATTTGCAGGCTCATGCACATCTGGTTCTGGAGTTGTGCTCCAAATGGGAATTTGTTTTCTCTTAGTTGCTTTAAATCTGATCGTTCTCTTGTGCTTAACATGGTTGTTCTCTTATCTTGGTAGCGCTTGCAGATGTGTTTAGTGGTGGTATTTTGTTTCTAAGGGGGGTCCTCTGAGATTTAAGTATGAGCGAAGGGCAAGTAGACCTCTCATCTATCCAATGAGGCTAATAAAACACAGAAGCACACCAAGAAGACACGCAGGCCGGATCTGGAAACCTGGGTAATCCTCGCTGCAGACTCTGCTGTTGTTTTGACTTGTTCGTCAAAGCTTGCTCATAAACTTCAAGGTGAGGAAGCTATGCCGGAAGGATCAATAAAGCACACATTAGGGTCAGTTTCCCAGGCCTTGAAAATGCCAAATACTACAGCACAAAGCCTTCAGACTATCAAAGGCAGTGCTGTTTGACTTGAGATAAATTCACAACTCCCAAAACATTTCCACTTTTATCTCAACTGAGCACCAGCTTGATCCAGAAGTACCACCTACAATAAAGATAGGCACTAGCTTATCTGGTAATACTCAATATTCAGATTGTTTACCATACATACTGCAGTACTGTAATCGCACACACACTTAAACATGCACAGAATCACAGCTCCATGTGGGAAAACGTGATTTATTTCTACCATTCATACTTTTTTGAGTAGAAATGTAAAATATTTGTATTTCTGACACAATCTTCACTAAAAAGCCCTTTCACAACATTTTCAGTTCTATTAAGGCAACAAAGTCCAGTGGACTGCTTCTCCTAATTAGTTGGAGAAAGACCACAAAAACACTGGAACGACTTGGGAAAGTCACGGAGTTTAGATCAAAAATCTAAATTACCATTCAACATGATAAAAAAAAAAAACACTCCCCGTCTTCTCTGCTCTTCTTTTCAAAATAGAAAAGATACAAATCCGTCAATGTTCAGCTTGCTCCTCTGGTCCAAGGATGGAAATAGTCTCTGGAAGTCGCCTGAGCCTTGAAGCAGAGCAGCACATCTCCCAGGCTGGTGAAACCCCCTTAGTTTCACAGAAGGATCTTGTAGTAGTCGTCCTTGTAGCTGTATAAGACCACCACAGCCATCCTGAAAGGGGACAACATCTGTCACTTATAAGGTTCCAAAGAACATTCAAAAAAACTTTAAATATGGTGAACTTCCAAAGGCCACATCTGAAAATCAGAACAATGAAAACTCAGCTGAGAGGGTTTCCAAAGTCATGGATATCTTGAGCTCAAGAGGTCAGTAGTGTTGCCAGGAGTCCATATTGTAGCTAAAAAAAGTCCTACAACTCAGAGGGACAATAATAGACACCTAAAGAACTGAAATATGTAGTGTGGACTATTAGAAGAACTGGGCATCACAATCTCTGGGATATTAATGAAGTAAAAACTACTCCATTCAATTCTGTTATCATCTACAGTGATTAATGGAAAATACTGATACTCCTACACACTTGGCCATACTAGCAGAGCAGCTTTAAAGGCAGCAATGATGTTCAGCCAGACTGAAATATCTTCAATAGCTATTCCACAGATTGTCATATGGTTTGTACACATAATTATGTTCCTCAGAGTATGAAGAAGAGATGATATTCAAGAAGTGACAGAGCTGTGGTTTTATAAGTGATGCCAATGGGAAAGTGCCTCAAACTGTGTTCTTACCAGTGGACTAAACCACTAGGTTCAAGACTTCTAAAGAATGTCCTGAAGCTTATTTTTTAAAACGTATTGATCATATTTGGAGTCAAAGGTTTAAAAAACAAACAAAGCGGGGGTTGAACCAATGCCAAACTCAAGGCTTCAAAAAGTGAAATCATGAACCAATCCGTTACATCAGGGTGGCTTCATCCTACTTCAGACGTAAAGTGGTATTAATTCAGTGCTAATTTTAAATGTTCTGCCACCATGAGGGGTATTTTTTTCGTGTTTAGGTGAAATGTTACACAAACTACAGGATGGGGTGCTAAGCTAAGGAGACATTCAATCTTAGATGATCCTTAAACTTTGTATTTCTCATCTTTATCAGTTGAAAAGTTCAGCTTGGAAACTTCATACCTACTAAACATCAACATCTAAGCACTGTCGTTGTGAATGTAATACCATGCTGGTGTTAGCATTAAGCTTAAAGCCTCACAGAAGTGCTAGTGTGGCTGTAGACTTGCTAAAACTGCCTTAGCACATGCTAAAAGGAAAGCTCAGAGACTGTGACACCCTCAAGCTATGTTTAGTTTATTGTCTTGCTGCAGCCAGGTGACTGCATGAGCCCTTTAACCCACTCATCTGGCTTCAGGTGTCTGAGCCCCACACACGGAGACAACAACAACAGCACAAACACAATGAAAATACTTGCTGAATGTATCCATTGTTGCCTCTGAGATGCTCATTTAACAGCTGAGACTCCCCCTCCTCTCTGACTGGCAAATCAAACACACAGCAGAAACAGGAAATTAAAACCAACTGCTCTGGTTGAGGCGGACGGGAAGCCAGAAAGGGAAGCTTTGATTTCTTCTTTGTTACCATCCCATTCATGGCAGAGAAAATCAGCTGAATCCCTCACAGGGTCGCTCTCTGTGGGCTTTCACAGGCGTCACAACACTAGAAGCTCAAATACAGAATTACTGCACTTTGAAACGTTCTGCTGGGAAGCTTGAGAATATAAATCACTACATCCACAACCAGACTAACTGATGAAGCAAACACGCTTCCACTGCGCTGCAATCTCAGCGTCAATCAAACTTTGGCGTTAGGAGGCAGACATCAGAGGACCAAACAAGGCTTAGCCTTCTCCAGATTTCACCTCAGGAAATGGGATCAGCTGGGGATTTGATGTTCTGTAAGGCAGTAGTTATCTGTCTAAAAAGCTGCCTTTGAAGGGCTGACTGTCACTGTTACACCTGGAGTGTGTGGGCTCGGTCGGGGCTTTGGAGTGGCAGCTGCCCATAAAAGGAAGTCTGCCTTTTCTGCTGCTTTAAAGAGTTCTTTACTTTATTCCACTGTTTGCACCAGGTTTCATTAACTGGTTCAATTCTTGGGCCTCTTTTGTTTCCTATCTGCCTTCTCCCTCTGGGATTAATTTAAAAAAAAACGTGGCATCTCTCATCACCTTTATGTGAATGACTCAAATTTAATGATCTCTAAAACCTTTGCTGGGGAGTCTTACACACATCAAAGCCTGGATGGCTTTATTTACTTTAAAAGTTTAATGAAGATAAAACGGAGGTCATGATGTGTGGACCCAGGGGTGCCTGTGAAGCCTTATGAAGCTGGGCTTCCTGCAACCATGTGAAATACCCACATTTACCAACCTATGGGCCAACATCGACAGTGATTTGATATGGGATGAACAGATCTAGTTTACTTCCATCAAGTCTGTTTTATCATGTAATGATTGAGGTCTGCTGCTCTTATTTAACAGACCATCGTAAGCGGCAACATATTCCCCGCATCCTGACCTTCCTCCCTTGCCTCCCTGTACCTTTAATGATTCATTTTACGATTTCTGAGTTAAAGTTCGTAAATCTTCCAATGAGAAGCCCCCAACATCCTTGACCTCCTCACTGTCTACATTGTCCCCCTTGAGGTCTTCTGTTAGCTGTTTCTTGTCACCTCTTAGTAGACCAGGATGAAAACCAGACTTAGGCTGTTCCTTTCCTGCAGTGGCCCCTTAATTATGGAATCAGCTATCCCACCATGTTGGAGCGTTCCCCACCTCACCAAATATCAAATCCTGTCTTAAAAGTTCATTTTATTCCCAAGCTTTTAACCCAGCATGAGAGCTTTGTGGTCTCTGTCTTGCTGAGTACATTTCTTTTCTTAATAACTGTGTTTTTTGTTAGTGTTCTTAAGTAATTTTATGTACTTTACTGTGTTTTTATTCCTGCTTTTCCTGGGTGCTGGTTAAGCTCTGTGGTTAAACTGTGCACCCCATGTACAGTGTGGTCAGCCAAGGTATGAACCCAACCCTCAGCCCTTTGACTGCATGTCATCCCCACTCTCTCACTGAATCCACTTTCCTATCCTCTCAATAAAAGCACGAAAAGCCCCCAAAATAATCATATTCTGCTTTTTTCATTCACTGTGCTGCACATGGTGAACTTTGTAGTTTTTCCCAGTGCGATTAATAAATACAGTGGATTGGAGAAAAACAAAACAGTAGTGGAATAAAACGTGTAAGTGAGCAGAAAGGCTGTAGGACCTTTGGCTAATCTTCCACAGACGCTACAACTGAGACAAGATGTCAAAATCTGCTTGTTTGGAAAGTGTCAATAAGGGATAGGTTCCTCATTTTTCTTCACTCTTGAGGACGACTGAAATACAAAACATTCTGACACTTAAGGCAAAGCTACGTATGGGAAAACAGGAGTTTGAAACAATAGATCCATCCAGACTGTAGAGGAGTAAAAGAATAACATCACAGAGTTAAAGATTCATGCAAAAAAGAAAAAACAATGCACCTTTTTGCAATTTTGAAATGGTGGATCTCATCACAGATCGACTTCAGATAGCGCTGCTTTGGGAGACGAGACAGCAGAGTCTTCACACTGCTGTTGAACTGCTCTTCACTTTCAAACTGAAAGAAAAAGAAAGAGCCAAGGTTAGAGAAACATAACGAGTGACAACAAAGTGGCAAAATGTGGAACACAAGATAGAAATAAAGCCTGCTACAGATAAGGTTTGCTGACACTTTGTAACCTGTTATTCTCCTAATGTTTGTAGCACGCTTCATGATTTTAAAGTAGACGTGATTTAGAGGAATAGCAGGTTTTTCTGTTGCAGCCTTGGGGTATATTTTTGCACGTCAAGTGTAGCAGTGCAGCAAAGTCTCAAAGCTATGCCGGGTTTATGGAGTCCTCTGGTTCTCTGTGGGTAATTTGACATATTTAAAACAGGCCTTTCCTGCACGCCTGCCTGTACTCTCTGTGTATTGTCATGTGTTTTACACACTAAACGTGTTGTCTTTGACACATGTGCTGTGAGGGGTTCACTGTATAGGTGGCCCATTCATTTATGGAGTGGAGGCCTTTGCTGTTATAACTGGTGTTAAGAGCCTTTTTCAGCTCCATGTAACGTAGTGTAATATAATTAAAGTCTTTTTTAAACTTCTGCTCTTTGGAAGCAGGATTTTAAAAGGTGCAGCTTTGCTCAGGAGTTTGGAATGTGAATATTAACACCTCTTAAGTATGCGTTTTGTTAACTGTAGTATGTGTGGGTGAAATATGTGATCCTTGTTAAGGGAGTTAGACTCAGGCGAGGGTGTTCCCTCACTGCACTCCTCATCAGACTGTTAGGAAGCAGACGGGATCCCCTCTTCCTGTCTGGGATATTGACCTCTCATGGCCATTCTTTCCACATCCCCCCTCCCTTCCACCCTTTATTCAGAGGTAACCTTTTATTAACTCCAAATATGAAGCCAGTACCTCAAGAGACAGGAAGTTGACCAGCGTTTCCTTCTGCAGATCCACCTGTGGGATACAAAACAAGAAGTGTCAGACGAGTACACCATGGCAAATTATATCACTTAGAAATCTCACAAACTACTCCATAACACAGAATCTGCTGCTTTCATAAATAAGATAACAGTTACACCTGATGCTCAATAATCTAAGCAAACCAAATTAATCGAGTCCACTCCAAATTACCAGATGTATTACTTGAGCATCGGTATCGGGATATCAGCTTATCAGCAAATAAGCAAGCATTTATTAATGGCAGTAGTGGATATACTGTGCACTGATCAGCCACAACATCATAGCAACCTGCCTCATATAGTTTAGTCCCCTCTATGGGGCTCTACAGGGCCTGAACAGTCCTGGCCTGATGAGGCATGGACTCCTCTTGAACTTGTCGTCCGGCTCTGATGCTTATATGTCCACTTCAGCCTCATACACAACAAACTGCGATACACTGTGTTCTGAGACATTTCTATCAGAACCAGCTTGAACTTTTTCAGCACTTTGAGCTCCCATAGCTCATCTTCTACAGACCATCCTTCACTCCCCACATAACTCAGTGAGTGTTGGCTGACCATGACCCTTCCTTGGACTACATGTGGTAGGAACTGAGTCACTGACCATTGCAGACTGGGAACACCCCACAAGAAGTGCAGTTCTGGAGATGTTCTCATCCATTAACTTCGAGGACAATATGTTCACTTGCTGCCTAACATGTCCCAGCCACTGACAGGTGTCATTATAAAGAGTTAACTAATGTCACTCACTTCACCTCTTAGTGGTCTTAGTGCTGGATTAATAGTGTATATGATGCCTTGCAAAGCCAGCTTACAGGCCCAGTATTTTATCCCACTGTCAGATTTTTCATTTGATTAAAAAAAATAACATTTTGTCAAGTCTGAGGATCTTTTACATTTTTCACCATTTTTTTTATTTAATGACTGATTACAGTTGTCAGTGTATTCTGTACTGGTAACAACGATAACAATAAATAGCAATGAAATAAAAATTAAGAAAACATGGGTCTGCGAATCAGTTATCCTCCAAAGTGTTACGTCTAACATGAGGAATGGTTTTGGCCCTTAATTTCCTCGGCATCCCTTCTTATTACCCATAGTTCAACTTTCACTCTGCTCTACAGAGGTCTGAAATGACTCCATGTCCTTTCTACAGATAGAGCTAACAGCCTCTTGGGTTTGAATTGGAAAATGAGTGCTTTCATGTTCCAGGACCACTGACTGACAGACCAGCAGGCAGCTGTCAAACAGGAACAAAGACTTCCAGGCGTGCTGTGCTTACCAGAATCAAGGTGATTATGCCTGTTGTGTTTCAATAACTTTATTTACTCTTGCTCCACTGATGCACTCCAGACCTCAACACAGATGACAAATGTATTTGGAATATGTAGCGACTTGGTAAATAAGGCAAGCAGGGATGATTTACTTTGAGAATATCTGGCCATAAATCTACAACACAAACCACAAATAAACTCAATATGGCAGCCATTTACGTCCCATGAAACGACTCGCTCGCTGCCCTCTGTTTAGTGTTCATTGTTCTGTAGCGATGAGAACGGATTCACAGCCATCTTAACCTCCAGCGGGGGGATTTTGGCGCAAGGCATGTTGCTATAAAAGGGGCTGCTCCACAGAGATGTTTGCTGTTTTAGCTATCAAAAGGACTTTCCTCGCTCTGTGATTTCACACATGAATTCAAGAGATAAGGTGGGAGAGCAGAGAAAAGAGGGAGGGGTGGGGGGGCTGGGATTGGGAGGGGTAGGGGAGGGGAGGGGAAATTACTTACTGCCAGAACCTCAATGTCATTGCTCTTGTTCTGCAAATTGCCGCAGAGATTCTGTAACTTGTTTTGGATCTGAAAGAGAGAGTTTAGGAGAAACAGATTAGGGGAGCAAGGGTGGAAGAAAAATGATTGCTGTTCCCGCGATAAAGATGAACAAGGAGGAAGAAAAACATCATGTAATCATCTAATAAGCAAACAAGCAAAAGCTATATTTATAGCTGTATTTTCAGCAAACACATTTCCTTCAGAGATAAAGGTCCTCCCAAATTCTGAGTGTATTGTTTAGAACTGATGGCTACATTAATTCACAAAACACAGCTGATCATCCCACGTGTAGCATTATGCAAATGTTATATATATCCGGCATCACAGCTCTTTCTCCATGGTGTCAAATAAAATACATTTTCCTATAAAAAAAAAAGAGCTCGAGAACTGCAATGTTTTCGACACAAGGTACTTCATGGCGTTTTTGTGGGGCTGATCTCAAATGTTTAAACGAGCAGGTCCAGATGCAAACTCCAATTTTGCTTCAATGGAAAACATTTGTAACTAATTTCCAGAACCACAACAGAATATTTGGCAGAACCTGATCACTCCTCTCAGTAATAATAATAAAAGCTGATCTGAACAGGTCAGCCTGCGAGCAAAATAGTTCCTGTGCCAAATGTTTTCTGCAGGTAAATGTTCCATTTGTTTGTGTGTGTGTGTGTGTGTGTATGTTTAATGCATCACAAACCTGAGTCTCGTAGCGTCGTCTAGCACTGGCAGAAACTTTTTCCGGGCTGATTACGTTCACACTCAAATTCGTGGTGCTGCTGCTGCCGTGCTGCTCTGAGGAACCTTGAGACAGAAAAAAAGGTAAATACGCAAATTTAATCCAATTATACGTATTTTACTGTCTTTAATACAACAGTTAATCAAAGCATAGTCCCACACCTTTCTATCAAATTAAAGCAAGAGTGAAATTTTATTTTTAAGCTGGTATTTATTTTAATTACATCAGTTTGATAGCAATGTGCATGCCAGAAGTGGTGTTATATCCAACACATAGTTTTCTGTTGCACTGATTCTGCACCACTCTGAAATAGAGCGTAATATCAGGAGTGAGCAAGTAACACTGAAATCAGTCATACACTCCTGATCACACATAGTCTCAATATTCTGTTTCATACTTCAACACATTTATGGCACAGAGAGCTTAAGTGGAGTCAAAGGACGAGTGTCTAAAAACAGAGGTGTGGCTGTTTCATGCTGCAGTTAGTCTTTAAGGTCACAAATATAAGCTTTGAGCTGTTTACAGAGGCAGACTGGGGGAATCAGGCTGAACACAGTACCTGTGGTGTTGAGCAGCGATCCTTTAGGGTTCTGGAGAGACATGCTTTCAGAGATTTCTCTGCAGGGGCACAGGGGCGACATTATATAAGAGCAAGCCTCTTACATCATTCACACATCTGAGCTGTACATTAAAGCTCAACTCTTTTACCTGATGTTTCTGTCCTCAAAGAACTTGGTCCGACATTTCTGAATGATGTGGTCCACTAAGTCTGACTCGGGGATCCTTTTCTCAGACTGCCTGTCCTTCTCAAAGGATTTCACCTGTGGACATAATAACTTTAACATGTGCTGCTCTTTACAGCTTTTCCATATTTCTCTCCTCAGAAAGGACAATAATGATTCTCAATGTGACTCTCAAAAACTAAGGCAACCATTCAGGCTCATTTGTAGCATTTTAAACTTGTAATTCAAATATAGAAGTATTTTTAGAGCAGAGCCTTACAAAAAACAAATTTTTGATGTGAAAAATGCAACAATATGACTCTGCAGGTACTCAGAAAGCTCCTCTCATTACCAGAACACTTTATTGAAGAACATGTTACATATAGGGCTGTCAAAGTTAACTTATTAATGCTTGCTACTCTGATGACCATAACACATTCAATGCTTTTAATGAAAATGATTTTCCTTCCTTGCTTCAAATTTGAATTTACAAAGATCCTCATTTACAAAAATAAGCCCTTTAAAGACACTGATTCATGATGAAAGTTAGACTAGAATCTGTGCCACTGGGCAGCAGAAAATGAGACAGCAGGTTTTTGTAAACTGCTGTGATGGTATAATGTAAAACTGTATGATCACGATGCTTGATATTCCTCTACAGTTCTGTGGATTATCAGTGAAATGTAAGAACACGCTGCAGACTCAACAGTCTCTTGCCCCGAAAACCAAACAAAAGATCTGTGTTATTAACTCACAGATTTTCCTGTAATGAAACATCTGTCTCCCCACGGTGCGATATAATCACCTACTTGCAGGTCACAACTCTAGATCGTGTCATTAACAGCATGGGAAAAAGGAGCCTGTTGTGCACTAGGTAAGCCAGTAATGGTCAGCTGAACATAAAAAAAAATTGCATTCATGATGCTGTGTAAAAGGTGCATGCACGTGCACTGTGGTACACAAAGCGCTGGATGGGCTCAGGTAAATTTGCCGGGATCGCACAGGTGGATTCAAGGGGTGTCCAGGTTGGCCTGGGCTCCACTTAAATTCTGACAGGTGCCACCCCAACATCCTGATAAAATACGTGGGCTGTGTCGAAGCAGGTTGCTAGTGGCTTTCTTTGCATTTGAAAACTTGCATTAATATTCTAAAACAGTGATTCATTTTTGTAACTGATCTAGCACTAGCAACATAATTGTACATTGTTCTAATGTTGACCACCACCAGCTCATGTTTGATGCTCTACCACATGTGCTGCAGACAATGCTGGGATCACTGTGCACAATTTGTAAAACCCCCAAATCCTGATTCATACATTGTGTAAAAAAGTTAACTCTGTCAATGCATGCATGCATACCAGAACATGTAACTTCGATACCGATGTATCTGCAAATATCAGCAATAACTTCTGTAAACCAGTACATCGGTCAGGCTCCAGTCTTGAGCTTGGCTTACCTTCACATAGTTTCCCTCTTTGTCAGAGACCAGGACCATGCAGCTGATTCCAGCGAGCCTGCAATGCTCCAGCAACGTCTCCTGAGACTGAACACACAAAATGACAAAAGCAGAATTACTCAAGTGTTGTAGCTGATTTAAGCTTGCATTCAAATAATCAACATTACTCATTTTCACAACTGCACAATAGAACCATTCACTGCCTGATTTCTGATTGCACTTGATGCTGATGATGTGTCATGATTTGTCATTGTTGGGTTTTCCAGATGCCAGCCACTGGGCCTGCATGGGTTTAGTTTGGAGGGAGGTGTGGACTGAAAGTACATACTGCACCACTGAAACTCGCTGCCATTTCAGTTCTCTTCCATTAAACACTGAAAGAATGATGAGTAAAGTTTGAAAACATGACAGGGCTTTTGCACTTAATGCACTGTGGCTGCCCTGTTCTCAACGAGGCTGATTCAGTTGCTAAAAGAGAAAGGAAAGGGCACGGCTGAGATGCCACTTGGCTAAGGCATAAAGGCTGTAAAATCTTAAAAAGTGAGGTAACCATAAGCTCAACAATTCCAACGATGGCTAAGAACAAACCCTTCTTAGTCCAAATGTGTGCATGGCTCCACTCTCTCATCACATAAGCTCTAAATCTTCCTCGTTTCCCACAATATTCTCAATGACAGAACAAATTAAGTCAAAGGTAAGCTGTTCCCTGGAGTCCAATTGGTGTTGACGGCATGTGGAAGGGGTTTGCCATATTTGGATAATAAAAGCTAAAAGAGTGGAACTGTCTCCTTGAGGTTGAATTAAAGCTCCAGAATTGGCTCGTTAAAAGGCCAGTATGTGAAAGGTGTTAACAAAAGTCGAGCAGAGGGGGAGAGACGGGTGAGAAGGCTCGAACAAGGTGTTCTCAGCATCTCGCCACTGAGCCAGGCACCACCTGCATACGTAATCAACAAACACACACACAAACAGTGTTGACAAATTGGACACAGTGCTGCTTGTTTGAAGCCAAACCCAACCTTTCCTAATTGCTTCTAAGAACCCCGGGCGGAAATTAAGGTGGCCAATCGCTTATGTCCTGTGCCAGTACAAAAGACAATGAAGACCAAACATTAATGCACTGCAGAAGAGGAAAGTTCAAACAATAGGTTATAAAGAGTAAAAGGGGAAAAAACAGGAGGGGTGTTTAAATGTGGGCACAGCAAAGTGCCAGGCAGGGCGTTGACACAAACACAAGGCTGAGATCAGTTTGTCACATAAACATGAAGAATGTGACGGCGGCATGGCATCAGGAGTTTTGGACCAGAAGATAATAACTTCACTCTGAACAGACTGATCTCACTTGGCTGCTCTTCAATCCCACATCAAATTTCGACAACAAAAACTTATCAAAAACTTTATTGGACGCTCATCAAAGAGACAAAGTCGATTACTGCAAAACATGACTCCATGGCATGTTGTCCCAATATGGCCTGTAAGCCTGTTTCAAATTAAACCACAGGGAGCAGCTCATTCTCTGGGATGTTTACTATTCCTGATGCTGTCTTGATAAGTCTGTTGCTGACAGATGAGTTATTTTTTTCACTACAAGAACGGAAGTTTAGTGATGTCCTCTGTAGTAGGGACGGACGAACAACAGAGGAAGAAGGACAGAGGGGGAGTTAAGGTTTTCCCTTAGTTGGGGATCTAAAATGTCAGATATGTGTTTGAGTTTGGACTTCTAAGTTTACAATCACAAACTCCCTCAATTCCTCCCTCTTGTAAAGCACTATGAGCAACCCCCGTGCAGTTTTCTTTCTCTCGCAGGTCCGGAAGCAACAGAGAGGGAGTAACTCACTGAGAAATGGACTCTGCTTTCTTCAACCAATTTATTAGTAGACCTCATCCTTCCTTCATGGCTCAGGCTTGACTTGGCTTACGTTGTTTTACTTAATTGTACAGGTGCTCATTTTTTGCAGTGTAATATTTCAATTATTTTTCCCCAACACAAATGCAACCTTGTCTTTTGGACAAACAAAAACAGACATTTTCCTGGATTTCCATCAAGAACCTGGAAGCTACAAGCTTCCAAAGCACATCTGGTTCTCATGTTGAACTTCATAGATGAAGATACAGTTCACACCAATCAAACACAACATTATGACCACCTGGGTAGAATAATGAAGGCCTAGATCAGAGACAAAACAACACAGATTTGACAAGATACTGACACCTCCAGACCTCTGAAGCTGTGCTGTCATATCTGGCACCAAGATACTGGCAGCAGATTCTTTAAGTGTTGGAAGTTGTGAGGCAGGTCCTTCATGGATCAGACTTGGCTGTTAGGCAAATCCCACATTTGTTTGATTAGATTTAGATCTGGGCTTTTTGGAGCCCAATTCAACACAATCATGTTCCTCCAGGCCACCTTTCTGTATTGCTCTGTGATCCCATTATAGACACTTCCTGATGCAGACAGGGTTCAGCATGGACACCCTGACTGGTCAGTAGGTATGCAGCCCTATATGACCTTTCTACCAGTTCCAGCATTCACTTTCATCAATTTGAGCCCTGCTTGTGCCAGCCTACACTCCACAAGTGCATCAGCAAGTCTATGACCCTGCTGCTGGTACAATGGTTTTCCATCCCTGGACCACATTGATAGGTAATGACCACTGTAGACTCAGTCGTCTGGCCATCACATTTAGCCTTTGTTAAAGCAGCTCGCATCTGCTTGCTCATTTTTTTCCTGCTTCCATCAAACCAAATTTAAGGATCAAATGTTCACAAGAGCCCAACAGATCCTCCCCACTAAATGATGATATGATCAATGATGGGCACTTAACATGTCAGCTGTCATAGAATTATGGCTGATTGGTCTATGTTCACAGTTTCTAATCCAGTTTAAAAAACAAATGTAAGGGTGTGGACTTAGCCTAATGGTTAAGTTGCTTGCCCATGTTGTGGGTGACTGGTATGTAGATACAACTTCAGAGTTCCTTTGGGATTTTGGGTAATGGTCACAAGAATAGACAAAATGTATTTTGGTGAATAACACAAATAACATTATAAACACAACATTGTTAGTTTACAAGAAAACTCCACAGTGCACCTTTAAATCAAAGCAACTCAATGTCAGCCAGGCCAGCACACCAACCTGTGAGAAATCATAGGCTATGTCTGAAGAGACACCGGCACTCCACAACTTCTGCACAACGTTGACAGCTCTGGACATGGAAGAATGCCCCACTGGGACTACCAGTGCATCGCAGGTGCTCACTGATGTCTAAAACAGAAACGAGACAGTTTCAAAAAACCTGTTAATCATCTGTTGTGTGAAGTACACAAAGAGGCAGTGAGCTATTGATAATAAAAAAGCTTAGTTTGTAATAAATGATGTATTTAATGCTCTTCCTTTGCTCAGACCGACATCCAGTTTTACTTGGCACATCATTTGACATTCTCAATATGAAATGCAGAAAATGATACACCTCCAAAAATAACTCAGAGGAATCATGAGTCACACTGATCATAGTTATTAACATGTTTCTAAAAGTGGCTATGCAGCAGCCGACTGCTGCAAGAGGGCATCATTAAATATGTAGCTCTGTCTGCTGCTCCTTCATTATAATAATTAGGAATGTCACATCCCGGGGTCTGTGTCTGTTTGCTGAAGTGTGTGTGTGGGTGTGTGTGTCTGTTTCTCTCACTGGCTCCTCCATGCTGGCCATTGCAGCACAGACTTTGTCCAGGGCCACACTGGCCCCCACTGCAGAGAGCACCGGCACTGTGGAAGCAGGACCTCGAAACTCCAGGATCTGGCAGCAGAGGGGAAAGCACATAAAGTGAATCACTGACGTTGCATAATGCAGAGTTAAATGAAATACAGATTGAAGAGCTGAAGGATATTGGAGATGGTAAAAGTATGGTTAAGGTGCATGCATGTGTGAAAAGAAAGTGTTTGTCCACATTTCTAAAATAATAGCCGAAGATAGTTGTAACATGGTTGAATGGTTAAAGAGCTCACCAGGTGATCGTAGCGTCCTCCAGCGGCCACTATATCTGGCACAGTTCGCTTGCGTTTCCTGATGAAAGCCACAAACTGGAAGATGACACCGGAGTGATGCTGCACTTTGTACACCAAGCCTAAGTTGACCACCACCTACAGAGAGGACACATTTCCATTGAATCAATAAAACCCAGCAAGGCTGATTTTTTTTTCCTATAGTTGTAGAATCCAAATCACCTGCAGTTTCACTCCCAGTTTCTGCAGCAGCATGGTTAGTTCCTCCAGGTCCTTGAGGCCCTGCTTGGCCAGCTGGGTGACGGCAGTCTTCTGTTTGGTGAGTGATGTCAGCAGCGGTGCCAAGTCCTGCAGGTCCCCTTTCTGTTCTATGTACTTGTACAGTGTCTGCAACTGCAGGCACGGGAGGGGAGATCTCAGTGTTTATGAGCGAGAACAAAACTAGCTGCTGCTGCACTGATTATTTTTACAGACGCCTCGTGCACCCGCTTGGACACTTACGCTGTTGGTTGACAGTGAAATGTTGCAGAACTTTGCCTCCACCTCACGTTTGGTCAGCTTTTCGCTCTGGAGCCAAAACGAAATACAAAAATAAAAGGAAAGTCATAGGAAGTTTGCCTGTTCTATATTTGGGAATGATTCTGCTTTAAATGTTTATGCCAGGATATTAGCAACAGACACGCGATGTGGATAACATCTGTGGTGCACATGTGACCTGCACTGACCATGGCGTCACACAGTATGTTGGAGGCCTGGCTCAGCTTGTCCTCGGGGACTCCGCTGTGCAGTAAGATGGCCTTCAACAAGCTGGTGTGGTTCAGATAAATATTATAGTTCCTTTCCTGCGGTCACAAAAACACACACAATCACACCTTTAACCCTCTCAGCTGCAATTATAGACTACTACTGTACAATGTGCCTCTCAGTGAATAATGGACCACGTGTCAGGCTGCCCTCTCATTCTGTCTGACTCACGTATACTTAAAAGCTTTCACACTAGAGGCTGCCTGAGGATCAGAAATATTATCTTTAAAGGATGAAGCAGGGGTCAGGTCCCGGGTTGAGAGGGTTCATGAAACATGCAGAAGAGCAGCGACTGGAGACTGGAATATGTGGACAGGAAATGGACTGTACTGGGAGGCATGGAAGGAAGTGGACAGAGCTGCAGAGAACAGATTTACTATGTAAATAATAAATCCAGTGTAAATCTGTCAGGATTACACATACTTTGGTATGCTGGGAATGTGAGTGGAAAGTAAAAAAGGAAAAAACAAAAACAGGACAGGTTGGGATGATGGCTTCCGCAGGAAAAAGAACAATGATGCATCAACAGAGCGCAGGGTTGGAATGTGAATCATAACAATGTGGCACGGCTCAGACTCATTGGATTATATATAATACAGGCTGCTCATGTGTTTAACCTGGAGTGCAGGGAATTCCTGGACAATCTCGGAGATGGTGTAAATGGTCTCAGCGTCAGGAAGGAGGCTGTTAGTGACGGGTGCGATGATGTCAAAGGCGCACTCAAGGAGCTCCCGCGGGTGAGCTCGGTCCAGCTTCCTGGGCCTGAAAACACGTTCGATGCTGTACCTTGAGGACAACAAAGAAAAAGCAGTGACTGTTTGACAACAGAAGCAAGAACGGAAATTCTGAACATGAGCTGTCTTTTCGTTTTGACACATAAGTTCAGGCCTACGAATGAAAACTGAGACAGTTTGGCCTTTATGGGAATTAAGATTTAATTATATGACAAAAACAAAAACATCCTTCATGATGTTTTTGGCAGTTATTTATAGATGTAATCACCTCATCATAAAAACACTTTCCTAGTTCTGAATATGAATTACAAAATATGTTATTGGTCATACAGTTTAAAGTTTGGAACTGACGCACAGCTGCAAACAGTTTTCTAGTTTATAAAACAGAGAACATTGAATTATAAGATAGCACAAATGACACAATGGAGTCATTTGCTCCTGGCCTGTCGCTGTGAAATTTGTAAGACAGCTGTGATAGACACTTGAAGTAATACATGAACAATATCATCACTATTATGAAAAGGATTACTGTCATTAAACATGTTTCATCATAAAACTTTACCTCTTCAGATGTGTTATATTATTGCGGGCAACGAATCTTGCAAATGCCATCTAGGGTAAAAAAGAGAGAGAAGGGTTGGTATGGCTGTTTTAGTGTAATGACAGTGAAGTCAGTGCATAGCAGGCTGTAATCAATCACAGTGTGGAAACAACCATTTAGACCTCAGTGTTTCCTGAAGTAGCAGGATCTGAAGAAGGCTGCTGATTGCACCCTCACACGATGTGTGTTTGCATTTGCTGATGCAAATAGTTGTGTAATTAGTGTTGGTGTGCAAGTTCAGACATGCACACGTGTGTGTATGTGTGTTTGTGTGTGTGTTTTGGGTGTTCATGTGTAAGGCTCACTCGGAGGTCATAGGGCAGTGTAACCAGCATTCCGCTGTGATCCATGAAGCAGGCCGGCTCGCTGCCATCATACAGCTTTCTGTTCCTGGGGAGGAGCAGCGGTGTCTGGAGACGCACCGCACCTGAAAACAAACAGCATGCGTTACTGCTGCATCTGCATACGATAACATTACCCTCACCTTTGAAGAGCTGATGCGTGTGAGCAGACACACAGAGCGCATAAACAAATAATACCAGCTGGACATCATCAGCAGTGTGCGCAAAAATAGCCCTACCACCTGCACAGAATCTGCACTGCCCAACAGTGTGCTTATTGTTTAGCTGCCGCTCACTGGAGCAGATGTGAGGGTCCCTAAAAACAGAGCTTCCAGCGGGTCAGGAGTCCAAGTGGTTTGTAGTGAAGAGTCAACAAAGGCTCACACTCACACGCATCAGACAATCATCATGTACTCACCATGCTTCTTGAAGACCCTGGTGATTGTTTCGTGCACATACTGCTGCAATTTGGCACCGTTGAAACTGAAGCTGCCCTGCAGGGAGAGCAAAAACAAACAGCCTCTGTTAGGGTTCAGGAGACATCGATTAAGCAACTACAGGCCTCCCTGGACTCTTACACAGACCAGATGAGGGAAGCAGCATGGAGGGGTCAGTGCAGCTATATATATGTCTACAGTGACACCTTCAGGCAGAGTGAGGAGGCACTATTTACCCTGGCTTTTCGTTTTTTGTTTCAGCACATTTTTTAAAGTTTTGTACCAACAATCAACTCTCTTAATCTTTTTAATACGTATCTTTAAATGTGAAACAATGTGGCCCTAAAATAAAACAGGGTCATCTTCAGCAGTATCCTTACCTTGTGCAGGTCAATGTCATAGGTGTAGTCCATGACAGGAGTTGTGTTCTGGGCGAACAGCTGGCCCACCATGGTGCGATAAGCTTTGCCGTTGATATTAGCCATGGTGTGCTGCAGAACCTCATGCAGCTCCGACTCCTCAAGCTGTGGTGGAGGCAGCAGTTCGCTCTTTAGCAGCTCCTGAGCGGTGGGCCGCAATGCGGGGTCGTGGTTCAACAGCCACTCGATCACTTTCCTCTGGCAGACGCAAAAGAGCGACAAAAAGAGGAGTTATATTGTTAGATAAGTAGAGAATATTTCATGATTTTTTTCCCCGAAAAAATTAGAAGTCTCTCACTTGTGTTCCTTGCTGATACTCGTTGTAGTCCTCAGGGAAGGTGGTCGGCTCCTGCCGTGGGGAAATAAATTAGATCAGTGGTGGAAACAGTTTCAAACAGCCCCACATGGCCATAAAAATATTGATGAACTTGAACGCACCACTCGAATCTCGCTCAGGACAGAGATGCGTTCAGCCCCAGTGGTCATGGGCCGGTAGGACATCTCAAACAGGATGATTCCAAGGCTGAACAGGTCAACTTTCTGAGGACATAAACAAAAAGGAAAGACAAAGATGACATGGAAGCAACTACATAAACATAAATTCTTATTATATGTTTAAAAATATTTGACATCTCACTTGGTTGTAGGTGGCTTTGGTGTTTCCTTGAACCTCAGGGCTTACATACAGGGCAGTGCCAACCATGCCTGTCATGTTACCTGCAGAATAATAACAGAAATAGTTTTAGAGAAGGACATCAAACAAAAGCTAGAGAGCATGGATCTTGTTGAACTTCCTGCACCTGTTGGGTCTGGTTTAAACATCACTACTGAGCCGCTCTCCTCCACGTCAAATTTTCCTGCAGCCTAAGACACAGAAACAGTTCCTCCTTCAGTACATCCATAACATCTTCATCATACATATATTATATATTTTTAATACTGGTCAAATAGTTTGCATAGCATTGAAACACAGCTTTACACAGTCACATCACAGTAAATCTATCATGAAGACTCTCAGCAGGGTGAGGGTGTTAGCTGCAGTACATACCACATTAGCAGGATGGTCTGTAGCCAGGCCAAAGTCTCCGATCTTCACATGGTCTTGAGAGTCAAGAAAAATGTTGACAGGCTTCAAGTCCCGATGAATCATGCCCTAAGTGAGTGAGAGAGATATGGATACAAGTTTAAATTACTATGAAAAGAAAATGTTAAAACTGGATATCTAAATATGATGTTGGGTGTTATGGTACACTTTTCCTTTAAAAGGAGGGTTAAAACCACAGACTGTATAAAATGATGGACGACTTTACAGCTTTCTAAAAGTGATGCCAAAACATTCTGAGCTCCTGCTACAAAACAGATGCAGTTTAGGGTAAAAAGCCCACCTCCTTCATGTTAACAGACAAATTCCTTGATGCAAACTGTTTCATATAGAGGTTTTAATGTCTGGAATATGCTCCCCATTGCAAACTCAAGGTATTTTCCCTGCTTGTTTCACTACTTTTAGCAACATGGGAGTGGACTAATATGCTCCCTTTATGCACATGTACAATATTTGCTTGTTTTATAAAAATGTATGATCATATTTTTGCAATAATCCAAAGAAATGACTAGCACTATTCAGTGTTGCTCCAGAATAACATCAAAGGTATGCATGTTCCACAAATTTGAGCCCAACAAGCAACAACTGATGGACATATTGACCAGAGTGGGTCCTATCATCGTGAGGGTCCTAGCTCTTTTGCAGTATGCAGCTACTGTGGCACTGTGTGCAATGGATAGGTAGAAAACTGGAAACTTAACAAGTACTAACACAACAAGTTGCTCAAATTTCCATAACTATGAGGAAGTGGAGTGAGTTGTTCATAACATACACCCTCTGGTTTAAACTCAAACACATGAACACATATAGATAAAGACATATGAGTGGGCCCCAGGAGGAGTTGCTGCTACCTTGGAATTAGCTAATGGGGATCCAAAATGAAGTAAAGAAAGACAGAAATGAATGAATAGACACCTGCTCATGGATGTAAGCAAGCCCGTCCAGAATTTCTCTGAAAAGTCTCCATAACCGATGTTGATCCTCGTGCAGACCTTGATCAATGGTGTCTCTTAAAGTGCTTTTTTCACAGTATTCCATCTGTCAGGGAGGAAAGAACATACATTAGAGGTAAGACGGAGACCTCTAGTGGTACAAAGTGGACTTGCAGGGGATGCTTACTTGTATGTACAGGTGATGTGCAATGAGCAGAGGTCGATCTGAGTCTGTGGTCTCTGTTTCAGTTGTGGTTCTTCTGCTTGGCTCAACCTGTGAGAAGAAAGAGAGTTTGATAACCTGACAGGAACAGAGTGATGAAAAGAAGAATAAATGTTCAAACCTGAGAAATCTCATCCAAGCTTTCATCGCCGTTGTCGAAGATGATGTCACTCCTGGAGTCACTGTCTGACGGCCTTTTAAATGCAAGGGGGAAAAAAAGAAGAAGATGCATTTGTGAGGAGAAAGTCTTGTACCTTCTGCTATAAATAAATAAACAAACAAATAAATAGAAAGCATACAAAAATGAGGCTCCAAACACATCTTCCTCATCATCCTCATCCTCTTCATCACTTGACTGGTTTCTGCTACATTTGGCGGTTGAGGATCTTTCAATAGACGTTGACCACTCCACAGAGCTGGACAGAGCAGGAGGCGGGGCGATGTCCTCCACGTTGTCAGGCAGGCCGAGCTCGTTGAAGCACCGCGGACTCTCTTTAGCCCTAGGAGATTTGTGGGCAGGGCTCCAAGGCTCAGAGCTGTCACTGCTGTTCAGATCTCCCCCCGAGGGACTCTCGTGCCGCTCGATCCAGGCGTTGTAGTAGCGGACGATGTTCTCATGATTGAGGCGCGAGAGCAGCGTCACCTCGCCTTTGATGCGCCTGAATTGTTTACTGGCGGGGTTGACTTGGATGCGTTTCACAGCGTAGTAACAACCGTCAAGTTTATTTTGAACCTGGAGGTGAAAGAGAGAGAGGACAAGAACAGACATATAAGACACGACACAGAGGATTAACAACAAGCTAATGTAATGTAAGTTCTTACCTTAATCACAGCACCAAAAGCTCCTTTTCCAAGCATCTGGAGCTCCTCAAACTCATCAAAGTAGCGAGAAAACTGCCTCTGCACCCCGGAGATGAAGGGAGCATTGAGGATGTGGCTCCGTGGGATGACTGAGGAGGGAAAGTCCTCAGGAAGATCTGGAAAAATGATGAGTTAATTGATTAGAGGAAAGAAGAAATTAGTCTTCAAGAACTGAGATAACTGATCTCAAAAGTTAAATGAGCATCTTCTAAATGTTTTGGTTGGTGGGGAGTTTTAAAAGGAGTCCACCTTCATACCTTCTGGGCTGGCCTCCTGGTACTCTGGCAGGTTTTTGGGTGAAGGAGGCTTGAGGAAGGAGTGTTCCAGTAGCTGCTGTGCGGTCCAGCGTTCAGCATCAACCAGACACAAACACCTGTGAGAAAGAAACAAACAGCATCATGGACTGTTCCACTGTGCAGATATATCTCTGAATCAACTTTAAACTGCACCAATTAAAGCTCCAGTGAGGAGTTTTGATCTGGTTATGAAACAGACAGAAATTAATACTGATGCCCCTTTATGACCTATGAAAGCAAACAAGAACATTAGGAACAAGATTGATTGTTTCTATGTTGTTGTTTTTGATCTACAAAACTTCCACAGAAAGATGAAGTGATTAAATGCAAGCTGCCAAAACAGCCATTTTTTCTTCCAGTATGTCATAACTTTTTTAACCGTATAAACCAGAGGTCCTCAATATGTACATCCGGCCCGCCGGCTGCCTATTTGTGGCCCCCAAACTGTTACTCCTTCACTCTGTGTTTTGGTCAGGTCACTGCGTGTTTACTGGGATTTGTCTCCATGTCAACGATATGCAGACAGGCTGTTACTGGGTCACTGCTGCGAGTGCAATTTTTAACTTTCACTTTCCTTTTTTCGAGCAGTGCGCATATTGGCACTTTGCCAGCTGTAGGACCCCTAGAATGCACGAAAATGGTGTTCCAGGTTCACTGCTCAAAGACAAGTGGATGGTGAAAATCAGCGAAGAATGGAGTGAAACTTTTAAATTCACTCACCCTCCAACCACCACACCATGTGCTTAATATGCCAGGAGACTATAGCTGTGCTGAAGATTTCCAATTTGAAATGGCTTCGAGACGAAGCATAGGAATTTTGAAGAGACATTTCCTCAAAATTCAGAGGTAAGAACTACAAGATTAATGCACTGAAATCATCATATCAAGCTGCAAGCAGGACTCGTGACACATCTATGACACAAAAACACTCAACAAGAACATAGTTGTGCTCATAAGTTTACATACCCTGGCAGAATTTATGATTTCTTGGGTAGTTTCTGTTATCATTATGATATAAAAAGAGTAAACACAGTTGTTTGATAATGATTTGCTTCACCCAACCACTAACCATGAGTGAAAAAAAAGTGTTTCTCTTATCATTCATATTCTCTGAAAAATGGCCAAAAAAATAACAACTTCTGCCAGGATATGTAAACTTTTGAGCACAACTGTAGTTCACATTTTTGTTGTTATTTTGAACGGACATTTTCTTTTGAATATTACAGTATTATTGCATATTGCCTGACCGACCTCATTAAATGGACCTTTGGCTCATTGAAAAAATTATTTGTGGCCCTTTAAGATTTGTATTTGAGAACCCCTGGTATAAACCATTAACACTTATGAATATTGTAAGCTTATTATTTTTGAGATTTTGGACGGAGGGTCAGTCAAAAAATAAATGTAATGTCCCATAGTTGGATTTTAAGATGAATGTATTGTCTTGAATTGATTTATTTATACAGCTAAAAAAACAGTAGTCCCTCTTATTCCATGATTTAACACTAATCTGGTGATTTTTTATTCATGCATTTACCTGCCTTTTTTATATGAAAATTACATTATTGAACATTTGATTGATGAGCTAATTGAGGGTAACGACAGTCAAGCTGAACAGGACTTCTGCAGGTATATTTATTTCCAACTTTCTGTTCACTAATTCAGCTCTCCTTCTCTAGGATTTGCATTTGAAACACCTTTTGCCACAGTGTCAACAGGCAGAGGTAAAATGTGCTGGACTCATTTTCCCAGATTCATTTGTTATGGATTTGATATGACGTTTGTGATCAGGTTGTCCCTGATGTAGCTTTAGCTAATGAGGATAAATCCACTTTGTTATGGTCAATTGACCAATCAGAATCAAGTATTTAACACAGCCATGTTAGCTTTTACTCTACATCATTTTCCATTAAGTCTGCTTTTCATAGAAAGAGGTAGAATGTTCACAGTGTGGTGAAATTAACGGAAATGTTTTCTAGAAGGACAAATAGAACATAAATGTAAAACACTGCAGTTTGATCAAGAAGATGCATGAGTGAGTCCTAAAGTCATACACAGCACAATATTTAGAGTAAACAGGTTGAAAAGATTTAAAGGTGGTCAGGGATCCATGCATACATACTTCTGCAGGAAATCTTGGAAGTCAGCAGGCAGGCTAGTGGGCACCGTCACTGGATACTCGTTCACCTCCTTCCCCTGACTCAGAGCCAGCAGCATCAGCCCCAAATTCCATATATCTCCTTTCTTCCCCGTTTTGGTCGGCATGCTCGTCTCCTCTGAGAAACGAACATGGGCCTGCTCGAAAATATCTTCTTTGCAGATATCAGCAAACCTCTTTGATAAACTGTAATCCGTCAATCGAACGTTTCCCTCAGAGTCCAGCAGAACGCTGGAGGCACCCAGCTGTTTGTGGACCACAGAGTTAGAGTGAAGGTAGTCGAGTGCAGCCAGCAGCTGAGCTGTGTAATGACTCAGTTTATCCAGAGGGACAGGAGTCTGAGTGATCAGGCTTTGGTTCAAGTTGGTGCCGGCCACATGCTCCACCAGCATGTTTACCACCAGGCAGTCCTCCTTCTCTGTGGAGCTCAGCGCGATGTAATGCACCAAATTTGGATGATCCAGCCGCAGGAGGGAGTTGAACTCGTTTTCTGCTGCATGGATCTGCGCAAGAAGTCACGTGTGGACAGAAATTAGCGATTAATTTCAGGAGTATTTCTAAGATTTTCCTGCTTTTAAAAACCAACATTCAAGGTTATTCTCAACAAAAATAACTGCTTCCTTCTGTACTTGCCTGCTTTTTGCAGCTCTCAATCTTTCCTTTCTCCTGGTTGGTGAAGAACTTGCCCATCGTCTTGTTCCAGCGCAGCGACCACTCGTAGATCACAGCAAAATCTCCAGAGTTAACTTCAAATCCATAGTAGATATTACGACGGAGTCTCTCGCTTTCCCCTGTCAGAATCAGAAATGTGCATGCAAATGTACAAACAGATAAATGTTGTGGATTGAGGAACTTTCATCGAACTTAAACTCCATTTAGTCACGTTTTTTCTCACCTAAACTTTTTCCTTGATGCACGACAAGTTCTCCAAAAGTGCTGCTGTTGAAGTGAAGAAGCTCCTGTGGGCGATGACTGTCTTCATTTACCGTGTCACGTCTATGAAAGTACAAACAGTTCCAACAGTTATTACAATGTTTTTGTAACAAGAGAAGCTTTTCACTGGGGTTGGTCTGCAGTTTACCTGTGACGAGAAGTAGAGGTAGTGCGACGGCGATTACCGAACAGTTTCTTAGTTTCAGTCGGATCAGGAGGAGCTGCACCTGGGCTGGGTGGGCTCTTTCCCAAAAGGGTGGGGTTAGTAGAGACTGACTGCTCGATGCTTTCAAGGCGCTCCTGTGAATAAAACCCAACATCACAAGTTAAAAAACAAACATGAACTGTGTTTTCCTTCAGAAGTCAGCTGGAACAGTGCAGCATAGGGACCTGTTTGGCGATTTCCTTTCTTCTCTTTTCCTCTCGTTTCTCTTCCTCTCTTCTTTGGATTTCAGCCATGATTTCTTTCTCCTACAAGAATAAAAAATTTTAAGTCAATTGTAGCATCAGTTCAGTTATTTAAGGTAAAGCTAGCAGGGTTCAAATCCTGTCTTTCCCAGAGAGAGGCCAAGCAAGTTAAAAAAGATCCATTCTTTACCAAAGCACTCAAATGCAACCCCACCTCAATTTGTGTCAAAAAACAGAATTTTAATAAGAAATTGTTCAAGTATGTGGTTCATAAATATCTGATTCTGCACTTTTTAACAGTTAAATCAGTAACATTTAAATGTTGATGGTACATTAACTTGGTAATTCATCTTCCTCACCGTCTCCTCTTCCTGCTTGCGCCGCTGGTCCATCCTCTGCTGCTCCTCCTGGTCTCGCTTCTCCTGCTGCTTTCGTTGGTTCTTCAGCATCTCTTCATGGAAGGAGCTCGATGGAGGCTTGTTGTGCTCGCTCAGAAAGCCCTGGATGTGGTCTCCTAGCTCATAAATCATCACCTAGGTAGAGAGGTAAGTATGTTAAATCAGTCTGTGTGTTTACATATGGGTGTGTGTTTGCGTGCGCGTGTTTGCTCTCACCTCTCCACATCTTACTGCCGCCAGCTTGGTGAGTTCACTCTGCAGGTTCTGGAGGTTTTCGTTCGACAAACCTTTGGCATTTTTCAGCTCCAGCTCTGGAGGCCTGTCGGTTTTCCAAGATAGAAATCACTACAATCTCTAGTAAACTCCACACAGTGCATCTTTGTTTTGACTGCGCCTGCATTATATCAGGCATGTCAGGCTGCTGTTAAGCCACAGTTTAGAAAGAAAATGAAAAAGGCATGTAACTATTTTTTACCCAGTCATGTGGGATCATGGGTTGTTTTTTTTTTGCACAACCAAATGTTGTAAACAAGATTAAAAATCCAAAATCTGCCTTAGAGTTTTTCTGTGTTTAAGTGTTATTCAATGCACTGCATTTATAACAAAAATAATAGTGTGTCACAAGGCAACTCTTTCACACACACAAGATACATTTAGGATCTGCAGCGATGTTGGGGTTGTTGTTGGGTTAAGTCCCAAGTGTGAAATTCTTCTGTGACTTTAAATAACTTCTTGGCTTGAATGAAAATAAGGCCTGCTGATATTAGGTCAGATCAGTTAATTAGTACAATGTTTCAGAGTGGGTGTATGTCTTTTTTTTTTCCAAGATTCAATGTGTTTATTTTTCCAGAGGGTTGCCACTAAAATATATTTAATTCACATAATACAGTGCATAAATGTATTTCAATATTGCAAACAAGCACAGAGGGAAGTGTGCATCTAGAAAACATCTTGTGCCTTTTGTTCTCTGAGTTTTTACAGAGGTGGGTGTGTCCATGTGAATCATGCTTAAGGGATAACATTGAGAAAAACAATAATTTGCAGAGACTTTAATTTGTAGGGCAAATAAAGTTTCCTTTATTTGAGGCGTTTCCTCGTTAGACAACAAAGGTCAGGGGTCAGTACTCACACGTCAGGGTATGTGGTCTGGCATTTGACCAGCAAGTCCACAGTCACGTAGCATTCATCACCAGTGTTCAGCCCCTTGGGCCGCAGGCAGAGGTGCACCTCTGGAGGTCTTTTAACCTGAAAACACAGTCAGTGATTTATGAGGATGGTCACTTTTAATTACAGCAGGTATTTATAGCCTCATGGGTCTAGCCTTCAACCAAAACCAGCTCACAGTCCTGCTAATATATGAAGCTAACAGACCTTCCACGGATCTTTGTTCCGCAGATCCTGGAAATCATCTCCAAAGATAGAGGCGAGAGCTTCTAGTTCATTCGCCTGCCGGACCGTGTGGTCGTCTGTCCCATCTGTTGGAGTGTGCTGACTGTTCATTCTTCTGCTTCAGCTACATGGCAGTCCTCTGCTCCTCTCACACTCCCACAGCCGTCAAACAGAAGCAGGAAGCGGGTCCGCTTGCCACGCTGACTCGCCGCCACCCTCCAACTCCTCTGTTCCCCTGTAAACTATGTCCCTTTATTACAGATATACACTTTACCGTGGCGTCTAGTCGGGAATATTCAACTTATTACAGAAGCGACCATAACAACGCTGCAGCTGGCGCATGGCTGTCGAATGCGTGTCGCAGGCATAGGTCGCAGGTGGAAACGTCATCACGTTGCTCTTTGGAAAATATCCTCTAGAGGGCAGCACTGACCCTAAACTGATGGAGTCACCCATTGGATGACTACGTGTCAATTTTGCAACATGTAAAACACTTTTGACAACAAAATGTATGAATTAAATATTTACAGAGTAGGATGATACATTATTTAATTTGCATGAGTATGTATGAATTTACTGTTGCAAGCAAATTTAATTATTTTTCATCCTGAGCTGACGCATTAAAGCTGGGGTTGGTAGTCAGATGTAGATACACTTTTTGTTATACTGTTACATGATCTTTATGTCCCGATGGCAATCAATACATAATGTGTTCTTAAAAAAAGAACGAAAACACTGGTACATGTTCTTTGGTCGTGCCCCATGATTAATTAGTACTGGAGGAAGATTCATTGTTATATTATTAATGTTGTAAAAAGGCAATTTGTACTGTGTCCTAAGCTCTACTTTTTGGGAGATTCTGCAGTCTTATCTGCTTTTTTCAAAACCACTGATCAAATGGATACAAACTGCCATAATGACATTACCACTGTGTTCAGACTAATGTTCTATTTATGCTATGGTCTGTTTCTTTTAATGTGTTGGATATTTTCCTGTGAAGCACTTTGTGATTTTATTCTGTGAAAGGTGCTATACTAAATAAAATTTACTTACTTACTTACTTACTTACTGGACGACAGATTATCCTCAGGAATTGGAAGACCCCAGGAGAACCTCCTTTTCTGAACTGGTTGACTGAACTGGGCACAGTAGCTGCATACGAAAGGATGTCTTATAGGATGCAGGACAGAACAGAAAAATATCTTCTGAAGTGGGGCGTGTATCTGGATGGGATTAACAGGCCAAAAGATCAAGTGCGAGAACTAGAAATGCTCTTGTATTGTTTTTTTATTTCTATGTCAATTGGATCGTATTAGTTGTTTGTTCCCTTTATATGCTAAGCCACTGTAAAAGATAGCACCTGCTGAACCCTCTTGGTTAAGGTGTTGTGTGTTGGTGGGGGTGGGATTATTTGTAACAAGCAGATGTGTGTCATATATTACCGCTGTCATGTTTATGAAAATAAAAATTGAAATTCATTAAAAAAAAGAAAAGAGTGAAAAAAAGCCGCTATCTACAGCCGGAGTAAACCTGGGAAAACACCAACCAATCCCTGCCATCAGGATCCAAATTATGAAACCAATCAAATCCAGTCCTGCCTTTCTGCCCGCCTCCTGCGCGTACATTTCATGTTTGTTTGTGTTTTTAACTTTCACTATGATAATGTTTTGGTGTTTTCTTACCGCTGAGTGAGACATGAGTTGACGTAGTGCAAAACACAAACGATGTCTGAGGACCGCTTTTGAATCAGTCACGATCATATGGTTGCGAATCAGTGGCGCTCTTGCATGTGAGTGGGGGCGTCGTCGTTTTGGAGGAGCTCCGAGGGGGGGGGGGGGAGGGGTTAGACATCGTCCTGAGGAAATACTACATTCAAATTCATGCTAGTTTTCCATGACTACCAACCCTAGCTTTAAGCTTTTGTTTTGTTATAACCACATGAGGAGAAAACAAGGAATTGATCTTGCTCTGTCCATCTGAATGAACAAAACCAAGCTGAGATAGCTGGTCATAGGTCCAGGACCCTATAATATTGTATGTGCTAAGCCGCAGAACAAATGACATCCATAACATGGATAACAGTTAACACGTTATCCTATTGTTGCTAGGTAGCTTTAATCCAGCTTGTTAGTCACATCTCCTTTATTAACGTATCAAAACAATATTAATTAAATCCATGCAAGTCTTCTCTGGTATTTCAATAACTGTGAGATGCTTCAGCTGCATTCAGCTCCTATCTGTGGAGATAGAGACTTGGCTATAAATAGGGGAGTTCATATCTGGTTGGAAAGCCTGCAGCAGAAGAATGCTCTCATATACCTGCTATGATATATACTCATATTGCATACACTGCTGGTTTATATCTGAGAAAGTTTTCCTATAACGCCAATTCCCAAAAAGTAGGGACACTGTAAAAGCAGATTTTGGTGGTTTTCAAATCATTGACACTCTATGTTTAATTGAAAATTAAGCAAAGACAATGTATTGAACACTGTTGGATATTCATCGACACAATAATTCAGGCTTCGCTTTATTATATTTTTCATTTCATGATGCATCAAATGTCTTCAGTGGGTCACAAGTCAGGACTTCAGGAAGGCCGGTTTTGCACCAGGATTCTTCTACTAAAGAGTCATGCTATTGTAATACATGAAGAATGTGGTTTAGCATTGTCTTGCTGACATATGCAAGGTCCTCCCCGAAAAAGGCACTGTCTAGCATGAGTTGCTGCAAACCCTTATTGTTCCCTTATTGTTCACTAATAATGATGCCTTCCCCGGTGTGTATGCTATCCAATCCAATGGGCATTCTGTACCATAAAGGATGCTGGCTTATAAACTGTGCGCTGATAACAAGCCGGGTAGTCCTCCTCATTAGAGCAGAATACGCAGCATCCATGATTTTCAAAATGAATGTCAAATTTTGATTTGTCAATCCACCAAACAGTTTTCCACTTCCCCTCAGTCCATCTTTAATGTGCTCAGGTGCAGAGACTTTATTGCTCTTTCTTGATTGTATTTATGAATGGTTTCCTCTTTGCATTTTGCTATTTTAACCTATATTTGTGGATTTATCGACAAACTGTGCTCACAGACAACTCTAGTGATATTAAGCCCATGCAGTGATTTCCACTACAGAGCCATGTCTGTGTCAATGCAGTGCCACCTGTGGGCCGAAGACCACAACCATCTATTTGGCCTTGTCCCTTTTGTACAGTGATTTCTCCAGATTCTTTGAACCTTTCAATCCTCTCTAGAATTCCCTTTTTGGTCCAGTCAGGTTACCAAACTGTTGCAAATTAACCTAATTAGTTGGGAGATGTTCCTCCATGTTTCTTTCTTTAGCATTTAGCTTTTTCAGTGTTTTGCCTTCCCCACACCAACTTTTTGGAAACCTGTTGCTGGCAACAAGCATCTATTTTTCATAAAACTATACAATTTTTCAGTTTGCAAAATTTGATATGTCGATAAGTAAGTTGCCTTTGTCTTTTTGCAATCAAATATAGGGTTTAAAAAATTAGAAAACTACCAAAATCTGTTTTTATCAACTGTTTAATCAGTGTCCCAACTTCTTGGAAGTAGGGTTGTAGTAATATGGAGCCAAAATGTATGAGTGATCTTCCCCATCCACCTATTTGTGATTTTTCATCTTCAGTAATTACGTTGCACAAAAAACAATCTTTAAAATGCATGTGTGATACCTGTGTGCAGGATACAAGCATTACCTCATAAGATACAATATACATGTAGGTTGACATACATGAAAGTGGGTGGCTCAAATATAGAGCTCCTTTATGCAAACTCACAGCTCAGTGGCTGCACTTTCATGACTTCGCTGCTCTCCATAACCCTACAAGGAGACAGCTGGGCCAATCAGCTTGAGGCACTGAAACAGACAGGCCACTCAGACACCCAGATGAGACGCAGAGCCCGGCTGGCATTACCATCAGCTGTTCCATGTGTTGAGGAGGCTCAGTTCACATACCAGCAGCGTGGTGCACACACATAAACAATGTTTTCATTTCCTTAACTAGACACCAGTGACGCTGGCATGGCTGTGTCATCATTGTTGGCCCTTTGGGTGACTATGAGTATATCAAAACGTATCAAGAGATATGACGTGTGTGTTAGAGGATGTGTTACTATGATTATTTATCAGTACCAGATAATACAGTGTTCTAAAATTCTGATTTTGCCTTTTTTGCTGTGTAATCTTTAGGATATAAAGAAATTGTTATGATATAAACATGAATGGAAGCATAGTTTAAAAGTTTTAAATTGCATGTTTCATTTAATTTGTGCAATAATCTCTTTTGTGAGAAATGCAGAGTATTAATTTCAGAAACAAACTCTTATCAGAGGTAGTTCCATGTTCTAGTATTAAAAGAGTATAATAAGAAGCAGAATATAGCTTTTACACCCTATCATATTTTCTTCCAAACCGTGACATTTAAGTCACTTCTGTCCATGTACAGTATGTAAAACAGCCTTGCCTGTGTCTTGTCAAGTTTTTCAGCTTGCGGCTCTTATTTGGACTTGTGTGAACTCCTCAGCCCCGCCCCTGGTTCCTGGTCCCAGTGTGGGTCTTATTTAAGGGGCTCCTCTCACCCTCAGCCTTCGTCCCAGTGGAAGCATCCGTCTCCCAGTGCACCTTGGTGAGTACACTTAACTGCATGCTCCTCTGACTCACTGCATATCTGTGCTGTCTGTGTGCTTGGCTTGAAGAAGCCACTAGCTTAAGCTGATGATGCTGGAATTAATGAATGGAGGATGAAACTGCAGCTAATAAGTTGTTTTTACAAGCTGGGAATGCTAATGAGAACTAGAACAGAACTAGACTAACTATATATTTATTAACATTACATTTTGATGATGAAATTAGCAGCGTAAGCTTAAATGGCACTCCCTTGCATGGTTACATTCTGTTGACTAGCATAGACAAACTTTGTTTTAACTTTTTAAGACAGATCATCTACATGTTTTGCATGAATTAGAGCAAAAAAAGCCAGACAGAAAGGGTTCAAATTCACCTAAACTCCAATGAATGAAGTGAGGAGGCAGCTGGGGCACTGAGCCATGTAGCAAAACGAAAGTGTCACAGTGTGGCAACAGATGGGTTCAGGCCTGGCTCTCAGACAAGACCCCCTAGTACCTGAAATAGCAGGACATCCGTGTGTCACTTGTTTCACCCAGTTAAGCACAGCAGGGAGTTACAGAGCTTAAAATAGATCTCAGGTCTGTGTGTTATGCCCCTTTTTGGTGCTACCTCAGCAGCTCTGAGAAGTCCCAGGAACAATCATGCATGTGGAGATATAGTATCAGTAGTTGTACAGGAAGGTTAGCACCAAAATAGCGTCCAAAGGCATGTCTAATTAGCTCACTATAGATAGGAGCAGTTGAAGTGGGGTTGTATTAGGGTTTGAATGTGATAATTCCTTTAAAGCAGTTGTGAGATAGCGTTGGCAGGTCTTCAAAGGCCTCTAAATCACAGCTTGTGCAAATTTTAATCACACGAGTGCTTTAGTGATTGTGTTGTTGACTCTTCCAGATATAGCAGATCTAATCCCATTATCGAAAAACCTCAGTGATAAAGCGTCTGTGATTGTTTAATTACGACAGGCCTTCCTGCTATGTCTTCTATGGTGGTCAGTTTAGTCAGCTGTTCCCAACACCCTGCCTGATACATGCTCTTTTTGTGTTTTTGCTCACTCCCACCCTTCAAATTTTCAGACCATCCCTCCCAGTAAAGCCTAATCATGTGCGACGATGAAGAGACTACCGCCCTCGTGTGCGACAATGGCTCTGGCTTGGTCAAGGCTGGATTTGCCGGAGATGACGCTCCCCGTGCTGTCTTCCCTTCCATTGTTGGAAGGCCCCGCCACCAGGTATGCCTAAATCCAACCTCTTTAACCAATGAAAAACGTATTCTATCGTCTTTCTGTGTCTAATGCTCCTCTTCTGTATCTTCCTCCAGGGTGTGATGGTGGGTATGGGTCAGAAGGACAGCTACGTAGGAGATGAAGCCCAGAGCAAGAGGGGTATCCTCACCCTGAAGTACCCCATCGAGCATGGCATCATCACCAACTGGGATGACATGGAGAAGGTGTGTTGACAGCCTGACTCATTTACAACATTCAAGGCAGCTGATGTATCACATCCTTGAGAATTCACAGCCTGGCACTGATCGTAAAAGCTTCTTGTGTTTAGTTTGGATCTTTATTTAGAGGAGCAGGTTGTTGTTTGTTCAGACAAGAGTTGTTGTTTCAGTTCTGACTTCAGCTGTTGTTTTTCCTCTGACAGATCTGGCACCACACCTTCTACAATGAGCTGCGTGTGGCCCCTGAGGAGCACCCCACCCTGCTCACTGAGGCCCCCCTGAACCCCAAAGCCAACAGGGAGAAGATGACTCAGGTACGTTCCAGCCAAAGATTTCTGTTTCTTTCACTCATTTGTAGTTGTGTCAAAAAGAATAAAGAAAAATATTAAAATAGCATTTTGCTTTTCTTCCAGATCATGTTTGAGACCTTCAACGTTCCCGCCATGTATGTGGCCATCCAGGCTGTCCTGTCCCTGTACGCCTCTGGTCGTACCACCGGTCAGTACACCGCAGCTTTGAGACATTTGTGGATTGAAATCAGAAGAAAGTCAAACTTGAGAAAGGGCTGAACTTTTCTCTCTGATGGTGTCTATTATATGGGCCCATTTGTTCAAAAAGCTTGATTTGGATAAAAATTAACTGGATTTGAGAACACACTGTTATTGCTATCCAGGATCAAGCTCACTTTTGTCCTGTGTTTCTAAAGAAAAACCTTATCCAGATACAAACTTCTGAAGAGACAAACTTTGGTGTGTCAAAATCCACACAAACTGTAAAATCCTTTCATTTGAATATTTCATGCTTCATATCAACAGATATTTGGTGAAATATTTTGTGGGGACAAAATTCTTAAATTTTTTTCCTAACCTTCAAATGTACCTGAACTACTATGCCATGGTAGCGATTTAGAAATTCAAGATCAACTGATAAAATAAGGCCAAAAGCATCAATGATAGTATAAACTTTTTTGGATTTTTTGTTTTGTCACATTTCACTAATCCGGTCTCAATCCAACCCTCAGCTTTAGATTAAGTTAATCCTGGTTTTTGGGATCAAAATTAGCCTAATCTTCTCAAAAGTTTTGAAATACACAAACTGGAGGTGTTTATCCAGATAAAAACACTAGGACGGGATTGGATTAATCATGCCTCACTTTTGGACAGCCTCTGTATAGAGATTTGATCATATCTGACAGCTTTAGTCCCATCAGATTACGTTTGAACAACTGGGCCCTGGATAGATTCCTGTCTTGTTGTCAGGGGAAGGTGTTAATCCCTTTCTAGAAAGTTTCAGTGTCAAGTGATGTCAGCAGCATTGTGTAGTTTATGATGTGAGACATATTTGGAGAGGGCAGACTAATGGATGCCAATCCTCACCTTCATAGGAATGCGTGTCAGACTAACTATGGCCTGTTCTCTGTTTGCTAAAGGTATTGTGCTGGATTCTGGTGATGGTGTCACCCACAATGTCCCCATCTATGAGGGTTATGCTCTGCCACATGCTATCATGCGTCTGGATCTGGCCGGTCGTGACCTTACCGACTACCTGATGAAAATCCTGACTGAGCGTGGCTACTCCTTCGTCACAACTGGTATGTCTAAACCACCATGGCACTCTCACTGATTGTGTTACTTGGAGAAGTGTTGTTTCTAATTCCTGAACTTTCCTGCTCCTCAGCTGAGCGTGAGATCGTGCGTGACATCAAGGAGAAGCTGTGCTATGTAGCTCTTGACTTTGAGAATGAGATGGCCACCGCTGCCTCCTCCTCCTCCCTGGAGAAGAGCTATGAGCTGCCCGACGGTCAGGTCATCACCATTGGTAATGAGCGTTTCCGTTGCCCAGAGACCCTCTTCCAGCCTTCTTTCATTGGTAAGTAAAGGAGCAAATGTGTCTGTTGATAGATCTACGTAAAATCCCAGTCAACACTCATGAGTTTTGCTTGTCCTAACAGGTATGGAGTCTGCTGGTATCCATGAGACTGCCTACAACAGCATCATGAAGTGCGACATTGACATCCGTAAGGACCTGTATGCCAACAATGTACTGTCTGGTGGTACCACCATGTACCCTGGTATTGCTGACCGTATGCAGAAGGAGATCACAGCCCTGGCCCCCAGCACCATGAAGATCAAGGTGAGATCACTGCAAAGGAAACAAGTCATCACGCAACATCAGTAACATTAACATTTAAAAACAATTTAAATGGTCTTTGTTTGATGTCTAGATCATCGCTCCCCCTGAGAGGAAGTACTCCGTCTGGATTGGTGGCTCCATCCTGGCTTCCCTGTCCACCTTCCAACAGATGTGGATCAGCAAGCAGGAGTATGATGAGGCAGGCCCCTCCATTGTCCACAGAAAGTGCTTCTAAACACACAACCAACCTCTGTTCTGTCCAAGCATTTGTATGTCTCCTGTATATATATGTGTATGTTCTATTGTAATAAAGATAAGCCCTTGTGAGAGAATCTTCTCCTCTGTGTTCATGATTTCCACAAAAAGCAAATGATCAGGCAAAGGTTGGGTGTAATGGCTGTAGTTGGAAAATGAATTAATTACAAAATAAGATGACCTGCTGCAAAACATTTAATTAAATACATTTTTTGCAAAATAAACTAATCTAAGTTTAGCTCATCGCAGCATTGTTTATAGTATACAATTCATATACCCAGAGGAGAGCGATCAAATAAACATAAATATTGAATAAAATACTGATATTTTAAGGTGCTTTGCTCCTTTATGTGGGAGGTTTCAATATTTTAAAACAAAAAAATAAAATGTTTATTTCTTGGATCTACCTAATATTTTTTTCTAACTATTGAAGCAGCATTGGCAGAATGTATAAACAGGGTCAAATATGCATTAACCACAGATACAAGAAGTTGGTCAGTTACATAGTTTCCTGACACATGTTTCCACCTGGTGGCTGAAGAATGAATGTCCACTTTAACTTGGGATACTAAACAAATGTTGCCTTTGTCTTACTTAGAGCCAGTTGTCTGTCTGTGTTTCAAAAGTAAGAGCAAAGGGAAACAGGGTGGGCAAGAATAACGAACATCTGCCACAGACCATTTTGCAAGTTTCACTCCATGGCGTTTCTAAGCCAAAACAGATGACCTTTGAGATGGAAGTCACCCATGTGGTAGCTTATTTCTCAATAAACAGTCTTTTAGTGATTCATGTTTACATTGGAGCCCTCTACAGTTCCCAGTTTCTGTTTTAAATAATCTCAATAAACAGGATGAGTTTCTACGGAAGAGGATTAGGGCCACTGAATTTCTTTTTTATGATTATTATTATTATTCTGAGAAAAAAGTCTCAGAATTCTGACTTTAATCTCAGAATTCTGACTTTAATCTCAGAGTTCTGACTTTATTCTCAGAATTCTGACTTCTAATTTAGAATTCTGACTTTATTCTCAGAATTCTGACTTTATTCTCAGAATTCTGACTTTAATCTCAGAGTTCTGACTTTATTCTCAGAATTCTGACTTCTAATTTAGAATTCTGACTTTATTCTCAGAATTCTGACTTTAATCTTAGAATTCTGACTTTATTCTCAGAATTCTGACTTTTAATTCAGAATTCTGACTTTAATCTCAGCATTCTGACTTTATTCTCAGAATTCTGACTTTATTCTCATAATAATAATAATAATAATAATAAATTGGACCTTATTTTTTTCTTTTTTCAGTGGCCCTAATCCTCTTCCGTAAATTTCTTTTGAAGCATTGTAAAAAAAAAGAAAAAAAAAAAGGCTGTAAACCGAAATAATCAGTTCTCTGTTTTGATGATAACCATAGGCTGTAAATAAAAAGATGATAACACGTTTGTCATGCAATCTAAATATTTTTTTTTTATTCAAGTGGCTTCTGTGTGCTGTTTCCGTTTCAAGGGTGCAGTTGGTTTCTATTTTGGAGTCAACCGATTGGCAGGAAGCCTTCTTGACAGAAACCGCCCCGCCCAGTTAGGCTGCAGTGGAATTTAAAACACACACACCCCAAGATGCTGTTCGAATCGCTTCCAGCCAATCAGAGCGCAGAGCGTAGGGAGCGCCTCCGTTTGAATGCTCTGCGGAAACAGACTCTCCTCGCAACCGATATGAAGAGTTAACCACAGCACAATGCAGGTAGCTAGCTAACGTTTTAACACGGTGCAATTATTATTATTATCCACCGCTCCAGAAGAGGCGGACGGTAACTTGTAGTCGCTTGTCACCGTCAAGCTGTTTTATACTTTGTGCTTGTTTATGAGCCAACGTGAGTTAGTTAGCTAACTGCATTGAAACTGCAGTCTTTTGGTAGCATACCAATATGTAAGGCTGGCCTGGTCGTCAACACCTCGTCTGGACTTTGTAGTTTTTGTAGCTCTCACTGTTTGGTTAGTAGCATCAGGGCGTTTAGAACTGGGATCTCGTGAGTAGCTAGGACTCACGTGAGGATGAGTTAGCAGTAGTCTGGAGAAAGTGATCAAGTTAGAAAGGATCAGGGAAACAGTGCAGCAGCAGCAGCGGGTGGAGGTTTGATTTGGCCTTGACAGAAGAGACTGGAATACTTTTTTTTAAGAGGTAAAGAAAAAAAGATTGTGTAGAATGAAAGTCATGGAGAAAAATGTGATGCGCCTGCTGGCTGTGCAGCACCTCCGATCAGCGTTTGGGATAAAGACAAAGAACTGGAACAAAAACAAAGCGGCCAGCTGCAAGACAACAGCCAGCTCCTCGGTAAGTTAAAGGAAGAGCTTTTACTTCTCTGCAGCTGTTAACTTCCCTGAAACTATGGATTTAACTGCCTGTGATGGCAGACAACATTACAAGTATCAGCCTGGGACATACTATTGTTTAGTCTGCTGAATGAAATTAGCATATTAGTGAAAGCTTGCCCCCACAGATAAGATCCATTTGTTCACAGGCCCATGTCAGTCACTGCTGATGCTTTGTTTGGCTGCTCTCCTGATTATTCACGCCATAAATTTCTTCACCAGCAATAAAAAGCAAAGTCTAACAGATCACAAAAGGGCAATGTTTTCTCATAAATCTTTATGACAAATTTAAATCTGGTAGGAATTAAGAAATGTCTGCATTTAATTCTTCTAATTTAGAAAGGACACATTTAACCTCAGCCTTAAACTCAACTTTGATTTGATTTGATGACTTTATTTTGAACTTGTAATAGTAAAAATACAAAATAAAAGCATACAAGTAGAAAAGAAGAGAGTTATACAAACATACAAGAAAATAAGAAACAGTTATACAAAAGAAACAAAATCAATATTAGCAAACAGTGAAACAATTCACTTTACATGTGTGAAAAGGAGTAGGAAGAAGTTAAAACTTATCTAATCATACCTTTCTATTCACTATTTTCTGTCCGTACACAAGTGCAATCCCACACGTCAAATCTTCATATATTATCTTCATATTTACACCAACAAACAAAAGTGAACCCCTCTTGATTCTCAGCACTAGTCTTCCTCCTTGTACCTCATGAAAATCATTTCTTTGTACTTCTTCTTGAACTGCATTATGTTCAGACATTGCTGTAGCTCCATATTGAGACTGTTCCAAAGTTTTACTCCACAGACTGAAATACAAAAACTTCTCCATGTGGTCCGAACACTCACCATCTTTAATCTTAACTTCCCTCTTAAGTTATAACCCCCCTCTCTTTCAAAGAACAATCTTTGAATATTTCCTGGAAGGAGATTTTTCCTTGCCTTAAACACAATTTGTGCAGTTTTAAGATCTAAAAGGTCAAATAATTTAAATATTTTTGATTTGAGGAACAATGAATTTGTGTGTTCACGGAAATCAACATTGTGAACTATTCTGATAGCTCTTTTCTGTAGGACTGACAGCGGTTGCAGGGAGCTTTTATAAGTGTTTCCCCAAACCTCAGCACAGTAACTGAGATATGGTAAGATCAGTTAACAGTAGAGAATAAGAAGTGATCTATCATCCAAAATGTGCTTGGCTTTGGCAAGAACTGAAATGCTTCTTGACAGCTTGGATGGCAGAATATCTGAAGATCCTGATTCTTGTTGTGAACTTCAGTCGTAATTGCCTAATAGGAGTCACAAGGCTGTTGCAAACACTCAATGAACTTCTGCATTTGTAAGAGTGCGTTCAGATGTGGTATAAACTATCCTCAGTCTACATAGAGATCCCAAAAGCTGAATTCAAAATGCGTATTTCTTTTAATTATCCTCTCGAGCTCAGAAAGTTTGGCAGCCTGCCATGGATGGAACTGATTGGAATTTGCAGGAATTTGTTTTACCCTTAGTCTTACCCCTACTATTGGGAAAACTTGTTGTGTCATGCCAGAGTTTGAAAAAGGGGAAGCAATTTTGATGGGATCATTCAAATACTGTTAAGATTTTCTGATTTGAGTTAAAGTTTTGCTGAGTCGATGTCTTCCTTCTTCTTTTTGGATTGTTCCTCCAGACAAAGGTCTTCGGGGTGTACCTGGAGAGCTTACCATACTATAATATGGAATGCGGAAGTGTGCCAAGGCAAGTGGACATGCTTATTAACCCTCACTGAAAGTAATCACTGGTCATATCCTTATTTTTTATAAACATTTCCTTTCTTTGTTTTTAGCTTTTTGGTGGATGCCTGCATGAAACTGCTGGCACATGTGGACACAGAAGGCCTGTTCAGAAAATCTGGCTCTGTCATCCGCCTGAAAGCACTCAGGGTGAGTGATGGCTTTAGACTGACCTCACAGTCACGGAGGGACCTTGACCCTGAGAAAGGTCAACACAGTTGTGTTTTTGTTTTTCTGTGCAGGCTAAACTGGACGCAGGAGAGGAGTGTCTGTCCTCAGCTCTTCCCTGTGACGTGGCCGGTCTGGTGAAGCAGTTCTTCAGGGAGCTTCCAGAACCAGTTCTACCCACAGAGCTGCAGGAGGCCTTTCTCAAGGCCCAGCAGCTCCCCACGGAGGAGGAGAGGACCTCTGCCACCATGCTGCTGTCCTGTGTGCTTCCTGACAAGAATCTGAGTGTGCTGCGTTACTTTTTTGACTTCCTCAAAAATGTGTCTCTGAGGTACCAAAATTAAATCCAGTGTCATAACTTCATCACATTTAACATCTTTTTTTTTTTCTCTTGTAGCTTTACCTCTGATACATGTTTTTATTTTCTTTGTAGGAGTGCAGAGAATAAGATGGACAGCAGTAACTTGTCTGTAATCTTGGCTCCTAACCTCCTTCATGCTGGAGACGGCACAGAGAAGATGAACGCTAACACAGAGAAACGACTCAGGCAACAAGCAGCCATCGTACACTGCTTCATAGAGAACGCCAACAGATTTGGTACGACTTGGTACATCCACATACAGTTTGTCTATTCATCAGCATGCAGTTTGTCTTTCTAACACTCAGTATTGTTTTGTATGGGTGTCACAGGTGTGCTACCACAGCATCTCCAAGAGAAAGTTCCAGCCATGATGGGCTGTGAGGCGGGAGCTCTGTCTCCGACTCATGACGGACTGGAGGAGCTGGACTTAAACTCAGGGATGAAGAAGAGACACAGACGCAGCTTTGGAGGTTAGACTACACTTTATTCATGCAGAAGCTGCAGTGTGAAGCTGTAAAACATCTTGAGTTAGACTGATACATTCTGTCCCAAAACTAGTGCAACCACACAAGATACATTAAATGATCATTGGGTGCACAAATTCACAGACAATGGAAACGTCTGTGTTGTGTTGAAGCAGCTGTAGTCAGTAAATCCTGTATAAGTAGTGTGGTTTGTCTCATATTACAGATTTGGTCAATGGTGCTCTGAATAAAATAAAAACTAATAGAACGCCCACAAAGGCCTCCCAGTCAGACAGTCTTGGTATGTACTGCGGTCAGACGAGATGATGTTACCGTCATATAGCATGGTGATTCTAAAATAATCCATCTGCTGTGCATATATGACAAGCTTTCTGGTCTTTACAAAGAATGCAACTTTGTTTTAATTCATTTTTAATCTTCTGCTTTGCTTCAATTGAAATGAAGTCATGAATGCACTCTTTAGAAATAAGAAGTTATTCAGATGATGTCTATTAGTGCCTGGTGTAAAGGAATTTGTTGGCTGTCGTCTTTGCATGAACTCTCTTCCACACATTTCCATCAGCTCTGCTCATTCTTCTGTGCCTTGGCGACCAATCATTTTAAACAAATCTAGTTATAAAACAGCACATTCTGTTCTATATTTGATGTTAATTCTCTTGTGATTTTGCCAGTCTTTTCTTCTGCAACTCCTGTGATTGCAACGCCGACCTCAAAGCGAAAGCTGCCTTTGGAATCGGGTCACTCTTTTGGATTCTCAAACAAGAAACGTAGATCAGTCAAAAAGAATCTTGGCATAGATTTGTTTCCCAATACTTTGTTCAGCGGGACGTCCACTCCTGGATCAGGTATCAATGATTTGATCTATATGGGCTTTTACTCTTCTGCTCTCTCTTTAGCTTGTGGTTGATGATGATTCTTTTGTTATGTGCTGTAGCTTACAGTGCCTCTGGGGTCTTGGACACTTCCCACAATGTCCTGTCACCAGCGGGGAGGTCCAGAAGGCAGTCAGCTACCTCTGTGAGGAGGAAGAGCCGACGACTTAGCAACAGACATGCTGTAAACAGGTACGCCCTTTCTTTTGTCATCCATATAAGGTGCTATTCAACCACAGGAACTTTCTCCAGGAACTGGGGACCTTTTGAGGAACTGTGCGTTTCGACAACAGGAATCGGGGTCTAAATTTGTCGTTGCGTTCACAACAGCTTTTGTGACTCAGAAAGATGCATCCTTGTTTAGCTTTTATTTAAAATGTCAAAATATCCTCGATTAGTATTTAATGATTATCCAGAGACGTTTGTGAGGGATGGATCGATTGCAAGTCTCAGATTAACAGGGTTGCTTTTTTTAACCGAAACACCGGTCTCTGCCATGGCTTTTAAAATTCCTATAAGTTGAGCTTTTCGGTGTTTTTAGACATTTTTCGACCGCAGGAACTTTACCCCTGGAACTAGGGACTTTACCCCTAAACTATGTGTGTTTCGACCGGAAGAACCAGGGTCTACAATTGGTTCAGGGGTAGATAATCTCCCCCCTGAAAAGCCCCTGCTTGGGGGGGTAGTACTTTTCGAAGGTCCTGGGACTTTTGGTTGAACGTTATGGTGTTTGTGTTGTTGAAACACAGAGGGAGTTCCTGGGAATGCAAGATTTCAGATTTTAAGATTTCAAAATATTATTTAATATGCATTTTTTTCTCCATACATCACTGGCCTAATTTGCACAATCTACCTGGGACTGCAGCCCGCGGTCAAAACGCAGATAACAATGGGGGCACAGGAACCTTTAGTTCCAGGGAAAGTATTTCTGGGGGCTAAAAGACCCCAGAACTCTTGGTCGAAATGCACCTTTTGAAAACGCTTTGCTACTTGTGCTTATCTCATCCCAAGTGTTAATTCAATGAATCCATTTACAAACCATAAAGCATGATCAAAAACAGCACAAGCTGAATCTCCTCCATGCTAACAGGCTGTAGTGTCACACGTCACAATGCCAGCCAGTCTGTCGCCCTATGTTTATCATATATCTTTAATTATTGGCCTTTGTCTTTTTCTTTCTGCCATCTACTGGTCTGACTATGTAGTGCAATTACTTTCATTTTTTCTCTAAACGCAGACAACAGACCACAGGAACCATTTAGTTCTTGAAAGAGTAGTCCCTAACTAAAAGTTCCTGGGACTTCTTGTCAAAAAGCACCTTTTATGCTTGAAAGTTAGTGTGTTTTTGTAAATACATTGTGCAGCATGACCATGAATTAACACAATGCTATATCAATCAGGGATATATAACAGTTTGTAAAACACTAGCTTCAGGTTTATCCTACACTGATACATTTTTTCATGTATGTATGTGTTTTTCTTTTCAGAGTGGAATCTGGTCGAACTGGCTGCTTTTCTCCGAAAGTGGACAAAAAAGAAGCCCCACTTAAATCTTTGCGCATGCGCTTTAGCCTGGGGAAGAGCAACAAAGAGGCTGTAAGTGTGGTTGTCAGATAAGACTTCACATTCCACTCACCTCAGTCACAGAAACAATGAAAACATGCTGTTTATAAGATGCTTCAGACATGTGTTATAATGATCTGTATAAAAACTCTAGCAACACGTTTGCACATGGGCTGTTTTGGTTGCTGCACAGTGGCACTTTTTTATTGTGTAACACTTTAAATTTATTTTCTTTCTAACATATTTAGATGAACGCTTGCACAGTTTAAAAATGAGTCTGAACTGTTAATCAGCTCCTTTACATTTGTTATGTCACAAAAAAGAAATGGTGTTCATGTTTGGTACAAAGTCATAAGGTATTCCCTGTGCAGAGATTTAAGTGGTTTACTATGTTAAACACTCAGGTGACTGAATGTTATTATATACTTAACACTATATACATAAATGTGTTGTAACCTATTTGAGGTAGATCTGGTGAGCTCTTAAAGGGTTAAGGTGCATGACTTTCTAATGCTCTATATGTGCAATCTTGAGTGAATAAAAAGTTGTTGATCAACAAATACGTATACGTTGTTTCTTCTGAGTGATTTTTATCATCCTCTGAAGAACTAACCACAGCAGTCATGAAGTTAACACATTAATGATGCATTCTGGGAAACATCTTTGGGGTCCCTTTTTAACCAAATAATATCTAAAAGCTTAATCCTCCTCTAAGCTTTTATTTTCATCTGTCATTTCTCATTCCATGTTGGTGATAAAGGGGTCTGAGTCCATTGGTTGGCGACTTGCCACACAGGAGAGCACCACCAGTTTCTGTTTCACAGAAGAGACAGTGTTCAGTCCCTCGGTTCTGACGAGGAAAGCTGAACCTATAAGTAAGTACAGAGCGAGAATATAAAAGTTCCCTTTAAGTTTTTGTGATGCAAACAGACTTTTAAGTTGTAATGCTTGTTAACATTCTCACTTTACAGGTTCAAAGTACATCAGCAAGTCTGAAGACAACCTCCTCACTCCCCAGTGTGACTCAGGAGCCCATGGGACCTCATGGAGCGGGGAGACCCCTGCAGCTGGAGGATCTTTCACCGATACGCCGATGAACATGTGCCTGAAGAGCGCCTACAAGTCTGAGCCAGCCATCGTTGTATCCAAGCCTCCTCTGGTGGCCAGCCTTCCCATGAAGCTTTGCTGTGCTTCCAGCGCTGAGAGCCTGGAGTGTGAAAGCTCCATTATTGAAACTCAGAGCAGAACTGAGCCCACTCTGCTGAAAATAAAGAAGGCCTCCACAGAGTCCTGCAGTCAGGCTGTCGTACAGGAGCCCTGCCACTCCGAGGTAATATGCGCAACACAACGGCAAAACAGCATCGTAGTTCCTCTACCAGAGACTCCAGCAGTCAGGTGTCGGTCTGTGGATGCAGAGGCTTTGTGTTTCCGCGCTCAGCAGAGCTGCTTGGCTAGCGATCAGAACATTACCTTTGGTCAGATTGAAATAGCCGCTTTATCTCCTTTGCATATTGACAGCGTCATTTTTGAGTCTGGTGCTTTCAGTCCAGAAGAAAAGGCTCATAAGGATTCTGTCTTTGCTGCTCCAATCAGCAGCAACAACAGCTCATTGGCTGGAGAAAGTGAGAGAGAGGTGGAGCAGATTAACTGCAGCAGGCTGATCGATGCTCTAGACATCCACAGTCCTGCTCTCTTCAAGCTGGGCGTCTGTTCAGGGCTGCAGTCCACTCCGTACAAGCTCGGTCTTGAGTTTGGAGAAGAGTTTGGTACGCCTTCTAAAACTGGTACTATGATCAGTTGCAGTGCGGTACATGAAGAAAGTGAAACTTCACATGAGGTCGGTACAGAAGTCCAAACCCAGCAGCCCCTCTCACCCCGCAGCCTGGAGACCGAAAAGCGCCGTGTTGTAGACCACATTCAACACTTCAACAAGCTCACCCTCCAGTCTCCCAGAGGACCCAAAGCCAAACTCATCAGATCACCGCTGAAATTTCAGCGCACACCAGTGCGTCAGACTGTGCGCAGGATGAACTCTTTCCTAGGCGAGAGAAGGAGATCGATGAGAAACGCAGACCTCACTATGAGCCAGGGCGTTCAGGTGGTGAAGGCAGTGAGTATGGAGAGTGGCCTCTCCCCTCACCTTCAGCTGAAGCCCCTGCAGGCAGAGTCGGCCAGAAAGATACCGCCTCCTGTCCCACCCAAAAAGCCCAGCACCCTAGCACGTAAAGCTAAAGTGTGCGCTCTGGGTGATGTGACCAACAAGATCCAAAAGAAGACCAAAGCGGACTCTTCTGACGCTGATCCTGCAGCAGCTCAGAAGCCTCTGGTGCAGCAGGTAGCAGAGAGGGACATGAACCATTACAGAGGCTCACCCAGAAACCCTCTGAACCAAGTACGCCTGCTGTCTGCCACCAAGCCTGTAGATCTATAGATCAGAATCTCCTCGCTATGCAGCTCTGTCTGCTGGACTACATGACTTTCAACATTCCCTCTTATATCACCCACATTTTCAGGGGTCTTAATTTATTTGTAGCTCTGCTAGAAGCTGTTTGTGTTGCATTCAGGCCTTAATGGGAGATGTTCACATGCCTTATGTTTATTGTACGCCAGTAAAGCAAGTTTACAAGTTAAAAGTCAACACATCAGCCTAAAAGATAATGTCAGCTTGTTTTAAACTATAGTGTGCAGACCACAAAATCTGAAATGTGATGACGGTATGACTGGAAATGCTTAGATTTAGTCGTTTATTTATGCTTTTTATATCTAATCCTTTGTAGTTTTTTAAAGAGAAAAAAACTGTTTACCGACACTGAAGCTGTTTTTATTTCAGAATATTTTATACTGTTTGTCATGAAGAGAAAATAAGAAAAAAATGCACCTTTTGTTGGATTTCATGAAAAAAAAAAAGCAAAGCCAAGCAGTATGATCACATTATCAATCTATTTCAGTCACACAATTTAATTAAATAAAACAGTTCAATTGCTTTGACATGTGACCTGCTTCAGACCAATAAAATCAGCAGCATAATACTTCTGTCTCTTCAGTTGATTTCTTCACCTCAGGATAAAAAGTAATACTTGTTGGAGCCACATGGAGGAGCCCTACAATCACTGCTTTAATAACCACATCAGACTGACATGCTCACTGAGACATGCTTCAGTTGAAATAGGGCTCAGGACTTTATTGTGCCAAAAAACTTGGAATGACTCTTCTGTTGCAACTTAATTCAAATCAAATGCGCCAAACATTTTGTTACAATAGATCGTTGAGAAAATCAACTCTGCAAATTCCTTTACAATAAAAACATCTTTCTCTCCTCTCAGCATATCTCAACCCACCAGGGGAACATCATATTTTTTTGTAATGTAAGGATCTTCCTCGGCGTACTCAGTCCGCTTTCTTAAAATTGATGTTGACACGAAAGAAGTGTTTTTCTTCTCTGTAAAGAATCCTCAGAGTAGACAGGAGAGGGTGGGGGTCAGAATCATTCCCTGAGATTTATTCTCTGGCCCGTTGGGAGGCTCTCCGGTTTTTCATGTGAAACAGGGAGATCAGACTTGGACAAAATGTTAAAATACTCAGTTACTTTAGCAGATCATTGTTATCACTGCAAGGGTGGTAGCGGGTTGATTTTCCACTTTTCAGACGCTGCGTAATGACGCAGAAGTATACAAAGTGCTGAATCGAGGCCATGTGCTCAGCAGATTAATTCATTTTACGGTGCCAAACAATCAAACGCTCACCTTTCCGAAAAAAAGAAGACGTATTTCGACATATGTAGAGATGGAAACGGAAATTTCCTGAATATTAGTCTACTTATGAAGGCAGGGGCACGTTCATGCTTGTGAATTCAGACATCAGTGATGCAGGGCTGGAGTATTTTCCAGATTATCATTATAAGAAAATTCCGCTTCTTTAATACAGAAGTCATTTAGCTGGCAGTTGGTAATTCAAAATTTCGGCAAAACTTAAGTAATTTCAAATGCGTTTAATGTTATTCTATAAGATATAAACCTTTTCGTTGGAGTTGCCAGGTTATTAAAAATCCTTCCTTTCACTGTGACGCGTCATTCTCTCATTTTGGCATTTGACTTAGCTCGTGAAGTAGAAACTGCAATGAACCTTTACGGAGTAACTGGCCCCAAAACAATAAATAAACAACATTTAAACATTTTCACATAAAGTTAAGGCCTGTTATCAACTAATTTGTATCTGCGTGTTATCGAAAGCCAGGCAATCTGGTCTCCAAAAAGTTTCTTTTAGTAAAGGGTTAAACTGATTTGTTTACCAAAAACCAAGTTAGAAAAAAATGCAAATAACTTTGCTGCTATTCATAAACAGGTGACTCACAACAGCAGGGACATGCATCTATTGTTTGATTTCTCACAGAGTAAATGAAGACTTTCACTTCACTGCCCCTTTTGGGCATGCGTAAATAAAGGCGCATTGAGAAGTGATTAACTAAAGAGCTATGGCTATTTGAAAAAGCAACTGCATTCCCTAATTTTCTCTTTTGAAGTGAACCTTTTTTATTTTGCAAACTAGGCTACATATTTCAGTTACCTCGATCAAACTTTTCACTGGTGTCCTATAATGCCCAGTGTGCTAACTATTCTTAATTCCTCTTTATTCTGTGGATCAAACATATCAATGTTTTACTTTTTCCATGTGCGCAGAAACTCCAGGCCCAACCCCTCCTCCCCTCCACTTCTCGCTTGTCTGTGTTCTTGAAGTGGGTTCAGGAAAGTGTTGAGGGGGCGGATAGTTTTGATTTTCTCCACATCTCGCTTAGCCAATAATGTAGAGGGAACTGTTGTGCACATCTCAGCTGGCAGACATTTAAAAGGGAGACAGTCCGGCGCTGTCGCAATTTGTATTAAACCCCCTGGCCCCTGTCTATGGAGCGGTTAGTCTCCCACCCATCAGCAGTCCCACCAGCGTACAGTCGACAGCATTAGGTGCTGATCACGCCGGAGGGTGCCGCAGAGGACTAAGAGAATCACATCATCGCTCTTGTAGCAGAGGAGGCTCGCGCAGGTGAGGGGATTTGGATGCGTAACGTTATCCGTCAACTCAATTTCAGACATATCCGCGTCATTGTGTATAGAAATAAGGAAACTTAATGCTTTTTATCTACTGGTTTCAGCTTTGATACATGAGTTGTTCATTAAAGATATACAGAAATGGATGCTTTATTTTAGGCTTAAAATATGGTATTCTCTTGCGTAATGGATACAATGGAATCCCATCAAGTTTATTTGGGAAAATCCTCTTATATGAAGCACTCATATTCGATTAGGTAATCCAAATATAAAGTTATGTAGTTTTTGCTCTTTAGTCTTGTTTTGCACGCGTGCTCTAAAAAGCCAGCTATTTCTGTGCGTTTTTACGCAGCGTAAAAGCTTTGACAGCTGTGCGCAAAACGGTCCAAGTTGAAACGATATAAATGATGGATTATTTTCTTCCTCTCTCCCAGGATGGCAAGCTCGACGCGTATCCTGTGCAGTATGGTTTTCATCATCGGGTTGCTTTCCTCTCCCGTGGATTCCAAAAGAAACCGAGGTTCACAAGGCGCCATCCCTCATCCTGACAAAAACAACCCAAACGAATCGGAGCAGCAACCGCCGCCTCCGCAGGCGGGCTCCGGGTCCCGGCAGAGGCAGGGCCCATCCTCACCGGCCGACGAGGTTCTGGAGTCCAGCCAGGAAGCTCTTCACGTGACGGAGCGCCAGTATTTGAAACGAGACTGGTGCAAGACGCAGCCGCTCAAGCAGACCATCCACGAGGAAGGCTGCGTCAGCCGCACCATCATCAACCGCTTCTGTTACGGACAGTGCAACTCCTTCTACATCCCCCGGCACATCCGCAGGGAGGAGGGAGCCTTCCAGTCATGCTCGTTCTGTAAGCCGAAACGTTTCACCACTATGACTTTTACTCTGAACTGTCCGGATCAGCAGCCTCCCACCAAGAAGAAACGCATCCAGCGCGTCAAACAGTGCCGCTGTATTTCCATAGACCTGGACTAAAGACTCACAGAAACGCAGCGTGTGTTTTCCTGTTTGTCTTATTCTTCATGGACTGGATTTTAGGTAGAATAAAAGAAAAGCTGTCACTCAGCCAAGAGCACGTGCCCGTCTCCATCTAGGAGGAAGCTTCCATTAGCGCATCCCCCACACGGATTCTCCTCTTGCACAATGTGTAAAAAAATATGGACACAACATTGGACAAGATGTTGAATCGCAACGAACATTTTACTATCCACCACTTGAAAAGTTAGAAAATATGCATCACTGCACGGGAACGCTGACTTGGAATGGGCACGTTTTACGCACGGCTTCCTCACCCCACGAGGACTGCATAACCCGGTTTATTTAATAAATCACTGTTCAAAAGTTGTATCTTGGCAGGAGCTCATTCCTGCCTTTTGATGTGTTTTTCTGTGCATATTTCTTAGTTTGAAAGGAGGTTTCCACTGTGTGGAATTACATGGACAAGTGGTGATATTTGTAAATAGAAAATGTGATTTTATTTCCTTTTGACGTTAACCAATTTCTTTGGATTTCGAAGAAAATTAGTGATTTCTGTGACTTTTATAATAGCCTACCTTTTAATTTTGGATGGAAAATGTACAGTGATGATTTTTACAATAACAAGATTAAATAGTTGTTAAATGTACAGCAAAATTTGTAACCGCTTTGATTTCCTTTTGATTAAATTATCCCTTGAATCATTAAATGAGCGATCAGTGGAATATTATCATAATCAGATTACACGTGACTCTTAGCCTGATGTACTGTAAGGTGTTACTATTTGTTTAATGATCACCTGCTGCTCTCACCCGGCATAGAATACATGTACTCTCAAACCCTTGAAGTTTAATAAGCAAATTAAGTTTAATAAATGCAGCTCTAAGAGATCGCAGATTTTTTATTTTGAATCCCATAACTTTTATCCTCATGGGGACATTTTTTAAACCCAATCTTTGCAACTGTTTCGGTGTTTGGATAAAAAATAGGCTGAGCTTGAAGCGCCACAGGTGTCAAGCTACGGTTATTTTTTTATCTTAATGCAGAATTAATATATTCATTCTTCTGTGGTGAACCTAAACGCATCACACAATGCAATGTGACTGAGCGTTTTAACGACTTTCTATGTGCTAACCAAGATTCACCAGGTGTGAACTGGGTGAAAATAAACGGGCCAAACTCTTAAATACATCTTCTTCTTCTTAATATTTACGTTTCTGAAATCTGACCTCTCTTAAACATATCTGAGTAACACATCCTCCTGATAAGGGGGTCAATGTATTTCTTCCTGGAACAAGTTCTAAACGCCTTAAACTGAAGCCTGATTGAATACCTTCACTGTGACTCACACTTTGTTGAAAATCCTGTGAATTATGACTCATCGCATCCTCTTCCATGAGACAGCTTTCTGCCATAAATATCACATCTGCTCGCTGCACCGCTGGGCTTTAAAAGCTGCTTTAATGGAAATGTTGACAGATGAAACTGCAGAGATATTGTTCCAGTTTGTTCGGCATCCAGTAGTTTATTGTTGAAATTTAAAACAATTCCATAAAAGTACAGAGCACCTACATAAGAGCTACTGAGGGGTATATGAACCGACACATGTACAGTAGAGGCTACAGGAGGTTCTTTGTTCATATTCGCTCTTTTTCTTACATTTCCCTCTGACGTAAAACATAGTTTACAGTTATGAAATATCTAGATTTTTATACAAAATAAATGGCACAGGTGAAAGACTTTGGAGGGTAAAAAAGTAATTCAAGGTGCAGGTTTATGGGAACTCTGATACTGGAAGTTTGTCTGAGGTATAACAACTCACATGGCTTCAAGGTGATATGCTTCAATGTTCTCAATACACAAAATAAGACCCTCATCTCTCCAAAATAAATGCAAATATCTCCAGATCTCTTTGTGAATATATATCTTTCACGTGACTCCACTTTCAGGCAACTTCTCGGTCAACCATAACTCTAAAAAAATACAGCCTCAAAGGGAACACAGCTTTTTTGGCTTAAAATAAATCTTTCCCTACATAAATAGATTTTTTTTTAATGTTACAGGAGCATGGTTACACCTTCCATATGCAAAATAAAACTGAGCTCTTCTCAGAAATAAAAAAATCTAAACCTGAAGCAATGCAATTCATAAATGTACATACACATTAAGGAAACCAAACCCTTGCATAGGAAAGAGGTGCCAAAAAAGTGCGAGATGTGAAAAACACAGTTGGCAAACGAGGGGAGTGGGGCTACTAGCGAGCTACAACAAACAGCTTCTGCAAGCGGTAAAGTGCTTAAAAGTGTGCACAACACCAGTGATGTGCAGCACTCTGTAAAGGATTAACACGTTTCTATAATGCATATTTAATATCTGGGACGAGTGAGTGCAGGGCCCAAATCCTGTTGTGTTCTTCTGATGTTTCTTAAGTACGTGTTTTTTGAGTGTTACAGGGCCGAGGGCTCGCTACCAAAGTTCCGCTCCTCTCTTGTCGACACCCAGGAGAGGTCAGTCTGGTGCAGTGCTACACAAAGTGGTACCACATTCTGATTGGTGCACGCACATTTATACACAACGTGTCTTCATCCGTGCTGAAAGGCAAGCAGAGATCATTCATCATAAGCCGCACGGTCCCTGCCGGTTCTATGATATGACAGATTTACAAGACTTTGAATGAGCCGTGGAGGATGAGGAGCTATTCTCTACAGCCAAGGACACTGAGGACTGATTCTTCAACACTTTCAGAGATATCTTCCTTTCTTTCCGTTCATATGAAATCTTAACACTGACTATGTAAGAGCATGATCGTTCTGCTCTGTAACTTCAATAGAAAAAGTGTTTCAGCTTTCGCAGATCTGGATAGAGCCTCGTGGATGTGTCAGCTGGATCCCACTGACCCCTTGAGACCTTTCACAAGCCAGCCACTCAGAGGTCACACCGCTCTGGATGAATGAGATCAACCTTTGGCCTCTCAGACTCTCATCACTGCAGTGGTGTCAGCCATGCATACTCGCTGCAGGCCTGACTTCTGTCTGTGTGGCAAAAGATCCGCAAAAGGCCGGTGGAGAAGGGTGGAGGTTGGTAGGGAGGAGATATGGCAGTGGGAGTAGTTAGAGTCTGGTGAGGTTTGGTTATGAGTCCGTTTGAGGAAAAGGGGGAGGGCGAGAAGTTATTGAGGCAGGTGGTAAATGTAGGAGAGATGAGGCCTTAACACTTCCTAATCTGCAATCTTCTTCTCCTCCTGTCACTTCATTCAGCTCGAAGACGGTGTGGCTTCTTTCTGCCGCAGCCTCTCTTTCTGTGGGCAAGAATCACAAGAAGATTCAGTTTATTGATTCTCATTAGACAAAAGAAAGTGTTTTACTTCTGTGCACTTATAATTCCTTACCAGACTGTTGGCATTGACCTTCTTAGTCTCAACTCTCTTCTCCGCTGTTATCTTCTTGATGTTTTCTTGAGCTTCCTTCAACCTATGGCGAGAGAACAAATCCACATGGCCTTCACATTTGTGTCCCTTTCTCAACTTAAAGTGCACGCTGAACGCTGTGGAGCTAAATCATGCAATCAGTGCTTGTGCAACTCATAAAAACAATGTAAAGTCAGAAGCCTCTCATCACAGCGACCCTCTGAAGTTGTTTGTAAGAGCAAGACACTTAAGTATCTCCCTGGGGCACCTTGTGTCATGGAGCCATGTAGAGTCTTAAACACACACACATGCACATAAGCACACACACAGGCGGACACACTGATCCTCTGAGGAGTTTGCGGTCAGTGAAAGGCCTGTAAGTGAGAGGCAGTAGAGAATGACAGTGGGTTGATGAGATAATGAGGCAGCCTTTAAAAAACACTTGGCTTTTATGGGTGCGCAACACCATTTAAAATAAAGTTAATTGTACGTAAGCACAATCAGCTGGGAGTAATGCAAGGCACAGTTACCTAGTGTACAATGAAGGGAGAACACGTGGATCAGCAGAGGAAGGGTATTAACTTGTTCGACATGTTCAGAGTGTGACGAACCATGAAGGCACTACACCATACTTCAAACTATGATGCTACTTTCTCTAGTGGTTAATGTTCGCTTATGGTGTTGTTGTCATCTCTGCACATTCAGCAATCCTGCGCACCAGTCCAGCATCATTACAGTGTTTACCAGTTCTGACCCTCAGTCCGCTGACTAGTAAAGCCAGGCGGCTGCCAGGAGGGTCTGCGCTCCCTCAGTGGAATTCCCCCCCAACATGACGCCTCAGGTCAGAGGAAACATCATAAATTTAGGCCTTAATCCTTCAGACAGAGGCCTCAACTACTCCTGTTGGCCTTCTCTTTGATGGCCCCCCTCTGTGACTTAATTCCTAACCAGCAACTGCTCATCACCCAAGCACCAATTGGTAGTAGCGTTATGAGCAGTGGCCTTAAGAACTGCAAAGTTAGACTGTTAGGAAACCTTTTTTGAATTGTAGCTAGTTATAAGCTACTAGCAAAGGCCTGTGTCCACTGACTGCGTTTTTTAAACTGGAAATGCCCTTTACCTCAAACCCAGGGGGGTTCTCACCAGCATCTACTCTTGCTAGGTCACAAAAAGTTTCACAACACTTCAGCTCCACTGACAAACATAAACAAGTCTGTTTGAAATGGTATGTTGAGTATGCTTTATATTTACTTCTATTCTAGGAAATGTTACAAATCAAAAGTAATGGAGAGGCATGACTTGAAAATTAAACCCTTGAAAATGAGTCTGAGTGGAGATTGTAAGTATTGTTTCTTCTTGATTTAATTGGTCTTTGAGAGAGAAGTGAGATTTATGAGCGAAGGGTTTTGAACTGTTTTCAACTGAGAGAGCTAACAGAGCATTTATTATTATTATTATATCATTATTATTTCCACTGAAAGCAACCAATCTGCTTTTCAGACAAAAACATTCCCCACATGGTTTATTTTCTAAACAGTATTTCACCATTGTCTTGGTATCGATGATTTTGACATTCATGAGGGAAAAGCTTTTAACAAGTGTTAACCAATGGTGGACACAGACCCTTTTTCTACATTAGATTGAGCTGCACTACATCAACGCCATCTCTCATAGAAATGTAGCAAGCTAAGCTATAGTAACAAGGCTAAAGTAGCTAGCTACATCAAATATGTTTTTATTTCACATTGAACCAGATAAGTTTGGTTGACCATTCCAGTCATTTGATAAGCTGAAGTCTCTATTAAACAATGCAAAGAATACTACAAACTGCAGTCCTGTAGTTAGCTAAGCTGTGGATGAGAGGTTAAACCTGAGTATTTTTCAGAGTTTGGGTGCATCTTCTCGTAGAGGAGCACCACACACATCAAGATAAAGTAGCTAAAGAAAATAAATTCTGAGCTATGAAGCCACAAAAATAGACTGTATTCCCTTTTAAGAGTCAAGCTCCAATACTACTGGATCCTACATATCCCACAATGCAACTCAGGGTTATCAATTTCTTTAGTCAGATGTCTCCTGCCTTTGAAAAATGAACTCCTTGCCCCCATGTCTCACACGTGTAACACAGGCTTTTTTCGTCATCCAAAACGCCTCAGACAGGTTACGTTGTTCTCTTCTCGACATGTAAAATAATCTGTGTAATTCTTAGACAAACACTTTGACCGGATTCTAACTCACCTCTCCTTGGAAATGGTCTTGCTGTGTCGTACCCAGGCATTCTTGAAGTCGTTGCAGAACTCGTACCAAAGCATGAACACGAAACTTGGGTCCACATCTTTCTCTCCAGACTTTGGCCTAACCCCAAAGTAGCTCACCATGTCCTGGAAACTGTAGGTGGAAACAGAGCAGAGGCACAAACAGTGTTGTCTTATGATGCATAAACACCTCTAAATAATCTCAAACATAAACCCAGAGTGTTTCAGTGAACTGTGCTAGATTTACAAGCTAAAGTTATAAACAGAGGGGTCATACAGAACAGGGAAGCTAAGGTGCATATATGCATGAGACACAGAGACAAATTGAGGGTAATACAGTCCAGCACAGGCACAGATAATGATGGATGTAGAGGTAGATGAAGAGGCAAGCATGAGAGCTGGAGGGAGAGTGTCCACCCTGCTGGGCCACAGGGGAGAGCCAGTAGCGGCAGCTCCATTATCACATTGACCTCCACAGCCACAGGGGAAGACTGCCAGAGGAGACAGAACCAGACAAGAACAGGCTGCTGCTCCTCCACACACACAGACCCTAAAACACACACTACTGTTGAACTCGTACATCTCCAGGAACATATTTACTGGCAGACAATCAAAGACGAATAGGATATGATATACGCACATGTGAGCCCAATCAGGCAGATGTGCGTGAACAAAAACATAGAGATCCCTCCATGGATCTTTGTGAATAAAAGCTTCTGGGTTTTTGCTCACAGTACTGACTCTAACAGTGTCGTAAGCCAGCTCTTCTCCCTGAAGCCTGCACCCAGCCGACTCTTTCAGATTCCCTCAACCTAAACATGAAAGACATTTTCAAGCCCTGCCTGTCAGTGAGTTGATAAAGCGTGCTATGACTCAAGAGATGCTCCTTGTCCCATTGACACATAGATCGGCTCTGACCTCCAGATGCTAGGTGGCTTTTGGCGACGCTAATCCAAGACATGTTCATACGGAGTGAAACAGTGCAATGTGCTGCCCAGACGGCGTTGCTGAAAGCTGAAAACAAAGAGGGCTCCTGCGTGAGCCTGCTTCACATTTCCCAGTGATGCGTCATTTCGCTGTAGATCATTCTGTACGCTACAAAAGAAATCACAGGCTCTTGGATGTTTAGACTGACCAAACAGACCTTTGCCGCAGCTGGCCTGGTCTGGCATGATGAACAGGGTCTCCTCTCTATCAGCTCCTCTCCTGACCCTGGGTCATCATGTCAAAGAATGCACAAATCAAGCATCAGTGCTTTGCCTTTTACCCGCCTGAGCACATGCAACAAGCAGATACACAAAGATTTACTCAAAACAGATGCAGGCACACTCGCACATGTGAGTGTACCTACAAAACATAAACACAATCAAGCAGACCTTTGTTCATTCACAGGCGCAGAAGAATTCCACTTGTGCACACATGCAAACAAACACACACTTCTGTAATCCACGTTATGATGCCATTGCCGTGAGATAGTTTACTGCAGCACCCACAGCAGGCATTCCTCACTGACAGCTATATAAAAAAATAAGCCATTACAAAACCAGCCATGAGAATCAGAGAAATATTTGGACAGACAATCCTGCATTCTTTTGTTTTCCCAGTCAAAAGATTACACAAGTTAACGCTGTGTTGTTGGCTGATTCAGCAGAGGCACTAAGTCCTCACACAATACCCGGGCAGAAGAATAAACTGACTGGCATCTCTGAAACCATAAACGGCACAGTGATGGTGGAGGCCAAATGAAATTGAGCATGATGTGGGAGAAGCAAAGTTAATGAGACGGAACTGAGGACAGAACCAGAAAACCTTGCTGGAACCCAAACATGCAGCAGACAAATTAAGACTGCATGTTGAAGAAAAGGCATCAGCATCAACAATGCAAAAATACCTCTCGCTCAAAAAGTTCCAAATAAGTTAGGGTGATAGAGAGGCATTTGTTGCGAGTATGTTGCACAGTGCTTTATGATGGTTAAACTGAGCGATGGTTCAGTTTTAATGCTTATCGCAGTCTATTTTCCAAATATAAAAACAAAGACATTGACCTAAATTAATTTAGCATAAATTGGACGGATACATTTGATATGTGTCAATACAGGAACAAGGCTTGGAGTCTACAGCCAGCTCTCCGTGAGCAAATTCCTCAAAGCACTGGGCAAATGCTAACACCAGCATTGCAACATGCACAGTATGATAATGCTAACCTGTTAGGCAGATTAAAATGTACCCATGCTCACATGGAGCTTGTGAGAGAGGCTTCTCAGGCCAGTGTAAATGTGTTACTAAAACAGTTTTAGATCAGAAATTACAAGTGTGGTAAAAAGTTGAAATAATGCCCTAAAGATTGTGATAAATTAAAGGTTGTGCGATTGCCAAAGATATGCCGACCAAGCTTTTTATGGAAAACATTTCAGTAGTGTTTTTTTTTTAAGCTATATACTTTATATTCGTATATTTTTCTTTAGAGAGGGGTGTTACACCATTTTATTAGAGAGGAGAGGACAGAGGACAGAGCAGGGAACCAGGAGAGATAGTGAGGAATTGACTTCGAGAAACAGGCTGCAGGTTGGAATCCAACCAGGACTGACCATCATATCGGCCATAAGGCTATGTGCACATCTGGGCACAAAACTTTTGATGCTGATGCAAAAATAACAACAGTTGTAATAACTGAGTTTGATAACGACACTAACAGCTAACTTTTTTGATATTTAACCTAAAAAAAATGTGTTGAAAAAAGTTTTTTTTCAAAAGAGATGATAACAAACCTTCTAATAAGTAAGGAAGAAACAAATTCAAGTATTTAACTCCAGAGCATAAACAACATCTTTATTTCTTGTTGCTTGCTGAAGAACTAAAAATAGCTACTATGGGGGTACTGGTGGCCTAGAGGTCTAAGCGCCCCACATACAGAGGCTATAAGTCCTCATCTCAGAGCTCACGGTTCGACTCCTTGATGCGAACATTTGCTGCATGTCTTCCCCCACTCTCTACTCCCCACATTTCCTGTCTCTCTACAGCTATCCTATCAATAAAAGCAAAAATGCCCAAAAATATAACTTTGAAAGAAAAAAAAATAGCTACAATGTTTGCAACTAAATATGTCTCACAATGTTACAATGTCATTTAGCAGACTCTCTTATCCAAAGCGACGTACATACGAGAACAAGTACAACATAATCCCTCGGGTTACAAGAGGGCCTTCACCGACCTTGTCGGTGCTCGGGCCCTAAGAAGAAAAGATCCAGACAAGAGGAAACAAGATCAGTAAGAGTAACAAAGTGCTTCAAGTCCATTTGGATGCAGGTACTGCCAAGCAGTGTAAAGGCAAAGCACATAAGTAAATAAGGATTTTTTATTTTATTTTTTGTAAAATAAGGAACATCTACAATGAAGCAACCAAACAATTTAAGACCTTCCATTATCATCATCAACAATTAACTTGTCATCACCACAATAATTACAATAAGTACCAAGTGCTGGGTCACTCAAAATTCATATAATATATTAGATCTATTTTTCAACTTTTGTAAGATCAACAATCTTGAAACTGATTCACATATTATCTATTTTCTCACATTGTATAGACATTAGAATATAAAAAATGAAATGTAAAAATACTTGTTAATTAACAGATAATGAATGTAATTGTTGGAAGTCACCATTGTAATTGCCTTAATAATCCCTGACTCTGGTCATGAGACTTGATTGTCTTAAATGGTTTGTTGATTTTGACTCAGGCGTCTAAACCTGACTCCTCATGAGGGAGAGGTGTTAGGTAGCACAAAGGATGTGTTGTCTATTTCCTTTATTAACACCCAGCCATAACGTTTGTGGACCTCTGCTCTGCTGCTGTGTGTGAGGATCCCTCGTCCAGCGCAGATGTGAGAGCCCACCCAGGGCCCGGTGAGCCCGCTGACGCCCATATTCATCAACAACGTGTCACTTTTACGAGGTGACTCTGTGGGAAAAAAGTCCCCCCACCCTCCCTCTCCCCTCCTAACTTCTGCTCTACCTAGCGCCAGTCAGCCAGTCCCCTCTTTAGATGAAATTAAAGGAAAACTTCATTAAAAACAAGGTGCTGTCAGCTGCGGGGCCCTTTTGATCAATATTCCACCTCAAGTTCAACACCTTCATTACAGTGGTGTCACTCTGGTACACGAGCCAGAACTACACGCACACATCCACCAAGAAATGTGTAGGTCCAAGTCAGTGCAAAGTGCAAAGAGATATCGCCGATGTGAGAGGCCAGGACTGAGAGTGAGAACTGCACAAGTCCCCCTGGCCGTTCTCTTGGCTTAAAAATGTTGAAATAAGAATGAAAAGTCTTGCTGAGTTATTGTTTTGTCTAAAGCAATCAACTTCTTTATTGTTTATGGTTTCCATTTCCCCGTGTCCTGCGTCTTTCACTTTCTCCTTTATGTGCTTTCATGATTCATTTTGAAAGTGGGAGAGTTAGAATATAAAGCAAACAACTCTGCTCTCTATCCAAACAAGGCAAAAATAATCTATTCACTTTGTTTGTCTGCTGCACCATCTTTTTCCAATATGAAATGTTCCAGATATGATTTCACTCGGACACTGTGTCTCACGCCTATAAATCAGATGCCGCTCAGAAAACTCTTGGGAGTCTTCTGCACAAAACATGGCAGATAAGAATGATAGGAACTGCAGGGGAGGAAGTGCTGGGCTTCAGGCTTAAAATACATTACACTGCCTGTTGATGGTGTTGAAATCCACTGTGATTCTGGTGAGCACTGGCGTCTTGTTTATTTGTCTTCAATGCAAATTATGGAAATTTGTTGAATTCCAACATCTGTACTTTAAGCATAGTTTGTTTTTTTGAAGAGGGGTTGTATGAGGTACTTGTCAGCTTTAAGTGCATTACCCACAGGGGACTGCGATCAGCTCGGCCCCTTTGTTGAGAAACCGGCTGAAGAACTGGAACGGAAGCTAGGCTATCAACTGCTGCAGAGGGTCAGGGGTCAGCTTTATCACACAATAATTGGGCTAATTTTAAGAAATTACGACCCAAACACTACAGTCAATGTAAGTGGTGGTGAGTTGATCCCTTACCTTTTCTGTCCGTCATTGAGGCGGTCTTCTTCAGCTGAATGATCTTTTTGAGCTGTAAAAAAGAGAGAATATTGGATTTAGATTGAGGGGATACATGATGGGACTTTTGATGACTTCAGTCTCAGATTCACAGGACTGGTCCCAGATGAGGGCGCTGTGTTCAAAAGTCTTTGTCAGAGTTGCTCATAGAAGAGAAAAGAAGAAGACGGGCTTAGTGTTAAGATGTCATTTTAGCATCAAGCGTTTTATCGAAGTGACAGTTAAGCACATTGTAAACTTTGACATGCCTCTGTGCGTTGACGCATGAGAGTGTGAGCCTGTGATGCCTGTGTTCAGGGTGGGGAGCGGTGGTGTGTTTGTGGAGATGTGTGTTTAAGTGTAAGTGTGTGTTGTGGTGACATACATGTGCATGTTCTGAGCAGAGCTGTAGCAGGGGTGCAGGATTGAGCACGGAGGCTTGGGAACTGAAGGCTCCTGTGGACTCCTGCCATGTAAAAGTGTACAAATGCAAGGCAGATGTGTGCGGCGGGCCAGGCCGAGGTGCAAGAATTTATCTAGGGCCAGAGAGAGCCTGTGATCTCAGATTTATTGCATTTTTCCAGATTCATCCCTTTTACAATGATGGGGGACCTTTCCTACTTGAAGATTTAAGAGCGGGAAGTCTCCAAAAATTGTTCAAAGAGAGGTTTGGGGGTCTTCTGGGAGAAGGTGAGCTTAAGCCTCCAACCAACCACCCCGCTTACTTTGACTCTTTTTTTTCTTATGTATGTGGGCAAGAAGGTAAACCTAATGAAGGGAGGTTGTGGCCATGTCTGGGGTACATGGAGGAGGGGGGGCAAGGAGAGGGGCCGTGACCAATGGCGTTAGTCTCAGCAGGGGTCAGGCTGGCGCCTGAGGTACCCCTCTGGTGCGACTGTGCAGAGGTGGCACTGGAGCCGAGGGAGAGAGAGAGAGGGAGAGAGAGAGAGAGGATGTGTGAAGTTTCTCTTCCTTGACTCCTTGTGTAAACATGAAACCAGTAGTCGCTAACTAGAAAGTTATGAGATGTGCATGCTGAGAGGGATAATAAATTAGGGCTTTAAAACTCTGACACACTTTTCCAAACTGCTGCTTTACCTAGCAGTTAGATAACAAAGAGACGGATCACTGAGAGGAATGCCGAGGACCTTCAGGACCTCTGAGAAGCATCCACTTTGTTCCTCAACACCATCTTTATCTGAACACATCTCAAAGGCTTCATCAAAAACAGGCTCTTGGGTCAGTCATCATCTGCGGATCTGCTTGATTTACGTAATTCTTGGTCATCTGGACAAGTGGAATTCTGGTTATTGGGATGTGACTCACAGACAACAACAAAAAAAGTGTGAGGATGTGATGATACATGTGTACTTGCTAATAGAGCCAGATGATGAATAAAAGAGAGTTGTTTTTAATTAGGTGTGGCGCGTATTCAACATGAAAATATTTCCAACAGGGTATCCCCAGAGGTTTCAAAGAGCTTATTAAAAAGGGGAAACAAGAAGGTGGTAAATCTGATGTTGTGACAAACAGTCTGATGTGAGGGTTTGTCTTTGATTGTGAGCTTAACCTTAGAGATGGGGTCTTTATGTAGAGAAAGAAAGTGTAGGTGAAATGCAAAGATGCCAGAAATGAGCTCAGGATAATGCTTCATAAAGTAGAGTCTCAATATATCATACAAATCATAATGCAGGTAGGAGTTTGCTTGTAACCACAGGAGTAACAGTGATGGGATGAAGACAGGAACAGCCTTACAAGAGAGCAGATCACTTGATATAAGAGGTTAGATCTGGGAGAGATCATACAGGCTTGTTTAAAAGGCACAGCGCAGGGCGTTTGGGTTCACCTGCAGGCCCTGCTGTGAGCCTCTCCACAGGGTCACAGGTCAGTGCTGCTCAGAAACACAAGACTCACAACAAAGCGTTGATCACTGATACACTTTGATCTCTTTTTTCTCAACCCTGTTTCCTCAAAGTTAATTTCGATATCTAAAATCATGTGTCAAACACATGAGTCTGCGGTCAGCCTCTGGAACATTTACCTGAATGAGAAGTTCACGCATTTGCCGATGAGTCAGAGTTTAAGAGCTTCAGCTGTGTTTGATGTGAGGACTGTTGCTTTGTTTTTGCCTTTTGAAGTCATGGAATCATCACGAACAATGATTACACACCGCTCCTCCCCGACGCGCAGCCAACGGCTAGAGGAATTCTGTTTATGATAGAAAGGTTTACAAGTATTCCATTGGAAAGTTTATGTTCAAGATGTGCTGTCGGAAACCAGGTCCGTTTCGTAGCCAGTGGCAGCAACAGAGGTTTTAATAGCGTTCAAATATTCTGTGATACTGAACAAAGCTCGGGAAAGACTTCAGATTCTGACTGATTTACGGTGGATAAATCATGAGAACAATGCTGTGGTCGATTAATTTAAAGAACAGCAACACAGACTCTGTGTGCAATTACAAACAGCTTTCAGAAACGGTTCCACAAACATGGAATCCCCACAAATTTTCACTCTGAGCCGCAAACATATGGCTACAAACTCGCTGTGAGATACTCCATCTGACTCCTGTATGATGGGGTGAAAGTACGGTTTAACCACTCTTTATTCAAGTAATCTAGTATCCAGCCATGGTGAGAGTTTTAACATCAAACCAAAGATTTTCTGCAAGACAAGCTCAATCATGCATCATTTTGCTATTGCGCAAGTCTGAAGCATACTGAAATCTCCAACTTTACACCAACGTGACCAGACCAGAAAATGGATCATTTCTATGGCTTAGCCACAGCCATTTACTGTCTCATTTTCAAGCTTTTATTTTGGTAGCTAGATTAATTTATAGCGCCATAAACATGGATTAGGGTAATGAAAATGTTGAGATGTCCATTGGTGCTTCAACAGAATACAATGAGAGAGAATGTAAATTTCTTCTATGAATTTGAGACAAATCTTTGGTCTATGTGCTCATCAGGGTTGTGGATTGAGGCGTTCCTTTTTTATGCTTTGATAACATTTTTAAAAAGTAATAAAGGGAATTCCTTGTTGACTTGTGGTTTGAGTTGGTGACAGCCCATCTCAAACTGCCAGTTAAAGGTGGAATACCTACATCCCTATAATATCTCGCTTTTGATATGAGTGTCATCGAGGCATATTGGGAGGACGAAGCTGCGCCAGAGTCAGAGGTAGCAACAGAGGCGCTAAAGAGGCAAGGATTACTATGAGCTGGCGGAACAGGCAGGGCTGTGTGTATATGCATGTCTGTGTATGTGAAAGTGCGCATATGTGGAGCTACCACTGTGCATTTACCACCTATGCTTCTGCACATCCTCAATATAAAGTGAAATCAAACACTGGGACATCAATATTGGAAAGTTGTGGGTTCAATATGAAAAGGCGTTACCCACTGAGAGCAGAGCTTTGTGGTCTTACAAGATGAGGAAGATGGAAATTTCCCCGGATTTCTGTTGCATGATATAACTTTGCAACCCCCCAACTCACATACACATAATTAAATAAGCTAAAAGGTAAATCATGTTGTGTACAAGTTTATTTGTTAGGGGTCTGTGGAGCTTAAAGAGTAGCAGGGACTTTGTTTTTATAAGATAAGTCTCCGTTTTGATTGGGGTGAACTCTCCTTTTGCAAAAAAAAATAGTATGCTCTTGTTTTCTTGCAGAATACATGCTGCAATGCAAAACACAGTAATCACATGAGAATGCTTTAGTGGCAAGCCTTCAAGAGTTTCTCCTCGAGACATCTGATCAGTATCTGGAGCCACTTTCACAGTTTGTCCTGTTGTAATTGAATCAAGTGATGTGACAGCAACAGAGGGAGACTGAGCGATCTAAGCAAGATGGCTTTACCGCTCTCATTTGGATGCAGAATAAGGTTTGTGAATGATAAAGATTTGATGACACAAATGTAGAGCAGCATGGACCCCTTTTGGCCACCATGGATGATAACTTAAATGATGGCAGTGCCACTGTCATGTTTTTCCTTGCTTCTTACTAATAATTAGGCAGACTTTGTGTTCTGAGGAAAGACAAAATCAGGAGTGGGACAGGTAGCTCGATGATAAGAGTGTGTTAGCTCTTCCTCAGTCCTGGTGGTCCCCGGGGCCGATCCACTGAGGCCAGCCAGCCTTTACAAGGCCGCAGCCAGAGATGTCCCGCCAGCTTTATGGAAGCTGGGAGTCCATGAGAACCATGTTAGAGGCAACGCGATCCCTTCTACAGGCCTGTAGACTCCTGTCCTCATGCTGTCTTACAGTGCACCACGACGCCCTCTCCCAGCAAGAACAAAACTCACACACACACATGCACTGAGAGGCTGACTGTCTGACACTGCAAAAAACATAATTATAACTTCCTCTTTTTAAAGGTCTCATGCTAGGCATCAGGGTGAACATGGGGCTTTTCTAGCTCTGTAAGCTCGTTTTACTGACCATCTCCTCGGCTGTAAATCCACTGTCTAAAATACTGTTTCATCTTTGGAGACAACAGGAATTTTCTTCAGGCTCCCTTCAGAGTGTTGTATGAGAGAGGTCAGCTGGAGGTTGGGAGTGAGGGCAAACACTGGCGAGGCCTTCTAGTGTGTCATTGTGCATGAATTGGGAGGATAGTGTGGACAGAAAATTCAACCTATGGCTCCTCTTGACTTAAGAGTAGAAGGTTACTTCACAGAAGATGGGAATTTGCATAATGAGGAAACACATGGAGAAATATATGATGTAAACAGCATGCTGGAGTTTAAATGGATTATTTCTTAAGTACTTTGTTATTGTCCTCTGATGCTGATTTTACTCTCCATTAATATGACATGAGGCACTTTTTTATACCACCAGTGAAACAGATGTTTGCTGTCCACACAGCATCTATCAAATATACACGTCTTTTGCGTCACCTAAACAAACCACATTGTGTGACTAGCTAGAGACGTCCAAGATGGACGAGATGTGTTTCTTCTGTCCTTCTTTGTTTGCACTTAATAAAAAAAAAACATGCTAGCCCTCGGTGTAAAACACGTCAAGACACACCTTCAATATTCATTTTTTAGCTATCTCAGACCGCTCCTCGTCCGTGTCCATATGCGTGGCAAGCCATGACACTACAATAGGAAACGATGCAATGGTTTTGTCGCTGATGCTCTCCCCACATCACATGCAATCACAGCGCGGTCTAAGTTTAGCACATAGAAAGCTGAATCTTGACTCACCTGCAGAAAGGAACTTTTCCATCTTCCCCTTGAAGGGCTCGAGGTATTCCTCTGAAGAGTTGGCGCACACCGTCTGTACGTCTTTCTGACAGGCTGATGACAGAAGACAGGGAACAAATATAAATGATGTATTATGTAACTGGTGTGACTTCCTCCATATAGAGGGAAATACAGACACAATAAGAAAAGAGCCTCAAATACGACATTTCTTTAAGATAAAGATATGTAATAAGGAATGGTTAAAAATATCAAAGGTTATACTTTTTACCCAAAAGCATAGGTACATTTTTTTATACACTATATTATTGAAATATTAATTTTAAGTGTTTTTTTGTGACAGTTTGTCAGTTTTATACATGTATGCCATTTTTGCAAGGGGTACTGTGGCTCAGTGGTAGAGATTCTCAACTGAAAGGTTGGGGGTTCGATACCAGGTCCCACTGTCTGAAGCGGTGAAACGTCTTTAACCCCAAAACTGCCCCCATGGCTGTGTCAGCAGTGAGTGCAATTACTGATAGGCGCTTTGGCAGCCTCTTCCATCAGTGTATGAATATGGTGTGAATCAGTAAATGTGACATGTCATGCACATTTTTTGTAAAAACAAAAAAAAAATGGTTGTATTTTCTGTTTATTTATGAAATCTCCTCTCCCCTATAGGCTCCTGTTTGCTTGTATTTTATGGTTTAAAAATCAGTAGTACTTGAGTCTTGTTCTACATGTTGTTACTTTCCGGATGTCTTAATAATATACATGTGAGTTCAGCAGATGTCTCTTTGCTGTTTGTGGATTTGTTTTCTGCACAACGCAAAATGACCCAGCTCACACGCGCTGAGAGGAAACAATCGTGACTGAGCGTGCTCCAGCCGAAGCTTCCCCATTTCCTCTCAACTGTTACCCGGGTTAATATACACACAGACGCCTGGTAAAAGAACTTTGGCACATTGCTCAAACCTGTAAGTCATTAATGGCTGCAATAAATACCTCTACTTGCTTATGACTGCATAGCTAAATAGTTCTGCAACACAACAAGAGCATTAACAGGTCTGGCCGCAGTCTCACTTCACTGCGAGGCTGCTTTTAGATCTGAGTTTGGCTCTCAAACGTTTGCATGCAAAGCAGCTGCACCTGCAACTCTGTGAACTCAGTCTATTACATCTTTTATTTATTGGCTGTGTTAATAAATCAGACAGGAAACACGACGTCTGAGCATTAAAGTTGAGGAGTAACTACGTACAGCCTCAGTGTCTGGATTCCAGGACTCTTTTAAAATTTGTGAATAGTGAGAGCCGGCAGTTATCAAAATAAAAACCAGAGATCGGCAACCAAACATGACGACCAAAATATCCTGTTTGGACAAAACCGCGTTTCCTCACCAGAAATCCCCCAACTCAAAACGACCCATTAAAAAACAGTGTTCAAAACAGCAAGTCTACAATTTAAAAGGCGGCTCTCTCCCAAATGTGGTCCAGACAGCAAAGGCCGCAAGGAGGAAGCCCACAAAACACAGCAGCTGTAAAGAATAAAAAACCAAAAGCTGCAGTTTGAGACATTGTCTTAGAGTGATAATACACTTTTTAGGAGGCGTGCCTTGTTAGGGAGGATTCTCCTGCAAGTAAATGACAGACACCATGCATCAGTAAGGATGGAAGATCTTAAGTGAATGGGCTTTGCCAAAAATAAAACCAAAATGAAAGTTAAAGGGGCAGAAAAAGAGAAAGTTGTAGTGAGGCCTTTTTTTTCATGTGAAGTTGTTGTATGAAGAGCTGTTTCTTTGATTCAGTCCTTATGGGCTGCTTAGAAAAAGTATACATGAAAAATCATGGACTGTGTCCTTTAATAGGTGTCTTTTTACTTACTGCTATTTCTTTAAATTTGGGCCTAACATATTCTTTTGATAGAATTGTACATTATTCCTTAGACGGATCCTGATAAAATTATTCACTCACCAATGATGTATAAGTGTAATTCAATTAATATTGAATTACATATAATTCATATACCTGAAAATCATTTATATGAGTGAAGAGTCGTACTTTTAGACATCTGTATGGCAAAAAAGGTCAGAGATTAGAGGAATTTCAATTATTATCATTATTTTTTTTTTTGCTAAATACAATTAAAAATAGTGAATTTACATAAATTACAAAAAAATGGCAATTAGTGTAGATAAAACAAAATCATTTTGCCAAACTCTTAATTAAAATGTAGAATCTTTTAAAATATTTTCTAAATGGATTAAAAAAAATTTGGTGAGGCGTAGTATACGTCTTGATTTAAAAAAAATTGCTTCAGTTATATTATGGATACTTAAACCTGAACTATGAACATCTAGAATTAACATTTTTATGTTCAAATAACAAGGTAATATTACAGAAAATAAATCAACATTTTATCTCATGAGACGACAGCAAAATATGTGTGCACTAAAATACAATAAATACTAAAATACAAGTTTCCACTCTTTTCTAAAGACCATTTTTCAGGACTTTGACAATTTAGCTGGTATGACAAATTGTGCCTTTACACCAAAATACTCCCTTTGTGGAAGTCTAAATCAAAAGATATGCAGTGCATGGTTATAACCCAGAACTCTCACATGATTATACATTAAATGGAATTGATCATACAATAATGCAAATACACTTGCAGATGTATAGCACTTAATGTCATACATATATAAAAAGATAAAAATCTAGGCTATGTAAAAAAAAAAAAAAAAAAAAAAAAAAAAAAAAAAAAATATATATATATATATATATATATTATGGCAAGCCGTTCAGGAAATTAATATATATGGAATGAAGTCTGAATATATGGATTGAAAGTCTGAATATATTGAATGAAACTTGATATATATGGAATGAAACTCGATATATATGGAATGAAGTCTGAATATATTGAATGAAACTTGATATATATGGAATGAAACTTGATATATATGGAATGAAGTCTGAATATATGGAATGAAACTTGATATATATGGAATGAAACTTGATATATATGGAATGAAGTCTGAATATATGGAATGAAACTTGATATATATGGAATGAAACTTGATATATATGGAATGAAGTCTGAATATATTGAATGAAACTTGATATATATGGAATGAAGTCTGAATATATTGAATGAAACTCGATATATATGGAATGAAGTCTGAATATATTGAATGAAACTCGATATATATGGAATGAAGTCTGAATATATTGAATGAAACTTGATATATATGGAATGAAACTCGATATATATGGAATGAAGTCTGAATATATTGAATGAAACTCGATATATATGGAATGAAGTCTGAATATATTGAATGAAACTTGATATATGGAATGAAACTCGATATATATGGAATGAAGTCTGAATATATTGAATGAAACTCGATATATATGGAATGAAGTCTGAATATATTGAATGAAACTTGATATATATGGAATGAAACTCGATATATATGGAATGAAGTCTGAATATATTGAATGAAACTCGATATATATGGAATGAAACTCGATATATATGGAATGAAGTCTGAATATATTGAATGAAACTTGATATATATGGAATGAAACTCGATATATATGGAATGAAACTCGGAATATATGGAATGAAAAATCACGTCATGTATGGCCTGCGCCATCTTGTCTTTCTGGGGTGTGATCATAGGGGTGTGATTTTGTTTTCCGGTTAGACGTAGCTTTTAGTAATGCAACCATGAGGGAGACACGAGATGTTTTCACTGCAATTTTAATTAATGAAGGGGTTATCAACCCCTTGGGTAATGCATGTGCTGTTAAGTCAATCCGTATAGGAAAAAGGAACCCACCCCTCCTCTCTATTAAGTTGGTTTCATCCAAAAGTGATGATCGGACCGTCTGCACAGAGAGACGAGAGGAACACGAAGCAGTGGGCTGCAGAAGCATTTAGGAGGGTAGTAAACAAGTGAAAATACGAAAATATTAAACATCACAGGTTATACACACTTCTACAAAGGCTAGAGATATTGCCCCTTCTTTATTCAGGTGGTTCAGTCCTCTAGTTCGCTAGCTAACTTTTGTTATGACTTGTGATAATGTAGCATCCTGTTCAATGTTAACAGGTGGAGCTCATACCTGTGTGCATCATCTGACAGTGAGTGAGTGTAATGAAAAAGTACGACCAAATTACCACAGGTTACAGAGGTAGAGGAAAATGTGTCCCCTCAGAAACACTAAAAAGAAGTGCAAAAGGTTATTTTCGGAGAGACATTAATAAAAGATGAGTCTCTTTGATGACAATAAAACAATACGATTATAAGTGGTGTTCAGAGTACTTATTTAAGCTTTCATTCAATATATTCAGACTTCATTCCATATATATCGAGTTTCATTCCATATATTCAGACTTTCATTCCATATATATCAAGTTTCATTCCATATATTCAGACTTTCATTCCATATATATCAAGTTTCATTCCATATATTCAGACTTTCATTCCATATATATCAAGTTTCATTCCATATATTCAGACTTTCATTCCATATATATCAAGTTTCATTCCATATATTCAGACTTTCATTCCATATATATCAAGTTTCATTCCATATATTCAGACTTTCATTCCATATATATCAAGTTTCATTCCATATATTCAGACTTTCATTCCATATATATCAAGTTTCATTCCATATATTCAGACTTTCATTCCATATATATCAAGTTTCATTCCATATATTCAGACTTTCATTCCATATATATCAAGTTTCATTCCATATATTCAGACTTTCATTCCATATATATCGAGTTTCATTCCATATATTCAGACTTTCATTCCATATATATCGAGTTTCATTCCATATATATCGAGTTTCATTCAATATATTCAGACTTCATTCCATATATATCGAGTTTCATTCCATATATTCAGACTTCATTCCATATATATCGAGTTTCATTCAATATATTCAGACTTTCATTCAATATATTATTTCCTGAACGGCTTGCCATAATATATATATATATATATATATATATATATATATATATATATATATATATATACACTGAACGGAAGCTATACTGTATTTCACACAATGATGGTTAAAACCTAAAGTTAGACTCAAACATGGATTCACTTTATTTCTCCAGAGGCATGATTCCCCAATCCATCATATATGAATAGGAGTGAGTTGGCGATGTATTGTGTAAAATAAGACAACAAGACAACAAGCTGTGGGTAAAGGAGGGGCGGAGGTGGAGCTAACGGGAAGACAAACAAACAAGAAAGTCAGAATTGTTCTCCAGTATTTGCCCTGTGTGGTTTACTTTGATGTCAGCATGTACTTATGATTTTACTGTGGTAAGCATGAGCCCCACTGCAGCTACCAGGAAATCACAGCACAAAGACAATGCACAACTTTGAGAGGATTAGAAAATAAGCTGAACAGTGGATGAGAGAACCCGGGGACTAAACTAGCTGTTTGATGAATGTTTCTGTCTCTACGCCTCGCCACCTCCTGTCTCTGTAGCTCTGGATCATTATTAAAAGTGGACACTAAGGAAGTAAAGCAGTAGACAGAGAAACACATGATGATACACCGGTGACTTCATTGTTGTTTAACAGTTGCCAGCGGAACTACAGTTCCAGCTAATGAAATAATTAATGTCATATATTGTTATTTTCCAGTCTGACAAATATCTGCATGTAAAAAATGACTTTGGCTTTTTTTTCATTATTTATCAGAGGTTAAATCAGTGCGGTGCTCCGACCCTGGCACATGCTAATAATTTATACCTGGAAAAGTGAATTCTCTCTCTGATCCCCAATTATCTCCAAACCCAGCAGACTGTCAGACTTCCAGCTCCGCTCTCTGTTGGATGAACCCTCTATCCCCCCTCTGTGAAGCCAGCCAGGAGACAGCTTCAGTGGGGAAAGGTAAGACACTCCTCACCTCTTTCCACTCCTCATGAATCAACTGGAACCAGCAAACTAGAAGCCTTCTCTGAATTTTTTGCAGGAAAATATTTTGCTGGCTTGTAGAAACATCACGCAGGACTTAGAATTAGAGGTGGAGCATTAACCCTTGATCAAATGTTGGTGCAGGGAGCAAGATGGACTAACCCTGTGATAAGAAAAAAGCCAATGACAATAATGAGCTAAATATATGAGGAGTCTTGCTTTATGTAAAGAACTAATGTTGAATTGAAGCGATTACATGTTTGGTTAAACGAGTGGAGCGATACTTCAGCACTTGGACTTCACACATGCAGTTCCGAGCCCAGGCTCCATCGTAAAGCAGAGCTCAGGCTAAAGGCCCTGCCTGAACCTGACATTAAAGGCCATTTAAAATCAGGACACTGTCTGATTTGCCACAGTGATGAATGCCTAACCTGGGCCAGGCCCTCAGTGAAACACTAAACTCCCCTGGGCAGCAAATGAGCTCTGACTGTTTCTTTTTATTTGATCCTATTTCATTCGGTAGCGTCCCTGCCTCTCTGTCAAGTCCAATTACGCGGCAGTTAAATGGATCTTTATGTAGCTGGTCGCTTGCCTGATCTGCAGATTCAGCCTCAGGTTTGAAAGGCAGCTGAGAGCTCAGGTTGTACAGGATTTGAGAGTTAAATGTTGGTTTAAATGCCAGGGTTAAAAGGTGTGATTTGTCACAGAAACACAATAGAAGATATGCTTTATAGCAGTCCTGCAGTCGGTTTAACTCCTTGTGGCCTCCTACTCATCTCTCTCCCTTTGAGAGGAGCACAGGGAGAGGTCATCACCCTCTCCCCAAACAGGAAGCCCCATCAAAAGAGGATCATGTTTCTGCACAAGCTAGTGAAGGAGAGGGCAACCAAACAGACGGGGACTTGCTCTTGAGCATCACTGACTGGACTCTACACACACACGCAGAGCAAAGTGAGAGATATGTGTGATGTGTGCAAAACCGACCCTGTGCAAAATACCAAGATTCTTTGGAAAGACTGATTTACACAAACAGATTTCGTCCTGAGAGGTTAATCTAGGAGAGGTGAGTTTCTGACTGTTAGTACAAAGTCTCCTGACCTCTGACCCCAAGCCTGGAGGGCAAGACAACGCAGTCGTGATCAGGTGAAGCCTGCCAGCCTTTGCTTTTTTCAGTCGAACAGAGCGAGTTAAATGTGATTCAGTGTGAACCTCTCAGTGACAGAATTCTCATTGCGGATGGAAGCGATCTGTGTTAGCTTCATAATTAAGACCACTTGCTTTCTTTAGGCAGGTTTATAATAGCCGGGCATAAATATTTATTCCTGGCGTCTGCAGAGGATAAAAATGGCTGGAGTCAGAGGTGGAGCTCACCAAACATCCAGAATCCAACACTCGCCCTGTGATGCTAATACCCCCGAGGAATACTCTGCCAGACTGTGCTGCAGCGGAGATCAAATGCGAGGGCCCTTATGTTGCATTTATTGTCTTCAGGTCTTCCATTTTTCCTAATAAATGAGTGACAGCTTGAGGTGGGTCTGGGTACTTCAGTAGACTCTTTGTATTTTTCCCCCGGGTCAGTGAGGAGAGGGCTTTAACAGCGATCTAAAAAACGTAGGGGAGACTTGCAGAGCATATCTAATTGCTTTCATATGCCGTATTATTGGTTGATTTAAATAACCACAGACACGAGGGGCACAGGGGTGCATTGCCTTTAACCTCTGCATGGCCCTGACCAAGACTGACTGGCTGGCTGGTTTGGTTACTGAGTGGATCAGCGCCCCTAACACTTTAAGTGCACAACACCAAAATCAGTTTTTTAATCTGGCAGTTATCCCTCTGATGCTTCCCCAGCATGCTGGACTTTGATTTTTTGAACTCCACCCTTGCTTAAGAGTTCATTGGAGCAATTTGGATGTTTCATAGCTAGCTGTTCTGTCATTGGTGTTAAAACAAGAATGCTTGTGGTGTTAAGATGACAGGGCTGTGAAGATGCAATGTCTGGAAACTGGAAAAAGCTGCTTCAGGCGTTCATTGTTTTTGAATACACCCTAAAACCTCTCTCTGCCTTTGAATTTATATTTAAACTACTCTTATGAAGGATGCTCATAAATGCTATCACATCGGCTAACAAAATTGAAAATGCAGTGATAAATTGACTGTATTTAAACAACAGGATATGTCTTACTTGTCAGATCTTTCTTCAGCTTCCTGGTGTCCTTGGAGAGATCTTCAAACTTCACCTGAGCAGCCTGGAAGAACTCCTGAGGCTCCGGTAGAGGGAACACACTCTTATCTGTGCCAGCATGCTGGAATACATAACAGTTTATGAGTGTTGAGAAACTGGCATGGGAGTAAAACTAGGTAAATTTAATTGATAATACCTTACCTCGTCGAAATTACGCAGGTAGTATAAAACGACATAATCCACCAGATTCATCTTGTTGTCCTATGGAAGAAATATATGGCTATGACGATCAGGATTTAAACTGCTTATTGTTGTATCACCTTGATTTGATTGTACTTGGCTCTTATTTGTCAGGTAGTTACAGCATTTGAGGCTGTTTCTGTTTGTTACCCTGCTCTTGACATCCTTAATTTTTGGGAGGATTTCCAGTCCAAAGCCATCAGCCTGACCTCTTGTCCTGTTCCCCCCGTTCATATAGTTCCCAAAGGCCAGAACCAGACCCATAACATCCTTTAAACTTTGACACTCTAACAGCTCCTGAAACACACACACACACACACACACACACACACACACACACACACACACACACACACACACACACACACACACACACACACACACTGTGTTAGGAAGCCTTCATGTAGCTTTTCAACACTTTTCTGAAGCAGTGTTTGTTGACATGTAGCTCTTACTTTGCTGATGCGTGAGATGAGGTCCACCTTGCGGCGGATGGAAGCGATAGTATCGAGGAACACTGACTGAAAGATGATGCTGCGTGCTCGGCCTGCGAAGTCGGGAATCTGGGAGAGCTCATAAAGAAACCTAGGGAGAAGAGCGGGGAGAGGGAAGGGGGAAAGATCGGGGTGTGATGTGTTATGACAAATTTAAACAAATTGTCTAAAAGGAAGAAGTATTCTGGGTTCTTGGCAGGCCCTGCTGCTCCACATAGTCTGGCTGAGTCAATGTTGCTGTTCTCAAGCACACAGGCAGCTGATAGTCATGAGCGGTGCTGCTCTGCTGGGTTTGAAGGGTCCGCGGGGTCGGGGTGGAAGGAAAGCAGGCAGAGAGAGCGGCGCACACAGATTGATCAAAGGTAGCTCTGGCCTGATGCGGGACGACTTATGTAAACAGTGCCGTGTCAGAGGGGAGCAGAGCGGTAACATCCTGTGTGATTAGGCCCTTCTGATGGAAGGAGACACTGAGTAAGGATGACTCTGGCAGCCATAGTGACAGCTCTGGTCAAACATGGAAACAGGAAGGCCAGGCTGAGCGGCACCGCTGGGTCCGGGCCTCGTTAACTGGTCGGGACTACTTAACCCTGACAGGAACTACTGAGATACTAAAACAATGTCCATGTATCCTTTTTATTCACCCATTTGTAGAAGGCCATATGAAAGCTGAGGACTATGAAGGGAATAAAAGGATGATGCCCTGATTTGCACAGGTTGCAACCTTTTCAGATTTTTGGAATTTGGTGCTACCTATATAATAAAACATTTTTATATAATTGAAACACTATTGATATTAATATTGAGATTACATTTTCTTTTTTTGGTACATCACATTCACATCCAAAGAAACAAAAAAATGAAATGATACCAGATTTCAGATGTGTCTTGTGAAATTGTCTAAATTGCTGTTTATCAATTTAATTTAGCTAATTTAATTGGTTGAAAACCAGACAAACAAAATATAAATGCTATTCAAATTCCCTGATATTCTCTCTCTCTGATAAAGACAAAAAAAATAAACAGGTTTATGATGATTTTAAATGATTCCTACTGTTCAGGCTTGTCCAGCAGTTTGATTTCCTCTTCTTTAGCGGTCTCAAAATGTTTTTTTATCATCATCATCTCATCATTGGTAGCCCTCTGTGAAGACAGACAACAGGAAGCTCAGAATAAAAGGGTTTAGTAATAAAAATAAATAAATTCAGACAAAGAAAACTACCAAAAAACAACATAGTTCTATATGTTCTCGTGTATGATGCAGCTCAATAACGTGCTAAAGAAAGGTATTGTTCTACAACAAAACTATATTATAGTATTAAAGAGGTTTTTCTTAATTCTAGGCTGGTGCATGACATTACATCCCCCGTTTTGATTTCTTGAAAATAGGCACACTGCTCTTTCATACTTACATTTTCATATAAAGCTTCAATGGTCTCAAAGTCCACTACAGAGTTGTCCACAGTAAGAACAGCTGGAAGGTAAAGAAATTCATGATTAGCAGTCAGTCTCATGAATGGACAAGACCTTTACCAAAGCAATCTCAAGGGCCGCCAGTGCTTGAGGAACAGACTTATGTTTCTTATGAGAAATACATAAATAATAGCCCAGTTAGTTTGTTACACCTCACATTATATTAGAAGCAAACACAATCTAAGCATCACAATGCCAACAGTACATTGAAAACCAGTGCAAAACATTGAATCAACATCCACAACATTTACAAAATGACTCTTGTTCTGTGTCTGAAATACTGAGAGATGTCAAAGATTTATGGCTTTAATGAAGGAGGAGGGGAAGAGAAAATGATGGGGAGGAAGGCTCCAGTGATGCTGGATCAACAGAAAGTAGTGGGTTGGTGTTAGCAGAGGGGGAGCGCTCAATGCTTACTGTTCTACAAACAACTATCCACTACCAATCATACTGTTATTTCAGCTCCAAATACCTCAAACTGACCCAAACTACAATTTGGTAAGAAATTCTTAACTTATTACTGTCACTGAGGCTAAAAGTGAAAGTTGTGCAATGACTCAGTTTTGTGGAGAGCAAGCAAGAGATTAATTACAAGCAAAATTTTTCTCTTAAGTAGCAAAAGTTTGTTTTTGTAAAAGTGCAACCATTGCCATGCATCAGTTATTATATTGGCAAAAGTAAAAGTAACAGTTAAGACAGAATCACAGCCCTAGTCTTTTCAATCACTGCTACAAGCTAACAAGGTAATGCTTTGCATTCTGTTTCCCAGCTGTTCCCGTTGCAGAAAAGCTGTCAATGTGGTCCTGATGTCTGGATCAGAGAGATCGCTGGAGGTCCATTTCCTACATCTTATTAGAGTGGATTATTCAGTCCCTCAGCCATGCAGCCGTCAATCACACACCAAAGGGGGGCCTGCTCCAGTGTGCACAAGAGCACTCTGATCCGAGGGGAGCCGGATATCTCTCCACACCGACAGATCAAAGCCGGCCTGCCAACCGCCTTACACCCTCTCCTTCCACTTTTCACTCATCAGCTTCGGTGTGGAAGGGCATGTGTGGTGTGTGAACATGCGTATATATGTGTGTTTGTAGTTGGTGTGTGGGGGAGAGCCTCCCTTTGCCCTTGAACCATGGTGGCCCTTGAGGTCCCCCAGTCACTCCGGCGGGTGCAGTTGACCCCCTCTCTGCCTTAACTAGAGTGCTACCTTCTCTACTCCCCTCCTTCCCAACCTTTCTCCCTCCCTAGTAGCTCTAATTACATTACATGTCCCATGTCCTTTTAATTTGGCAACAAAGGGGAGGCAAGCAGGCGAGGCCAGGGACCAGAGCCCTTAGAAGTGCTTATTAAGGTGCTGTCCTTCATTGTCAGATTCAAATAGTTAATTTCACATTCACCTCCCATTAAGGCACAAGGAAGCAGCCTCATGCTGGGAGCGAGCAGGCCTTTTTTTTTTTTACCAAACTACCTCTACAAGCTGTCACTGGAACACAGAGAAAAGGATTAAAAGAAACAGGGGAAAAAATCTAAACAAAATGGGCGTCCTGGTGCTATGTGCTGTTTGGCTCGTGTTTGAGGTGGTTTTATGTGGTAGCGCAGTGTCTGCTAACTGTTGAAGGTGGTTTTGTACATGCTCAGATCATTAGTGGGGTGTCAGTCCCATTAGGCTTGTGGAAACCGTCACTGGCTACAATAAACAGATCTGCTGGCCGCATGCTCAGACTAACAGGCGGCAGGAACTCTCCGCCACAGTCCTACGACAAGACCAATTCCTGGCCTATCTGCGCCATCCACAACACACACATTATGTGTTTACACACACATACAAGCGTGCATTTTCCAGAGAACAACCAAGCATGTAATCAATCCATGCAGCTCTTCAAATAAAAGAGATTGCAATTTGATTTAAGCAGTGTAGGAGGGATTTAACACAGTGTGACAGAAAACAAAGGCTTCCTTCAACCCAGTGTTTAAGTCTCACATTTTGACAAACTGAGGCGTTTAATTTCCCACCATGGTAAATGGAAAATCATCCACTTTTCCACTTGAGACACAAATGAATCATAAATGAGTGTGTGTAGTTACAAATAAGTGGCTGTCATGAAAAGGAAATTAATGTCTGCAGCCGGGCTCGCTATCTCTTCTCTAAAAATAACGACATCTGCATCTCATCACGAGTCATTCGCAATTTCTTGCTAAATAGGAGAGTTAATTCAGTTTATTACTCTGGAAAAAAATAAGTGCTCCTTCCTTGACAGAGACTAAAATGATGTCATGGACATAATAGAACAGATCATCATTAGAGCATATGTTTTACCATGTTGGATGTCTTTCATCTCCAGATGCAGGCTCGATATGAGGATCCCAACTGCTTGTGAACGCTTCCCATCAAGAAGTTTGATTAACTGAAAAAGAAAAAAAACAAGTTGATTCTTTTTTACAGTCAAAAACAAACATTTACAATAAACAGTACAACATTTCAAAAATGATTTGGGGTTTCAAGTCTCAACTAATAAAAGTGTATGACCCAAAACAGGGTCCATGGTGTGACATTACTGTAGTTATACCTAAGGTTACACAGCCATATAATAAATCAGTAAGGTGTCTCATAAAAAATTTATTTCTGGGATGAAAACTTGATAAAAATAACCTCCTATGGTGAAAACGATTGGCAGATGAACGACAAATTGAGTGCCTTAAGTCAAGTTAGTCTGAAATGGACTCGAACATCCATCACACTTTATCAACACACTTTGTCATAACCAACCATCATGCAAATGTGAATGACAAGAAAACATCAGCACAAAACCCTGCAGATTAGGACTTGGCAATATATCAAGTTTTTAAGATGTTTTTTCACACCAGATATGGGCAAAGACCATATCATTTAAACCAGGGGCGTCAAACTAATTTCAGTTCAGGGGCCACATACAGCCCAAGTTGATCTGAAGTGGGCCAGACCAGTAAAATCAGAACATAATAACCTATAAATAACAACAACTCTAAAGTATTCCCTTTCGTTTTAGTGCGAAAAAGTACATCCTGAAAATGTTCACATTTCATGAACTACCTTTCTACAAAAACAGCTGTGGTATTTTGTCCATGATGAGTCTCACAGTGGGCTGAATATTTTACTCTTTAAGCCCTGAAACCTGCTGCGAACACACCAAACACACAGGTTACCCATTCAGCTGACACAGAGTGTGATGTTTACATCAAAAGAACAGAGATTATAATAATGAAGAAGGTAAAGTTGACTATTATGGACCCCTCAGCTCCAGCAGGAACAGTTTGCTTGTTGGCCAGTGCTGTATTCAGGGGTGTAGTGCTAGTGTTAGTAGTTAGTGGGTCATCTTATAATGTTCAGAAAAGTCTGCATGAATCTCAACTGGATTATGCAAACAGCAAGTCATCTATTTTCTCACTTTGAGGAAAAAAGTCCTGGAAAAAAAGTGCTGTTAAGGTGTGCTCAGTCAGCACTTTGATTTTATGTGACCCTCAGAGGACAAATTTGAAATAGTAGTTACTTTTATTGAAAAATTGCAGTTAATGTCTTCTCTGTAATTTTTTTCACTTTGCAAAGTCATCCCGCCGGCCCGGATTGGAACCTCTGGCGGGCCGGTTTTGGCCCGCGGGCCGCATGTTTGACACCCCTGATTTAAACTGATTTAGTTATGTTGCCTTAAAATAATGTGCTACGTATCGTCCATATAGCCACCATTTTGCCTATTTCTTTCGTCACTTTTCTCCCTCTTCACCAGCCCTGCCTCACTCCCGCTGAGCGTAACCGAAACTCAAAAACTCTCACTCACAAAAAGTCCTGTGTGCAGCCACAACATAAAATCAGATATAAACATATGCAACGCTGCTGAAGATGGCGACGAGGAGCTGGTGGGTAAAAAGCATAATACAGGCTTAATGAGTTTGAGATTGTAAAATTTCTGGTGAGCAGCTGAATAATATAGAATGTAGAGAATACTGACAACAGATTGCAATAAAAAGTTTGAGCATAATGAATGTTTCCCCCGATTTACTTTACAAAGTGCAATACAAAAAGTGTTTACAACTGCATCCCACAACCTAAAACGTGAAGCTTTCGCAAGCTTCTGCACCATAACAATCCACGTTGCAAACTTAATTTACCCGTGCAATGGCCTACACATTGCAAATGCCGAACGGTACAGCTTCACCGACTACTAAAAACCATTCACCAGAGGTACCAGTTGCCAAGTCACGATTACTTAGCAAGAGAAATACTGCCAAAAATGTAAACTTGAGTCAGAGCCTCACCGCATGGCTCATAAAAGTGTCTCACTTCGCGCTGATCGCCGTTATGTGGTCTAGCAGGACCTGTGAGCCATGTGAGTGTGACAGTGCATTTCATGGGAGATGAAAAGTGCTTCTCTCCAAAAAAAAGGTACTTTCCCAGAGATCACAGTGGAGAGCACACAGCTGAAAACTCATGCCCCCGAAGAGACTGAGTGAAATGCTATCAAAGAGTGCGACACAACAAGTGGCAGAGGATGCAGTGTTTTGGTCACAGAGTTCATCTGGCTATTGACGGGATGAATGTTGAATGAATTGATATGCAAAAAAAAAAAGAAGATTGTCAGGCCTGTTGCTCAGTAAAAAGATTGTTTACAGTAAGAACTGCTTACATTTATACACTTACTGACCACATGATAATCTGTTTGAAATGTTAAAGCTACATCTGGAATTTTTCTTTTCAGATTAAAATATCGAGATATGATATTTGGTCTATACCGCCCAGCCCTACGGCTAACACAATTCATTCAAGTTACATCAACCAGGAAGCAATGTAAAACAGAAACACAGCTCCTCTGGTTTACCAAAGAACACATGTGAGATGTAATCAAAAAATATCAAGTCGCTGTGAAAGTACAAAGGAAACAGTGGCAACATAAAAGGACAGTCTAGAAGAGCACGGCATAGAGAAGCAGGGTGTTTTATAACTAACTATAAATTCACAGGATTTTTATTTGTGCCTACACATGGTCACAATTACTTATGACTGAATTAGCCGTAAAGCCAGAGAGAGTTTTGGCAAGGTAAAGCCCAGCTCTAAAAGTTAATGTGTCACGCTTCTTCATTAGGTATTATGGCGTTGCCGGCTACTGGGCTGTCCAGTGGGAGCTGGAGAGCAGAAGCCTTAGAAGTGGGTATTGCATTACAGAGCGTAAGTGGGTGCCATGCTGCTTCCAGCTCTATTACCTGGATCACTGGGGATCTCCCACTCTAAAGACTTGAGAGGCTGGCTTTCCCAACACCTCTAATTAACCATTCTGGACGGGCCGCTCTAAAAGCAGCCCAGGAACCCTTTCTCTGCTCACAATTAGCCCAAACAGTTACATTAATGAGAAAAGACAACTGATGCTGGATGCTGGGCTGCAAACAGCTTGGGTTAGATGCTGATGCTGAGACAGGTAGACATCAACAGCTACAACTCCCTCTTGTGGAAGAAAAAGGGGACTGAAGGCTAGGTGCTCAGAGAAGGGAAGAGGAGAACATGAGAGAGAGAAAAGTGAGCTGCCAAAGAAAATAAACAGAATGATGGAGGGAGACACGCTGAACTGAAGCAGGTGGAGGATGTTAGGCGAGGTGAGCAAGGAGATGCAGGTTCAGCGAGTTTACACAGCTACGCCTGAGCAGCCAGTCTGCTCTGCATGGACTTCTGGTCTGACTGTGTGAAATCTCTTGAATCCCCTCAGCAGATTGTACAATAACCACTACATCAAGACTTCCCATCAATAACCACCTACTTCACACCCTGAAACCACCCAGACGTGTTAGTCTTACACCCACTCTCCAACGTCAGAGCCAGAACTTCAAATATGTCTTTAATAAACGTTCTGTGATTGCTCATAAGTACTTCCCATAAAGCAGTTAAAGCCACTGTTTGTTTAAGGAGATCTGCTTCGTGTAAGCTTGATTCACATTTGATTTATGTGGGAAGAGGAAATTGCCATTTTTGTGTTTACTGATGTGCATATTTTCAATTTCAGCTCCACTTATTTCTTCACCTCCAGCATTCTCTTCCTCCCCTCTAATCCCTCAATCAAGAATGCATAGACATGCCCGTCCTCCCGCTTCTATAGGTGCCCCCATCTTCATTGCCTCCTCTAGCCAGTGGATTGGAGTGAAGCCACATGCCTGCAATTATACCCCATGGCCCAGTCCGGTCCAGTCTGCCCTCTTCCATGTCATCTCCTCCACTTTGATATGCTAATATGCAGAAAGAGAAAGGCTCCAGAGTAAACAAGAGCTTTGATTTTTCTATGGCACACATGATAGAGATTAACCCACTCATGTCGGCATCAGCTACATCCCCAGAGTTTCAACTTATGGCGTGTGGAGTGAGGAAGTGGCTCATATGCATAATGTACACACACATTCCTTTCTCTCGGACTCATCTCCTAAGACCTCCGCACACATATCCTCCTCCACCTCCTCCTCCTCCTCCTTATCCTCCCTAGGGCTGTGGTGTTAGCATGATCTGGCAACACTTTCTGAGCAAGTGCATAATGACTCGGGAGGAATTGCCGTCATCACACACGTACATTCAGGCAACATGGACGCAAATACGCAGAAAAAGACGCACAGGTCTGGAGAAACACGGACAAACACAGAAACAAATAGACACGAACATGGTAACAGAACTGCACACACACACACACACACACACACATATGCACACACACACACGCACACGCACACACACACACACACACACACACACACACACTGGTATCAACAAAACACAATTTTTGCAGCAAATTGTCTAAATTCCAAAAGAAAAGCAAAGCAAACAGGGGCAAAGCCAGGGGGTAGTTTGGGGGTGGCCATGGCCCTGAAATCTGATTGGCCACCCAGAAATCATAAACTCTCATTGGCTGTTTTCCTTATCAGAGGCAGCACTTATACGTAAATCAACTATATAAATTATATCTAACGGGCTGCTAGCATCCTCTTTGCATTTCAATGAGGAACATTTTCTGTTGCTGGTACTTTGGAAGGTGACTTTGTACAAACATCTTCGTTTGGAGTCCTTAAAGAATTATGTTCAGCAGACCTCAATGTTGCCACTCCGTTGAATTACCTTTTAAATAAAATAAAAAATTAGAAAAGATAGTAGAATTTTTATTATTATTTGTGACTGGTAGAGATTACATTCCTAGGTTTGGGGTATGCCCTAAATGTTTACCACTCCTGGCCACCCCTACAAAAATCAGTGCCCCAGTTTAGCCAGCCCAACCAAAAATGTCCGCCTCTGAAAGCAAACTGGAAGATATAGAGTCTGAATATGAAGCACATTTAAAAGTGTATGCAAAAGAGAAAAAAAAGCATGTCAATAGATGAATACTGAGTCAATATCATATCATTTTCTGTACCTGAGAGTAAGGCATGTAATGCAGTGTGACATCTTGTCAAAAGTGACCCTGAAAGTATAAGCTTAACAGCCACAATAAATCGGCCAAACCTGGTAAAATTCTGAAATATCGATATCTTAATGGCCAGGGCTCTGTTGTGCAGTGTTTCCAAATCATGTCCCAGGTATCAGGTTACGGTATTTCTATACATTTGTAAAACCTGTAACCGAGGTGAACCCTGCAGCAAAGAGCCACAGACAGGAGTCAAACCAGCCAGCCACTGCAATGAGGACTACAGCCTCTTTATATTGCAAGTGCTTCATCCACCCAACACAAGGGTGTCTTTAGATGAAACAGAGCACAATAAAATGCTTATTCTAAATTTGGTGAGTAAAGCTGATGGACTATTTGTATCTTTAAGTCAATTTAAAAACCTGCTGTTAAACTTTAAAGACCTAGACCTTTTTTGAGGGCGCCAGACTCTCCTGAATTTATTTTTAATATGCTGAATGAGACAAATGTGGTGTCGATGGAAACCTAAGAATGTCCGCTGTAACTGAGTTTTTAAAGCTCGTTGATAGGATTAGCGGTTCAAAAGTTATCAAACATTTAAAAACAAGTAGCCGCCGCCGGCTGTCTAGGTCTCTGAGGGATACATAAGTGTAGCAGCAGCTCCCCTCATCATTTATTCACATTTTTGATCCAATCCCTCCCAATCTGTATCACCTGGTTGTCCCCCCAGTTCTGATCCCCTCCTCAAACTTCTCTACAAATCTGTTTCTTTCTCTTTTTCCTTTCCCTCCCTTCTTTCCCAGCCGGTAACCAGCTGAGCTTCTTGGAAGTGATCATCAGCTGGTGATTCAGATGATTCCTCTCCTCTTTAACTCGCAGTATAAACTTTGAAGGATAAAAAATTATTGGGTAAACATGGTTCTTTTATTATGACGACCTTCCCAGCCAGTTGGACTGAAAACAATTATGCCTTTGCATTTTCACTTTGAGCTGGAGTCTGAATGCTCTCCCTGGCTCTAAGCACAGACCCTTTCATTAAACTTAAGAATCCTGTATTATAAAATCACTGGGAACAAATGTCTAAACATAGATTTCAAGGCTATAAAAAAAAACCAAATGTTATGTTGGACTTAAAGTTTTTTCCCCCCAATATGAATTTGTTTCATCAGTTTTTCCATTAGTTTATCTCCCGAGCTGATGTAAGCAAAGACAGGAGACAGTTGGAAGGATTCGTGTCTGGATGTGGCCGTCTGAGTTGGATCAAATGTTGGACAGTTTGACGCTTTAGAGTGACCAGACTGAGTGGAGATGTAAGCATGAAGATCACACACACACTGTGGCCCTCTGGAGTGGAGAGGAGACTTAACCGATTGATCAGAATAGGGGAGCTGTATGGATTTAAAGAGGACAGTCTCAGGCAGTGGCCGCTTTTTCACTGCTTGGACGCCACAGTGTGCACCATGAGGCGGCAGGGATGCTGACGTGGCGCTGGCTGCAGCAGAGGTGCAGAATTGCAGGATTGGACATGAACAAGTTTGTCTTTGGTAGGCTGGTGGAGGAACACTTGATAAATCAGGCACAAAAGCCCCTCTTTGATGATTGTTCTTTACTTGCTTTGTTTTTAATAATGTAATTTAAAGTTTTGCACAGATGAATAAACCTTTCAAGCTTGAACACTCACCTCCAACACAATCCTGCACAGTTAGTTAAGCGTACACAGAGACATAAAGGGAGTAAACTGATAGCTACAGTGGCCCATAAGGGGTAATCACGCTGTAATGGCTCAGTCTATTTCCAAGAGTGGGACAGGCTGTAAATTCAAAAACACGAGCAAAAGTTTAAAACACATACAAACATTGACGAGCCGCAAATTAGAAAAAAATAAGGATGTTAAGTTAAAACAACTAGGACTGAAACAGAAGTGCTCCAGACCTGTAGGGGGCGCTGATTGAAACAGTTTAATATATATGAGAGAGAGAGGGAGGGAGTGTTTGGACGCCACAATGAGAGCCACAAGGGGGCAGGGATGCTGACTCGGCGCTGGCTGCAGCAGATGTGCAGAATTGCAGGATTTGACAAGACATCGACGAGTTTATCTTTGGGAGCGGATCAATCTGGTTCAGATGACGTCTTTACTGATTTTCCTCACCGTCAAAAACTGAGCTTTGAAGCTTTCGCTGATAAAACAAGTCAATAAATAAAATATTGAAAACTTGACCTACAGTACATCATAATCCTGCACAGCTAGCTTGGCTCTCACATGAGGGAGTGAACTGATAAACCTAAGGCCTGTGTTGGCCCAGTGCAAGACCTGGCAACCATTATCTACTGAGGAAGTCCTAAAGAGAACTGATTTCTTTCTTTCCATTCCACCTCTTTTTATCCCTTTCTTTGATTTATGACTGACCACAGCAGCAAACAGAGAGCATTTTAAACAAAGCTCCATAAGAAAGAGCTTCAGGTGGCTTCAGATACACAATCCACGTCAAGGAAGAAATCCGCACAAACAAGATTACCTTCTTTGTTTTGGCTTTCTTCTCGAAAGTGTCTGACAGGGGCTTCTTCTTGGGCTGCAGCGTTGTCTTTGAGAAAAGATCCTCAAACTCGTTGGTGTTGACGATGTTCGGTTCCTCCAGAGAACCCCAGAGTGTGTTGTTGCTGGAAAAAGAAGAACAATTTTAATCTGTGATTTCATTTATGTTGCTTTATCTTGCTTTAAAATGTAAGGTAATATAGTGCCAAAGATTTCATCTCTAAATATTGACAAAGGCTAACCTGGTTACTTCCTTTATCATAACAAATTGTGGGTTCCTTTGTTTATTATTGTTGAAGATTATCTGATGTTTATTCAAGCCATTTGTGGAGCTGTTGTTTTTCTTTTTTGTACTGTCTTGCAAAAAACTTGGCAGGATTAACTCGATTCCCAACTTTGAAAAGCATTTTTTACGAGGTAAGTGATAAAAATAACAAAAGTTTAAGACAAGCTTGTTCCTCTAATAAATGACCATTTCCAGAATACTGGAGATGATGTTGTGTTGTAGAAGTTGCTGAGTAACATGGACAAAACAAACAGAGGCAGATCTTTTAGAACAAACTGTGTCTGAAGTGAAGAGGACGTTCAGGAGCTCGAGCTCTGTGCTGTTATAACACGTCTACATTTCTCTCTGCTAAAACCCAAAACATCTGTCTCTGCTTTCCTCCCTTAAATCTCATAATCAAATGGACATTAACAGCATAATCACCGGGCTTACTGACAAAAAAACTTAGATTTTAGGATGATGACATCTGTAATACACTGCACATGTCTGCTGTCTGGCTCCCTTTTGCTCTTCACACATTGCAGCTGTTTTCTCAGGTCATAGTTTACTGATTTTACATCTCATCTGTGAGCTCATGAGACTGGCAAGTCGATTATGCCAAGTCAAGGCCCATTTACGAAGAAAAAGAAAACCTGAATTCAAAGCACAAACATTCTCTGGCTATTGAAGCTGAATACCTGAATAATCAACAGTATCAGGGTCAAATAAGTACAGTTGCATTTGTTTCCTACTGCAGTGGGATTTTTCTGGAGCAGAAGGAGGTTTCTGTCTAGGACATAATAATACTGTCCCAAAATCCCCCCTCTAAGGGAGAGACTGAGAGAAATAAGTCCAATGATCAGCCTTTGACTGCGAACCCAACTGTGCAGGAATTCAGCTCGGAAAAGAAAATTACACTCACAACCTCAAGAAATAATTCCATGCAAGAAATCTTTCTAATTGAGCAGATCATGACTATAATTGAATCAGAATCCTCCTTAAAGCTCTGCTCCCAGCCTCCCAAGAAACTTCGTCCCATGCTCCCAACTGTACTTTGTGTTTCGGCTTACATTCAGACACCTGGCATCATTTCAAACCTTACACCGCCCCCCCCCTCATAACTCAGAGCCTCACACCATTAACAGCGATCACACAGCTGATCCAACTACAGTTAAACATCTGACCCATTTAATGCCCCTTAACTCGGCTCTTTACAGTTTAATTTACAGCTGACGTGAAACTGCCGTCAGTCAGTCAGTCAGTCCTCCAGCACCGGCCAGGACCAGTGAGAGTGCAAACTACAACTCAGCTTCCTGCACTAATCCAGCCATGGAAATACAAGGCCATAAAGCTTGAAGCCTGGCACTCAGAGGCAACAACCACAGCCACTGGAAATGGGCCGTATAATCCACTTACAATTACAGAGGGTCTGGTGCAGCAGCAATATCTATGATATGTCAGTTTTCCCAGTTACACCAAAACCATTCGACTGTGGTCAGTGAAGCTTAAAACTTCATCAGCAATGAGACAAAAGTTTCCACTACTGCAGCTTATACTGTGTATCTATTATTGTTGTCTCAGCCAGTTAAATCTGAAGTAGTCCAATAATGCGCAGATGCTATTTTAAAGGTTGGGCATGTTTTAAACAGTAACTGCATTTGCGACACGTCATCTCTCCTGAAGTGTTGTTACTTTTGGTTTTACACCAAAACATCTTTTAAAACCACATTGTACTCCCCCTTCTGTCCTTCTTACGCCAACCTCACAGTCTCCACCAAATGACACCTATAAATCTGAGAGTAGCTTACAGCTAGATTGGTCAGTGGTAGTAAAGTATAGCTGCAATGTCCAGAGTCAGTGTGACTGGTCAAATGTTTGCATGCTCAGTGTGAAAGCATGGTTGAGACATTATTATTATTTTTTAGACCTTTTTTGCACTGTCTTTATTGCACATCTAGTAATGAAAATATGAATCCCTGCGCAGTTCTATAGGCCAGGTCTGTCTTATTTTCACTTGGTGCTGGTCTCTTGTAAACCCTATAGTAACTTTATTTCCTCTTAATGTGAGCTGAACAATACTAATACTCTTTGTTCCTTATTAAGGATTGATCAATGATGATAAACTGAATGAGATTAAATAGGGATGTCACAAAGCATATCATTTCCTAGTTGTTAGAATGGGAATGTAAACTCTGACTGACAAACTAGTCTAAAGGTAAGAAATCATTAGCAAAACAGTCCAACTTTAGCTCAAATCTTTGACATGGCTAAACAGGGATCACAGAGTCTGCTGGTAAATAATGTTAAATTAGTTTGCAGAGTGTGGCTAAGACAAGCAGAGCTAGCCCCACCAGTCTTCCTTGCAGGTTAAAGTCCACATGCCATCGCTGATTATGCATTGCTCTGTTTGAGTAGTTATATGCCAGTTTAACCAGACACAGCCAACATACAACTTCATCTGGATTGCAGCATCATCAGTGCTTGTTTACATTAGGGTAGCAGAGCATTGTAGCATTATGGCAGAAGACAGTGACTGGAGGTATAGCCCCAGCTAGTGGTGGGTGGTTGCACTACAGATTGGACACATTTTTAGATCAGCATTCCAGGGCTACAGTAATACAAATATGATTTAATATAGTTATTCTGGTGCTGACTAGTGAGGGTGACAACGTTAAACCATTCAGTCGACTAAAGACATCCCAAAAAATCTGGTTACAAATCCTTTGATTTGTTTTTGTTTTTTAATTTCACAAATACATACTGAGCAAAATATCTGCTTGCCAATGCTCTTTACTGGACACAGATACAACTATCTATCTGCAAATAAGCTTAAATAGACCAATGCCTGTCAGCTACAAACTGTGTTTTACTGTAATAATAAATACAAATGGACACTGTGGGTTCCCTAGCCCTGGGCTTGCTAAGGACTTTGGTTGAAATACTGTAAAGGTGAAGAAATACAGATCTAAGTAAGCACCATGATTTTTGCATAGTATTAACGATTAGTGTATCATACAAGAAAGTACAAGTATGATGTAACCTGGGTCTTATTTTTGTAGTTTCGGCCACAATCAGTGGTTGCATAATTTGTATACAAGTAAGCAATTGCATCAAAATATGTAAATGTTGGCAAGCATTTAGCATTAAACGTTGCTCAAATGTCATAAATAATCCCTCACTGCACAGGAAAATTGTTTGCATGAAACTACAGTAAATACGGTAAACTTTGACTTCAACCTGCAAGACAGCCAGTGATTTCTTTTAAATCATTTTGGCTGATCAGGAGTCAAATTAAAATCATGTGACTGCTTGTGTTTCTTGCTTGATTTGAACATATTTAGATCAATGCTGGTGCATTCCGAAATCTCTCTGAGAGCCTTGCTGAGTATATATTATCATTGACTAAAATAGTGGACAAAACACTGAAAATCAGACCCAGGTTGTAATTTAAAGCACGTACTTATTGTCCTGTATCTGTATCCTGTTCCAGTAAAGAGGCTTCATTGGACATGCCGGCTCAATCGCAGCTTTCCGTGGGGGCGCCTCCACCTTGTGGCTGAAACCGAAGCCCCCCATGGGGGGAGGTGGTGGTCCACCAAAGCCTGGTGGAGGAGGAGGAGGAGGAGGAGGACCAGCTCCAGGTAGGCCAGGAAGGGGAGGTGGAGGAGGCGGTGGAGGCGGACCACCTCGAGGGCCAGGAGGTGGTGGTGGTGGTGGAGGGGGAGGTGGTGGTGCTCCCATGAAGCCTGGCAAAGGGGGAGGGGGAGGTGGTGGCGGAGGTCCCATGAGGCCCGGTGGGAGAGGAGGAGCTGGTGGAGGTCCACCAAAGCCTGGTAGGGGAGGGGCAGGAGGTGGAGGAGGAGGAGGTGGTGGTGGTGCAGGAGGTACTGAGGAAGTTTCAGCTTTCATATTTAGTCCAATAGAGTCCAAGTTGAGTTTTTTGGGCACATTCTGGCCGGGGCTTTGTGCCAGCCCGCCAGGGTCTCCCTCAGGGCTCTTGATGAAGGTCTCCCGGTCCGTCTGGATCCCCACGGTGCGGGAGGTCTTGGGTATTTTGTCTTCTGGGGCGGACACAGTGGCCTCGCAGACCTCACGCTCCTGGTCTGTGACGAACGGCCGATCTTTTTGCATCTTGGCGATGACTCCCTCCAGGTGTGACATTGAGACGGCATTTTCACCTCGCAGCTGAAAGATCTGAAGCTCAAAGTCTGACTAAAAGGAGGACGAGAAGAGGCAAGAGATTCATAAACTTCATTCATTTTCATTCTCAAGGTGAAATAAAAAACAGTGAGTGGTAAACAGAGCTTTTCCTTGAATGAACTCAGAGTAGAGTGTCTAACTGTTCGTCTATGAGGCCGACATGAGAGGGTTTCTTTGTTCAACAATAATGAAATGAAATTTTGTTTACAAATTCATACTCGTATATATTTTCCCCGATCTGAGGTTAATTTCTGCAAAGCAATGTATCAACCCTCCAAGGTCCAGTTTCCTCTGACAACTCAAACAATCCAACAAGAACAAACGATCCAAAGTGGAGTATTGATTTGAGGCTGAAAGAACACTGTTTTGCAATAAATCTTACACATGTTCCTGGTTAGCTTGTGTCAGTGCAGAAATAGAATTAGGCACGTTCCCACCCTTTCTTGTGGGCTGACTGCGGTAAATGTTTCTCAAAGTCAGCATCAGTCTGTATAAGGGCAACATCAAATTAAAGGCTTAAAGGAGACAGGCTGAGAAACCAATTCTGAGGTCAAACTTCAAGGAAACAGTCCATACAGCAATTTATCAGAGGTACAAATTACAAAACATGACCAATGATATGCTCTATTTGTTATCAAGAGGTAGGAAAATGAAGTTCAGCCCTCTGCTTTTGACGAATAACACACTGTTGACAGCTTAAGTGGAGTTTGGGGTTGGACACATCCATCACGAAACAGTAACTACACATACAACAGTAACTTTACATCTGGAGGTCACAAAGTTATACAAATTTCATAGTTCAGAGGGACAGTTGTTGTTTTTTAAGAACTGGGGCTGTATGAGATACTTGATACTTATAGTCTGATTTACAAAAGGAATACGTGGCTTTTGCACCTGCTGAACATGAGCCGAAAAAACATGGTCTCATCCGCGAAGCAAGCACAAAGGGTAAATTGCTCCAAAAACGCAGCGTCACTCTGCACAAGTGTTGTTTGCGTACATTAAATGAGCCATTACACATTCATTTGGAGCAAAACAGGAAATATTTATGCATATGAGCCTCATTGCAAATATCCCTGTGCAGTTAGAATGAAATATTTACAGTCTTCCAAGAGGTGGTGGTAACTACGTTGCAGTGTTTATGATTATGTTATGCTCAAACTGTCAGTGATCATGTCTGAGTGACCTAAAAACGGCACATCTGATCTTAGAGCCTGTTTGTAATACCTTAGCATTACTATTACTATAATAAAAAGGGGGATAATTAGTCTGGGGCTGAGGGCGTAGTTGGCCTGGAGGTTCAAGTGCACGCTACATATACCGAGGCTATAGTCATCATCCCAGAGGTTGCTGGTTTGACTCTCAGCCTTGAAAATTTGCTGCATGTCTTCCCCCGCTCACTACTCCCCATGTTTCCTGTCTCTCTTCATCTGTCTTATCAATAAAAAGTGAAAATGTCCATAAAAATAACTCAACCTACACACATACAAACTGATCAATATGCATGAATAAATCTGAACAAGCTGCTTTTTGCTAACTCACTCCAGGAAGTTAGCTGGATAAAAACTGTGAAATTTGGGTCACATTTGTCATGAATCCATTCCACATGAAAATGGTCAGGACTATCCCTCTCTGTTCAGCTCATACTGTATATGTGGATAGAATTTAGTGCTATCAGGATGAGAGCACACAGCGCAGCTCTGCACAGCACAGAGTGGAGACATAGCAGCTCATCTCAGTCACAATCAGGGGGAAAACATGGAGCAAACTGGACAGAGCTGTCTTGTGCATGAATATCATTAGCACAACTTGTTTTGTGAATGAGACCTTGAGATAGAGGAGATAGTGGGGGGCAAATGATGCACTTAGTATAGTGATGAAAAATGTCTTAATACTGTACACTAGTTCCTTAAAATGAGGAACATTATATAGTAGATTTGACCCCATCTGTGGTTGTTAGCCTCGTGTCTGTCCTGGTTCTGCGGCTACTTTCTCAATCAAGGAGCTGAGCTGACCGGGATCCCCTTTGGGTAATACATTTACTAATGACAAGTACCTCGTAGATCTGAGACCGAAATGATCACATTTTGTATAATTGAATTAATTAACATTTTGTAATTTATTTATTTTTTTGTTATCTTGTGCAATGAAATATGTAGGGATAAGTGTGATGCTATCAAGTGTCATCATTTAGATTTAGTAGTATTATTTCTAGGACTGAATGTGCTCTGGGTAATGAGTTTATGCATGAAGAGGTAAGATTAAGATTGGCAGGCACCAGTAATAGTGAATATATTTATTATTATATTGATAAATGCCAGAAGGAAAGGACAGAAATAAACACAAGGATGCCACTAATCATGGATTGTAAGCCAAAACTGTTGAATAGACTCCAAAGAAACTATATTTGTGCCTGGTCCTTGACAATTGTTTTCATCCTACGGAAGACCGCTCTCCTTGTGCCTATGTGGTCAGTTTGATTTTAAGTCTTGTATTTTATTAGTTGACAAGACCAAATCTCCACTACAAATATAGACATCCTTATTGGTGCATGTTATTAGAAGAAGTAAGGTTAATCTGGATTGACTTCCTCATGCACAAAGCTAGATCTGTGCTGTTTAAATATAAGTATATGTTGCTCATTCTGTGCCTCATCGAATTAGCATCAGACTACAACTGACACTATAAACAATACATTATATATATTCTTATTAGGCAGAAACTTTTCCAACTAAACTAGACAGACTTTGGCTTGAAGTTTATTTTCTTTCAGTGAGAGGTAAAGGAGGAAGATGACAATTATCTTTAATGAGGCGACTGAACTTGATTGACAGGTTAACTAAATGCACATCCAAAGGGTATCATTTAAAGGAGACTTACCTCTTCTAGTGCTTTTGGGAAATGCTCCAAAAAGTAACTGGGGTTCATTTAACCACTGCTAGACTTGAACATTTCATGCTTACTTAGTGCCATCTTGTGTTCAGGAGCATCAACTACAATATCAATCGGACAATTACTACCCAGTTCCATGGCTGGATTAGCTGTTTGTCTGTTTAATGCTGCAATTCAGAAATTGCTCTCTTAACTTCTTTAATGTCACTCCATTCTTCTCTTGCAATCTGTGTTTAAAGTCAGTGTTTCAATGTGCCTGCTCAAGGCTTTTGATTACTTACATGCATCCTCTCCACCTCCTCCTTGCACTCCCTCTTCAGCTGCAAGAGGGCAGCCTGGTGCTCTGAAAAGCGGCAGAACAAGGACACACATTGTGATTTATTAAACAAACACTTGTGTACACACCCAGTTGAATAATCACAGCCAGTTGTTGCTGTTTGTATTTATAGTTGAAGGGAAAGGGGTCAGAAATAAGTTATCTGGAGCTATTGGCTTTACGGCTGGCGTGGTAAATCATTACTGAGCTGGTTTGGAAGACAAGAGACATCCCAACAAGATGTAGAGCTGTTTGTGGTACATTTTTAGAGAAGGGCGGGTCACCTTCATTGTAAAAGCAAAATATTTACAACTCAGCCAACCAGTTTTACATCATACTGCCAGCTGACAGGGAAGCCAAAACATTTTGCCAGGTCAGAACACGAAATGAAAATAAACTGCTATGTGAGAGGTGGCCAGCATATGGTCCACCTATAATCATTTAAATTACAGTGGTGTTAGGGGACATGTACAATGCAGATGGTGAAGAAAATATACTAAGGGGAACTTTTTTTCCCCACTACAGTATACTTCCCTGTCCTGTCCTGTCCTGTTCAGAGATACAAGTGAAGTCACAAAAGTAATTTGTCCTCTGTGATCAAGCTATCTGTTGAATGTATTTGTAGACTTAATGATAGGGTCTGCACATACATTTAACATTTAGGGTCTCATTTGATATTTTTTTACACTTGAAATTACAATAAAAAAAATCAAGAATACACAAGAAACAAGATCTCAGAGGCAAGAATATACTGGGTTTTTATGTGTGTTTATCATTCCTGAAATAATGAATTAAGCTCCAAATGTAGACTCAGGCTGAGCTCAAATAAAGTAATAAAATGAATTATACTAATTGACAAGACTTATATATAGCTTTTCTAGGTATTCAAAGAGGCTTAATGCAGCTTAAATAAAAAATAACATACAATTAAATTAAATTAAATTAATTAAATAAAAAAAGAGAGATGGAAACGTAACAGACTTATCAAGGTAAATTCATATGATCACTCAGGTGTGTTTAGTCTAAACTCCTGTGTTTTTTAGTCTTATCTACAGGTGCATCAAAGTATTGTGAAAAAGTTTAGTATTTTTCATCAGGTATTAAAGAAAGTAAAAATTTTAAATATTCTAGACTCATTACTTATAACTCAAATGTTTCAGGCATTTTCTTTGTTTTAATTTGGACAATTATATTGTACAGCTCTAGAGTTAAAAAAAAAAAATATCCTTAAAAATATTGGAATATTTCATAATGAGTTACATGACTTATGTTGCCTTTTTATGAAAGAAACAAAATAACTTTTACAAATTATTCTAATTCTTCAAGGTGCACCTGTACAAGCTGCTCCTCACAAATCATCCTGGGAGGGTTATTAAACTTGTCACAATTGGATTGTGTTGTCTTGACTTGTGGTATTTTTTCCTTTTCAATAGTGCTCTTCAGGCCGTGAGTGTGTGAGTGGATACATGTTATATGAATGTACGCATGTGTTAGGTTTATCTATATGGCTCTCAGTCAGGACCTTTGATCTGTTTCTTAAATCTAACATGCTGTTCTTTAAGACAAGATCACAGATCTTTGTAATAATCCAGACTTAATCTCCTCTCTGGGATGAAGCTGCACCACATGGAGCATCCAGCAGCTGTTTCCCTGCGCTCCAATGTACTGTACGCTTTTAATCAACACAATTTCCATGCACCCAGACCATGAAGGGGGAGCTTTTTAGTTTGTAATCTAATCATCCCTGTGACAGCCTGTGTGTGCTTTTGGCCTCTCTCTGGGTCACTACACCTTCAGAACTCAAAGTGGGCAGACATGGCGTTCTGCCCAGAGTATACTTGATTTCATTAAATGTTTTTTTCCTGTGCTAACACCCACACATGCTGGCCTGTGGTGACATGAAACAGTGTCCAGATAAACAGCTGCATTAAGGTTCTTAAATTGATTTAAGGGATGTCTTACACACTGCTGCTGATGCTGAGCTAGCTCTGCATGATCCTTTCCAGGTTTGAGTGCTTAAAAGAGTGACATGCCAATGTTTGGGTTTTAAAAAGAGATTCTTTAAAGATTTGAATCCAATGTTTCCACAATGACTCTTATCCACAAACCAATCAGTGTGAGGTGTGTCTGTTTAGGCGTCGCTGGTGTTATACTCTGTCAGCATTCCTAATCTCAGGTCTCTGGAGCAACAAACTTGCGGTTCTTACCTGCCTCCGTGTATCGGAGCCCAACCTTCTCCTCCTCATCCTTAGTTTTGGGTGGAGGCCACACAGCCTGCAGACGCCTTGGAGTCCGGTCCTCACTGTCGGTAGGTGACACAATCTCCGTCTGTGGGGAGACAACATAGATGCAACATGAAATCAGTGATACAGAATTAATTGAAAGGAACCTGAAAGTGCGGTGTGAACTTTTCCAGTTTCATACATTAGCTTCTGTAGGAGCTTTGTTTTCCCTGCAGGGAGCCTTCGAAGTTCTTTCAAAAATGGACCTCAGGTTTTCTTTGTCATTCTTGATTTTCTTTCTTACAGCTTCAAGATCCACCTCTTCTGTTTTCTCCTTTTTGATAGTTTTTGGGCCAAAGAAGCTCCTGAAGGTATCATAAGCCAGGTCAGAGGCTTTCTTTATGTCAGGCGGGGATGTTGGCGTTTTTGGACCTGGACTTTTCTCTTCCACAACCTCCTCAACCTTCTCTTGGACCGCTTTCTTCGGTTCTGGATCAGCATCTTGCTTTTCCTTAGGCTTTTTGGGCTCACTGCGGTTGTTTCCAGTGCGCAGGTGACTGAGCTGTGCCAAAACCGTGCTTTTAGTGTCCGTGATAGATTTGGGCTCTGTGTGTTTTTTAGCTGAGGTGGCCGTTGTTTGCTCTGGGTAGAGCTTGGCTTTGTTTACTGTCTTCTTCAGGCTGAGAAGGGCCAAATCAGCATCCTTCTCTCTCTGCTTAATCTCTGACACCGTCTCTCTTTCCTCACCCACTGCTCCTTTCTTCAGCACCCGCAACCCACTGAAGAGAGCTGGCATCTGGAAGGACGGGGAGGAATTAGACGTGGTGTCCCTAGATGGGGATGAAGTAGAAGAGGAGGAGGGCGAGATGGATGAAGATGAGGATGGCTTGCTTGTTTCGGGAGTCTTCGGTGCAGTTTTTCGAGGGGAGGCAGGGCTAGCACTTAGCTTGATGTCCCCTGGGGACTCATTAGGTTTGGATGACAGCGTCTTGGTTGGACTTTTATTATCAGCTGAGTTTGACTGTTCTTTTGGAGAGGACGAAGATTTGACAGAAACTTCTTTAGTCTTAGGGCTTGAGGGAACAAAGGAAGACACCTGGCTGGAGGGGGGTTCTTTCGCCTCCTCTTTATCCTCCACCTTGTGCTCTTGCTTTGTGTCCTTCTGTTCACCAGTTACATCCTTAGTGGGGACGATGGAAGGAACAGGCAAAGAACAATCTATGCCGATTTTCTCCTCACTCTCTTCAGTTCCTCCTCTACTATTCTCTCCTTTTTTAGATTTTTCTTCACCGTACGACTCCCTTTTGATGCTCTCCTTTGTCTCTCCCTGTTGGGAGTTCTCTGAGGTGCTCCCCTTCTTCTCTTCGGTTTCAGGTTTGGAGTTTTCTGCACTACTTTCCTTTATCTCTTTAGTTACCTGTTTGGAACTTGAAAGTACTTTCCTAGAAAGAGTTTTGCTTAAAATATCTTCTATACGGGATCTCTCCGTAAGTTTGTGTGTTCTGAACACAGGCACTTCAAACACTACATCACTAGCATCCTGAAACACATCTCCATCTTCAGGTTCCACTGTTTTACTGTCCTCTGACACACTATTCCTGCTGCGTGCTGCATCCTCATCTTCCGTGTCACTGTATGTTTCCACCCTGGTGACCTGGACCAGATCTAGGTCAGCCGAGGCTCTAGCTACTCTTTTCTTCTGGTCGCTCGCCTCCTTACAGGTTTCTGTTGACTCAGCCTTCTGCACCGTCTCACATGGAGCACCCACATTATCCTGTTTCACTTCTTCCTTTCCTTGAAGCTCAGCATTTTTATGATCATCTCCAGTAGCAGGATCCTCCTTATCTGGAAGATCCTTGAATGCTACAAGCACAGCTGGGTCTGCTTCTTCAGATCTAGTAAGGCCGAAGATTCCACCGAAGACATTCAAGAGAGTAGCGGGCTGTTTTACCAGGCCCTCTGAGTCAGTGCTGGTGCAGTCCATCTTTGTTCAAAGTGTGACATCAACTGAGAGCAAAGTAAAGCAATCCAATACAGGTATAAACTCCAGAAAAGTGTCCATTGAAAACGCCACAAAATGATTCGTCCCCCACCTCCAGGCTGCTTGTATTCCACCTCTACAGCCGGCTGGGAACAAAAGGTCTTTGTATGGACAAATCTCCCCTGCTCCTCTTACCTTCTCCAGGAGGGCGCCAAATATAACAACACTACCCTGTACTCCTGTTTAGCCTGACACAGAAAGCTTGGATAAAGTATACTTTCATACTATCAAACAAAGACCCTATGATTGTACAGTCTGTTGTCAGCAGTCCAGTTAAGTCTCCTCTGTGAGAGCAATATTCCCATGACGCTGTGAGTGAGCTGCTCAGTGGCTGGAAGCATGTCCCGCTGTAATCTCCCTGGGAGAGCAGAGTTCACCTGCCTTTCACTAAAGCATTTCCAACTGTTCCAACAAGTTGAGATTTATATCCACAAAGTTTCGCATGAAGTCCAGCACTGAAAAGATCTTCTAGACTTGTGTCTGTCTTCTTTAACTTGTTTCTCAGTTTACAGGAAAAACCCTGTGTATTGGTGTAGTGTGGGAAAAAAAACCCTTAGGTGAAAAATAAAAGTGTCTCACTGGTCTACCCGGTCTGGGGACGCCTCCCTTCAGGTCCCTCCCTTCCTGGGAGGGGACCTGCAGAGCCCAGCACCTCAGGTGTCTGATTACCTTTGCTCACTTCCGTAAACTGGCTGAGTGAGCTAAGAGAGCTAACACAGAGGGAGAGTCAGGACAGTCTGTGGTCAGGTGCAGAGCTGAGGAGGTCCATTAACCCAGAACTGTGTGAGCTAAAGAAGTACAGGGCTTAGGACAAGGTGATTAGGCAGCCTGGACACAGTCAGCTATAGCTAACATGGTGTAGGGCTAACATGAGTGATTAGCAGCTCATGAACTCCTAGACAGGTCAGGGCTTAATTCAGGTAGAAAGTTTTTTTTTTAATAAGGATTAATGTTTGAGGAAGTTTCCAAGCTAAGGTTTATTGAATTGAACAAGCTGACACATGAACTATAAACAAGTTAAAAAAAGAGTGTGTGGAATAAAATCAGTTAAAATTTGAATAAGCTGAAAAAAATCTTTACTAGTGTTTAAATTATAGATTTTTAAACTTGTGCTCACATTTTTAAAAAATTCCAAGCAAATGCTAGCTACATTTTACAAGCTAAAACTAGTAGTTAAATCTGTGTTATTAAACACAAGTTTAAAAATAGTTTAGAAAAAAATCACTCAGTAAAAAAAAAGCTGAAAGAGCAGTAGAAGTTTGTTAGTGTTACAACTATCTTTTATAAAAACGTATTTTTGACTTAAAGCTGCTGTTGGTAGGAATGGTGTAAAAAACATTACTTTTTTTCTGCTGGGTTTGGAGAAAAGTCATAATGCCCATCGGTACTCATCGGTAAGTGAAGTGATTTGAGATTATGGCGAAATCTCTCCGTTTTCCGATGCCTTTGTATCAAGCAATGTTATTATTCCCCTCGTTCCCGTTATGACGGACCAATCATAGCTAATCTCCAATCCTCTGATTGGTTAGGGGCGGCCCCTACTACATCCTCCGACTGGTTATGAGTTCGGCGCTATCATGACTGCACACGCCGATCTGTGTTGGGGGACTAAGAGGAAATCTGGTTGGGAGAGATAGTGTTGACATTTGAAGTCCCTCTCTCTGAACAGATGTTTACTCTGTGACTACCAACAGCAGCTTTAACATGCTCTTTGGGAGAAAGTTTTACAGATTATATTAACTAAAGTTAGCTTAACTTTTCAAGCTAGCAGAAGTAATTAAACTAGTGTGGAAAAAAAGAGTTGATATGTAAAAGATAACAGAAAAAGAGTAGAATGAACAACAATCTGTTGTGTTACAACTACTTTTTTTGTAAAGCTTGTTCTTAATTTAGACTACCCTTACCTTTGATATTATTAAAATACTATGAGAGTGGAGGGACAACACAGCAGTCTTCAACCTGTTTCTGCCCCTGGCAACCAAGGGTTACACATTCCTTTAGCCTGTTTGATTGAACACCATCTTAACAGGAGCACCCAAAGGGCACACTTCCACTAAACTGCTTTTCAGTGAGCTTTACAAAGGCTTTTAGTTCCACTGAATGACTCCTCTAAATCAAACACATTTAGAAAGTATTACCTCCTCCCAAACACGCAACTTTTTTACAGGTATTTTATAAAAATAGTGTTTTATGTCATAAGAAATATTTCTTTTTAACTCAAGGGATCATTTAACAGCAAACGACATGGTGCCATAAGAAATTCAATTGGAACAGGAGACAAATTAAAGAAAAAATAATCTGTGTAGTTAAAAAAACGAACAAAAATATGTGTTATAGTATTTCCTAGCACTGGTGATTATTTTTGCCCTCAGCCACAAATAGGAAAGGGCCTTGTGTGACTGAGGTATTAAGTTATGTAATAGCAGTGGCTTTTCATGCACAGACAGTAAATCCCCCTCAAGGTTTGTACTAGAAAGAGGGAACCACTGATGGACAAAGAGTGACGCATGTACAAATCTAACAAATGGGAGCTCAAAATAGACCTGGAGTGATTCATATTCATGTTGTGGATCATGTAAAAACAAGAGGGAATAAATAGCAATCCCACAGAGATGGTCATCCCAAACTACTATTTGTATGCTGGCTATCCCAACACATCATGTTAAATAATGCTGTATCTTTATTCCAGGGAGTGTATGGATGACAATGTAAAAAATGTTACACCCAAGTATTTGAGCTGGCTGTCACTTTCACAACAAAACAGAGTGTCTAATTCTGTCTTGCATGGCCCTTGTACTGGTATGTTAAGATCATCATGCTCACAGTCAGGGCAGTTATTGTGTCTTGGGAAAACAATACATTGCTTGCGTTGTTACACAACCCGCCTTAAACCACACCTAAGTAATTTGCCTCATCTGACACAGGAATGCCTCAGGCAGACAGCACGATGGAATCCAGACAGACTTCGAAACAGTTTTTGCAGCTTTCTATTGGATGATTTAGAAATGATTACGCTAGTTCCCTAATTGTTGTACTTGTTAAAAGAGAAACTAACAAACAACTGGAGACAAAAAATGCATTGTTTATTGTTAGCTTTTGTTTTTAGGATGGAAAACATACAATACAATGGGATTAGTTCGGTCACATGGTCACAAAATAACATCACAACAACAATGCAAAATCACTAATGACTCCTTGCAGCCAACAAAATGGAAAATTAGGTTACAAATGTGGTCAGAATGCTAAAAGAGAGGGAGAGATTTCAGAAATGATCTCAGTCAGTTTTGGCTTAAGACCCCAGCCTGCAGATAATAATCCCTGACGGGTTAATCTGTTTTCTAAGAAAGCATGATCAGGTGGTTGAATGGTTGAGTGGAGAAAAGTGTGAGAGAGGAACACAAGAGAGCCACACTGCTCTCACTGTGACAATATGCATCACAGCTCATTTTAATCTCCAAGTGTATGTGTGATGTTTCTGTTCAAGGCTCCTTACCGTGCGCTCCAGCCTGGGAATGTAAGGTGTGTCCCCGATGATGTCATCCTCAGGCGGTGTGATGCGCAGGAAGTCCAGGTGATCTGGGCGGGGAACAGGGGAGAGGGGCTCCTGAGGGTCATCGCCATCCAGCATCCAGATGTCATCCTGACGCAGGAGTGAGTCCTCTACAGAAACACACAAATAAAAAACACAACCGCCCAGTATTTTAATTAAAGCTCTGATGATGAATTTTCAACGGATTATGAAACAGACTTATAATGTCAATGATGCCTTTTTATAGTCTATGAGAGCAAACTAAACCAGTAGCTTTATAGTATTTTCTATTGGGGGTGTCAGAAGAGGCATGATCCAGAAAAAACTCCACTTAAACACTTTCCCCTGCTAATATTCATGACAAGTGATGCATTTGATGGTTTCTTTTTTGTCAGGCAACACGATTTATACATGACAAAATGAGCAGAGTTGTCTGAGGTATCATTAGTATGTAGGGGTGCGCCTGCGTTAACACACACAGAAAGTTCCTCCCAAGATCTTTAAGTGTCTGTGTTATGAAAATATAACTGTAAGGAAAAACACTGGGCATGCACTGACAGGAAAAATAAGGGCTGACACCAAGTCAGTGTTAACAATAACAACTAAGCTACTAGCCAATTATAATTCTGATGTTATTTTTATTAACTGTTGTCGCTTATTTCATTTTCATTGTTATTAATTCCTTCCATCAGCGCCAGGGACCCAATAAAACGTTCATTATAATTTATATATATATTTATCTAAACAAATTAACAAGACAATCTTTACATCAGCTGAGTTCCCAGATTTTTTTTTGTATGCTACAATTAAGTTCAATGCAATGCAGAAACTCAAATCTTTGGGTGTATTTCCCTCTGTACTATAGTCACAAAATCTAGTTAATTTAATATAAACCACATTGACCTAACTGGTCCAGACATACAGTACTTCTTATTTCGAGATACTATAAACTGAAAATGAGGACTTCATTAAAAGTTATAGGTAAAAAATGCTGACAAAGCATTAAGCTAAATTTTGGTGACAAGCTTCAGGAAGCATGTTGTATAAATAACCTAAAGAAATGTATCAAGAAAATGTTGCTTTACTTATTAAATCAATTAAATCCTAATTTTTAGCTTGTAATATCTTGAAATAAGATTGATGGCTAGACTTGTAAGGTCAATGTGGCTGATATTAGGTGTAATGAGATGTTTTGACTAGCAATGAGTGAATGAAATACACCTGGTAAGACTTTAGTTTTCTTCAGTGTGCACAGATCATTAGAAAAATAGAAGAATGAAAAAACTCTGAAATATAAATATGAATCATTACAGACACAACAGCAGCTTCCATTCCACTCTTATATTTCAGGGGCTAACTACCTTGTCATCATTCAATTGATGCAAGGTAGTGCATAAAGTATGTTGGTGAATCCCTAATCAATAACAACAGAACAGCAGGTGTGTCAAGGCAAAAATAGCAGCACTGGCTGAGGCAAAGTGTTGTCCTTCGTAACCTGTGCGAGTGATTAAAATGGAATGAGGGAGAAAGCTGACATCAGATTCTTTTAGCATCAACCCAGCAGAAAGAGAGACCCTTGTTTGCCACAGGCTTCAGGGCACATAGCTATTTTTATCTGCACTTAACGGGCCCAGTTCCATTTGTCAACACCAGCAGAGAGCCACGCTGATCCAGTAAAGACAAATGAGCACAGAGCTCTGGCCTCAAAAAGCAAATACCACAGTCTCATATTGATTTGAATTAAAGAAAGGTGCACTGTGATGTTGCTCAGCAGTAATACTGTACTACACTGAGGCTGTTTGCAGATGGGTGTGTTACTCTCTCCTGGCCAGGAGAGAGTAACACAGAAGATAATGATTGAGTTATAATGATAAAAAGTGCTTAGGAAACATGGTGATGTCAAAGAAAGTGTCTCCCTCTGCTGTTTAGGAGCAGTGAGCAAGAGAGGTTTATTTTTTGCTTTTCAAAGCATCAGGCCTTTAATATTTACCGCTCAGTGACACACTGCAGACACAGCCGTCCTCATGTGCTATGCGATGAACAAATCACATGGTATTAACTTCAGGAACCAGGAAAGAGGATCTGCTGCCAACACAGGAGGAGGAAAGGGAATTTCACATTCCTCTCACATGCACAGAAACATGATTTATCTTGCTTTGATTCATGACTGTATCAAGAGACTCAGTCATGCAGGAGAGGGGAAAAAGTACAAGATCAGAGATAACAGTGGAGGAGGTGAAAGAGCAGAGAAGATAAAAAGAAGGTGGAGACAGATGAGGCAACATATTTGGACTGAGAGGGGGGATAGTAATGTATCTTGAAGCTAGGTGACCTCAATTTCTTCCAGCTGTAAGACAACACCTTGTCCTGTTTGAGCAAAGCTATGAGCTTAAAACTGAAGAAAAAATCATGTCACTTCCTGTTCTGCTCAAGTTTCCAATAACCTTCCTTTGCTGTAAGTACCCTTGAAGAGAGCATACAACATTACTGTAATACTGTCCAGCAGCCCCTTCTGAGCCCCTTGTGCAGCTCCACAGAGTCCGAGCCTGAGCCAAAGGCTTTTAATTCACTGATGAGAGCCCACACACACACAAACACACAAATCTAACAGAGGGAGGGGGTGCTTTGTTAAAAAATGGGAGCATTGAAATTCAGCCTCAGTCGATATCAGTCATTAGGAGAGAGCAGCAGCGCCTGCACTCCCTTCTATTATCTCAGACTTGAACAGCAGGGAAAAGAGTAGGATTAGATTAATAACTTTTCATTATCATAATGCTGCCTGCATGGACCTGCAGTGGGAACTGCTGACTATTTGCTGGACCTTTTCCAATTGCATAGTTAAGCCAAGTGCAGGCCAAGAAAAGAAACCATTGATCAGAAACAGCTCTCTCAACAATTCCTCTTACCAACTGGACTATTAAATAAATGAGGCACGCAGCAGTGCACAATGATAACTGCACATTCTGTGTGCACAACTTTATTTCATGACATGCAAAATTAGATTTTTTTACAGACTGATACATGTGTTCCATGTGTGATGGGAAAAATACAGACAATATAGAATGTTATTCTTGTGTTGATTAGAAGTTAGAAACACTCACACATACCAGATCTTCTGTGATTTGCATATTTTTATCTGTTGGCATGGCTGAGTGAGAAGTCACAAAGGTGACCAGGAAGCGAGAGGTCGTACAAAGCTCTCTGGTTTATCTCACAGCTCTTTCAATGTATTTAACGATGCAGTAATCTTATACTCTGAAGAGAACAAGTAACATGTTGAATCTTCACTCTGGGTCACTTGAGCAGACCTTGTCTTGCTTGTTAGATCACTCAGCCAGCTGACCGCTTTGCAAAGCTCACTGAAGGCCAGAATAAAGCTCACAAAGACAAACCGTTGTAGTTTGAGTCTTTCATTTTCAGATTTCTGCCACACATGCTACCAAGAGTGACAGTCAGCTAGTTACTGCATAAAATATGTACAAGTTGGCCCACACTGCCCCCATCTGGAAAGGCAGGGGAATGCATGTCAACCTGCCTGTTGTCAAACACACTGCAGTAATAAGACACAGTTAAGAAATGAAAACACTGCCATATATTACCTGTAAACAGATATGAAGAAGCAACTTTTAAATGCATTATATAATGGCACTAGACCCTGCATGCAAGCACACACAGTGAGCTTAACTTCACCGGCCCTGGGGAGAACTGTGCGCTTATTACATTTTAATCTCCCTCCCTGCTGCTCTAAAAGCCCGGGCTAAATCACAGTGTCCATCTATAATGGAGGGGACACCAGCTGCAGAGATTGTGTTTAATGCAATGCTAACTGAATAATTCCAACCAAAGACAACAGCAGTCCATCAAACCAAATACTGTTATCCAGTGTGTATATAGAGAGAGAAAAACTGCTCTGTAGCAAAGTCACTGTCGTTTTATGGGGAGTTTTCAGACATCTCAAGTACATACAGGTGTTTCCTCAGAGTAAGCAGGCAGGCGATGAGTGACAGAGCAGTGATCTGGCAGTGAAAATCACAGAGTGTGAGTGAGCAGCTGTCAGTCAGCAAAGGTTTCTTTGTGCTAACGTTAGCATTATCATTTCAACAGTGGAGTACTTGTGTTCTGGGCGGCTCAGGAACCCATCTAATGTTCGATCCTGGCAGGTGGGTGTTGTGAATCGTGATGGATTAATACACCTGTCATTCTGTCCACTGCTCATCACTCATCCAGCGGTCAGAGAAAGCCTTGTGGAGGTTCTAGTGTAAACAAAAAGAAAGACACCATACTACATAGCTATCCTTCCGCCTTTATGTTCCCATAAATCTAAATAAATGTTGAAGTGTTTTCATCACGTCATAAATTGTCAGATCTATGCTGATGTCTGGCTCAAGTGTTCTAAAAGATATTCTGGATTTGTGTTTTGATGACTCCTCCATCACTCCAGGGTGTATTCCAAATTTGCATCCAATAAAATGCTTTCATGTACTTGCATGTTTCTCCCTTTTGATACATAAGACTTTCAATCTAGTTAGCATTAACGTGTGTACCTGATGCTCTCACTTCAATGCTACTGAATATCGTAAACGGCGATATCTTGCAGTCAATCAGGTCCAGGTTTCAGGGTAGTGTCACGACATAAGGCACTGGAGTGGCCAAACTTTTTCTTTAGTGCAGAGGGTACCAGGCCTTTATATAAAGCAGGCTTGGATGACAGACAGGCCTTTAAATTAGATTATCTCTGTCTGAGAGGTATAATTGTTCATATTTTAGAACAATTTTTACTGTTTGCGGAGAGTTGGTTGTAATTGCGCCAAGTATTTGTAAGTATTGTCAAAATTCAACTCTTCAGCAATCATGATAATATATTTCCACCTCCGGATGACCTTAAAATATTATATCATATGTTTAAAAAGTCTGTTAATATTGCTTTAACATAATAGTTTTCAGGATAAACAGGGATTAAATAAATCTGTGGCTGTCCATGGCTCATCCCCCCACAGACAACACCATACGGAGTGTTTATGTTTTTATTTTTTAATCTGAATAACCTCCTTTTTTGCAAGCTCTCTCCAGGAGGTGAGCTCCATATACAGTAGACTCTGAAATTTGGGTTACTTCTGTCATGAATCAACTCCACAATAACATGCTCATCATATACTATATGTGGACAGGATTTAGATGAAGCATGCACAGCTAATAACTGAGAGGGCACACAGCAAATAATTTGAGGCCAGTCTTTGTTCACTTGTAAAGGATGTGATCGTGGCTTTAATAAGAAGCCCTGCTTCAAAAGACTTACTTTAACATTCAGTTAGTCCCTACTCCAACAAGGCAAATAGCATATCATAGTTTATGATTTCTTGGTTAGAGTAAAAGGGGGTCGTGTGTCCTCCGGCCACTCCAATGGACTCACTCCTGTCCTGTTCTTAAAGAAAACACTAACCCATCTCTTAGAAACTCACAAAACAATGCTGGAACCTAAAGGCTATAATCTACTGATCATATAGCCTGTGGGAGCAACAGCCAGCTTTTTGGGGTTTCCAGTGTAGTCAGCAGTTTGTGATAAAGGACGTCCAGCCAAGACTTCCTTTGCAGAGCGCTGCCTTTGTTTACTGACCAACTAACAAGTACCATAACTGTCTAAGATCAGATTTTAGTTGTGCTTGTGCGCAAAATTTGTTTTATAGAGATGAGTAAGCTGATTAGACGATAGCCAGGGGTTACAGGGTTGCATCACAGGGAATTGGGTTCCACTGCTTTTGCTCTTCATGTGGACCATTTTCCTGCTGTTACATGATTGGTCAATAATACTGAAACTACAAACACATTTCAACCACAATGCCGAAACACTTCTGGTGCCAAACTCTGGTTACTTGTGAGGAAGAAACAAGTGAAACTAAGCACTTTTTTGATGTTCATGTGGGATTAATGTAGACCAGATAAGGCAGACTTATCCATCTGCATTACAGAGCATTCAAAGATTAACACTAGTCTAACCCCTCTATCTCTTATACCCCCCCTCTTATTACTATCTCTCAAACAGCTTTTCTCAGCATGGCATATTTTAGCCACTCAAAATCTATTACCCTATCAGTTGTAGTATAAAAAAAATCTGGGCCATGTGCGATTTTTAATGTATCTGGCAGCCTTCAACCCCCACCCTCCATCATTTTTAGCCAGGATGAAGGATCATAGATTTTTACATAAATCATGAAAAATGCAGGATTCACAAATCACCCATTTGCTTTAGCGTCTGTCAGAGTTGTTTCTCCACACTGGCTTGTTGGCTGCGTAGCTGTCAGGCCGGTTGATGGACTTACTGGCTTAGCTGTCAGTGGTAAAGGGACAGCTACAAGTGGAAGCACAGGGAAGAGTGCTGTAGTGCCCTGAGGGCCAAAGTGGTAATGTAGCCTGACATGATGCCCACAGAGTCATCATTAGTCATTTGAAACGCAGTTCTGCAGGCTGATGGGTTTTTACAGAGCTGAGGAAGAAGGAAGAGAGTTCCATTGAGCATGACAGACAGGAAATTTGGTTAAGTTTGCTCCAGTCCACTGTATGTCTAAAATAGTGAAACATTACAAAGAAGCCTCAAACTAGAAGCCGCGCATATTAAAAAGCATGAGTTGGAACATAGCTGACATTTACCGCAGTGTTAGCATTGCAGTCATTCATTAAAGAAAACAAGTTACACGTTATACAAGAAGGACCTTTGTGCTCTGTTCCTCTGAATGCAGAATGAAGCTAAGAGCCACAGCATGAGAAAGACTTGGAGAGGAGCGCTCTTAGCCTGTTTTGGCAGAATCCACTTCATTATCCAAATAAAGCTGGCCCTTGTCCTCGTCGGGTGGAACAATGTTGCATAGCAGGGCACTCTGTGTTGAATGACAGCTAGCAGGGAGGGCAGGGAGAAACACTCCAGCTCTGCACTGATCAGTTTCATATGACCTTGCTGTTACCTATTGGGTAATCTGATTATGGTATTGCCTGCCATATGTTTGACAATAAAGAGAGAGAGAGAGCGGCAGAGGGGAAGAGAGGGAGTAAGACAGAGATAGAGATTTAATCGGCCTAAAAATTATTATCTTTTAAAGATATATGTATTATCAGATCACCATCAGATCTAAACCTTATGAAAGAGACACTTTCAGTGACAGTAAACAGACAATTATGCTGCACTTTTGTAGCTCAATGTTTTGGTTTTCTAGCCCTTGAATGAGAAATTATCTTGGTTCAGTTTTACTGTTATCATATTTGTTTTTGGTCTGACACCTTAAAAAAACTTTAAAAAAAAACAACACTACATTTTTACAATTGCCAGTATTGGCTAGCTTAAGTGAATTGAGAAATCAGCAGCTTACCAGCCTTCTAAATATTGGAAACAGCAATAACAAAACTGAGGAGTCCCCCTCATGCTTTGTTTATTATTGTGGATTTTTATGATTTAAAGCTCTTTGTAACTTCTGTTTTGATAAGTGCTATATAAATACACTTTATTATTATTATCATATTATTATAAAGGGATACACATTTACAAGTAGTGAGCAAAATACAAATATAAGCTACATGCTAATGTTGTGTCCCTGCTAAATGTTTAAATCAAGCGGCAACCTCCGGTCTAGAAATATGGGTCCAATGCGGAAGTGCTAAAAACTGCAGTTCATCAAGGATCCGCTTGAGGCTGGCTCCGGAATTACCGAAAACCACATACACACCAATTCAAAAAAGCTGATCTTTACAGCAGAAATAAACATGTTTACAGCCTGGTACAGAAGACGAGTGTAGTCTGGATAGCTCATTTCTCGATCAGCACACACTGTGAGGGGGGTGAATTTTTTTCTAACACGGCAATTTCGAAGATACTGAGATTACTAGTCTTACAATGAGAGGCACAGCTGACTTGATTGACAGACGGGAACACTGTAGCTGTTTGCTTGGAGGCTCAAAGCCCGCCTCTTTACGTCACAATCACTCGACAGCAGCAATATGGCTGCCGCCGACGATTGGCCTCAAAACAGCGCTTCAGAAACAGATGGGTGACGTCACGGATACTATGTCCATATTTTATACAGTCTATGGTTTAAATAGACAAATGTTTGCTAAAAAGTCTCCCATAAATGCTTGAAAAATGAATATACTTATAGTTGCTAACTTGATTTTGCTAGCTTAAAAAAAGATGCATGCACATGTTTACAGTTTCATACGACTACAACTGTCGGTGGCTAACTTAACAACTTGACAGAGAAATTAGCAGCTAAAGAACCAGATGTTTCCTTCAGTAGTTAGTAAACAGTAATAGAAAAACTAAAGGGATATCAAATAAATGACAAAGAGTAACCAGGTGGCAAGAAAAATTACTCCAATGCTATTGTTGCTATCTCCTTGCTAATTATAAGCACTTTTTTCTTGTAAATTTCTTATTTATGCTCTAAGTGCTGTATGTTATGTGTTTATCTTGTTTATGCTAGCCAAAGAAAGATATACACATGTTTAAAGTATCATGTGCAGCTGCTACTACTACAACTACCTTTTTTTATTGGCGAGTTTGAGAACAAAGAAAAGATGTAGAAGCTAAACAGCTACAAATCAATCATGAGCTGAATGCTCTGTTTTTACTTGTGGTTTAGGGTTAGGGTTATGTTTGTAGTGTGTCTTTAATAATCAAATAGATATGCACACTTTGAAGTTTCCTAATCAGCTTAAAGTAGTGTTTGGTTTGGTGTAAGGTATCAAGAGAATAATACCTAAGAAATAAGAAACATAAATGCAAAGATAACATAAAGAGACACAGGCAGAAATTAATTGGATTGTGTAAATACACACATCACATCTTTAGTACGGTTACAGACTGTGATGTAAGAGCATTAGCACATGAAGCGAACAAGATGATATGTTATTTTAAAACAACCATTCCTATCAGCATAATAATCACCCTCATTAATAAGCACTAAGCTTCACGAAGATTAAAGCGCCCGAACCGTAATTAGTTCAGCATTTGCAAGCCATGAAGGACCCAGCTTCACAATGACCCACTTAGTCCTTTCGGCTGGACCCTGTGAAGTCTATTTATCTGTGTTAACATCTGAGGTGTGCTCAATTATCAAGTAACACAAGGACGAGCTAGAAAACAGCCAAGATGCAGCCAAATCGATAGAAGGCTTTTTTCTTAGATTAAAGGTTTAAGCCTGTACTATGAAGGTTGTGCAACATGAACCATCTGGTTAGCTTGATGTACGCAAACAATGTTTGTCTACATGTTTGTAAGGGTTTCATACAAGCAGCTTGTGGGTCGTAATATCACACTATTGCATCTGAAAAGACATTTGTATGTTTTCCTGCAACCATGCTCAGGAAATTAAAGATAACAATGGATACAATAATAAAAGTGGTGCAGGCTAATATGTGTGGGTGTGTGTAAATGTTAAAGACTGCATGGTCGTGTTTGTATGCCAAGGTGAGGACACGCAGGGTCAGTCTAATTTCAGAGAATTGATCCAAATCATCCCACCATGCACAAAGCTGGGCCATATATCCTCCTGTATACTATTAGCATAGCTGCACACTGCTCAGCTCTCCTTCTCTCTCTGGCTGTTGCTGAGCTCAGCATTGCTGGCTGTATTTGTGGAGCCAGTGCTTCTCTATGATGTAACAAATTACTGACTCTGGACTGGAGCATCCTGAAAATGCACTGTAGCTTTTAGAAGGGGGGTAAAACTGCCCAAACTGGCACTAAAAAGAAAGATACCTTATCCTCAGTCCATAATTAAATGACACAATCAATGCAGGACGGTCAGTTCATCGTCTGGTTGGAGCAAAGATTGTGTTACTTACTATGACTAAAAGGATGATTAAAAACGTAACAGAGTGAGCTAATGCAATAATGTTATGGCCAATTCCCAAGAATCAAACCTCAAGCATTAACTTGGATTACTGATGGAAGAGGAAAAGGTCACAAACTTTGACCTACAGTGTGTGCCATGTAAATATGCTTAACTATTTATTCTATTACTGGTAGCATAAGATAAAGATTAAGGAAAGAGGAAAAGAGTTTTGCAAAAAAACAGAAAGTCTAATCCTTTTTCTTAAACCCTTGTGCCTGCTCGATCCCTGATCCTTTGTCAGTTTGCTGTGAACTGGACAGGATGTGGGGTTTTAAAGGAGGGGCAGCAGATCCCTGGACATCCAAATTGGCAATGCTTCAGTTAACAAGGCGCTCACGAGAACCTTGATCAGGCCAAACTCTGTGTCAACTGAGCTTTTGATCTGGGACACTCAAGCTAATCTCTTCTATTCTCAGGGTCCTGGTTGCCCCCTTCTGCAACTCTGTAGGGTAGTTTTTAATTTGTGGTCACACGTCTTTGCCACAGCAATCCAAAGCTGGACAACCAGAGACATTTTTGATAACACCTTTGATTCACTGGTCTCGCTGGATCCCATTTGGGTCTAACCTTCTTTCTAGGAAAAAGTCTGAAAGTAACAAAGCTGCACAGAAAACTGCTCGAGCATTTCAACAACAACCTGAGGCAGTATGTGAGACACTCAGAGAAAGACACACTCTCAAGGCATCTCTCTTGTTCTGCTTTTTGAAATCCAACATCAGCACTGCCAGATGAAAGGTGTGTGCTGACAGCCATTTTACGCTACTAAGACAATAAAAGTGCTAGTGTTCAAACAGGAGCAATGTAAGATCTAATAACTCCACTCACCTGTTGTTGTAGAATTGCTGGAGGAGTTCCACTTAGAGCTGCTCGGCCGTCTGCTGAGGTTCAAATCCAGACGGGTGACGGTGCGCTTGTTTCCATTCTTGTCAATAACCTCGGTGTAGATTTTGGGCTCGTCTGTGTTGCTGGAGCTGTCTTGCTCAGGATCTACATCCTTATCTGAGAGCAGTACAATGCGGTGGTTCAGGATGGGGCTCTCCTGCTTGGAGGACAGAGGGGACAGGACTGGGGACATGCTCTGGAGGCTATTGGAGGCAGGGAAAGAGGTGTTGAAGATCCCAGCGAGAGAGGTTGAAGAGGGGCTCTTGAGGTGGGATTTGGTAGAGTAAGGTTCATTTGTGTTGGACAGGGGCAACCGTAGCCCATCAGAAAGTTTTGGACCTGTCTTTTCTCCATTGAATCCCATCTGACTTGGTCCTCTCCACTTTCCATTCTCCAGCTGACAGTTGCTAGGCCCTGGATTTAGCATGGATGGCCCTTCCATGTCTGGGCTTGAATGATTGACATGTTGCATTCTTCCTTCCACTTCTTGCACTTTGGCCACTACCCTGACCCCTGAATTACTCTGGTTGATTGTCTTGGCAGTTGATGTGTTGCCAGATAATTCCTCATCAAGAGAATCAAACATCTTGATTGGTCGAAGATTGCTCCCACTTTCCCGCCGGGTCAGACCCTCCATCAAGCTGCAAAACGATGACTCGTAACCCAGCTCAGCATCATATTCAGAGAAGTCAGTGCAGAAATCCATGTCAGGGTCAAATGCCCGGTTGTCCTCCATGAAGTCCCAACTCTCCCGCACAATTTGGAAGGGTTCCTCCATGGGGAGGATGGGGTTACTGACCGCGCTGACATAAGAGCCAGTGACTGAGCTGTCAGAGACATGAGCAGAGGAAAGAACACCTGGGATCTGTTGCACTTTTGAAGTTGAAGATTTAGACGAACCATTTTGAGCAGGAAGCTCATTTGATGATGTTCCACTTGAAACTTTCTTCTTCATCTTGCTGTGCAGAGAATCCTCAGCACTGTCCAGCTTTTTACCACCCAACTTCTTCAACTTTTTGCCCTTGGATGTAACTTTCTTCTGCTCTGGAGGCCCAGCAAGAGGAAAGTTGATGCTGCTGATATCCTGACCTCCAAGGTGAACTTCCTGACCCTCCATGATATCCTGGAGTTTCCCATCCTGGTTACCCATCCTGACTCTATTGGCACATACCCTACACAGCGATAAGATGTTTGCGAGCAACTGGTGATGCTCCGCCGCCAGCCTGCAGAGCTCTGCGACTGCTTCCTTTGTTGACTGCTGGGAGTTGAGGAGTTCGCCTGAGGAGTCTGAAGACTGGCCTCTTTGTTTGGACACGGCAAGATCCTCCTTTCCCAAGTCATGGTCATTAGTGAACCTCTCTGAATGAGGGCCGCGGCTCTTGTACTTGAAGTCCGGGGCCCGCCTCTTGGGAAAATACAAGCTGATGTGGCTTAGCTCACGGATGGGTGCATATAGGAGCAACACGGTGTGTGTGCCCTCCATGATGGGTGCCATGTTAATCACTGGAGCACTCTGGGAAAGAAGAGTGGTCAGTCCCCAGGCTGAAAGAATGGGCTTGGACTGCAGAGGAGGATATCTGGCTATTCATCACCTGGCCTGTCCGGATGCTGTCAGAGAGAAAGTAGCACAGAGCTGTAAACCTGACGAAATGCTCAATAACATGATTGACCTACTAGTGACTTTTACACACTTTGGAGACTGTTTAAAATATTCTGAAGCATTAGATGTATTCATATTTTTAAACATCCAATATATAGCAGACAATATCTAAAAGCCCTGCAGGCTCATGTCAAAGCTACATTTGGTGCTTCACCATTACAACTGCTCCATTTCCAGGAATAGGCCCTCAACATTTTCCCACCAAAGACTTCTTCATTAAAAATGAAAGACGTGCAACCCAGCATGGATTAAACTTGTAATTCTACAACTTACCATCCTAACCCTGTTTTATCCTCGTACTCTTGCTGCATGACTAGATGAAACACTTCTAAACCGCATTTCATCAACATTTCACAAGCTGCCGCATAAAACCTGAGAGTGTCAAACAAGGTGACGACAAATGCAGAGCCCTGTGCTGTCGCTGGCATTTGAGATATTTACAAGCAAAGCAGGCACACATTTAAAACGTCCTTCAGTGCTTTCCCCCCTAATATTTTGGAACATCTCTGAACTGTTTACATCATAACATAATCCCGTGGGTTGCTGTCACCTTGCAACCAAACACGAGAGCAATGATCACTGTTTAAATGGCAGCACAATAACACTGTCATGCAGGGTTTCTGCAGCTCTGACAACTCCAATCAGGAAATATTTAGCTTAATTTATCAGATTTAAATGAAATGACAGACAAACTCCGCAGCATCTTAATATAAGCTTGATTTGTATGATTAATTAAAAGCTGACTTTGTTTCAGTGAACTACACCTGCAGCAGGTAGGCTATAAGTCAAGCCGCAGCTCGTAAAAGATAAACAGTTACTTACCCGATGCGCTTCCAAGGCAAATATTTCTTCACATCTCTGCTCTGCCACCAGCCAGTGTTCACCGCTGCTTCACTAGGGTACCGCAATGAATGACAGGGATTCGGACCAATAGAGGAACTCAGCGCAGGCATGCTGCTCTGTGATTGGCTCCTCATCTTTAATACACACCCAACAATTTGAGCCAGTGCAGCTGCAGCTTTCAGGTAGGCCGCCTGGTAGGTCCCAGTCATGGTGGTAGTGTGTTCTTTGAAGAGAAACGAAATTAAGTATGGCTTAAACGGATGCAATTATTTATAATTTGGTAATATTGAACAGTATTCCGGAAGCTAACGTTTGCACATAGTTCTACACATTGAGAATTCAGTGTATCTGAAAGCACCTGCTCTCTGAAGTCCTTGAAGTGTGATTTGTTACAAAACAGTGACACCTACCGGTTAACATTTGCACTAGCATGCACTTACATTAGCACTTACCCTAAATAAAGATGGCCTTCACTAAATTATGTATCCGTCAAGTTCCACTTATATTTGTATCTCTGAAAGCGAATATTTCATGTGTTTGTGTATTATATTCAAACATTTTTTAAATTAAAAACAGAAACAACAAAAGAAGAAAAACTTTGGAATCAAAATTAAAGGAACATAACAGTTTAAACTTCCTTTTTGAGACAAAATTATGTTGCCAGAAAACAGTGCAACCCACCCAGCACCAGCATTAACTTAACTTAAGTTCGTTTATGGTGGAACAGGTGTTCCACAGAAATATGTTACTTTCATTTTTTGGCTGATATACACAATAGTACTAAGCAGACATGCATCCATAAAATATTTACTGTTTCTCTTTTCATGAAAGAAAGTAATTTCCAGTTATTTTTTCTAGATCTTGAGTTATTTATCATGTCTTATAAGGATTATTCTGATTCTGATTCTGATTCTGATTCTGATTATTATTATTATTATTATTATTATTATTATTATTATTATTATTATTATATATTTTAATTTTTTATTATAAGAATAGTTCAATATCTAGATAAATAAATAAATGAATAAATAAATAAATAAATGTGTTCTTCTTCTTCTTCTTCTTCTACTTCTTCTTATTATTATTACAATCATTATTATTATTAGGGCCCGAGCACCGACAATGTCGGCGAGGCCCTCTTGTAACCCGAGTGATTATTCTTATTAGGGCCCGAGCACCGACAATTGTCGGCGAGGCCCTATTGAAACCCTAGTGATTATTATTAGGGCCCGAGCACCGACAATGTCGGCGAGGCCCTATTGTAACCCGAGTGATTATTATTATTATTATTATTCTTTCTCGCGCCATTTGAATCCCCAATGTGCTTGCCATAACGCGGTGCAAAAGTCCCCAACCGTTGCACATGCACCAGGCCTGGCGAAAATTTCGACATTTTTGTGGTCCCGAAAAAAAATTCCCCAAAATGGCTCAACGGCGCCCCCTTGAAGTTGGAAATTTGAAAAGGCTAGCCCCATAATACGGTTCAACATACATGCATCAAATTTTTTTTGGTAAGGTGTCATGCCAAGACCTACAAAAAATCCTCTTAACGTCGTGGTGAAATCCCAACAGGAAGTCGGCCATTTTGATTTTTCTGTTTTTGACCCCATTATTTTGGGTATGTATTTGTTTGAACTCCTCCTACAGTTTTGGTCCCACCAACTCCCAACCACGCACATTTTGGAGTGGACAGATTAACGATCAAACGATATCAGACAGAATTTCTCTAACTCAATTTTTGTGGGCGTGGCACCGCGCTAAACTTGGAGTACATTTTTTCAATCGCTAAAGTATGTATTTATGTAAATAGCTCCTACAATTTTGCTCCGATCAACTCCCAACCACGCACATTTTGAAGCAGACACATTGACGATCAAAAGTCATCAGACAGAATTTCTCCAAGTCAATCGGTGTGGGCGTGGCCACGCCTCAAACTCTGATGTCTCGCCATGAAACAGGAAGTACTTATAGCTCCTTCATACAGTGTTCAATTTGTTTGATCTTACATACACATGATCAGGGTCCATCCCTCAACACACCTATGGACTCATTTATCTACTACAGCCATAGCGCCACCCTCAGGAAATACATGGTACTGACATTTACATACAATCTCCGATCTCTTCCAAATTTGACATGTTTCATCATGGGCCCAGCCTCAACTCATCTATATACACATGTTTGTCATATGAATAGCGCCACCTATTGGACACAAGCAGTATTTACTCTCAGAACATGTTTTTAACATGCTTGTGATCCCAACTCTTTCTATAATGATCTGTGATGAACAATCCTTCAGAACATAATTCAAGACACAGCAGCACCTACTGGTGACAGGTGGTACTGCAAGGTACACTATGCTGATAACTGCACAGGTAAGCTCACAATTTCAGCCTAAGCAGCACAGCAACACCTGCAGCACATCAGGCGGTGGCTTAAATCAGGCGGTGGTGCACATCTGGGACTCGCGCACATCAGGCGGTGCTTGAACGAGGGCCCGCACATCGCCGCTTGCGGCTTTAATTATTATTATTTTTGTTTCTCCCGACTTTTCAAACCCCAATGTGCTTGCCTTAACGCGGTGCAAAAGTCCCCAACTGTTGCACATGCACCAGGCCTGGTGAAAATTTCGACATTTTGGTGGTCCCGAAAAAAAATTCCCCAAAATGGCTAAACGGCGCCCCCTTGAATTTGAAAATTTCGGAGGGCCAGCCCCTCACGACGGTTCAACATGCATGCATGAAATTTTTTTTGGTAAGGTGTCATGCCAACATCTACAAAAAAGCCTCTTAACGTCGTGGTGAAATCCCAACAGGAAGTCGGCCATTTTGATTTTTCTGTTTTTGACCCCATTATTTTGGGTATGTATTTGTTCGAACTCCTCCTACAATTTTGCTCCGATCAACTCCCAACCACGCACATTTTGGAGTGGACAGATTACCGATCAAACGATATCAGACAGAATTTCTCTAACTCAATTTTTGTGGGCGTGGCACTTCGCTAAACTTGGAGTACATATTTTCAACCGCTAAAGTATGTATTTATGTAAATAGCTCCTACAATTTTGCTCCGATCAACTCCCAACCACGCACATTTTGAAGTAGACACATTGACGATCAAAAGTCATCAGACAGAATTTCTCTAAGTCAATCGGTGTGGGCGTGGCCACGCCTCAAACTCTGATGTCTCGCCATGAAACAGGAAATACTTATAGCTCCTTCATACAGTGTTCAATTTGTTTGAAGTTACATACACATGATCAGGGTCCATCCCTCAACACACCTATGGACTCATTTATCTACTACAGCCATAGCGCCACCCTCAGGAAATACATGGTACTGACATTTACATACAATCTCCGATCTCTTCCAAATTTGACATGTTTCATCATGGGCCCAGCCTGAACTCATATACATACACATGTTTGTCATATGAATAGCGCCACCTAATGGACACAAGCAGTATTTACTCTCAGAACATGTTTTTAACATGCTTGTGATCCCAACTCTTTCTATAATGATCTGTGATGAACAATCCTTCAGAACATAATTCAAGACACAGCAGCACCTACTGGTGACAGGTGGTACTGCAATGTACACTATGCTGATAACTGCACAGGTAAGCTCACACTTTCAGCCTCGGCAGCACAGCAACACCTGCAGCACATCAGGCGGTGCCTTAAATCAGGCGGTAGTGCACATCTGGGACTCGTGCACATCACGAGTCCCAGATGTTCAGGCGGTGCTTGAACGAGGGCCCGCACATCGCCGCTTGCGGCTTTAATTAGGGCCCGAGCACCGACACGCAGTGGCGGCGGAGGCCCTCTTGTAACCCTAAGGATTATTATTATTATTGTTTCTTCCGCCGTTTCAAACCCCAATTTGGTTGCCTTAACGCGGTGCAAAAGTCCCCAACCGCTGCACATGCACCAGGCCTGGCGAAAATTTCGACATTTTGGTGGTCCCGAAAAAAAATTCCCCAAAATGACTCAACGGCGCCCCCTTTAAGTTTAAAATTTGAAAAGGCCAGCCCCATAATACGGTTCAACATACATGCATGAAAATTTTTTTGGTAAGGTGTCATGCCAAGACCTACAAAAAATCCTCTTAACGTCGTGGTGAAATCCCAACAGGAAGTCGGCCATTTTGAGTTTTCTGTTTTAGACCCCATCATTTTGGGTATGTATTTGTTTGAACTCCTCCTACAATTTTGCTCCGATCAACTCCCAACCACGCACATTTTGGAGTGGACAGATTGACGATCAAACGATATCAGACAGAATTTCTCTAACTCAATTTTTGTGGGCGTGGCACCGCGCTAAACTTGGAGTACATTTTTTCAACCGCTAAAGTATGTATTTATGTAAATAGCTCCTACAATTTTGCTCCGATCAACTCCCAACCACGCACATTTTGAAGCAGACACATTGACGATCAAAAGTCATCAGACAGAATTTCTCTAAGTCAATCGGTGTGGGCGTGGCACCTCGCTACATCTGGAGGACATTTTGAAAAACTCTAAACAGTAATATCTCTCATATGCAATAATGGATCAGGCCTAGACCGGTCATGCATGATAAGTGCCCCAGCCTGAACGCCTCTATAGGCAAATATTCCCCAATATCATATAGCGCCCCCTACTGGCAGCAGAAAATACCATGTCCTACAGTTTTTGTCCAATCAACTCCTGCTTCGCTCAAAATGTTGTTGTCACCAGCAGCACCTACTGGTGACAGGTGGTACTGCAATGTACACTATGCTGATAACTGCACAGGTAAGCTCACAGTTTCAGCCTAGGCAGCACAGCGACACCTGCAGCACATCAGGCGGTGGCTTACATCAGGCGGTCGTGCACATCAGGGACTCGCGCACATCAGGCGGTGCTTGAACGAGGGCCCGCACATCGCCGCTTGCGGCTTTAATTATTATTATTCTTCTTCTTCCGTATTTTGTATGTCAAATGTGCTTGCCATAACGCGGTGCAAAAGTCCCCAACCGCTGCACATGCACCAGGCCTGGTGAAAAATTCGACATTTTGGTGGTCCCGAAAAAAAATTCCCCAAAATGGCTAAACGGCGCCCCCTTGAATTTGAAAATTTCGGGGGGCCAGCCCCTCACGACGGTTCAACATGCATGCATGAAAATTTTTTTGGTAAGGTGTCATGCCAAGATCTACAAAAAAGCCTCTTAACGTCGTGGTGAAATCCCAACAGGAAGTCGGCCATTTTGATTTTTCTGTTTTTCACCCCATTATTTTGGGTATGTATTTGTTTGAACTCCTCCTACAATTTTGCTCCGATCAACTCCCAACCACGCACATTTTGGAGTGGACAGATTGACGATCAAAAGTTATCAGACAGAATTTCTCTACGTCAATTTTTGTGGGCTTGGCACATCGCTAAACTTGGAGTACATTTTTTCAACCGCTAAAGTATGTATTTATGTAAATAGCTCCTACAATTTTGCTCCGATCAACTCCCAACCACGCACATTTTGAAGCAGACACATTGACGATCAAAAGTCATCAGACAGAATTTCTCTAAGTCAATGGATGAGGGCGTGGCCACGCCTCAAACTCTGATGTCTCGCCATGAAACAGGAAGTACTTATAGCTCCTTCATACAGTGTTCAATCTGTTTGAAGTTACATACACATGATCAGGGTCCATCCCTCAACACACCTATGGACTCATATATCTACTACAGCCATAGCGCCACCCACAGGAAATGCATGGTACTGACATTTACATACAATCTCCGATCTCTTCCAAATTTGACATGTTTCATCATGGGCCCAGCCTGAACTCATATACATACACATGTTTGTCATATGAATAGCGCCACCTAATGGACACAATGAGTATTTACTCTCAGAACATGTTTTTAACATGCTTGTGATCACAACTCTTTCTATAATGATCTGTGATGAACAATCCTTCAGAACATAATTCAAGACACAGCAGCACCTACTGGTGACAGGTGGTACTGCAATGTACACTATGCTGATAACTGCACAGGTAAGCTCACAGTTTCAGCCTCGGCAGCACAGCAACACCTGCAGCACATCAGGCGGTGGCTTACATCAGGCGGTCGTGCACATCAGGGAGTCGCGCACATCAGGCGGTGCTTGAACGAGGGCCCGCACATCGCCGCTTGCGGCTTTAATTATGATTGTAATTATGATTATGATTATTATTATTATTATAAAAATAGTTCAATATCGACAAAAATATGAATACTTTGTTATTATTATTATTATCATTATTATTATTATCAATATTATTATCATTATTATTATTATAAAAATAGTTCAATATAAAAAAAAACTGAAACAAGTATTTATCACAGAAAAAACATTATCTCAAAACATCAAAATTATTGAGTGTCGGTCTTTCAAGAAAAGAAGTGAATATTGGTTGTTGTCACACAAAAAAGCAATTAAATAAAATATAGAGATGCATGTCTGCTTAGGGCTTCTGTAGCTTTACGTGCCATCATATCAATACACAGTCTACATGGATCAGATATTTCAATTTAATTGAGTTAAACGTAAAGCACTGTCATTAAAGGTCACTTACTTTAAGCACAGGACTGCCCACATCCATAATCAGAGAGGTTTACAGAGTTTAAAATGTAACACAGCTGATGGCGAAATTGCCTACATAAATTAACTGGAATATTTTAGATGAATATTACAAGGGCTACTGAAATATGCATGTTATCATTAGACTGCTTGTTTCAACAGCCTGTTAATTGGGCAATAAAGACAGGAGTGGAGGAAGATCATTTGTCATCATTAAGGAAAAAGGACAAGGGACCTAATTGAAAATAAGAGAAGAGGAGAAGGGAAGGATGGTGTGCTAAAAAAAGAGGCTAAATGAAAGAAGGAAACATACACTGTGAGGGGTGCAGGTGTCAGCACACAGTGTGGACGCTAGAGGGGGCTATCACATCATGGTTATAGAGAATATGTGTTTATTTAATTCAGTGAGTGGGCTTCTTTATGTCATGTCTGAGTCAACTGTGATTCAACTGAGGATAACCAGGGACCAGACCGATCACTGTCACTGAATACAGTCCTCAGGAAAAAGGAGACATGAGTCAACATTGTAGTCAGTCATTGTTGTTATGATTTCATATACAACCCCTATTCCCCAAAAAGTTTGGATGCTGTGCAAAATGTTAATAAAATAGAATTTGATAGTTTGCAAATTATCTAAACCCTAGTTTTAATGAAAACTAGTGCAAAAAAAAAAAACATATTAAATGCTGAAACTGATTAAAAAAACAACAAAAAACAGATATTGTATAGGAAAAGTATATGCTCATTTTAAATTTGATGCTAGCAACACATTTGTAAAAAGTTTGAACAGGGGCATGCTTACCATTGTGTTGCATTACCTCTTTTTCTAACAACACTGTAAACGTTTGGGAACCAAGGACCAGTTTGTGTTGTCCCCTTCTTGCCTGATAGATATGACTTCTGCTGCTCAACCGTTCAGAGCCCCCTTTGTCAAAATTTTCATTTGATGAAGTTTTCAAAAGGTGACAAGTTAAGACTGCAGGCAGGCCAGTTTAGCACCTGGACTCTACTACTACAGAGCCATGCTGTTGTAATACATGCAGAGTGTGGTTTGGCAATTGGCATTATGCACATCATTGAACATCTTCCCTAAAAAAAAGGTATAGTCTGGATGGCATTATATGTTGCTCGTAAAAACGGTATTGTTCAGTATTAATGGTGCCTTCCAAGATGCATAAGCTACCAGTGCTATGGGAACTTATGCGTCCCCATACCATCACTGATGCTGGTTTTCAAATTGTGTACTCATAACAAGTCACAAGGGCTCAGGTCCATAGCAATCACTGGTATTCCTGGAACATGCTTATATATTTCCTCTTTGCGTGATACAGTTATAACCTGCAGTCATGGATACAGTGATAAACTCACAGTGCTTTTTGAAGTGATTTAGAGCCCATGCAGTGATTTCCATTACATAGTCATGTCTATTTTTAGAGCAATGCCACCTGAGGGCCATCCATTATTGTTTTTTGGCCTTATCCCTTTTGTACAGATATTTCTCCAGATTCTTAGAGTCTTTTGATATTATGAACTGCAGCTGATGAAGTCCTCAATCTAATTATTTGCAATGTTATGCTGAGGAACATTATTCTGAAATGATCTAACTAATTGCTCACACACTTTCTCACAGTGTTGAACCTCTTCCCATCCTTACCTCTGGGAGACTCAGCCTCTCTTGCATGTCCTTTATACCCAGTCATGTTACTTCCCTGTTTGAGTTGCAAACCCTCAAAATCAGTTTTATCAACATTTAACATATCATCCCAATTTTTTGAAATTCAGAATTGTAATTCCTACAAACGTCCTAACTGTTATTCATCGTATTATACTGTTATTCACTAACAAGACCACGTCCAAGACCTGCTGTAGTATGTAAATAAAATCACATCATTGAACATCAACAAATGAAACCATGCAATAGTACAGTTTTAATAATTTTATTTAAGTAAGTTAAAAGGTTGAGGTAAGGAGGGATGAGTAGGGGTTGTGGTAAGGAGGGATGAGTAGGGGTCGAAGTATCTGAATAGTCTGGAATAGAGGGTTGAGACTCAGGGTGACGAGGCGTCTCAACTAAGCGTCAACCTCCGGTCTAAAGATATGAGTCCAATGAGGAAGTGCTAAAAACTGCAGTTCATCGAGGATCCGCTTGAGGCTGGCTCCGGAAGTACTGGAAACCACATACACACAAATTCAATAAAGCCGATCTTTAAAGCAGAAATAAACATGTTTACAGCCTGGTACAAAAGACGAGTGTAGTCTGGATAGCTCATTTCTCGATCAGCACACACTGTGGGGGGGGTGAATTTGACTTTACTTGACTGTTTTCATGGAAAATAATCACATTGCCTGATAAAGTTGACTGTTGAACACAACAGGATGAGGCTTTTGTTGAAAACACTACTTTTGCATGTATAGGACAAGAGATAATAATAATTAATAACAAAGAAGCAACATGTAAAAAATGTTTTCAGGATGTTTTTGATGTTTCAAATCAGAAAACGTTTTGTCTAAGAATATTCCAGTGATATTTAATTAGCACAAAGATAGAATGTTTTATCTTCAACATTCAAATGATGTTTTGGTAACATTCTTTGGGTCACAGATTATTGAATGTTTTTTAGAGTACGTTATCTGAGAATAAATTGAGAACATTATGAAAACTTCCTGCTGAAAACATTCCAATAACATTCTCTGTAACATTAACAGAATGTTTTTAGAACATTGGGTTCACACGGTTCTCACATAACGCCCAGCAGCGTGTGTGCCGAGGGGAGCTGGCCATGGTGCTGAACTTGGACCTACTCTGGAAACAGCAGCTGACATCAATACTCTCCTATACTGCATAGAGTGTGCTGTCAGCTACTTTCACAAATCAGCATGATTACTGTGAAGCGGTCGCTGTTAGATAGGGCGGGGGGAAAGACAAATAAGAGATATGCACATTATGTAGAGATTTTGTAACATCAATTATCACTCTTGTGTTTAAATATTCGCGCTTTCACGTTTGTATCTATCAGGTCTGCCGGTGACGTCGAAGATAAAGACCCCGTTGCTGTCTCTTATAGCTACACGACGTGGCTTCTCCCCGTTTCCCTGCCGCCTCACCGTCCCCAGTCGCTCCAGCCCACCGATGCTGCTGACACACTCCTCCTCCGGGCGGCGAGCGGGGCTTGAGCACAGGGGCTTGACACACACATGCTGCGGTAGTCTACCCCGCTGAATGGCCGTGGATTAGCCATATATGCTAATATCGATAGGAGAGAGGAGCCAGCGGAGGCTTCCCGAGTCTGAACAGGCTCCTTTGCAGCCATGGCTGAAGGTGGAGAAGGAGAGGATGAGATTCAGTTCCTCAGGACTGTAAGTACATTTCCTGCCGCTTGTAGTTGAAGCGCCACTCCGGTGGCTGTGGAGAAATGTGAAGCTTTCTTATACATAGTACCTTTTGTGTAGGATTATGACTGTCGATTGCCTGTCACTTGGTTTGATTCACACAGGTTATTTCATCTTGTAGCTTCTGATAACCCCCCTGCATTCTTGCAGATCTTGGAGGCTGTGATAGAGCTCTATTGTTTTTGCGCATGGCTCACTGACAGCTATTGTCTCTTCTGCAGTCTCTGTCTCCAGAAGTTGACAGCACTATTTCCCATGCCATGGAAAACTTACACTATGCACTTTGCTGCACCTTTTTGTGCAGGATTTTCAGTTACAATTTAGACAGAGTTTGACAGGCGAGACACTGGGATTTGACCACTTTAAATAACACAGATTTTAAGTATAGCATTGTAGCAAATCTCTTTGCAAGAAAATGAGTTGTAAGCCAGCGTGCAGCATGCTGTATAATATATTCAAACGTGGTAGCCAGGCAGGGTAGGCTGCCAGTCCAGACAGTCACCCCAGGGTACTTGTGCAGCAGCAAAGGTCTCTGCAAATGGACTGAGAACAACATTTTTGTCATATATACGGTATCACTGCATCCAGCCAGATTAGTAATGCATCTTACTTGTTGAACAAAAGCTAATATACAGCAACAGACTATAATGTATTAAAGAGACTGTAATTTAGGATTAAACATTACAGTCTTTGCTTTTCTTGGCTACAGTACTGCACTACAGTAGAAATATTCATTGACAATGCACTTCTCGTGCCTAAAAGCAGTGTTTGAGATTGGAAATACCTTCCAGTTGTTGCAGAAAGAGGAACACTTTCTCTTGACACAGATATATGATGGCATTATGAGCTCATGTATGGTCAAATGCATTGAGAGGCATGTCATGTCTGAAAATACACACACAGGATGGATGAAGGGGCAGAGCGCTGGAGCTCTTCCAGACAGACCCCGAGACAGTAGGAGGTGTTGGGTTGCACATATCCCTGGCACTGCTGCTTGTGGTTTCCCTTTATTAAGCTGTTCACAGATGCGCAACTTGCTACTTACTTTGAGATAAACGGAGCAGGGATTTTGTTATTTTTGTCTAAACTGCAGTCGTTTTTTAAAATGTTTTAGGTCGAAATTTCTTTCTCCGGCCTTTTGTTGAGGCTTGTTTGAAACAAATTCTGCAAATAATGCTTCTTTGTACTCTTGTAGTCATGCACTGTATTGATTATGAACAGTGTTAAAATGTCAGCAGGGTTTTCAGACAATTGCCTCTTTATAACTCTAACTTCAGGTATCAGAGAGGTACAAACAACAAACAGTGAGTGACTGATTCGTGACTTATTCACTATGTTTGAACCGAAAGGCTTACCTTTTCTCAGCGAACATTAAAATGTCCCTTCCTTTCACTCAGAAAAAGCTAATTCCTCCTCCCTATTTTTCCTACAGCCCCCCAACCTTTTAACCACAGCATATAGAGGTCACCACATCAGCACGCCTGCCACTCCAGAAAAGAGCTGACATTTCAGCACCGCTTCCCTCTTCTTCTTTTCTAGGCTCCAACTTAAATGCCAGCAATCCACAATTAGGATTTTAAGAGACAAGCTTCATGAGAGTTGTTGATTTAGTCTGTTTCTACTTGTTTGACAGTTCAAGTCCCTTTAGCTGGTGACATTTTTGTATCCAAATGTAACCCAGGTAGCAGAAATGAAATTACATTGACTAATAGGGAACCGCTGTTGCTTTAAAAAGGGCTTAGCAGCTTGTTGCATCCCTCCACACAGGGAAGCAGCTGACTGGCTGGGTGGTGTTGGGATGAGGACGCAGTGAGCGAGCTTGGTGTTTATGAGGGTAAATGTGTGTGCCTGCACGTGTATGTGTGTGTGTGTGTGTGTGTGTGTGTGTGTGTGTGTGTGTGTGTGTGTGTGTGTGTGTGTGTGTGTGTGTGTGTGTGTGTGTGTGTGTATGTGTGTGCGCGTGTGTGTATGTAAGCGTAAGTGCGCGCTTGAGAATGTGTGTATGTGTGTGTGCTGAATGCAAATGCAGAGCTGTAGCTGTGTGGTGCAGTCAGGCTGCACCAGACGTGCCACAGCAGAGCACAGTGCAGAAATTATTCATCAGGCCAAGCAAGGCACAGCTGAACCACTCAGTGTAGAGGAGCAGAACAGATACACATGAGTATGAACATGCACACACATACAGGCCTACATTTAGTTACATGACTAAAGTCAATCCTGCAGAAACAAAAGCTTAGGTGGACACACATATGCTTCTCCAGACACATTCATGCATACACTGTCGCTCTAAACAAGTGTTGTTGTGTTCATACATCTTGTCATGATACATCTCTCATTATGTCATTAATTACCTAAGAAAGTGGAAATGGCTATGGAGCCAGCCTTAGAACAATATAAGAACATCAACCTAAAAACGAGCCGGGAATCATTGACTGTATATAAAGACGGACAACGTGTCCCTACCTCTTTCAAAAGGGATGCCAAAATACCCAACGCTAGGCAGTGACATCATGGCATTTGGAGACAGGGTCCGTTCAGTAGGGATCAGCTGGGGGAGCAGCTAAACTGATGTACTGCCCCTTCTGCTAACCCAAAAACACATGTATCCTCCAATAACATGACAAAGATCCATCAAGTCAGCAGTGCAGGAGCCACATTTGTTAACATACTGTAGCTGTCAATCACTGTATTACAGTTTTAGCATCAAATAAATAACTAAACTAAATTAAACTTAACTAAACATTTACACATTGATTGTACAATTATACTGCAGCCAGTCTGAAGGGGGAGCTCCACATTTTTTGGCTTTACTTTTGGGGAGCTGTCATGTCATCCATCTTTTCATAAAGTCTATGCGAGAAACGAAAGAACAAGCTAAACTCATGTTAGCAGCAGTTCCAACACACTCAATGAATCATCCTAACTTGACATTTGAAAAATGATACTGAAAACATGTTTGCTAGCTTTTACTAATGTTACACTTAAGGCGTTTTTCGACCAGAGGAATTTTACCCCGGAACTAGGGACACTAGTGAATGACCCTGTAAACTGGAGACCTTCAGCTGAACGTAACGGTGTTTGTGGAGTTTACACAGCTTTTGAAACACAGAGGGAGTTTTAGAATTCAATATCCTCATCAGATAAGTATTTAATGATCGTCTAAAGATGTTTATGAGGAATGCATCCGGCTGAAAGTCGACAGTAAACAGGGTCGCGGTTTAAACCAAAACACCGGTGATCTCTGCCTTGGCTTTTTGAGTCAAAAACGATTTTAAAGCCGTGTTGAAACGTCTTTGCTACTCACGCTTATCTCCTCTCACGTGTTGATTCAGTGAAGCCATCTGTGATGAAATATAGCACCATCTAAAACAGCGCGATCTGAGTCTCTTCATGCTAACAGGCTAACTGTTGTGTTGCTCATATGATACCTGCCTGTCCGTCTGCTTCTATGGTGTCATCTGTGATGAATGGCATTCGTCTTTGTTTTACTGCCCTCTACTGGTCTGGTGGTGTAGTGCATTTACTTTTTTTTCTCCATACGTCACTGGCCTTATTTGCACAATCAACCCAGGACTTCAGCCCGTTGAACGGAGGGGAAAGAACCTTTTAGTTCAGGGTAAAGTAGTTCTGGGGGCTAAAAGACCCCAGAACTCTTGGTTGAAATGCCCCTTTACAACAGGGCTAGCACATTACACTGTTTTCTGCTGTTGTCTAAAGTTTAGCCAAGATCTTATTGCTGCTTTAAGCAGAATTTGATGACTTCGTAGTGGTAGCTATGGTATTTCGTTTTACTGTCTTCTGTTTAGCTAGCCAGTGCTATAGCAGGCTAACAAATATTGTACTGTAGTCAGTGCTTTGACTATTGTACTCTCAGATAGTACATTTTTGGGGATTTCAGAAGAATGTTCGATACTAGTATAGCAATCTGTACAACTGTACTCTAACCTTGCTTTTTCAAAGAGCAATAGGTGGGAAAACAGTCAGCTAGGATATGTAGAGGTAATATTTCTCACTGGAGCCCAAATGTAGCTTGTTATTAAAGCCAGGAAGCTTGATAGAGCAGTCTACAAACTGCCTTTTCTCTAACAACGCAAAGTAATTTCCCTGGAGTGAGAGCAGAAATTACCCCTGCCGGACTGCTGCCTATAAACCTCAACTCAGTGGGAGGAAAAGGAAGGGAGGAGAGCAAGGATACCTCAGCCACGGGTAATTTGATGTTACAGGGAGAGGAACAGTGCTGATGGTGAGCCAGGAGACTCAAAGGAAAGCCTCCCCCAAACTCCAGTTTAATATCGGAGGGGGCAAGGGTCTGAGCAGAGAGTTTAATAAGACTGCATATTCCAGAGAAACTTCATTCAGCCTGTTTGGAAGTCAGATCCGTCCTCAGATGCACCAGCTGAAGCTTCACTGGCTTCATTATAAGCAGTATACTGAATGAAATATCAGCTTATGGTAACATAGCTCAAGCTGCTCATTATGTAAGGCTTGTTTTCTAAATGAATTGCTTGCCTACTGTGCTGCTTTGGGTCATTAGAGCAGACAGAGAGGAGAGGAGAAAGAGGGTGGCATAAAAAACTTTTGTTCATTTCTCACAGATTTCACTCTCCGAATAAGTTTCACTTATTGGTACAAACTTGGTATAGCATGCAGAGTGAGCTTCCACACGCCGAGTTTCTCTGCTGCCAGGTCCCCTGCCAGGCATGCATCAAATTCTGGTGATCTGTTATCAGTTCGAGTGGGTGTAGCGACTTTGAAAAGGCCAGACTGGGTCTTTGACTAATGCTGTGTGGCAGGCGGTGCTTATGCTGTTTATGTGAAAGGCGCTGCATGCACTCTGCATCTGGGCTAGGAGTGTTAATGAGACAACACAGAGGGAATGCATGCTGCCGTACCTGCAGAGAAAGAAAGGAAATACTCAAAGAAGAAGAAAACTAGGACCATGCAGCAGTGAAGGGTTAATTTTGGCTATGCTATCTGCTGGTGACATCAGTGCCAGAGCTCGCTGCCTCCTCACCCACTCTTCCTCTTCGAATACCCTGCTGGGTTGCTTCTTTGTTGCTCTTTTTTTCCCTCTGCATCTCTCCTCTCCTCTTTCCTCACATATTCAGTTTCAGTATCTCTCATTTTCCTTCTTTTCACTTTTATCTTCCTCTTTTATCTCTATTCTTTGCATGTTATTACCCCGTGCTTGTTTGTGAATCAGTATTCCAGCGCTGTATGTTTTCTGGAGGATGCTACCACAGTTAAAGGCTTTATACGAGTGTGGGAGGCTGTATCTAACTGCTGCTCCACACTGGCCCAGAGGCAGCCAAAGGTGCCCTTGATCTGCAGTGTGCAGTCTGGGATGTAGTCTCCTGACTGTGAAACTGGAGGCATCTTGAAGGAGAATTTTCCAGGTTGTTGCTCACCTTTCCTAAACAATATTTCTCCAGTGAGTGTCCAATATCCGACTTGACTCTTGTTTTGTTATGACTTTAGCCCGAGAAGTATGCCCAAAACACTTCATATTCTCCTCCTGTTACTCAGTCACTTGCTCTGTGTATAATTATTAGAGATTACCATGAAATTATTCCCACTGATGGGAGTTCAGTTCAGCACTTCATTGCAATCCTCTTGACACTAAGGAGGGAAGCTTTAATGTTATTATGATGAGGTTCTGCTGTCATTTCATGCTTGGATTCAAAAAGTAATAGCTCAGCTTCATTAGCAACCACAGGCATTTTGAGAAGAATGGTGCAGATTTGAGTGAAAAGATTCACTCTGATGAAATAACAATTAATTTCATTAAACCAGGAAAAAATCTTAATTTCATGCAAGTATACTAATATTTGGTAAATTGGTTTTCCTTGTGTATTTGGCATCTTTTTTCACCAGCTTGTATTAAGATACAGAAAAGAGATGGATTTATTTATTCATAGAATACTTTCTACTTCAGCTGGGTGTTGAATCAACTTGATGTTCTGCAAGTATCTTCCTTGATAAGGTGCATTGGAACTGCTTAAAATGCAGTTATATCATGTATAAGGCATGGTATTGATCTTAGCTTGTTTTCTGCACTGCACACCTCATATACTTCCCCATACATATACGCTACCCTAGTATTGATTTCCTCATATCTCTTATTACCTTAGTCTCATTCACACTCCCCAATATTGCACTTGCAGAAAAGTAAGTTAGTGTAAGCTGTAATGCGCAGTGTTGTTCAGCAGGAGCCTGTTTCTCTGTGTTGTGTGATGAAGATGGACGGATGAGATAGGCCAGTGATGTAGAGGGAATTAAGCCAGCCGGCCGGCCCACAGACAACCCGGTGCAAAGCTGCTGTAATGAGCTATTGATCGCGCCACCAAATGAAGAAATTTCCTCAGTAATGTCAGTGGCATGCAGTAAGCAGGCCTGATTGATCTCCTGTTTGAGAGCATGAATATTTAATCAGAGGGTAGGATGCTTCAACCTAAAGAAGACACTGCTGTTCTTTTCTCTTTGATTGTCGACCCCTGACATGTGTGACATTTGTGTTTTTAACTAAGGATGACCACAATGACTATATTTCCATTTTCAATTGTGCTGCTACTATCATCCTGAAGTGACCGTGGGCTGTCAAGTTACCAGGTTAGGATACAATACAGCCGATTTTGAGCAGCAACAAGTTACTTTCATAATTGATGAATCTGTATTATTTTTAACTTCATGAAAAATGTGAAAGCCCAGTTACTTGACCAAACTAACAACATGACCAATACTTAAATGTTAAAGAAGATAGAATTAGTAGAGACAGAAATAGGCAATAAATGATATTCATTTATGTGTGTGCATACGTACTTCATGCCATCCCTGCATTAATCAGTGCTCCAGTTCTGCCAAAAAAGTCTGGACACGACCATGTGCTTCATCTACATGCAATGAAAAACTAGCCGTCTAATGCAACACAGTCCAAATAGCTGATGTGAACATACACTGATTAGATGTAACATTATGACCTCCTACTTAATATTGTGTTGGACCACCTTTCATCAGGTCAGAGCGAAATCAGCTCTGACCCGACAAGACAAGGACTCCACTAGACCTGTGAAGGTGTGTGAAGGACTTAACGTCCTTTAAAGTTGTGACAAACATCTCCCAATCAGAAACATCAGAACATTGATTAATTCAACAATTTAAGCTCCAGGAGCTCTTCTGTTGGACCGGATTACACTGGCTTGCCTTTACTCCCCACTTTCGTCAATAAGCCCTGGCCGCCCATGACAGTGTTAGAGGTTCACTGGTTTTTATGGGACGTACTGACCACTGCAGACCAAGAGCACTGCACAAGAGCTGCAGTTTTTGGAAATCCTCTGACCCGGTCATCACACAATCACACTCTGGTCCTTTTCATGGTAGCTCTCATCCTAATGCTCACCCAATGTATCTACTTCCAAAACATCAACCTCGAGTGTTCAGTTGTTTCCACACATATCCCAACCACTGAGGTGCCATTGTAAAGAGGTTCTCTACGATATTCACATCATCTGTCAGTGGTCATAATTTTATGACTGGTTGATGAAAGTCTGTCACTATTAAATGATCTAACTTGTCAATGCATACATATTTCAGTTCTCTGACTGAAGGTTAATTCTTTACATATGTAAGAAAATCATGAAAAGAGTAAACAAACAACTAAACACCCAAAGACAATACTTTTTTGAATTGTTTTCTGCATTACAACTTTAGCCTATACAATTGTCTTTATTCATACAATTATGAAAATGTGTATTATTAACAGTCTGGGTGAGATCAAATTAATTCTATGTTTTTCTGTGGCCAGTAACTAAATCATTAAATTACTAGTCTATTAAAGTACCTATATTTAATGCATAAAGTAAAATCTTAAACCATCTATTCAAAATATTTCATCCTTCATCATAATCCAAAGTTTAAAAACTTAGTTTTTCATCAATTAAATGGTTGTGACAATTGATTGGCAAAAATATCTGTTTATTTTTTGTGAATTTCTTATTACATAAAATTAATATACACATTTGTTCCCTCAATCGTTTCTTTGTTTACAATAAGTTCATTAACATTCACAGCAGAAACCACCATTATAACCAGAACAATCTTTTTTTTTGGCATGAACTGAATTCATCTGGAAACAAAATGATATTTCTTTCTTATCTGAACAAAAAGAGCTTATGTCAATGACTCAAATACTCCTTTTAATTTTTCTGTAGCTGCTTTTGTGCTCCAACCAGCTCCTGATATCAGCGGCTGGCTGCTTTGGACCAACAACAATGCAGTGCAATTAATCCTACAAGCTCCACTGACAGTAAACAGGAAACATGCAAACATAAGATTCCTACGCACCACTTCTGCTCCTTCCAGGCTTTTCATACTGTTAGCATTGTAGCGTATATTAGCTAGTTGTTTTCATATGCCATCTGTAGTCTGTTGCTGCTGCAAAATCCCATTACCCAAATTAGTGCTTGAAACACATGTTTAGCAAAACTCTTGCTATGCTCTGAGTTTTCTTTCACCTCTTATTGTGTTGTTGAACTGTTAACACACAAAGCACTTAACACCATACGGCTAAGTGAACACTCGCCACATAGTTTTCCTCACCAGCAGCTACCGTTAGCCCTGTTAGCACCTTTACTGCTTCTCTTTCCCTCTCCTCTTGGCAGTAAGTGTTGACTCACACATTCATTAATTTATTTCTTGTTCTTTTTGTGGCTTTTCAATATTTACAGATTGTACAAAATCTGTACCATAAATTATTGTTCACTTAGTTTTCTCTCTAAATAAAAATCTGATTTCCAAAGTCACACATGTTATACTTTAATAGACCAGGAAGTAGGTTAGATAGTTAGCTAATAGCTTTTGAAGGAAAAGTTGCAGCTCATTTGCTGTCTTCATTGATAACACTTTAAAGCTGGCGTTGGTAGTCAGATTTAGATACAATTCTTGTTATACTGGTATCATGATCATTATGTCCCGATGGCAATCAGTACATAATGTGTTCCTTAAAAAGAGCGACAAAAAGCTGCTATCTACAGCCGGAGTAAACCTGGGAAACACCAACAAATCCCTGCCATCAGGAGCCAAATTATGAAACCAATCAAATCCTGTCCTGCCGTTCTGCCCGCCTCCTGCGCGTACATTTCATGTTTGTTTGTGTTTGTAACTTTCTCTGTGATAATGTTTTGGTGTTTCTTACAGCTGAGTGAGACATGAGTTGATGTAGTGCAAACACAAATGATGTGCTGAGGACCGGTTTTGAATCAATCACCATCATATGGTCGCGAATCAGCGGCGCTCATGCATGTGAGCTGGGGCGTTGTTTTGGAGGAGGTCCGAGGGGAGGGAGGGAGGGGTTAGATGGAGTCCTGAGGAAATGCTACATTCAAATTCATGCTAGTTTTCCGTGACTACCAACCCTAGCTTTAATGTCAGTCTATTAAAAAATATATACATTTAGCTAGTTAGCTCAAGTTAGCATTAAAACTGGGGGCCTGTCGCCTCTGTAAGTACCTTACAAATGACCTGTTGTCTTTGTTAGTTTTAGATAAGCCAGAGTATAATTTTTTCCTCAAAGGTAGATACAGGAACTATTTTCTTTGGTTCTAGTCTTACTGCTAAGTTAAGCTTATTGGCTGCTGTCTCTATAGCTGCCTATTCAACACAGACATTGCACTAGTATGGATTTCTCATCATACTCTTGACATAAAAGTAAATAAGACCATCCCCTTCAATATTTGAGATGTACTTGTTCTTGTTCCAAAAAGGAAAAAATCTTAAGATGTGCTTTTCTTTTGCTTAAGAGGCCATCAGTCCTGGCTTTCTCAGTTTGACCTCTGTTTTCTCAATCATTTGAAGATGAGTTATGACAGTCAGTCAGAGTTCACAGCATTAATTATTCAAAGCTAGCTGTTAGCAAAAGATAGTTAGCAAAAGTTAGTGTAATGACAAGAAGTAAGGGGACACTCCCACCTTGCCATTTGTCTGAATGTTAGAAATTAAATGAGCTTGAGAGTTGTTAGTTGGTGGATTTTATCCTTTTTCAAGAGCTAAGTTGAATCTTACCCTTTCTTTCTATCCTAGGTCTTAGCTCAGCTAACCACCTTCTGTCTCTACAGCTACCTGTCAGAAGACAGACATGACACATCTATGGATTGTCTCATCAAAGTCTTGGCAAGAGAGCAAATGAGAGCACTCACCTAAATGTTTGACAGTTACATGAAGTTTATCTTGATTCAAGAAAGTTGTAGAGTGGGCAGAGGAACAAAAGGAAAGCACAGATGCTGGAAGATTTTGCTTTTATGGGGTCTGTCTTGATCTGAAAACAGGCTTGTTTGTGCTAACAAGGCCATCAGTTTGGTCAGGCTGTCTCAGGGTTTTCTTTGTTTTTTCAGTCATTTGGAGATGACACTGTCAGTCAGGAAGCACTGCATCAATTGAATCATCCTCGAAGGTGTCACTGTTAGCTGCTGCATTACCCAAAACGAACCAGAGAATCACCTCCTCAATTCTAATCAGCTGCTGGGATGTGATGGCACCGAATCCATCACGCCTGAAAAAAACTTGGCACATTTAAAACTCTGAATCTGACCCAGGAAAAAAGTGTTCAGTGCAGTTGTGTTCACATGACTTAAACTGACAGTCTCATGTGTTATCTTGGACACATTTTAATGAAACACTGTCACATAGCTTGACATACATGGATGATCAAGTCAAAATGTATTGTATCTGTTCTCCTATGAAACTTTCTGAACCCCTCTCTCTACCTGTGCATTTGTTACCACAGAAACCATTGATTCTGACATATTACCATGGATAAAAATCATTAAAACCTTCACTACTTTACTGCTTGTGAATCATTCTCCTCCTACATGAAGCAGCTCTGGTATCTGCTGTAATTATGTCCAATGTTCTGTCTCTCCACTGTGCCCCTAATAGGCCATTTAGAGGAGTGTTTGCTGCTGCAGTCTGCTGCTGTTGTGGCTCACTTTAGAGGAGAAAGTTGAGTGTCTTTCTCTGAGTTTACTGAGTTTTATAGGAAACCATGACACTCATCTGAAACTGAACAACCAGCTGTATATGGGCAAGGTACTCCCAGTGCAACCAATGCATGTTAGTGAAGAATCTTATTGACTTGACTGAGGGTGTGTAATGATGTAAATTGCCAGATCTGAACACATAGGTGCACCTGGTGTAACAGCAATTGTTGTACTGAGAAAATCCAGTGATGTTTCAGATGCCAAAGTCCCGGCCTTTTCGTCTGATATTGACAACGGTGGCGTTTCCCACCTCATAAAAGATTCAGACCTCTTTAACAACCTCTGCATCACACTACACCAGCACAGACGAGGCAATATCCCCCTCTTTATTAGGCCTGGTTGCTGCAGAGTCAACGATGTGTGTTATAAAAAAAATACACTATCCTGCCTTGCCAGCAGGCAGGGTTCAAGATTCATGTAGGTTGTAAGCACAGCTTGGATGTTGATAACAGCACACATAAACATTCTAATAAACCACCTTTGCTTCATCAGTGTGCCACATATTTGTACTTTTATGTCTTGCAAGCCGTAGCTTTTTTTGTTGCTTCTACTTTCTTCTGGGACTCTGCAGTGTTTCTGTGAAGAGGAAACTTTTAGAGGTAGGTTAGCCCTGCAGGTGAGAGAACGCATTGAGACAGTGGAGCACTTTTTATACCCGTACTGGGCCGACTACCTCTGCAGCACTGCTGAGATTTTCTCAGCATCCCGCACACTGTTTCTGTAGCAGTATGGCTGACAAGCTGACACTTTAAAAGCCCCCCCACCAAGCTCTTAATGGCCTCTTTACTGAAATATATGAGGAATCAGTGTACTGCAGGTTGATATTTAAGGAGGTACAAATTGCCACACTAGAGTTTGTCTTCTAACACCTTGTAAGAGGCGAGACGACTGGTTATTTTTTTTAGCCCATTACAGCTTTCCATTTTCCACCTGTTTTTTGTGCCATGTTTCTCGTGGTGACACCATCCTCCCAAATTTGGTAATTCTCACCAAGTCAAGCTGTTGCAGCGTCTGTTTTGCCTCCGTCTGCCTTTTATTTTCTCATCCCAACCTTTCCTGAGTCTCAGCTGTGCTTAGGCTTTGACACCAGAACCCCTTACCTGGGCAACGTCACCAGTCCCAGAAGAAGCTGCAGCTCAATCTCTGCTCTCTTCTGTGTCAGAGGGACCTGATGAAGCTATACTGGCAACTGTGTGGATGAGAACTCTGATGAATTTTAGTCAGGTCAGGTCATAAAGGACGATGGATATTTTTAACTCAGAGGAGCTAGGACTGTGATCATTCATAAAGTCCATGTAAGGAACACTTGTGATACAATTATGTTGTCTGGGTGTCTGGGGGAAAGAACATATGCTTTTCTTCAATTTATGGACTATGTTCCTTTGGAGTTGCGGGTCATGTAGTGATTGGATCACACCTCTATTAACCATCAACATGCCTCATGTATGAGCAAGCTAACCCTTGATAAATCTGTTAAAGCACATTTATTATGGAAAATAGACTTGCTTTCTTGCTAAGAGTGAGATGAGATGATCATTACTGCTCTTGTGTCAGTTTGGTAAATGAAACTGGAGCCAGCAGATGGTGAATTTACATTTAGTTTAGCATCAGTAGCGGGAAACAGCTCGCCTGTACAGAATTAAAAAGAGCCCTCTACCAACATATCTAAGGCTCACAAATTAATGTATGATCCTGCTTTCTGAGACTACATGAACTCATGTGATTACTCATGTGATTATTTACTTTCCCATTCAAGGGTTGAGCTACAGTTAGCATCTGCTTAGCTTAATGCAGCAAAAATACTTGGGCTTTGGGGAAAAGCTTGCTTGTCTCTTTCCAAAAATGAAAATAAAACAAACATTACCTCTTAATTTTAGCTAGTTAGTGTGGGACCTGTAATAATGTCACGCATTGATGTGGACACTGACACCCGCCCACTCTAATGTTATTTTGGTTATTTCATACATAATCTTTCTAATTAATAATTGTGCAATAGTAAGGTACACAGGCATTTGTTTTATCCTTATGTGTTATGTGTAATTAAGAGGAGCAAGGCTCAAGCAGGTAGTTTGGGGCAGCTTTGGAGCAGCTTTGGGGCCTTTTGGGATTTGCAGGTGCACATGCGCAGTTTACAGAGCAGACTGAAATGTTTATGCTGTACGCAGCCTTGCTATAAATCCTGGAAGTTGAATAAACTATAAAACACACCCCATGCACACCTGGAAAACCACTTTTTGTGTCCAAGTGTGTAACATTAGCATGTTATCATAATTTTTTCATTTTACCTAAAGCTGTAAACTGTGGGGGTCCCTGTGGGTTGCCTTAACTCCAGAAAATGTGTACTTCCAGCCAAGACATGGCACATAACCCAGGATACAAGTTTTCGTGTTTGCTCGTGGGGTTTTAAAACAGTGCTTGATGTTTCCTCTCTTTATGATTTCAGTTAAGCTAACTTCTTTGCTTAAGCTTTACATTTAGTGGTCAAACATCAGAATGGTATCAAACTTCTTATTGATCATTAAAAATGAAATCTGTATATTATTTCTTAAGAAATGACTGGTAGACGTTGAGCTATAGTAGTTTGGTATGCAGGAAAACACAGTAGCATACTTTATTTGTGACTTGGGCACATGATGTGGCACTTGTCCCTATACTGCAATCGCTGCTTCCTTTGGTATACTAGGTCACAAACACAGCACTTACACATTCTTGACCTGAAAGCAAAGTGCATTTCCATTTCTGTAGCACTCCGCTCTTTCTCTAGCGTCATACTATTGAAATAGTGAGTCAGACTTTTCACCTCACTTCCTGGACCCAAAATGGTTACAAATGCACCTGTTAGCGCTGCACTCCCTTTGGACTTCCAAGAAGGCTCTTCCCCTAAATATATAACACATTGCTTGTCAAAAGTAAAAGTAGAGCCAGCCTATTTTCCCCTCTCAGTGTTCTGCCACAAAAAGTCTCAATTCCCTCAGCAGAGGAGGCTACTTTAAGAAAGGCAGCAGAGGGAGTGAGTGTGTGAAATGTGTTGCTCTGGCTAAAGTACTGTCACATTTTGCCCCTGAGCATTTCCCATGACTACATGTGTTTAGTAGGGATGTATAACAGTACATTATGAGACTGAGTCATTACACATGAGGGATTGTTCATATTGGTGGGATGAAATATGAACACTGTTTCATTTTTCGAACAGCACACAACATTCTCTGCCTTTGACTTCTCCTGTTCAACAACACTGTGTTTGATATGTCTTACATCTATGGCAGAAGAGAGGCGTATGGAAATGGCAGTAGCAGATGGAAATTTTGCAGCAGAGGATGCACATTGTAGTGTTTCCCACACATTTGCCATTCATTTTAGCATTTTTATTCATCCAAATAGGATTCCCACCCACTCAAAACCCATCAGATAACATAACATATAACGTAACAGACAATGTATAATGAAATAAGATGGCGGGGCACAGTGGTGCAGCGGCTTCTCAGCTACCGGTGTTAACTACGATTAATACAAAACAGAGCACTAAACCGAATGTAGTGAAGTACGGCTCGAGTTAACTTTTTTCAAGAAGGCGCAAAGAGTTATTACATCTGCTCAAAAAAGGACCAACAGCACTTAGAGGACATTTACATCAGCAGATGCAGAACCAGAGCAGCAAACTTTATTTCAACCCCACCCACCCAGCCCATGAACTGTTCACCCCCCTTCCCTCAGGCAAAAGGCTGCATAAGAAATCAGAGCTTGGACAACAAGGCTGGGGTGCAGCTTCTTCCCTGAGGCTGTGAGGCTTTTGAACTCTGCCCCCTAAGCTATCCACTGCACTTAACTCTATTGCCCTTATCCCAACATGCCACTAGCTTCAACAAAATGTATTTGTAATTATTAATGTATCATATTGTATGATTTTGATAATGTTTTTTAGGTTATTTGTTATCTTTTTTTTATCTAGTTAATGCTGAACGTGAACAGTTTTCGTTCTGTTGTGTTTTAACCTTTGGTGAATGACAAAAAAATCTGAATCTGGGTCTGAATATAACAGAAAACTTAACAGAAAACGTTACAGAAAACATCACAGGCATTGTAACAGGCAACCTTAAAATAAAACTCAAAAACACTTTAAAAATCAAAAATCACATAAATGGACAACAAAATGGGTAATGTAATGGACAATGTAACAGATAATGTTGGATACTAAAAAGTGGTAATTTTATCAGACAATATTACAGACTGCATAGTAGTTAACGTAACAAAGTCACAGCAGCACACAAAGTAATGGACAATGTAATGGAAAACTCAACAGACAATGAAACAGACAATGTGACAGACAATTAACCAGACAATAAACAATGTAACAGACAATGTAACAGACAATGTAACAGATTTAACAATGAAACGGACAATGTCATTAAGGACTTATGCCTCTTCAGGGTTGCTTCTACTTGAAACAGTTTTTACTTCTGATTCTTCTTCTCATTTTCATTTACCTCTGTAACTTTACAAGCTATCACCTTTCCACCCTTAAAAATAAAAGCATGTATGTTATCCAAACAGGAACGACCGCAGCATAAAGCAGTATGTTTCCTCTTATTCTAGATCTTTGCTTTTGTTGTTCTTGTTCCCGTATGTACGTCGCTTTTGATAAAAGCGTCTGCTAAATGACATTGTAACATTGTAACATCGTAACAGTAAGAATGTCAAAATCGATCTAGGTAGCAATCTCTTCTATAAGGCTTAAACTCAAACTGGGTTACTTACACCCGCAATAATAAGTATTGTAGACCTAGCATTGTGACTTGTATTGTAATGTGATTTCAGTGTATGATTACATCCCTAGTAGAAAATGTAATATTACTCCAATGTTCTACCCCAGCTTGTGTTTCATCATCACATGATACATAATAACGTTACAGAGATGTTTCATTGCTGGATTATTTCCTTATTTTGTTCAGTAGTATTGACAACAGGTGAGGAAGTGATGAAAATGCTTGCTTTGCCTTTCGCATTAAAACCACTGCTAGGGAGGAGAAGCAGTGCTGCAAGGTGCAATGAAACACTTCACAGCCTCTCTCCTGCTCCTCCTGTACTGAAGCATGCAGACAGACTTTATACCTCTGGACGTGGGAGGGGTTTGATGTGCTTGCAGGGCTCATTTAGTAACACTCGGTTTATGAACTTTCTCCTCATATGACCTGCAGCAGACCTCATTTTTTAATGGACGATTGCTTTGACTTTTTGTCATATCTGCGCGCTGATATACTGTAACATTGAAAATCTTACAGCAGCAACAAACATCCCGTGCCATTTAATGTGTAGCCATTTTTCTCCCTGAGCTATTTGCTTCGCAGTGATGGCCATACCTGTCCAATCTCTGAGATGGATGTCCTGGGCCCATATGGTCGCTGCCGTTCACAGCTGTATAGTGAGAGTGTATGGTGATTGGGTAATTAGATTGCCTGCAGTGATTAGACAGTCCAGGTCTGAAGTGTAATATGTGCCAGATGAAGGTTTCACACAGAGACAGTTACATAACAGAGAGGATCAAGTATGGATTGGACTATTGAACCACCACATTAGATTATCTTCAAGAGCCGTAGTTGTATGTTCTTGTTTATTTATTCTTAGTAGGCTGACTGAGCATCAATGGAGCTTACAAACAATTTCCCAAGTTAAAATAGAAAGAAAAAATATCGGGTTTGATATTATTTAAATTTTTCTTATTTTAGAGCGTTTAAATCAGTTGAAAGTGAAAGTGCTGTAGATATTGATGAAAACAGATTGGACCGGCTGAAGAACTTTTGCTGATGTAGGCCAGTAATGCCCAATAGGATGATGCAACGATACCTCTGCAAATAAACAGCACTGACTGAAGCTGATATTGTAAATCTAAGTTTGAGTTCATATGAATATTTTTAATGATTCCTCCAACATCATACTGAGTTGCACCCTGTGCAGTCTTCAGTACAGCTGCTTTTATTTTGCGCCAGGGCTGGCCACTGACACTGTTCAATAACAAGCTGTAAAGCTGTCATCCTCAACACCCCAAGGAAAGCCTTTTAAGGAGGCTGAAATTTAAGCGTATGTCGAGATTCATTTATGGTGTCACTCTGACCCAGGGATTTTAATGATGTGAATGTGTGTGTGTGTGTGTTTGTGTGAGGTCCTCGTGCTTTCTGTAGCTCTGTTTGCTTTTCTTTCTGTCTCTCTTTCTCTGTCTCTCTCTCTCTGTCTCTCTCTCTCTCTCTTTCTGTCTCCATCGCTGTGTGTGTGCTCTGGGGGCAGCGTGTTCAGCACTGTGCCTCGAGACGAGCATTAGCGCTCCCATTTACGCAGCAACACTGAGTCATGAGAAAAAGCCTCGCTCCTCTGGTTCAACTTTTTTTTCTCTTTCTCTTCCATGTCTGCTGGTGTCACAGCACAATGTGAGAGAGCACTAAGCTACAAGTCTATGAATCACTGCAACAGGGAGCCAACAGATAGTATGTGTTATCTCTACCAGAATTTTCTGGAACTAATGATTCTCTTGTTTCAGTGTTTCCTCTAACACTGGAGAAACTTAACAGAAAAAGAAGGGATGAAGGAAATACATTTTTTACATTTTATTTTCAAGCAAAAAGTTTTGATGAATTCATTTGTGCAGTTAAGCGTGACCTGAATTCAATCCCCAATGACAATATAATAATAGAAACCAGCTTCAATAGATTTAACAAAACTAGTTGTTTTCTAATGACCGTTTCACCATGAGGGCCTGCGTGCTTTAACGCCATTTTTTTTGGGTTACTCGGGCCCATAACTACAAATTCAGTACGCTTCTCAACTGCGCTTACTGTTGCCAGGTTACTTAAGTTGTCCTATTGCCCTTATGCTTCCCTCATAGTGACAAATAAGTGCATATAAAATATTCTGTCTGCTTCATATTTACTTTCATTTAATGTCTTTCTTCAAAGAACATGTAAAAGTAATTGATGGAATTTGTGTCATGCATTAGCAGTGGCTCCAGACCATAGACTGTATAAATAATGGACGTAGTATCCGTGACATCCCCCATCTGTTCCTAAGCGCTGTTTTGAAGCCAATCGACGGCGGCAGCCATATTGGAAATGCAAAACTCAACCAGGCATAGTGTGACCTAAAAAGGCTGAGTTTGAGCCTCCTAGCCAACAGCTATGCATTCCTGTCCGGGAGTCAAGTCAGTCATGTCCTTATTTGGGCAAAAACTCGTAATCTTTATATCCTCTGAAATGGAAAAAATTCACCCCCGTACAGTGTGTGCCATTAGAGAGATTAGCTTCGTAGAGCCAAGCCGTTTTTTGAACCAGGCTGTAAACATGTTTATTAATGCTGCAAAGATCGCCTCTTTTGAATTGGTGTCTGTGGTTTCTGGTGTTTCTGCAGCCAGCCTCAAGCGGATTATCCATGAACTGCAGTGTATAACACTTCTGCATGGGCTTCATAGTTTGAGACTGGAGGTTGCCGCCTGCTCCAGACTTGGAAAATATACCTTGAAAAAACAAGCGTGGTTAGTTTCTCCTCCGTAATGACCTCTGTCTTTGTTGTTTACAAAGATGAAATCACAAGCCCCGCCCCTTCTTGATTTTAATTAGTTGGTGATGGAGAAGAAACATAGAGGAGCTTGGCAGTGTTCACCTGAGATTGCTGTGAGCGCAGTGACAAAATACAGTTGAAGTAGGGGTGTTTCTGTGCTAGGGATGCAACGTGCTAAAAACACTGAAAAGCATTGGTCTCTCAAGAAAGTAAACACTGCCAGTGCAAAGAAAAATGTGAATGGACATAGGCCCTTATACTTAAGACTTAGCTAATCTAAGCTAGTTTGCTTTTTGGCTAATGTAATGTTGAAAATAGCAGCTAAACAACATCTGAAGCACCATTCAATCAAAAGTTGTTGATTAGGCACAAGAAGCTGAGTATTATTAGATTTACACACAGAGGAAATATCTACGTAGTTTGCTGAGATCAGGAACAAACATGCTAATGCAGTTAGCTCACTGTTGTTTGTGGTCCAAACTTCATTGCTGTGATTTGTAATGGAAAGTTTTGTGTGCTTCTGTTAAAAGTTGTGTAAAGTGAGCATTCCTTAAGTTGTGAGTCAAATGTGTTTCTAATTAAAATATTTCCTTTTTTGACTGCGATGAAAACCACTGAGTGCAGTCAGGCATTGTTTCATTTTACATTTTGGAAAAGGAATGTTGAAAAGAAGTGGTGGTATTCATCTGTATCTGTTAATGATTAGCAATGTTTTAATCTGTTAACTGGAGCTAAAAACATGAAGTCATTGCATTTGATTAAATCTAAGGTTTAAAGCTGCTGTTTGTAGTCACAGAGTAAACATCTGTTCAGAGAGAGGGACTCCGAATGTCAACACTATCCCTCCCAACCAGATTTCCTCTTAGCCCCCCAACACAGATCGGCGTGTGCAGTCATGATAGTGCCGGACTCCTAACCAATCGGAGGACGTAGTGGGGGCGCGGCCGACACTTAACCAATCAGGACAGAGGATTGGAGATTAGCTATGATTGGGGAATAATAACATTGCTTGATACAAAGGCATTGGAAAACGCAGAGATTTCGCAATAGTCTCAAATTACTCCACTTACCGATGAGTACTGATGGGCATTATGACCTTTTCTCCAAACCCAGCAGAAAAAAAAGCAACATTTTTTACACCATTCCTACCAACAGCAGCTTTAACCTAGGAACTCTTATGTTGAAGAGGTTGTTGACCCTGAATCACCTCTTTACAGGAATAAAAAGTACTGTGGGTGAAGGTTATACAATGTTTAACATGTGTAATGTACATCTGTCATATCTAGGAGGCCTCATTACATCATATTAGATTGCAGTCCTCTCTAATGACTGCTTTCTAACAGGCCTGGGAAACACCTGGTCTTTTCCGTACCCACACTGTGTTGTTGATATGAGGGGGGAGAGTCAAGGTGGGAGAGAGAGCTTGTAGGGGGTGCAAACATTGCCCAGATGTATTTTGTTCCTCATTGCCCGACCAGCTGTATCAATCTGTGCAGAACAAAGTCTTGGTGTGTGAGGCAGCCTGTGTGCAGTGTTGACTGGCAGCAGCAGGCCCCTGGTGATGATGGAGACTCATTATCCAGTACAGTGTAAAAAAGGTGTCACACGGGGACAAAGGCAAGTGGAGGCAAGTGCTTAGGTCTGCTGTGTCTGTGTGTGGTGCATTGGCTTTGTTTGCTGGTCTTTTCCATTGGCACTCTACATACTTCTTTCCTTTCCTTTTTCCTACCCTCTAATCCCTTCACTTCTTCTCTTGCTTGTTTTTCTGTACCCTTCAACTTCCTCCCAGAGGGCCTCTCGATGCCACCCTCGGATCAATTTGCTGTTGATTCACCTGTTTTTTTGGCACACGATCAAGCTGAAAAAGACAGACAAATCTGACCTCAAAGAGCGATGCAGAGAGCGGAGAGCTGCAGCAGCTGGGGGAGCCGAGTGTGGATTTTATCGCCACAAGTCTTTACTTTGATGGGGTACACTTAGCAGTGGCAATTTCATCTTAACAGGAGGTGTAATTGCCTTTTCTTTATGAACTCCTAAGGGTTTCACTCTCCTTTTGTATGTACACAGGCAATTGGTAGTTTGAGTTAATGCACTTTTTTAAGAGAAAACTTTTCCACATTTTATAGTTGTTTTCATGGATGCATGGCATATTGTGTCACGGAACATGGTGAGAAATATTTATGATGATTTGTCATGGTGTTCCAGGTAGTTGAAACCCCCTATTCCCAATTTGTTTGTTCTTATCTCTGCTGCTTTGATGCCTCTAACTAGAGGTAAAATATTTCGCTTCAAAGATGATGAATGATTACAATGTCCCAGGCAGAGACTTCTTAGTGCAACATGGTGCAAGCAGTAGTAATACAGGCCTGTTGGGAGGCATTGGAGCAACACATGAAATACTGAAGCAATTCACTTGCCATCCCACCGCAACTTACAGTGCACAGAAACAGGAAACGCTATGTTTGCTACAGAGAGGCACTTCGCTCTTTCCTCTCTTCCTCCAGCTTTTTTTTGAGTCTGTAAGACGTTTTGTGACTTGAGCTTCACGGTAGTCATTGTAGCCTCCAGGATGTACTTGAGAATACACTGCCAAAGCACTGCAGCTCTGCAAAGTGCACGATAAGGTGGCAGGAGTTTCTTTCCACGAGGGGATGGCACCCACTGCACTGCACTACCTGCTGAAAATGCTGTAAACATCTGTTCAAATTCAGGCTTAGATACTTCAGACTCCTGAAAGCATGTTGGATCAAGTCTCTTCTACTTTATTCCGGTACTTTGTAAGCCTGAAGCAGAAAAACACGAGGTTAGACTCCTCAAACTCAGGACTTCTCCTCTTTGTTGTCTGGAAGGCTGGAGTCGAAACTCTATATGCAGAAGGGAACATTAAAAAGATGAAGGAGAAAAAAGGAGAGAAATAGATGCTTGTTAACTAAATGCACACTTACAAGAGATATAATTCAAGCATAATTTGTTTATGCACAATAACAACCTATTACTTACTCGCCTCAAGACCCAGCAACCTCTCTTTGCTATCATCAGTGATTATAATTTGTTACAACCAGTGTTTTCTGAGACTAAGTGCAGCCCATGCCAAAGATACTACAAGGTTAAACCTCAAGGGCAGCACCAGCAGGTCTCTGGTGCTAAAACATGTCATTCATATGAGCCATATGCAGCTCAGAGCAGCGATTGGCTCTCTGCAGCCTCGTTGAGGAGACCTTTGGTACGCCTACTTGTCACTATGCAAAAAAATCCCACCAATGTCGTTGTTCCCCTGTCCCTTGGAGTCAGTGATTGGCTGAAACCAAGAAAATAAGCTGTGATGTCACCATTGCCGGCTTGTTGATATGCTTCAGTGTTACTCGCACAAGTCTCACAGGAGTTTCATTCTACTGTTGTGCAGACACAAGCACATACACACACACACACATATATATATATATATATATATATATATATATATATATATATATATATATATATATATATGTGTATATATATATATTTACACAGTGGAGATGACAAATGCTTGGATTTACAGAGTACAAAGCAGTGAGGGAGTGTGAGAGGGGGCGTATTATGATGAAGGGGAATTCAATCCCAAGGTGCCCTTGGAGACTCAGCTCAGTTCCCACAATGCTTAAGAGCAGTTCAATGAGTTCTGGTTTTCTTTTAATCTATACAGAGCTGAGGTGATGATGTCATGGTTGAATAAATTATTATTTCTGAAGCTGGATGTTCATAGAAGGAATTCTTTTTATTGTGGTTACCCCTGAATTTTCATTCAAATCAACCAACAGATGAAAAAAACAAAACCTCAACTACATTATTCACTTTGGATAAGAAACAAGTACCTTTCAAACTTATAACATTCCAAGTAGAATCATCAGTAATGTATGTTTGATACTAATTAGCAAGTAGCATATTAATTGTCATTATTGTAGTATGCACATTTACATCAATCCTCCTGTTAGGTACTTCCTGTCTGTGTTGATTTATGTGCCCCCTTTGGACAAAGTAGTACCTTTTATCTCTTTGCCGACCTTGCCAATGTACGTGTCTAAGTAGTGTATTTCGTCAAAAAACACTCATCCTGCTTTCTTTGAACCAGTGCAGTAGAAGAGTCACCAAACCTCAAGCCGAAATTGAGTCTTAAGTCCTCAGTGTTCAAGTCTGAGTCGAGTCTGAGTTTCCGAGCCATCGCTACCTTAGTCCAAGTCTGGCCAAGTCCTCATTGTGAATATATGTAGAATCTATTATAAGGGGGACAGCTATTTCAACCAAAACTAGTGCATGAACTTCAGCTAACTGTGTGGGACCTTTTGGATGTGTAGAAAACTTGTTTAGTTTATTACCATTAGATTTAGACTGATCCTGTTGGCTCCTGTGTGCACTATGTATCATGCCTAAATGTGCACTGCTGCTGTGATGGGATCACTGCAGGTGTCTAATAAACTCAAATACTGTACACCTGCAGTGATCCCACTACAGTCCACTCACTGTTACCCAGAATTTAAACTAGTGAAACAACTTGGACCCGGTGGTCAAGTCACTTTAGCTTTAACATTAACGTTAACGTTAGCTTGCTAACAGTAGCATAATGAACAGTCCAAGTAGGCTAACTTTATAAATCTCATTTACTGTTCTGGGTGCATCCTGGACAGATTTCTGTTGAAGTTCTAGCTTGTCCTTGTCTCTCCCTGAATGGGTATTTAACAAATCAAACATGTTGAACTGCTCATGCTTACAATTTCTGGAAAATCTTTAAAGTTAAAAGTCATGATTTGTTGCTCCTCTTTATGAATCTTGGTAGTAACTTTTGCAAACCAAGTCACAAGTGTCTTCAGTGTCCTGTCCGTCTGTCACCTTGCAATGCTTACAGGCAATAAAATGATAGCATACAAATTGTAATTCTGTTGCTGATCATGTTCTTTATTTTTCTAGGTCAACATAAAGCATCATTTTCCTTTAAGTCTGTTGCATAACCAGCTAAAAACTCATCACAGGAGCTTCAATGTGAAAAAGCAATGCTTTGTGTTTATTTTGACTGGTGGGTGAAGAGGAAAAAATGAGCATGATCTCAAATTCTGATGCAGTCAAATGAAGCATAAGCTAGCTCTTAGCTACCCTCCAGAGTGCCAATTTATTGGTAAAAAATACTTTATGGGTTTATTTTGGATTCATGAAGGACACATTTCAAACACAAGCATTGTGTAAAACATGAAGAACAGCGGACATAAAAAACTACAAGTTAAAGCTAACATTTATTTATGTCACACTTCATGTTATTGCAATATTTAACAATGGGAAGTCACATGACGTATTTTTCTCATAACATACAGGCCTAGTTAGCATTGTTTAATCATATGTAAAGCATGTTAGCATGCTAACACTGAAGCACAGCTTTACCTACATAACCTCACAGAGCTGCAAGTGTGGCTCTGCCTTCTTTCCTCTTGAAAAGGTGACTTATTTGTACGGCTGCTAATTTAGTTTTTTTTGGTATAAATGATTCATTATTGTTCTTCTCATGTAATCTCTGAAATCTTTTATCATAGTAACAAAAAGTTTTTCACAAAGGACCTTGATGTTTCTTGACCTCTCTAAATGTTGCCACAGGCATCTTTGCAAAGAGTCAGCCAGAAGTCACAGAATTCCCTGAAGACTGATGTTTTCTTCAGATTTTGTAAACTGCACCTCCTCCTAAATCGAGGAGAGCGTCCTCTTTCCCTGCAGTCTGGCTGACATCACTTAGTGCTTTGCTTTATGAATGATTGATAGCAGTGAGTGCCTCCTCCTCCTCTGGAGCAGTCAGATGCAAAAGGGGACGAGTCAGAGAGGGAGGCTGGGGATGGAGGGAGGAACAGACGTAGAACAAGAGACCACGTCACATTCTTACCTCAGCACGGGGGCAAGACAAGGTAAAAGGTCCAGTCGTGAGCTAGACAGAGGCAGACACATGTGAGTTAGCCTCTTTGATTAAAGTGACACTTTAGTGTGTGTGTGTGTGCTACCCACCTGTGTGTGTGTGTGTGTGAGAATCTTGGCACTCAGACAGGCATGAATGGGGTGTGGATCGATGATGTCCTTATATGGCCCGGTTCAGCTGTGTGCCCTCTCTCTCATCACGTAGACTGATTCCATGTTCCAGCTCAGCCAAGTGTTGATTTACCATAGAGAGCTATTCATTTCAATCTGCATCTGAGTTGAATAACCTTTTCATATTGATCCAAGACGGTTAGCATTAGCCAAAGTCTCTCCCTTAACAGTCCAATGAATGGCACGATCAATTCCAGCTGTCAGTGTTATCTCAATTAAACTTCTTTCTGTGAGAATGATACACATGTCGCTCTGATGACACACTATATTTATCAGTGTGAATTTACAAAAAAAATAACTTAATGAAAACCCTATTTTGATACGCTAGCTTTTGCAATTTGCAAGTAGATATATACAAATAATGTTATTAAAATGAAATAGAGCCTTGAACTGTGATCAAATGATGCGATAAGATATTCCTTTATTCGACCCACAACGGGGACATTTAACGTGTTACAGCAATAAAGTAAACAGTGCAAAACAGTATAAAGTAAACAAGAGCATATGAAGCAATTATTTAAAAGTTATTAGCAATTAAAATTGAAGAAGTAAAAATAAGCTTACGACGTATATACACAACTAAATAAGTAAATTTACAAATATTTACAAAACCAGTGACACGGTGAAAAATGTGCACAGACTAGTAACAGGTTAAAAACAATGTACAGAACAGAACTGAGAAGATGAGTAGAAAAAAAGTATTGCACATGTAAGAAGAGATGTAGCGCCAAATCATGTCAAAAGAGAGACAGAGACAAAAAACAAATACAGCAACAACAAAATCAGATAGCACAGACTTAAGGCTAAAGTGGTGATAAAGTAATAAGAATGAGAAACATCAGCAACGAAAAGTTGTAATATCAACAATACTAGTGTGTTTGATCCGTTTGATTTAAGCAGCTGAATTGAAACAGTTCTACTTTTAGCACTAACGACAATAATGATGATTGTATAAGACTGATAATAATTGTAGCAGCTGGAGTCAATCAGGTCCACAGCAGCAGGTGGTCCATAATGATGATCCACAGGAACATGCGAGGGTCGTGGCACACTACTTCTGATGAAGATACAAAGTTAGTAACATGCATTAATTTAATGGAACATGAAAACACATAGATAGGCAGAGAAGGAGACACTGAGACCAAAGGCAGAAGTCTACACAACAACAAGCTAACTAGCTTGTAGCTTAATAAAGCAGCAGGTTTTAGCTAGTCCTAGCTAGCCTGGGTTAGCTGGAGTATTAAATTCATACACTGGAAAAAACATATTTTAAGGTACTTTTACCTTGAAATAAGCCCAAAAAATCTGCCAATGGAACAAGTGAAAATTTGCCTGGTAAGATTTCTTAAAATAAGACGTAATTTTTAAAAAACTGTGATCTTAAAATTAGCAGGGAAAACTTAATTTAAGCAATATTTTACCAGTATTTTAAAGCTTAGTGTCTCAGAATAAGACAGGAATGCTAACAATTAGTATTTTTTCACTCAAAAAAAAGGTTTCTGCAGTAATACATTTCATGTCAACTTCTTCATTTGAGATATATTCACTTTAATTTGAGTTGTATTATAGCGGTATCATGTTAGCTGGATATACTAATATTCAGCCATGCTGTTTTTAAGGTTAAGCCAGCTATGCTCAAAAGTAGGAGTTTCATTGTGTGCATGTAGTTTAAGGATGTATATTTTTATCTGATTTAGAAGAAACAGTGCCTGAAAACTGTAACCCACCCTTTAAATAAACAAAACTTTTCTTTCTTTCTTTCTTTCTTTCTTTCTTTCTTTTTACATCATTTAGCATTAGCTTCACAAGTGACTTCCATTACGTTCAGCAACCCTGCAGTATCTGTGCGGCAGTGTAGCTGTGTCTTGAAGCATCTGTTTTTGCCATCTTGCAAACTACCTGCATGATATTAATCAATCAATCAATCAATCAATCAATCAATCAATCAATCAAGCTTTATTTATATAGCACATTTCATACAAATCAAATGCAACCCAAAGTGCTTTACAGCGATTGAAAAACAAGAAAGAAGCAGAAGTAAAACAATGGCAAGACATATTAGGGGAAAATACTAATAATGATAATAATAAAAATAGTACTAATAAAAATAAAAATAGAAATAGACTAAAATAGAGACTAATGCACACCAACAATAAAATATGTGTTATTAAAATAAGTTAAAGCATCAAAATTAAGAATACAATAGTTAAAATATTTTTTCAAAGGGTGAGGATAAGACTTGAAAATAAAACTAAGGCTAAAAATATAAATAAAAACTGAGTAGATAAATGAATAAATGAATGAATAGATAAATAAAAATAGAATAAAATAACAGTTAAAATTACGAAAATAATAAAGCAGCATTTAAATCGATATTACAGTAAAAGGTAAGTAATAAAATAGTTAAACTCTACATGGTAGTTGATCCCAGCCTACTAAGGAACAGTTGGACTCATTGCCAGGGACGAACCCCTACCCCTGTTCCACTGGTCCCATGTTGTCTTAGACTAAGGAATCTTTTAATCAACACTCCACAAAGTTTATTTACTTGACAGTATACCACTGTTTTCTCTCAGAGCATGGTTATGACGTAATGAGGGAGAGAAGATGTTAAAAAGCCCTCTCTGCATGTTGCACTTATAGTTGGTTGGCACATTGCATAACACTAGAAATTATTATCAAACTACAACCTTTCTATCACTTGACAAATAACTATGGCATAATATTCCCTGACACATTTCTGTTTCATAACACACAGACACCCACAATGAGGTCGACATTAGAGTTAGAATGAGCCACATCCGAAGCACACGTGATCATCAACCGGAAAATGAAAATGTGTCATGCTGGCATTTTGGGGCCCTGAGGCACGTCAAATTGATTTTTATGCAGTGCATCTAAACACACAAATGTTAACTAAAAGCTCTCTACGTACAGTATTACGCACTTAGAGGCACACAGATGCTACACATCTTAATTCCTCTGTTTCTCTTTCTGTCTCTATCTTGTGCATCATGCTGCACTGTAATGGAGTGCTCAACTGTTACTACTACTACTACTGCTGCACTCTGCTCTCAGCACATTCCCCCTGTACATTAAATAATGCAGCTGGCCATTGTGCAGGAGCGCACCCACCCCCCATTTCCCGCGTCCCTTTGCAGCTCATATCAGCAGAATTCCACTCGCTCTGCTATCGCAAAGAGTAACTATGTCCAATTCAGCGTTTACAGAGCCAACACTATAAACACAATCATCCCATTTATACACATCCAGAACATCAGATGTTTATTTTCAGCTGGCTTGCTCCCAGAAGAACGTTTATTGGGGGGATTGCGCTTTGTCACACCTTCCTTTGCTGATGTACACGACGGCTACAACTGTGCAAAAGTGCAAAAGACAAAGCAGGTCTAATACCTGCATGACTCATCTGCATTAAAGATTCAAATTGTTTATTTATTTATGCTTCTATTTATGCTTTTGTTTACACAAACATCAAAATCTATGGATTACTGTAAGTCTGTAATGAATTTGAGCCAACACGAGTAGATTAATAGAGAATATGGATTTTTACCCTTCAAGGGCTTTATTTACATTACTGTGACACTGCTCTAATTTTGGACTTGTCAAAGACGTAAATCTAAGTGCACTGAGTCAGAAAAAACATTTACTTAATAGATTAATCCATAAATCTGACAATTATAGGCATGTATGCTCAAATATAAGCACACTTAATGTCTTACATAATTGCTAATGCAGCATCAAAGCCATGCTGTGCCTTTTTCTCCACACATACATAAATGCATTAATTTCTTTTTTAAACGTGTAACGCTCTAATCAATTGCCTCATTTGTGCTGAGTAAACAGCCCAGAGGAGATTGGTTTGATTCAAAGATGTTAGCCGTGGAAGATCTCTGTTTGATCATCACGTTCGGAGGGAAAACCTCCCAATTAGCTGCAAAGAGATAGAGAACAAGTTATTACTTATGAAGAAGGGACATTTGAGACGTTTATGACATACTTTGCTTACTCACTTGTGGTACCTATTTATTATTTATGTAAAAAAAGGTACCTCGAGAAACGTGAATATTACATTTGACAGGTTTTTGATTCTCATTAAAATTTCATGAGCTCCACCATGTCTTGCTCAAAGGCAATTAAAAAAAAATCTCAATGTCAGGCTACTATTTGGCAGCTAATTATACATGTCTTTGCTTGTAGTCATGCAGTTTCTGTGTCTTATTTTGAAATCAGCCCATTAAAAACACTCCACTAGTGATACTGCTGTAAGATAAACACGGGCTCTAGTAAGGGTGTAGTTCATCAATCTTGAAGCTCTTTTGTTCACGTCCTGCTCGCCCATCACTGTGGTTGGGAAAATGACCATTAGTGGCACAAGAAAGTCCCCGCCGCTCCGTGGACTATGGTGGGCATGTGTACGCATGAATTGGTGCTCTCTCAGGACATGACCCGTGCACTTACAGGGCCTGCATTCGCATGCACAGACCCACGATCTAAAGTCTGCTTTGTCTTGACAGGATGATGAAGTGGTGCTCCAGTGCGTGGCCTGCATCCAGAAGGAGAATCGCAAGTTCTGCCTGGCTGCCGAGGGGCTCGGCAATCGACTGTGTTACCTGGAGCCAACGTCTGAGGCGAAGGTAGGAGCAGTGACTCCCCTTTTGTGTGTTTTGATTCTTTCTGCTCTGAAAAACCTTTAGTGCAACACAGGGATCCAGACTATTTGTGCTGGATGTAGTGCATTTGATGGAGTTTGTTTTTTATGCAGTTATAGAATGAGTTTTGGTCACATACACACAAACACACACTTAAACATAATGAACAAATGTCTCAAGAAGTAATGCAGAAGAGTGAACTAGATAAAAAGAATGTATTCTCTGGAGTAAGAGCTCCATGGAAACCAGACACCCCTGTAGTAAATCCTTGTTTAGGTCCAACAGATGTAGTGAAGAAGGGATGCAAAGAAATGTAGCTCCGCATGCCATCAAAGCAGGAACATCATCTCACATCCACGCACTCTCCTTGATGAGCTTTTCCTCCAAGAGCTCAGGGGACGACTCTGCATCTCTGTGGGCCGTGTCGTCAGATGATGATTCCCTGAAATTACGCCCCTGGACTGTTTGATGGATTGTTTCATAAACTGCGCCGTCGTTGGCTTTAATTGCCTACAGCTTTATTGCAGCTCAGCATCACTGTTGTACTTGCTGACGCATTTGCTGGTTTGTGCAACTAAGTGCAAAGTTTTAATTACGAGCGTTGAGTTATATTCAATTGTTTGCCTTTGTAATCAGCAGGCTGCCACCTTATTAAGTTTTTGTGTAACACATTATGCAAATTCCGAAGCACATCCTCAGGCTTTTTCTTAAACATGTTGCTCAACAAGCAGTCAAGCTATGAGGTTTGTTATATCTGTGTGATGATTGGCTGCCAGAGAGAATTGTTGCAAACCTGAGATTCTCTCACCTTTTACCAGCTCTCGTTGCTCTGCTACTTATCTTGTATTAGTGTTTTCCTTCACGGAAAGCCTGTTGACAAAAGGCCTAATGGGCTTTTTCCGCATTGATTGTCTTTTAATCATAATCCATTTGTATTGTCTGAGATAGATTTCTCACAAGCTGGGACACCAGGAATTTGCAGTGCAAAGCCATGAGAGACGCACGAGTGAATTTCAGAGAAAGAGGGACAATACAAGATGGAAACAAGAGAGAGACTGAATGAAACATCCATCTTGGAATGTGGTATCTTCTCTCCTCTTGAACCTCTCCTGCCCCACAAAGGCAGAGTGTGTACGGCGCTATTGTACGCAGAGCGAGGTGAAGCTTTCACCCCATATTGGATGGTAATTACAGCTGACAGGTGTGATGGATGTTCTCCCTATCTGGCACTTTGTCCTAATTGCCTGACGTTTTTTTTATAAAAAAGGCAACACCCCACCTTTGGGATCAATGACAGAGAGGTGAGAAAACCTATGATGTCAACTTGGAACTGGGTCTGGACGCCTCCTTTCCTCCGTGGACTAGCTTAGTGATGGGGTACAAACTCAAGACGACATGTTGAAGTTGATTTAAAGGGAGCACAGTTTAAATGGCGGCATCAATCAGCCAATGAGAAGCTGGTTGATTGTGATATACAACCGGCAGCTTTTGCGAGTCAGCGTTTTGGTATGAAGACCACCTGAGGGTATGAAATGATGTTTGTATGATAATAGAAACACGAGCCGTGATCCGCTGATCAATGCAGAAGTGTTGATTTCAGTTCCTCTTGTATACCCTTCAATTAACACTTTGAGCAGCTCCTCCAATTAAGCTGGAAATAAACGGCGAAATAAGAGGTAACCTCCTGAGGGAAATCAGCTTTAACCCTTTTTGACCCCGTCCCTGGAGACAGAAACAAAAACGAGGCAGAATATCTACACTCGTCCATCATCTAGCAACGCTCTTCCCATTACCCTATTGGTCATAAAGCAAACGTCAGGGCAATGCCAGGCCACTGTAAAGATGTCTTCATGATCCGCCTTCTGAGAGGACATCCTGGCAGGGCTGAAAACTCATCATCCCCTCAGGATCTTCGAGACCTTTATTTGCCTTGCACTGTCATGGAAGTCGACTTCCCACTAACTGTTACGGCCTGACGCTAGGAGAGGGAGCAAAGGTCAGCTGTTAGTCACCCAGAGAGACGAGGGTGGGGCTGAATTGTCTCCCACCAGAGCACTTTACTATGATTTCTCCACTCCCAAAGTGAAGGATTATGACTGCAGAGGCATCTCTGACCCAAAATGTGTAAAATATATAGCTTAAGCGATCATGATGCAGAGTTATGACTTTTTTTAATGTGTGTCATAACCTGGCTCAAGGGTCATGACAGATACAATAAGGACACTAAAGTTGACCGCAAACTGTCATTATTTATTTCACAGAAAATAACAACTGAAGAAGTAACTGCAAATTTGGAGTGTTTTAGAGAGAGAGAGAGAGAGAGAGAGAGTGAGAGAGAGAGAGAGAGAGAGAGAGAGAGAGAGAGAGAGAGAGAGAGAGAGAGAGAGCAACACAGAGGTAGGCTTTTGTGCCCTCAAAGCACCAAGCCCAGCTGATCTGCACAGATCCGTCTCCTGCAGTCTCTGTGCTCTCTCGTCCGACAACATCCACCGGCTGTGTTTTCAGAACCTGCCACAGAGCCAGGACTGCAGGACAGCTGGAGTCATGAGACTGAAGTTTTCCTGCGGTAATTACTATATCAATGATTATTCCACTCCTCTCCTCCTCCATGTTGTCTTTATAGGCTTCTGAGAATCTCTGACCTGTTGACTTCAGGCTCCGCTCATTATGACAGCTTGTTGTTGTAGTTAAGTGAAATACGATCTGGGGATAACAAATTGTGTTATTCTGAAAATTAACCAGATGTTTTACTTTTGTTTTGGTGCCTGACTTCTTGTCCTGCTCGATCTGCTCTGTTAAGATTGATGCGCCATGCTCTGGCAACCAGCAAAAGTAGAAGTCTTGTGTATCTGATCTGGAGGGCTCTGGCGTGCCGGATCAGAGAAGCAGCCGGGACACATTGAAGCGGATCCAGTGGAAGTTAACACATTGACTAGAATAGGAACCTATTAACTCCGGTGCCGTGACGGATCCTAGACGAACCGGGCAAGGATCTGGTGGAATTTGGCAGTTAGTCAGGACTGTAGGCTGTGGCCGTCGCATGTAACAAGTCTTATGTCGCGTTCACACCAGGCGCGCAATCGCTAGTCGTGTGAATACAAACGAAACGTTTCGTGTTTACTCGCTCTAAGTGGCGTCAAAATCGCGTGCACACGAGTGCCCAAGACGCACATTTTTGCGAGAGGGAGGGGGGGTTCCCACGCCACAGCAGTCTGTTGTTATCAAACAAGTTAAGCTCTCAGACATTGAATGGGGAAGCCGGTTATGCTAAAGGGGGCAGAACTAACTGCCTACTACAACCTATAGCTTGATTCAAGTGACTCTACATTCATATGTTGGGGAAGGGACAAACCTGTCCTCTTCTCTACATAAACTGCTCTTTGAAAAAATAAATACATTTGCAAACATAAAATATGTCTTCGAAGTCATGATAATTCAAAGTTAATCTGTAAGGCAACTGGACTTGGTGGAGGGTCTTGAGGACATTTCACCCCTCCTCTGAAGCTTCATCAGTTCTGAACAAACTTTTTGGTGATTCTTTGAATTGAAATATTTTGAGCTGTTTTCCTTGTTTCTGCTGGGTGACAATGTCAAATAAAACTGAAACCATATCTTTTTTTGTTGTTACTGTTAACCCATTAACCAAACAATGTGTTCAAAATGTCAGTAAAGTGACATCAAACTCAATAAAAGCCATAACTTAAAAAACAGATATAGAAAAAGAAAAAAGACACCGACTGTTAGCTTTCAATTAAAGGTTAGGTTGACATTTGGATTAAGACCAGTCAGCAGGTTCCCCTGCTTCTAGTCTTTATGTAAAGCTAAGTGAACTGCTTCCTAGTTATAGTTATAACATAAACAATATATACCTGTGTTTTCTCTTTTTTCTAATCTTATTATGTCTGTGAAAATAAGCCTAATACACAGGTTAACCCCTTTAAGACAACTAGCATGAACTAAGAAAAAGTAGCTTACATTTAGCAAAGTTAGATTGCACAGTTTCTAATCTCTGGATCTATCACTGGATTTAGGTGTTAGCTAGCAACATGACTACAGTCTCCATTTTTGGATTCTGATATCTCATAAGGGGAAAAAATGTGTCCGTCCATTGTTCTGGTACAATACAGGTTTTTAAGTTATTTTTGTTTGTATTAAATCTCATTGCATCAGAGCTGTGTGGCTAAACTTCAGCATTAACATTTGCAGTTTTTGAAGCCTGGCAAATTGCAGTAAAGCTCTATTAAGCTTAGAGAAAAGGCAGGGTCAGGAAAAAATCTCTTCGACTTTATCACACTTAGTCATATGACGGTGATATAAGAGTATTGATAGAGTCACTTTAACAGACAGCTTTGAGAGTTAAATCGTTGGCAAGACTGCAAACAGGTATTTACCAAACTGTCAAACTGATCCCTTAAATGCATTTATGGGAGCGTTAAATGTTTTATGTTGCCCAGAAATTATTGACACATTTATGATGAAAATAAAAAACACCATCCCTACAAATAAAAGAAGTCATTCAGGATGATTTTCTTAATGGCTCCACCGTGGTGGAGTGTGCCTTTAGTGTGCCTTCAGATTCCCTCACACTGGCATGTGCCGCTTTAAATCAAATCATCTCTGTTTGTTTTCACTGAAACTTTTCAACAGTCCCCCTCCTGAAGCATCTGTGCTTCAACATGATGAGAGATTTAATGATGACATTGCCATGGCTCTGCACAGGAGTTGTCTTTTTGGTCTTGAATTTGTTGTGACTTTACCTTGAAACTGGGCTATGCGAAGTTTGCAAATGAGGTTAGATTTACCTGCGTGACTGAACCAGTTTGTTGTAAGTTTAGATACTCAGTAAGGAGGACAGGGAGAGTGTTTAGGCTAGTATAATTAATCATGTCATACTCCACAATATCCCTTTCCCTGCTTCCCTCATTCTGTCAGTGAATCGCCTCCATCCTCTGCTGTCCCATCCAGCACTGCCCTGGTTTTGGGATGCGATTTGGCGTCTTCTTCGTTTGCTTCCTCGAGCTCTGTCCAAGACCTGGCTTATCTGAGCACAGGCTGACCTGAGAACACTTAATCTGTTTTTTAAGTACCTTTTAATGAATATCAGCCTCTTGATTAAGACCAACTTGGTTCAAATGAGGCAGAAATGCTGCAGTAAGCAGATTTTATGGGTATCTTATCAGAATACCCCTTTAGATTCATGGAGAAGTTTTCAATTGTCTGGCAATATGTGGATGTTTTACTTGTGTAGAAAAAAGTCTTTTTCATTCTTCATCAAAATTAGTGTTCATGGGAGGCGAGAGAGAAAGCGGTGGTAATCATTTTATTAATGAATGTAGGGAAAAGAGGTATTCAGCTTCATCTTAAAGTCGGATTAATTCCAAATAGTATATATGAAGGCCTGCTTTACAGTGCACAGTGTTCTGTACATGTAGCTTCCTTGTAATTATTGTACAGCAAGACTTTATACCAGACCTGGTCTGAATCTCATCACACTTAAAGAAGATATAACAGAAAAGCAACAGCTTCACTTACTGTGTTTACCAAGCGACTCATCAGGCTGTGCTTCAAAGTGTTTTGTTACTCCATTATAACATGCATTGCAGTGATCTGCACACACACACACACACACACACACACACACTAACACACACACACACACACACACACACACACACACACACACACACACACACACACACACACACACACACACACACACACACAAACATGTCAGCAGTGTAGATGTGAGGTGCCAACAGCAGAAGCAAAAAACCCATAATAGCCCTACTGCAGGATAAACAAAGAAGACAGTTTCCCAGCACATTAGTTTTGTACAGTCATGATAATATAGCACATGGATCTACGGAATCCCTCTGAAGCTATGCAGGAGTTGTTCAAATGAGACAGCTGCCACTCTGTGTGCCACTGTGAACAGAGACCGCAGACTGCGCTGTGCCTCTTACACTTCACTGACAACATAGAGAGTTATAAAGAGCTTCTAGATAAAATGTATATGTGTTGTTTTCTGTCTGTGTTTTACCAATGTGTGTGCTTGCTCCCCATGGCTTGGAGAGCATGCCTACATAGGTCCTACGTTAAAATGTTAGTTAATTAAAATCTCTGTAATATTCTCAGGTTAAGGCAATTGCATCTCATGTATTATTTTAATAGGTCATGTAATGCAGTTTTTTGTTTCACTTGACACATAAAGGCACTTTTACTGCATTATAAAAATCAAGAGAGCAGCAAACAAGAGTCTGACACTCAAAACAAAGAGTTAGACACTAAAAAATTTCCAAGGTAGAATAATCAGTGCTTTATTGTGACATAAAATCAGATTTTAATAAAAGAAAATATATAAAAATGTGTGTTTTTAGCCGTCAAAAACACCAGAATCTGTCTAAATAAGAATCATGTAATGGCAATTTCTTGTTCAGGTTATGATAGGGTGATGGATGAAATAAACTTATGGAGAAACAAATGATTGTCTTTTGTTGAGTTTTATTATCAACACTCTTTGCAAAAAGGGAGAAAACAAGTGAATTTCTCTAAGTTGAAGTCAGATGTCTTCTGCCCCAAAATGTGAGCTCAAACAGCATATATCAGAGAAGAAAACAGGTGTGGTACATTGACAGGAAGCTCTCCCAAAAAAGGGAAAATTCAATGGTCTAACAAAGATAATTGGCCAAGTAAGAAACAGGACAAATGAGAGCATATCAAGATATGTAAGAAAGCTACGTGAGAAAGCTAGGATGGGAGTACAGGAAACCTCCTGCCTGCGACCTTAGAGAATTCTGAACCAGCACCAGTATCCATCAAACCTCCCGTCTGCGACCTTGGAGAAACTGCACGTGCAACAGTTTCTATCACTCAAACATGAAACTCAGTAATTTCCCACCACAATCAGCAGGTCGGACCTTGAAAAAAACAGAAACTGAATTTGGCCTAATAAGTGACAATCAGAGCATATTTAGCTACCAGACAATCTGATGTTAGTCAAGCTAGCAAAACGTCTATGGTTTTACAACAATAGGTGTTTGTTGTTTCCAATATCACTGGTGTTAAAGAGGTATTTCGTATTGGTTAATAATCAATCAATCAATCAATCAATCAATCAATCAAACTTTACTTATTAAGTGCTTTTCATTGTAACACAAAGTGCTTTACATAAAAAAACCTAAAATAGAATAAATTAAGAAAAAGATCCCACCCCCAGCCCCAACCTTAAACCCACCCCACAATCCTAAGGTTAAGAACACAATATATGCAGCAATAGTAATAAAAGCAATACAAAAAAAAGAAGTTGCTGAACGAACTGAATACTCACGTCTAAGTATAAGACACAGTATGAAACTATGATATCAGAAAGTCTCTTTTTCTAGTGACGTCCCCTCCGAAAAGTATCACCAGTTTTGTTGTTTCCGCATCCCTAAGATGCATTTTAGCATCCTTAAGCTTGTTGTTTTGGTTTTCTAGCTTGCTCCTGTACTGTTTTGTGTCAGGCCCCACACTCTAATAAGCACTCCTTCTAAAGGAAACAAGCAGCCGTTTCAGCTCTGATAAAGTCACAGCACTGTCTCCAAACAGAGGACAAACAAAGCAAACAGCTACCTTAGCAAGCCTGGTGGAGCTTTTAATGGACAAAGAGCCAAATATGACTTTAAGGAGTTACTTGAGTCCAAAAACAGACTAACCACTTCTACAGTATATGTTTTTTTGAAATCACTCAACTTCAAGAATGACTTGTCTATGCTCATCTTTTGATTTAACCTGAAGAGATTGCTGGATTTTTATAGGCTGTCAACATCTGTTTCATGCTGCTTGAAACTATTTCATTGAGACTTGTGAACAGAGAGACAGAGGAAGGACAAATTCAACTGAAGTATGAGAAGTCAATAAAAGACTAATTTTTAACTTCATTCTCTGTTGTTTCAGTATGTTCCCCCAGACCTGTGCATCTGCACCTTTGTGCTGGAGCAGTCTCTGTCGGTGCGGGCCCTGCAGGAGATGTTGGCTAAGAGCGGTCAGAACAGTGAAGCGGTGAGTGATATATAAACACACACACACACACACACACACACACACACACAGACTCTCAGACACACTGTGACACTCTGACAATCCATACTTCAACTCTTCATAAGCCATTCCTGAGTCACGTACTGTTTGTCTCTTTCTGTTAGATGTTCAGGAGACGAGGCTGTTAAACAGTTAATTGCAATGAACGCAGTCAGCTCAGTTGAATACTCTTAACTTGTTCAGTCACTATAAAGAGATTAATGGGCAAATAGGCCCATTACAGTGGCCTGGGGACCCTGACTGCAGAGAGGTCCGGGCCTCCATGAATATCAATGAGGATGCTCAGCATTACTGCAGCTTTTCCTCAAGTGCTGCATGCACTTTTGCCCATTTGATTAACACCAAGCCTTGAAGGAAAATATCATCATTTAGCTACATATTTTATTTCATATAATAAGTACTCTACAAGCCCACAGAGCAGCTAGCACAATATTTGCCTTTTTTTGTCCCAGGAACATCCACTATAAAAAAAGTAAAAACAAGTGTCTTGCGGAGGAAATTTGCATATGCAACGTGGCTGATACATTTTCTGTTACAGTTTCTGTTGTCTTCTTGCAAGTGTGTTTGCTTCTCTCTCTCCTTGTTGCGACAGATGTGTAATTCTCCCACCTTTATCTTCTATTTTCTGTGTATAATCTTCATCTTCTGCATGATAGACTCGCGGCCTGGATCGATTGGTATGTTTACCACTCATAGCATTCCCTCTCTCATCCTTAATGCATGATTCAGTAGATTAGTCACTACACACAGTTTGTTCTCTTATCCCTCTTACGTTCCCCTCATACATTTTGTCTTTTATATCACCGTTTTCTCAACATTTGTCTGTATATAAGAAACTGTTTTCTACAGTAACGCCACAGTCCATCGTTTGAAACACAGTAACTGATCATTGTATGGATTTTTTGTGCGCACTGGGTGAGAAGATTGTGTTTGAGCTAACAGAGACGAATGAAGTTTGGTATAGGCTCTTGTTCTCCAAACACATCAGCTCGCACACAACTCACTTTCCACAGCTGGAGAACTAGAGCGTCACCGATGCTGGTTTACAGTCAGATTAACATTAGCTCAGTCCTAGGGGCATTCAGTTGTGTATTTCCTGCAGTGTCATTTTCTTTATGTAAACCCTCCACATGGAATAAGCTCTCATTTGTCATAGCATCTTTTTTTACTCACTCCGCCTCAGCTGTGTGCTACAAACAATGCAGGCCAAGATTTTAACAAGAGGACAAAATATAATCTTGAGTGATTTGATTATAAGGCTCTCAGTGGACTCAGTTAGCTTTGGCCGGTTCCCCATTTTTTTTTTGCTATGTGGCTAATGATAGTGACAATTTCCATAAATCCTCAGATTTTAAGGCTCATCTTCACTAACTTGACTCCCTGAGATAAGATGATGTTTCAGAGTTAGAGCTTTGAGGCTACAGTGGGACTGTCTTTGCAGCAGAAGGATGGAAGTTAAGAGCATTGGTTCCACTGTCACTGTGGGGAGAGTAAAAGCTGGCTGGGAATTATGGGCAGAAAAGCAGAGAGAAAGGGGTGCTCACATCACTGAATGCTAAATTAAAGCTCAAACAGATGTATTTAACAGCCTTATTCATCATGCATCAGCACCTTTTTTGAAACCTCAGCGTAGCACTTCAAGTCGAAGTGAAGTTAAAGCGACTATTGTTACTGCTAGCATCTTCAGAAATAAGAATAGAAATTACAGCATCGGCATATACTCTGGGAATGCACCAAAATAGCACTTTTTTGGACAGAGGTCCACAAAACAGTGGAAAAAATATTTAGAATGAAGATGCCTAAACAATCTAAAAGCCTTTTCTTGGGAAAAACTGTTTTTTTTATTGGAAATGCAAATGAATATTTTTTCAGAATAATGTTAACAGCAGCAAAGAAAAATAAAACCAGGCGATGGCTGCACTCTGACCCTCTCACAGTAGAAGAATGGGTAGATAAATGTAAATGGAAAGAATCACACACTCACTGAATCTACAGATGGACAAATTCAATAGAAGCTGGTCAAAATGGGAATACTTCAGGAAAAACATTTAGACTGTAACCAGGGAACTGATAAAATAAATAAAGCTAGATATAGAATGTCAAAAACAAAATGGAACCTTGCAGGATGAAACATGAAAAAAAACAACAACAGCATATATTAAGGACAGTGTTGGGCAAGTTACTTTTAAAATGTAATACATTATATATTAGTAGTTACTGTCATTTGAAAGTAATTAGCTACATTATTTATTTATTTATTGCACATACTGTATAAAAGAACAAAACAAAACATTACATGTTCAATAACACAAGCCAAGATATAACAGATAAAATTCAATAATAAAATTAACCACTAACATGTTATGTGCAGGAGGAGCCAAAAAAAACCAGGCTTGTCGAGTGGCCCTACTTACAATATTACTGTCTCTGGATTGTAATGTGTTACACTACTATTGAGTTACTTTCACCAAAATAACTGCAGAAGTATGACTAGCATTCTAAAATGCTAAAATATAGTTTATTGAGCTGATTATAAATCCAGTGAAGGGTGATGTGGTATAGCATGATGACTGTGTAGGCCCTAAGGCTACTAACAACTTAATATAATAGGCACAGTTAAGGCTCATGGCGCAATACAACAAGTAACAATGAACAAGGACTCCCTGACCACTAAAGGGTATAATAGAAATCATATGATGACCATCTGAAGACCAGGCAGTGTGATTACAGCCATCAGACCCATATCTCTAATTTGTCTGAGACAGCCCCAGGAGTCATCTGATCACAGACACAGCCATTGATTGGTTGAATGTCCAAAACAAACATGGCAGCCTTCTATCAGCTCCATGAACTGCAGGCATAATTGTATTTCATTCAGATTTATCCATAAATCATGGCTTACCTTCGGTTTTGGACGGACAGGATCCAGGTAGTCTCTGAAAATACACTGATCTTCTCAGAGGCATAGAAAACCCTGTGGATGTCGCAAAAACACACTGAGAGTACCACCGGAAACCTACGGTTAGGATTTTAGACAAACTGTTATAAAAGATTGCATTTTCTGTCGATGGTGCCAGCCCCGACCTCAGAAATGTGTTGTAATGGGTATAATATTACTTAAATTGTATTAGTAATGCGTTACATTACTGCCTTACAGCAAAAAGTAAAACATTACTGTAATTGTGTTACTTTTGTAACACCTTACTCCCAACACTGGTCTGTAAATAATAGCCATGTCGATAATTTCAAACCAGAGTTTACTCTACAGAAGTTTGTAGCTGCAGTTTTTAGAATGTTTACATAGCACCTTTGTTAGATGTTTTATCAAGAAGTTATTTTTCTATACAACTATTTAATGTATGTTGGAGTGTTCTTCAGAGCCGTGGGAAGTGGCTTTAAGTTGGGGGTGCTGTAGTAAGAGTAAGAGGTGCAATCTTTTTTTCTTTTTGCATTTAGGTTACTTATGCAACTGATAGGCTATAGCGCACATACATTTTGTTTGTATTTATCTGGTTTGAATACAAGCTTTCAAGAGAACTTTTCATTATAAATTCACAAATTGCAACTTCCATACCCCATTGTACAGCAAAGAGCATACAAGACAAACCTGGTAAAACAGACCCAAAAGGCAGTAAAGCACATTGAACAGAACATATCCAAATACGTTTAGTTTTTAAGCAGGCACACACACAGGGCACATGCATCAGGTTATTTTAAAATGAATAATTATTTAAAATTGCTATAATTATTTCTCAAATCTTCCTCAGGTATTACATTTTCAGAAAATAATACAATGAAAAAAACTGATTTATTGTGTTAATTAATGTATTTGTTTCAACTTATTTATGCATCCACAAAAAATTGTGTGATGCCTTTTCCAACAGTGGGTGCTGCAGCACCCTCAGCACCCCTACTTCCCACGGCCATGGTGAAAAAGTGCTGCTTATGTCTTAACAAAAATACAAGTTTGATTTCAGTATATACCCATTGTAAAGAATAATTGTATGTAAATTGGAATGTGTAGAATATATCTTTTTGCAACACTCTAAAAAAAAAAAGAAATTACAGTATCATAATGACAGAGAGCAGAGCAGAGCAGAGCAGAGACACTGAGCAGTATGAAGAGTAAATCCATACAAATGAAATATAGCTCCAAGTTGTAGACATGTTTATAAGTTATTTAAAGTAATACTGCTGTGAAAAATTGTTTGGAAAGTAGCGTCTTTTTTCTTTGTTTCACTGCTTTGTTTTAATAGTGTTGCTAGCTCTCTTCACTTCCCCCACAGCTCTGTCCCTCTCACACTCGCAGCTTCTTTAGGCTCAATAAAGTAGCCTGGTAGCCAAACACTGACACCTACAGACACACAGTTTACAGGTAAATTGATATACCCTTGTGAACATAACTATCACAATTCTTTGACGTATTGATATTTTTGCACAGCTTTAATATAGATGGAGTTAACAGTAGCCCCGTTATAAGCACATAAACTCATCTTTAAAGCTGCGTGGTCCCTTGAGATGCTTGTGTGGTCAGTACTCTTCAATTAAACTGCTAATGGCAAGCTGTTAACCCTTGTTAGCTAAAGTTTCTTTACTCTGTCCTGTCTTTACTTACCTGATGAAGCTCAGCCTTCAAGCTGCTGTCCATCTATCACAGACAAAGACCAGCCCTCCTGTATCTGAGAAGCATTTCTGATCCTCAAAGACAGTTTTTCTTGATGATTAAATCTGGTTTCCGTTGGACTTGAATATTGGCAGATTTTTTTTATTTCAGTAAGAATTAATACTCCTCTCAAAAATCTCCTCCTTAATATTAAACACTATGTGCAATTGTAACAAATACCCCAGAGTGTTTTAAATGGCTTGGATTGGCCATTTTCACTGTATTTCTCCACTCACATTTATCTGTTTTCGATACTGTCTACCTATTCATCATTCCTCGCCTGCGCTGAAATGTCACTGGAGGAAGCGCCATTAAAGGGGAAATGGAGGTTGAATTCGTCTCGGCTGAAGCTCTGAAATCAATATGTCTTTGAACAGATGGGCTTATCAATAGACAGTGGCTGGAGCAAATCAGTACTGCAGGTTGCTTTAGCCGGAAGACTCTGAGACACAGAGGGGACCAAGAAGGCTACAAAAGGACAACACCTTTAGTGGTTGCATAAATGCTATCCACATTTAGCTGAATCCACCAGCAATAACTCTGTGTGAATTTTTTATCACCCGTTGACCTGTTTGAATTTTGGGTCAGTGGTCAAATAATGAGATGCGTCAGTCAAAGAAACAGAGCTGCCCTGATGATGCCCGACGTGCTCTCTTTTCTTGTCCTTGGCTATTACTACCACCTCTTCCTTTTAATCTTAGTGTTATCTTGTGGCTTTTTCAACCCCTTTTTTCCCTCAACACTGAGGCCACACACACACACACACACACACACACACACACACACACACACACACACACACACACACACACTCACTCACACACACACACACACACACACACACACACACTGACATGTAATCTGCTGCGGGGCACAACCAGCAGGACGCTGCATCCAGCTAAATGCCATTTGAATTGATCTGACACTTGTGGTCAGCAGCTGGACAGGAGAAACAGCCCTGTACTCTTACACCACCTTGATCTAGTAGTTTTTTTTATAGCTCAATGGGCTGAGGGTAATACAGTTTTACTTGTTTCACTTCTTGAAGGTATATTTCATGCAGAATTTTCTTCTTCTTGCTGATGTGAGCCATTATTTAGCACCACAGCTCTGTACGTATAACTCTCCGCCCAGCAGTGGGATAAGGAAGGGAGCGGAAGGCTTGGGTTTATCGGTTGTGGAGATTGCAGCTGGATGTGCCTCGCCGCATTAAGCTCAGTACCTCAGCCAGCATATAGCTGTAGCCAGGAGCACAGAAGAGGCCTGGAAGCCAGTGCTGCAGTCTGCACGACACAACTGCATCAAATCACAGGCCGGCAATTGTCCCAGTAGCACATGGAGGGGGGTGGAGGGGGAAAAAGAGAAACAGAACGAAAGAGAAGGCTATGCATGGTAGGATGTTTTCACGAAACACTACCATGAGTCATGCATGTCTCAGACTATTAAAAGGACTAATCTCAATTTAAATTCAGCTACAGCTCATTGATGTTCTGTAGAGGTTGCATTTGTGGTGTAATGTTACATTTTTTTAAACTAAATCTCTGTTGTTCGAAAGAAACTAGATATTGTCTCCATATTTTGAGCTAGCAGTCTTACTTTTGAGAAAGAACAGTGGTACACGTGTGGCTTAAGGGGTTTATATTTATTGTAAAAGATCAAAGAAAGGCAATGAAAAGCAGAAGTCCATTGAAAAACGATGATTCTTTCCAAATAATGATCCTTTTTCTTACCTCAATGCTTCCTAGAGGCTCGTAAGAAAGGTGAGTTGCATTGAAGTTGCTTGTTGCAGAAAAACAAAAAAACTCCTTACTCTCTTTTGCACCTACCAGTAGAGATCTATTCCCCTCCTGCATCTTAACCCAAACCCCATAAGCGTTGGAGTTGTTCTCTGCTAATGTTGACATTTGCATCAGAGACATCAGAGACTGTGCATCCTTCCTACATTCCTGTTATCGGAGTGCTGGAAGAGATGAGCCCGTATCCTGGCTCGCTCATGGATACAGGAGCCAGAAATCACCATCTCCTGTGGCAAGTCAGATTGCATGTCTTCATTCATGAGACGGGGTGGCAAAGAAAAGCCTCCCCAGGAGATGTGTTCCCAAGCTTGAGGTCATCATTGGTGGTGAGAAAGTCATGGCTGAGGTCGATGTTGAGTGCCAGAGGTCGGGGGTTGGATTAAAGCGGTTGGAGGGAGACCACTGGGGCTGTTCTGTCAGGAGATGGAGTTGACGTGTAACTAAGTGTATGTGTGCTCTTTGTGTGTGTGTGTGTGTGTGTGAATTATGTGTGCAGGCAGCGCAGAGTGGCGGACACAAGACTCTTCTGTATGGACATGCCATCCTCCTGCGACACTCCTTCAGCTCCATGGTAAGAGATCCTATTCATGAAAACAAAGCCAAACCTAGATAACACAGTAGGAAGATTTGAACATTATCAACTAGTATTTATCGATTCCAACAAAAAATGCAGAATCTGAAGCAAAGGTTGGGAATACAGAGTAGGAGAGAAATCCTGTTTTCTGTTTGTAGTCCAAGAAAATCCAAACAACCATGTATCAGCAGGCTTTGGTGTGTCCAAGCACCACCGTCCGAAGTTGAGAAATGAAGCAAATGTGGAAGTGCAGTAAACTGCGCTTTATAATCTACATGGGTTTGCCAGGAGGCGAAAAGCCTGTCTCTGCTCTACCTCTTTGCCTGAGTCCAGGTTGATCAAATGTTAGGATGAGTCAGCATTTCCAACAATGGCATCCACCATTATCCGGCTCTCCAGGAACCAGTTGGTGACGTCAGAGACTACATCCATGTTTCATACAGTTCGTGGGTATATCCAGGAAAAAACAGTCCATATGGAGAGCAAAAGCAGGCACAACCCAATCTGTCATTATGACATCCTGCCTCCTGGTAATCTGACAATGATGTATGTATGTCCTGGGAACAGATATCTGCATGTAAGCACAGCTGCAAGTGCTTTTTTTAGATCCATAAATTCAACTTAGCAACAAGCAAGTCATTATGATTATTTCTTGACTTTCTAGAATGCATCAGAAACAGTTGATCTGACCTTCATTCAACAAGCAAGCATTTTAGGACAGACCTGACAAAGCTTGCAATCTGCATCATGATGTTCTTTTCTCTGTAAACTTAAGACCAGTTGATTGCCAGTAAACCAAAAGAGAATCTTGTTTCATTTTGGAGGTTTTAGGGTTAAAACCGCTTTAGTAAGTCAGAATAACTCCTCTGTGTTACTTGCAATTCACAGTTAAACTGAGACTCGCCAATAACAGATGATCAGGCTCTCTCCCACAAGGATGGATCAAGAAATTACAGCAACATTTTCCAAGTTGCTAATTTGACTGCAAACAATGCAGCAAATGTAAATGGTAGTCTTTGCTGGAGGCAGTGTATGGCTACCTGCGAGCTACACCAGAATGCAATAATGGTTATTTGTATTTGACAGACTGCTGAGACTGTATCATCAGACGGTAGATTGAAAGGGCTTTAACAATTCGTGCATGTGACATATACTTCTCTCGAGGAGTGTGTGACAGCTCTGCCCTGTGTGTGTTGACTACAGTATCTGGCCTGTTTGAAGACATCGAGGTCACAGACAGATAAGCTGTCCTTTGATGTCGGCCTGCAGGAGGATTCAACAGGTAAAAGAAAAACCTCCTGACACTGACTGCTTTCATCCCCCTTTATTGCCCCGTCTCTCTGTCTGTCCATGTTTTTGTTCCTCTTGTCTCTTTTGCTCTGTCTATCTCTCTCACTGTTGTCTCCAAGCCACCATTTTCTTTATCTCTCTCTGCTTGCACTTTATTTGCTTATGAGCTGATTTTTCAATGTGTGTTTTTTCAGCTTTGCATTTAATAACCCCTGTGGAACACTGTAGACATCCCATTTGGTTCTTTTATCAGCACCGATCTCATCTCTGCTGCAAATTTTGTTGTACTGCTGTTGTTTTCTCCAACCTTGGTCTGCCTCTTATTTGCATTGTTATCTATTTCACACTATGCAGCAGATGATTGTTGCCATGGTGCATCCACACACGTCCAAGTTTTTACTTCTGCCTTCTCTGCCATGTTGCTTTAAAAGTAATTACAGATGACATTTGGGTAGCAGCATTGTGGCACTCTCTCCAAACTGTTAGCACTCTATCAGTTTGCATAAATCAGAATATGGAGACAGCATATACACAGTATGTGTGTGTGTGTGTTTTGCTGTAGGTGAGGCCTGCTGGTGGACGATCCACCCTGCTTCCAAACAGAGATCTGAAGGAGAGAAAGTGCGGATTGGTGATGACCTCATCCTCGTCAGCTTGTCCTCGGAGCGATACCTCGTAAGTTCAATGTTAGGAATTTGATCCTTCAAGTTGTATTTAGTGTGTATATGTGTGCATGCATAATATACAGTCTTAGCAAGAGAGCATCAACTCTGCTTCTCCTGATGCGACAAAATTTCAGATTATCCCAATCCGGTTACCACATGCTGCGCTCTGGCTGTGACCTCTCTCCTGCAGGAGGCTTAACGTTAAAAGTGACAACTTCTTCCCTCTGGATGACACCAAGACTGCTAACAATTACATTATGCTAAATTTGATCCACACAGGAAATGTTTGGTTTGACGGATTTGTCACATTCCCACATCCTGCCAACAACAGACACCCTTATGTCGCTGTTTTACTTCCATGCTGACCTTATAACTCGTTTTCTGCCCTCTTAGTTTAGCCTTTTAGCATTTCGCTATGTTTACCTGGGAAACATGTCCCCAGTGATCCATGAAGTTGGTGACAGGAGACAGGTGGTCTTTCCCCCCACATGTGTGCTGGGGCCATGGCCAGATGACCGCCATCCCCTTATAGCCACCAATGTCAATCTGCGAGTGTGCAGTCACCCACTCAGTGGCATTCGGGGACAGCACCTTAAGGCTGTTTTTTCAGACTTACAGCACATAAAGTGTGGAAACACAGCCACACACATACACATCACATCCCTTCCAGACGGTATAAATCCCTAGACTCTGACAGCATCTGTCAGTTTTTTAGTTTCCTGAACACCCAGTGAAAAACTGACTTCTTATGTATCACGGTTACAGTCTTGTTACAGACCAACATTTTTTATTTCTCTGGTTACCCTGTAGAGATTAATTTACAACTAAAAACATTTATTAAAGTGTTTCTTTGACAGGATCACATTATTAAATACATTTAGTTGTTAAACACAAAAGTAGAACCATGCAAGTACAATATCTCAGCTAGTGAGGGTGCTTATTTCAAATGACAATAACAAAGTGGATTGACCTTGCACTGTAACTGATGTGGGTTTAGGCCTCCCTGCATGCACAGTCAAAATCACTAGCTCGACTCTTCTCTTCTGTTGCCCCTAAATGGTGGAATGAATTGGCCAACCCCATTCGATCTGCAGAGTCCCTCTCTACTTTCAAAAGACAGCTAAAGACCCAGCTCTTTAGGAAGCATTATGCACTTAGCTAGACTGTTGTCCCCAATGGCAGATCATGTCTTCCAGCTACGATTGACTCGCACTGTCCTGCTCTACTCTGGGAATCTGTGTTCAGCTCTTGAGGGACCCAGCACTTGGTACTTTGGTCATTATTGTGTTGATGTTAATTGTTGATGATGATAATGGAAGGTCTTAAATTGGTTGGTAGCTTCATTGTAGATGTTCCTTATTTTGTTTGTTTACACACGCAATGAATCCTGCATCTCCCTTTACTTCATCTCTGCAGCACTTGTCAATCTCCAACGGCAACATCCAGGTAGATGCTTCCTTCATGCAAACCCTGTGGAACGTCCATCCCATCTGCTCTGGTAGCAACATAGAAGAAGGTAGACCCTGTACCTAAACCTCACACTATATATCTTCTGCACAACATTGTATAGATTTAGAAAGATATACAAATACACAGTAAAAATAGAGCAGGTGTTAATTTCCCTAATTGGTGAAGGAAAGACGTGCAAGCCACAAAACATAACCAGTTATAACTTCTTAATCTCTGTCCCTCCTTCTCTGATAGGCTACCTGTTGGGCGGTCATGTGATGCGGCTGTTCCACGGACACGATGAGGTAGTGGCCATCCCGGGGTCGGACCAGAGTGCAGAGCAGCAGAGGTGCGATACATAGCCAGCATCAGACAAACTGGATTACAGTGCAGCACAAAGAGTCACACTTTGAACAGTTATGTTGCCCATGAGAAGCTAACTGACCTTTGAGTTAGCTCCCAACGCACCTCATAAAAATGCCCCTGACCAATGTGACATTCTGCCCTCAGGGAGCCAAAATGGCCGCTGTGTTATTTTTAACTCCAGCTTAGCCACTTGATGCCAACACAGTGAAGCTTGCCTTAGAAAAATGGCACACATGGGCCTGAAGTGGGTCAATACAGCGGGCGAGGCCCATTCACACTCATCCCTAAGCCAGGAGATGTGTCTTCCTCCCTGGCACAAATACGTGTACACACATGGAATCTATTTTTAGAACAGAGCATGGCCGATATAGGGGCGGGGTGTATATCCAGCTCTGGCTTTTTCTTACTGTTGCCCTTGAAATTCAGACGGAGAAGGATTTTTAGAGGTCTATAATTTGTCTGAGGCAGATCAAACACACTCCAGGCTGTCAGCAGGGGGGGCGATGAGCGATTTCTTTTATCATTGGACCCAGTCACCCATATCTCTGATAGACAGTGTAGCTGTAGGTTATCAGGGCGCACATGTCGCTGTTTGAAGGATGTGACGCTGTAGTCGGCAGAGTAAATACAAACCTGAACTTCAGTTTGTTTGTGTGTGTGTGCCTTCTGAGTCCAACGTCCTCCAGGTGAACATCAGTGTGAAGACAGAGAGTGAGGAGGAGCTGTTCTCCTCAGCTGGAATGAACACCCTCGACAGCATCAGTGGTGGCTAGACATTAAAAGCATCCACAGACAAACCACCCACTCATTCTTTTTTCTTTTCAGGATAGTCAACTATGAGACGGGTAAAGCAGGTGCCAAGGCTAGGTCCTTGTGGAGACTAGAGCCACTTCGAATCAGGTGGGTTGTATTTTGCACAACCACGTTTCTAATCCAGTCTTTTATGTTTCCTTTGTAATCATTGTCCTGTTCTCCCTCCCTCCTGTTTATTTCTATCTACTTCTTTCTCCTTCTATTATTACTCTCTCCCCCATTCATCTGTCCTCTCTTTTCCCTTCATTTGAATTTACGCTGTGGCCGCTTTGTCTCTTTATTCATCATGCCCCTACCTCTTTCCTTTCTTCCTTCCCTCCCTCTCCCTTTTAAGTCTTTGATCCTGGCTATTTCAGAGCCCCACAGGGATGCAGCCTTTCCATTTCTTCCATTTCGCTCGAGTCAATTGTGATATTTGTCGCATCTCCTGAGTGTTTGACCCTGGTTTGTTATGACTTTCCTGAACAGAAACAAAGTGCATAATCAGAGAGATGTTTTCAGCTAATTATTCCTCGGCATGGCACAAGGATAATTGACAGCTGGCAGCACTGTTTAGATCAACTAATTAGCAGATATTAGGCTCCCAGGGCTTATAAAAGGCAACATTTACTCCATGTTTGTTTGATTTTAATGTGTGATATGCAACCTTGGCAGCTGGAGCGGGAGCCACATCCGATGGGGGCAGCCCTACCGACTGCGGCACCTGACCACAGGTCACTACTTGGCCCTGACAGAGGACAGGGGGTTGGTGCTGCAGGACAGGGAGAGGTCTGATACCGTCGCCACAGCCTTCTGCTTCAGAGCCTCCAAGGTTAGCACCGGCACAGATACAAGGGCACACGATGAATGCATCCTACTCCCTGCTGTTCTTTAAGGTGACCTGTGTCACATAAGATAAAGCACACACACAGAAAAACACACACCCACACACACTGTCATCAACGCTGTGAGACCCAGTGTTACAGTTTTACAACACCACCTTTAACTGTCCTAGGTAAAATATCTGATAATACTCTTTTACTTTAATATCATATTAACATTCCACAGAGGTCCTGTTCTTTGCATATGACTCAATACAACACAATACAATACTATTCAACCAAATGTGTACAACACAATATGATATGACATGACACAATATGACAGTACACAAAAAGTGTACTGTGATTCTATATAATATGACACCATGTTAAATGATATGACGCAATGTGAATCTGTATGATACAAAATGATATGATGCGATGTGATACTATATGACAAGATACAGCATGAGACAATAGATACAACAGTATATATGATTAAAAAGATATATTAGATAGACACAAAAGGATACGATAACATATGGTATTCTATGAATCAGTATGACATGATATGTTAGATAGACAAGACATGACACAATACGATATATGATATGACACCATATGATACAAAACTAGGTATTACTATACAACATGAAACCAAATTATTTGACACAATATGTAATTATACGGTGCGGTGCACATATAGCTGCAACCATTGCTGTACTAATTAATAAAAACATTCAAGGCTCAACACATCCCACATGTTAACAGAGAAAAACACACCAGTGAAAACCACAATTGCATTGCACAGTGCCTATGTTGCACATACCATTGTACATTGCTTAAAAAAACAACATGAATAAGTGAAAAACATAAGAAGTCTTGATGTTGTTGCACAAGACATACAGCTTCAAGAAACAGGATCTAAAATCTATGTTTGAGTTTTTAAACAGCTCAGTTTGAATTGAGGAGGTCTGTCGTGTCTGCCAGATGGTTAGACTCCATACTGAGAGTGGAGGATGTGAGCTGGGTCAGGCAGTACTCTCTGCACTTGCCTGAGAACAGACTGTTCAAATCCTCACAATGTTTTTGGATAGTTAATTTTTTCATGTCTGGAATTACAATGAAATTCGACTTTGTAAATACGTTTTTTCGTTTTCCGCTTCACTAAATGGTTATTCATAAGTGATGACTGGTAAGTGATCATTATCCATAATATACTGTGAACCAGGGCAAAATGAGCTAACAACCCTGTGAATTAACCTCTCATTTGTTCTGTGTAATGTTGCAGGTAATGCGAGTGCATAAATGTTGCCCCCAAGGCCAAACATTGCAACATTACATTTAGCTAAAAACTCAATATTTTCTTGCAAAATCTCTCTAGTTTCTCCTTTAAGAAAAAGATTTTGCTCCATTTCTCTATATTATTTTCTCTAGGTCTTTCAGGGTTAAGCTTAGCCGTAAAGCGCCAACAATGGATCACCTTTAAAACCCTCCCAAATGAACCGCCCACCCCCCTTGGACTGGAAAATCATTTGGTCAAGGACGATGAAAATTACAAGAATTATTAGAGCAGTGACAGCAACACTACCATGGAGGTTAATTTAGCTGAACTTGCAGACTCCGACTACAACGCCCATTTAGCCCTACTCTACATAATGGACTTTCTAGATATGGCCGGTGAATGTGTGCCAATTAGCGACCCTTACAATGTGGATTTAAAGCATGTATTATAGAATGTAAGTGAAGTCATTTATCACTTCAGTCCTCATGTCGATTGGGGGCTGATCCTAATAGCTAAACAAATACAATCATCTCACCGTGATGGATGGAGCCATAAACAGCAGAAGCATCCGACAGTTGGTCGGTGGTTAAGAACAAATCTGCATGCAGTGTGCCTTTAATGTGCACATGCTGTAATAATGCTAGTGTGCTAATGTGTGCTGCTCTGACAGCTTTCATTGTCTTCATTTTCTCCTTTCCTTTGCGCAGGAGAAGCTGGAGCAGAGTCCCAAGCGGGACATCGAGGGCATGGGGGTAGCGGAGATTAAATACGGGGACTCGCTCTGCTTCATCATGCACGTAGCCACAGGGCTGTGGCTCTCCTACCAGGCACCCGATGTCAAATCTGCCCGTCTGGGTCCCCTCAAGAGACGAGTGAGCAGACACAAACACAAGCACACACACCAACAGTTTGTCTTTGGATGATATAGAAAAAAACCAAATGTAATAAATAAATGAGATACCTTGAAGCGGATAATTATAATGAGTTTGATTGAGTAAGGATGATTGTCTATTAGTTTGTATCTCTTCCTCCACTAAATATAAACCTTGTCCCTCAGCTACTGTGTCAGAAGTGATAGACGTTTGTGCAAGTGTGAAGATGTGCCCTGCATGTTAACAGAGCCAGATAGCCTGTAGAGACAGCACCTGTGTTCCAGACATAGTAGCTTGATGAAGGCCTAGGTACGGTGGCTGATAAGGGAAGTTGAGCTGTAACAGCCCCAACCATTTCCTTAGGAATATGATGCAAATTCAGAAATTATGCTAATTGAAAAACACATGCTTAAGTCCAAAACAAAGAGGAGCGTTTCTGTTGTTGCATTTTTCTGGGACTTATGCACATATTTGGATACGCACAATGTCTGAGCGAGTAGCCTGTTTCCCCTTATGGTAATTATTTTGGCAGTTGCAGCATGATTGCCCCTGTTAGCTACTGCACTTAAGATATTATCATATAATGGCTCTCTCTTCCTTCCCTCTCTTTTACCATAAAAAACATTCAATGCTAATGTCTCACGCTCTGTCTTTTTCTACAATCTCAAGGCGTGCCTACACGCTGAAGGTCACATGGATGACGGGTTGACCCTACAGCGCTGTCAACACGAGGAGTCTCGCGCCGCACGAATCATCCGCAACACCACATTACTCTTTAACCGCTTCATCAGGTATGCTAAACATTTCAGTAACACTTACACTCCTCGTTGAGACATGCCAAGCGGTGACGTGATCACACAAACTGCCTAATTAAACCGAGTCATCGTCCACGTTTGTCTTGAGCCACTTTGAAAGGGCGATCAGCAAAATCTCCTGCTTCAAGTTACGTAAGCACCGCACTGATGTTTGTAGAGCATAATTAATAGGGATGATAAAACAAAGAGTCCCCAAATGCTCCGTATCAACAAATTAGCGGTGAAGCTTCAAAACGTAACATTTTAAAAAGCCTTGTGGACTCTCACACAGGCCACACAATCTTGATGTAACGTCCCTCCTGATTGTGAATGCACTCAGTAGAGAGTTCAGCTCCAGGGCTGTGAGTTTTGACTGAGTGGGGTGCCAAAGCCCCAGACAGCTCACTCAGTGATCCACTCATGCGTTTCCAAAATGGCAAACATTGCAAGCCCCGTCTCGGCTACGCAAGGCCAGTTATGAAAAAAAAACAAGCTGTGGAGCACGTAAGTGGATGCTTCTACTACCCTTATTTATTATCAAACGGCCTGCTGTCCCCCTGGGTCGGGCTCAGGGCCCATCACACTGGGAACATGTGAGAGTCTGTCTGCTTCCCCCGTGGCTGTGACACACACACATCTCCCCGCTCCCCTCCCACGCTTACGACAGGAGCTATTTTTAGCACTCCAGCGGAAATCAGCATTTCAGCATGGATGAACCTGTGGGCTAAACATTGTGTTAGTCATCACAGCCTCTCCTTAAGTCTGCTCAGCTGCTCCATTAGAGCATCTTTACCAGGAGGTTGATGCATTTGTGATGAATGGGAGTCATTTAAAAGCTAAACTTGAACACAAGCGTCACAATTCTGTCGTCTTTCTGAATGAGGCTTTTTTTTTTTTGTGATTGTGACTGTGCCTTTTCTGTCTCCCCCCTCACAGAGACCTAGATTGTCTGGGTGTTAAGAATAGAGCACTGGTTGCGCTGCCGGTCGAGGAGGTGCTCCAAACCCTCAATGACCTCATCGCGTATTTCCAGCTCCCTGATGCTGAGCTGGAGCACGAGGAGAGGCAGATCAAGCTGCGCTCGCTCAAGAACCGGCAGAACCTTTTCAAACAGGAAGTAAGTTTCATCAACGAGGGAGTCAAATGAAGCATCAATTAATGATATGGGGAGCTGTTCTGCAGTGCAGCAAAATATGAACTCCCTCCACCCATCAGAGTTAAGATTTGGACTTCTGATTGAGGGAAATTATTGTAAGTGACTCCACGCATGAGAGAGCAGAGAGAAAACGTGCAGAAGACAAAGTATGAGAAAGGCCAAAGGGATTGATTCTTTGTGGTGTGTTCCAATGCCATCTTGTATTCGGAGGCACTGCTTTTGGAGGCGTCAGCAGTTTTGGTGTTATAAGTTTTCCCGTAGCTGGCACGAGTGCACTGAAGCTTTCTGCTAAACCTCTAGGACCTAAATTGCTTTCATCAATTACAAAATGTCAGCTGCTTCACTGAGTGGGCCTATGATGTCAACTATTAAAACTCCCCCCTACTCACCAGACTACAGTGGGTTTCCTCAAGTCAACATAGACAAGTGAAAATTAACCAAATCAAAAAGCAAGTTGTCAAATCATGCATATTTTAGCTTTTCATCTTCTACCCTATTCATCTGGCTCCCTATTATAATGCTCCTAAACAGCCTGTATCTGTACCACCTCTGATATATTTCACACAGAAGGTCAATTTGTCACCACAGGCAGCTGACTCATGAGTTTTCCCAGCATCATAACTCATCAGCAATTTCCATTTTTGTCTGTTTTACTCCCTCTCTTTAGCATATCTGATCATCAGAGCTATTTCTGTGTGGAATAAATCACCATGATTCAACCACCACAGGGCTGCGTTCAAGACCGTCACATAATTGACAGTCTAATTGAATTGTTATTTACTGCTTTATATCTGGTTCAAGTCCAGTGTGGTTCAAGTGTATGTTGCAGAGGAGGCCAGAAATCTTGGAGTGGTCTTCCTCTCTAGTCTCTCATTTAGTACTAAGGTGTCCAAAGCGGTGCAGGCGTGTTCATTTACAGCAGTAGACTCATTTCTAAGGTTAGACCATTCCTTTCTATTTTAGGAAAGGTTGTTCAAACATTCATCCTCTTCAGATTTTATTGTAACTCACTGTATTATGGAATTGATAAAGAAAACATCCATGTAATCTGATTATTAACTAGCATTCTTACTAATCACCCAGCTGTGTTAAATACTTGATTCTGATTGGACAAAACCCTGTAACAACGGTAATTAATTCTTAATAGCAAGAATGCCTTCAGGGACTACCGGATCACACACATCATATCAAATCAATTGATGGAAAGGGGCCGACACATTCACATATGTTATGATTTCACCTCTCCCTGTTGACAATGTGGCAGAAATGCTAGTTTCCGATAGCATCGCTGAGGATACTTTTATTACTGCTCTCAATTTATTTAGAGAGCACAAAACTATAGAGTCATGGGTAATAGCTGACCAATCACCAGCAGTGAAAAGAAGATGAGAGTAGGAAAAAGCAACAAATGTAATGATGGATGTCAAAACCTGCAAAGAGCTGAATGAAAGAGAAGTTGTTCAAACTGAAGAAAACAGACACAAAGTTTGTTTTTAGCGTCACTTAAGAATGAGCAGGATTGTGTAAAGTGAGTGGGTGGTTATCAGGCTCTTATCTCATCCTGTCAGGATTTTATTACGCATAACTACCCACTCACTATACATTATCCCTTACACGCTGCTGCTCAGTTTTTAACTTGTTTCAAAAGAAACAAGCACATCAGTTACACGCTTTCTGACCTTCACTAGGTACCACTTACTTTTAGAATTGATCTTAAGACATTATTGCTTGATTGTAAAGCTCCACAAGATTGATGTTTTTAGTTCATCTGGCAGGATTCTTCTGATCACTCCTGAATCTTGACTTGTGACCGAAGGTGATCGGACCCCTCAGATTTGGAAAAATCCCTGCAAGACAATCTCAGATTGGGCAAAGAATGTGTCCACTTTTAATTTGTTGCTTTAATCTAAGGGCTTTCGCTTAACTTGTGTGCTCTTTTAATTACTTTATTACTTTCAGGTTTATCTTATTATGATTTTTTTACGTCTTCATTTAATTTTGTTTTTGTGCTTTTACCCCATGTGCTTATAATAATAATAATAATAATTTTATTTGTAGAGCACTTTTCAAAACCAGGTTACAAAGTGCTTTACATGGGCAGCAAAATAAAACAGGCAGATCATAAAAACACACAAGTCAAGATAAAGAAATAAAACATATTTTAAAAGACATAAAATTCCCCTAAAAGAACTCTAAAGGAAATAAATTTAAAATATATTTCTTAAGATGGTTAAAATAAAATAAAGTCAAATAAAATTCAGATAAAATCCTGGAAGGCTCTGCGATAAAAGTATGTTTTAAGAGGGGATTTAAAAGAGCTCACTGACTCAGCAGACCTGGTCTCTGTTAAATGTATGGCACCTTGTAACACTGGTTTTGAAAGGTGCATTATAAATAAAAGTAAACTTTTTGTAATTATCGCTATTACTATAATTGTATACCACTCAAAGAGTTCATCAAATACAGTTGTCATACTAATTCATGCTTTTAGTTAATGCTTCATGTACTTAATTCAGGATGTGTGTGTATGCGGTCATGTTGTGTTTATTAGTTGTATCACTGTGTGTGTCTTAGGGCATGCTGACTCTGGTTTCCAACTGTATCGACCGTCTGAACGTCTACAACAGTGCTGCACACTTTGGCGAATGTGCTGGATCAGAGGCCGGAGCAGCCTGGAAAGACATCCTCAATCTGTTATATGAGCTGCTGGGTAAGACACTGCAACAACACATACACACACATACCCACACACACGTTATTGTTTAGGTACATACACACAACAGAGTACTGTAATCCCTCACACAGAAGAGAGTTTCTGCTCTGAGATAAAGTGTGGATGATATTTAAAGAGCCATGAACAGACTCATTGCGGAGAGCTGAATTCTGAGGTTGCCAGAATTCAACAGAGACATGTGCACAGAGACACACAGCACAAATACAATAAATACCCCCATAGATACACACACGCTCACATTGTTTGAGAAAGACTCAGCGGCATGTGGCGCACTGCTTACAAGAGGGTTTCTTGGTCTTAGCGATGTGCTTCCAGGGCATCAGCCATTGGCCAGATTGCTTTTTCATGCAAATGTCATCTCATCATTGTCTTTTTTTTCTTTCTATCTAATGCTGTGTTTACTGTTACTGCGCTCTACCAAAGCACAATGTCATCAGTCTCTTTATATCACTTTAACCTTTCCCTTTGCCAGCATATGCTCTGTCAGATATGGACGTATCTCCCTGACATGATCTGGCAGGGGAAATATATGCATTTTTTTACTCCCCCTCTCTGTCTGCAATCCTGCTGTCCTCTTCTGTATCTACTAAATGCCACGTCTGGCTGGAGTCACATGCATTTGTTAGTATAGCAGTTGCCAGCAGTAATGATTTTCTCCCTGTTTTGGATAAGTCACATTCCCAAAAGGAGAGTGTTTGTAGTCCACATGTGAAGGTTATCCTCCACCCTGCCCCTTTGAAGCCCCTCTCCCTTCCAAGTCTGTCCTTCACATCCTTATTTACACTGATACCACCTCCTGGCTTATATTAGTGTTCCACACACGTTCCTCTCTTCTCCTGTTCCCTCCTCCACCCACCTGCTCCGGCGCAGCGCTAAGTGGATTTGGGATACCGCCCTCTTTTCTTCCCCGTCTTGACTGCGTTTTGTGACCCTGCCTTTTTTTTTTTGTAGCTAGGACATATGTGGGTGTGTCTATCCCTGTGTGTTTATGTCTTATCTCCTCCCCCTCCCTCTATCTTAGGCATCTTCCAAATTAACATGTATCAGAGTGTCCAAGCAGAACCTCTCTCCTCCCCCCACTTAGGGCACGCAAACAAGGTGTATTCAAAAATGTACACTGCCAGGGATCCATTGCACCGCTTCTGACAAAAAAAAACCTCTCTTTTAAAAATGAATAATTGATTAATTGCACATTTTTGCTCTCACCTGCAGCTGCGTTGATCAGAGGGAACAGAAATAACTGCACCCAGTTTTCCAACAACTTGGACTGGCTGGTTAGCAAACTGGAGAGACTGGAGTCTTCTTCAGGTATGCTCATTATCATTCTAACACATTCTTATCCTGCAGTGAAAAAGTCAATTCTCTCCTTCTAAGAGACATCTCTTTCTTCAGTGGCAGTGCTCAAAAGTCTGACTTATAAAAGATGCAAAAAGTTAACACAGCTTGCTTTGAAATTGTATAGCTGCCCCTTTTTTATGTACAGTATGGTAAAGGTTTTAGCTACAGCACTGAGTGTTTCTGTTGATCCGGGCAGGACTGGATGTGTCTTTGACAGGTGTCCTCTATGTGTGTGTGTGTGTGTGTGTGTGTGTGTGTGTGTGTGTGTGTGTGTGTGTGTGTGTGTGTCTTTCTCTTCGATGGGTGTTAACTAATTGATGAATCTGTGCAGGCATCCTGGAAGTTCTGCACTGCATTTTAATTGAGAGCCCCGAGGCCCTGAACATCATCCAGAGAGGACACATCAAGTCAATCATATCGCTGCTCTACAAGCACGGACGCAACCACAAGGTGAGCAGCCAGGGTACCTGTGCTAATGAGCATTACAATCTTTATGGTGATATAAAACATTGACACATCAGTGATTGACGCAAAGATAAAACTGAGAATGAACCCAAGAGTAAAATGTGTATCCATACATAAAGGAACTACAGCTCAGTGAGTGGAAACAACACATTAGAATTAAGTTGCTGACTTGCTGAGACCTGGAAAAGAATTATAGTCCCATGCATACATCTGCAAGCTAAGTAAATAGTTAAAACCAGAAGCCAATTTGCTTTTTTAGCCTAGCACAACAAATGGAAAGAGAGGGAAACGGTTAACCTTGATCTGTACAAAAGTATGTGCAACTTTGCTTTCAATGGTTACTACCTGGAATGTTCACTGGTTGCCTGGAAACAGCTTCTGGCCAAGAAAAAGTCCAGCATATGATGGGCCATTTTCAATCATACACTTATTGTTTTGTATTAAATAAACTAGAATTAACAAATTCACTTGTACGCTGCAAAGTTAGGGTGTTGTCAGCAAGGTTTTTATGAGAAGCCTTATAATGCACAATTTTGTGCATTTGTTCTGTTACAAAACCATTCTTACCCTGATCCTAGGGTTAGGGTTAGGGTTGTGATTAGGGTTAGGGTTATGATTAGGGTTATGATTAGGGTTAGGGTTATGCTTAGGGTTAGGGTTAGGGTTAGGGTTAGGATTAGGATTAGGGTTAGGGTTAGGATTAGGGTTAGGGTTAGGGTTAGGATTAGGGTTAGGGTTAGGATTAGGGTTAGGGTTAGGGTTATGATTAGGGTTAGGGTTAGGATTAGGGTTAGGATTAGGGTTAGGGTTAGGATTAGGGTTAGGGTTATGATTAGGGTTAGGGTTAGGGTTAGGGTTAGGGTTAGGGTTAGGATTAGGGTTAGGGTTAGGATTAGGGTTAGGGTTAGGGTTAGGATTAGGGTTAGGGTTAGGGTTAGGATTAGGGTTAGGGTTAGGGTTAGGATTAGGGTTAGGGTTAGGGTTATGATTAGGGTTAGGGTTAGGGTTAGGGTTAGGATTAGGGTTAGGGTTAGGGTTAGGATTAGGGTGGTTAGGGTTAGGGTTAGGGTTAGGATTAGGGTTAGGGTTAGGATTAGGGTTAGGGTTATGATTAGGGTTAGGGTTAGGGTTAGGGTTAGGGTTAGGATTAGGATTAGGATTAGGGTTAGGGTTAGGGTTAGGATTAGGGTTAGGGTTAGGATTAGGGTTAGGGTTATGATTAGGATTAGGATTAGGGTTAGGGTTAGGGTTAGGATTAGGGTTAGGGTTAGGATTAGGGTTAGGGTTATGATTAGGATTAGGGTTAGGGTTAGGGTTAGGATTAGGATTAGGATTAGGGTTAGGGTTAGGATTAGGATGAGGGTTAGGGTTAGGGTTAGGATTAGGGTTAGGGTTATGATTAGGATTAGGGTTAGGGTTAGGGTTAGGGTTAGGATTAGGGGTAGGGTTAAGGTTAGGGTTAGGGTTAGGGTTAGGGTTAGGATTAGGGTTAGGGTTAGGGTTAGAACCACAACTAAATTTAAGCAAACAGAACCCGAACCAAATTCAGGCAAACAGAACCAGAACCAAACTCAAGCAAACAAAACCCGAACCAAACTCAAGCAAACCCAACCAGAACCGAACCAGACCGGAACCAGAACCGAACCGAACCAAACCGTACCAGAACCGTACCAGAACCGTACCAGAACAAAACCGAACCAGAACCGTGCCAGAAGCGAACCGAACCAGAACCAAACTCAAGCAAACAGAACAAGAATCAAACTCAAGCAAACCCAACCAGAACCGAACCAGACCCGAACCAGAACCGTACCAGAACTGAACCAGAACCGAACCAGAACCGAAACAACCCGAACCAGAACCGAACCAGAACCGTACCGGAACCGCACCAGAACCGTACCAGAACCGAACCAGAACCGAACCGAACCAGAACCGAACTCAAGCAAACAGAACCAGAACCAGAACCAAACTCAAGCGAACAGAACCAGAACCAAACTCAAGCAAACCGAACCAGAACCGAACCAGACCCGAACCAGACCCGAACCAGAACCGAACCAGAACCATACCAGAACCGAACCAGAACCGAACCAGAACCGCACCAGAACCGAACCAGAACAAAACCGAACCAGAACTGAACCAGAACCGAACCAGAACCGAACCAGAACCGTACCAGAACCGCACCAGAACCGAACCAGAACAAAACCGAACCAGAACCGAACCAGAGCCGAACCAGAACCGAGCCAAACTCAAGCAAACAGAACCAGAACCAGAACCAAACTCAAGTGAACAGAACCAGAACCAGAACCAAACTCAAGCAAACAGAACTAGAACCAACTAAAGTAAACAGAACCAGAACCAGAACAAAACTTGAGCAAACAGAACTAGAACCAACTAAAGTAAACAGAAACAGAATCAGAACAAAACTTGAGCAAACAGAACCATAACCAAACTCAAGTAAACAGAACCAGAACCAAACTCAAGCAAACATTATTAATGTCCTCAGGTTGGCATTGAGAAAAATCCGATGATTGGGTTAGGGTTAGGGTTAACTTGTGATGACTTCTTCAATATGAACCTGAAAAGAATAAACAATTTTACCTGAATTAATTACATTTGTTACAATGACATCATGATACAGATTTGTGAAAAGTAAAAATGCAAGCTTTGTTGGATCTGTTCCCAAGACGAGAAGAAGTGCTTGATTGTTTAATGGAGGTATGATTGATAATTTCTGATGCACTCCAAGAAGTCAAGAAATCTCACTGCTGATTGTGCTTTGTGACATATTTACAAGTAAATCTGTCGCTAAAGTTAAAATGTTTTGGTCTAGAATGATTGTTAGCTCCACTTGCTTGCAGATATCTGTTTATGGAGATACATTTATTTTCAGATTACCTCTGATGGGAGCTAGAATGTAATTACCGTAGATTACTTTCTGCCTGCTTTTGCTCTCTTTGGATTGCTTTTCATGTAAACACTAAAGCGCGCTGACACACGATTAGTCAGTACTACCCAGACTGTAAACATAATACAAACTGAAATCAGGACACATCCTTAATCTCCAATCCAGACCCCCTCAGATACAGTTTCTACACTTTATGTACAATGTAGTAACTGTAAACGGACATTACTGTTTATGTTCTGGTAAGCTAACCCACAGCTGACTCTGTCTACACTTTCCACTGACATGTCAATTCTCTCTTTTCACCTTACTGATGTCAAGAAAGCAAATAAGTATATTTCCCAAAGTGTTGAACTATTCTTGGAAGCACTCTAAAATAACATTCAAAACTTGTGTTCAAGCAAAACTACCCCACAGCAGGCTGAAATGGAAGTGAACTCAACTGGAAGTGCCTGTTTCTCTTGCATGCAGTCATCCCCAGCTCTTTCCTTATTAGGCTCACCAAAATGCTTCATTGGATGCACATTCATTTCCATAACAGTTCCCTTTGGGCTGCTTTGTCACCACGTCCTCTGTTTAGCTACTAATTCATTGTGTTTACCTTCTACCAGCACACAAACTTCTTACCTTCTTTTCTGAACCCTCTTTGACGGAGGGTCCCTGTGGGTTTGGCTGCAGTGTGTCCCCATCATGAATCAATCAGTTTAACAGTGAAAAGAGATCAGGAGTGGGCAGTCAGCTGCACCGAGACATAAATCAGCCAGAATGTATCATTTGCTGTGAAGGCAGGAGAAAAAGAGCCAACCATAAAGAATGGCTACTCTGGGCTGTCACCTTTGGCAAAGCTTCCTAGCTCATTTAATTTCTCTGCTTTGTTAAGCATCAAAAGGGATTTTATTGGACATGTTTTGCCCCCTATAAGCATCTTTGGCAATTATGCAGCGGTTGCATGCAATGAGTTTGTCCCTAGAGCAGCAACCTGGACAAAGATAATAAGTCATTACTGGAAGGTATGGATTCATTTCAGGGGTTTAATTGGGACAATGAGGTCAGTGTGTAATCAGTTGTTGTATCAATGTTGAGCTCTCTCTTGACTCACAGCTTTGATTTTCCCCCTTTGTCACCTCCACTTTCTCTCTTTCAGATCCTGGATGTCCTCTGCTCGCTGTGTGTGTGTAACGGAGTTGCTGTGAGAACCAATCAGAACCTGATCTGTGATCACTTGCTTCCCAAGAGAGATTTGCTGCTGCAAACACAGCTGGTCAATGACGTTCAGAGGTCAGCAATCCATCAATGATGTTTGTGTTTTTGTTAAACTACAGTGTGGAACAACATTAAAGGTACTCTGAGGGCCTTCTGAGTGGTGCTGATGTTGGTGCTCCCTGCAGATGAAGAATTACAGTCTACCTCCTTGCTGATCTTTTCATGTGCTCACGGAAGTGATGCTGTCTCTCATTTTGCTGTCTTCTTAGCCTTGGTTGCTGGTATTTTGTTTTCTTATTCATTCATAATCTGCCGTTACAGTGGACCTTAGGATGATGTTGTGGTTAGGGCTGTCAAACTATTATTTTTTAATACCCATCAATAACTGTATCTCAGTAGTTAATTGCCATTAATCCCAATTGAACTATGTGTAAAATTCCACTATTTGTGGATTCTTCATTTGGGAATCAAATGGATGCAATGCAGTGTACTATATGATCTTGCCTTTTATATTTGACTGCTACACCAATGTGTTCTGAAACCATTTCCTAGAGTCAAGTAGTAGCTCATTTGTGAAAGGGGCTGTAGAGGCACGTGTATTACAGTCATTGTGAAGTGCTTTTACGAAGGAAATTGTGGCCTTATTTGTTATTCTGTGTTTAAAGTCCTGGCCTGTGTGTCAACTGAGTGACACAAGGAATTCCGATAATGCTTGGTTTGTATGATAGTTTCTTCTGAAGTTATTTGTTCGGGCCACTTTTAAACCAGTGAGTGACTGAATTTAATTTCAGCTCTAAAACTTTAAGTATATGCTAGCTAACATTGGCTATGCAAGCTGGGTAGCTGTTAACTCACATGTAGCTAAGCAGCAGCTGACATCTATGCATGAAATTGTTTGGTGCAGTTTGAATTTAGTGACGTATAAATCTCTACTTAAATCTCATGTTACAGCCAGTCTTAGTTTGAATTTCACTTGCTTTGGAACACCTACAAACACAACTGGACAACTGAAAACTCAAGTATGTCTTGGTCTTTGAACCTCGTATTCTTTCATGTCATCCTTAAGCTATTAGTGTTTCGTATTTTACAATAAAAAAAGTATGTTGTTATGTTGGGGTCATTTTAGCACAACTCCCATCTCTGAAATCTCTCTAGAACATTGTCTTACACTAGTTCAGTGATCTGCTTTGCTCTGCCTTGTTCCCTAAAATGAGCACTTTAAGGAACTTTCCAAACCAAATATTTAAAAGCAAATTTAATTATCTGGTCCTAAGGGCTGAGAATCTCATTATTTTTTAAGGGAAAAAACATCCCAAATGAACATGATCATATCTGATATGTTCCTCGGGGGGATAACTAATGATTTCTTGTTTTACTTCTTTGTCAGTATGAGACCCAACATCTTCCTTGGGGTGAGTGAGGGTTCTGCTCAGTACAAGAAGTGGTACTATGAGCTGATGATTGACCAGGTGGACCACTTTGTGACCAGCGAGCCATCACACCTGAGGTTGGGCTGGGCCAACACCAAAGGCTACGCTCCTTACCCTGGAGGAGGAGAGGGGTGGGGGGGTAATGGAGTGGGAGACGACCTCTACTCGTTTGGTTTTGATGGACTTCACCTCTGGTCAGGTCAGTGGGAGGAAAAAAACGGTGCATGTGTTGCTCAGAGACTTTATAAAAGATAGATGAGGAGACAGCTACCTGAAAGTGAAACCAAAGATTTAGAGCTTCCTTTACTGCAGGTCAGAAAACCCACCTCCTCCATGTTAACAGATGGGACATGGGTCAGACTCTAAAGATTAAAATAGAAATCAACACCATTTTTCTTAAAAATTGTTTCTGTCATTACAAATCCATCTTTTCATGCAGATTTATTTGCAAGCATTCATTCATTTTGAAATATTTATTTTTAATTGTTTATTTATTTATAATGTCAAGATTGTTGTCAAATGCAGCCTCTGTTCCCTGGATTAGCAGAGTAGTGGAGGAATGGGGAGAGTGATCATTAAACTTTGTCCACCTCATAAGATACAAAATGCTGTGTTCTTTGCCTTCGTAAAGGACCTTCGTTTTTATTAGTAAGTTAAATATATGTTACTGTCAGTGAAAAGGGCGGCACGTCAATACTGTGTATCTAAGAGCCGGTGCCTACTGCGCAGACTCAAATGGCTTCAAATGTGCAAGATGTCAGCACCTACAGTGGTGGGTTGTTTTGGCTTCGTTTTTGTAGAGGGGAGGAGTTCTGTCATCTGTCTTTGTATAAAGCCAATCGTGTAACCCAGCTCATATCTTAATAAGATAATCTAATAAAGATGAGTGCTAACCCTGGGCTACAGCCAGGTTGTGTCTAGACGGAACCAGCACCCTGCAGGGACCATCTCCTTGCCCAGAGTGTGTGTGTGTGTGATTATGAGTGCATGTTTGTGTGTTGAATCCTGTGTGTGTGAGAGACATGATCTGTGCCAGCATCACTCATTGGCTCATATTTCACAGAACCGCGTGTGTGTGTCTGTGTGTGTGTATGTGTGTGCGTTTGTTCCAAACAGGTCGCATCCCGCGGGCAGTAGCGTCCATGAACCAGCACATCCTGACCTCAGAGGATGTGGTGAGCTGTTGTCTGGATCTCGGAGCTCCCAGCATCTCTTTCAGGATCAACGGACAGCCGGTCCAGGGCATGTTTGAAAATTTCAACACAGACGGGCTCTTCTTCCCCGTCGTCAGCTTCTCCGCAGGGGTCAAGTGAGTGTTGATTTGTTACTCGTCCGTGTTGTCGGAGAGGAAACTCACTCCGTGATAGATGTGCTGGGAGAGAGCACAGAGAGATGAGACGGACTCACCAAAGCCAAAAGAAATATAAACACATATATGCTTCACACCGACACTCACACAAACACTGTCGGCTTGAAATCAATCTAATCCACCTCCTCTTACTGGTCCAAATTCATTAATCCTCAAGGCCCTGAGATTGGACACAGGTGAAATAGGCTGGCTTTATACTCTTCTCTGTTGCCATGGTGACCACAGATAGTGTGATTGACAAGACTTTAAAATGGAATTTCAAGCTCCGGTAGTTTCTCCATGATTCAGTGATTGACTCTGACTTTGTAGAGCAAAGCTGCGTTTTGCATTAACAGCTTTTACTTTCTGAAGCCCGGAGACACTCCACGCAGAGAGTCTGATTTTATTCAGTCATGTTTGCTTCTTCAAAGTGAGTTCAGTCTTCATTGCTTGATGAAAATGAATTCTAAAAAGTAATACCGTACCTGATGAGGTTTGAGCAGTGGAACAGGACCTGGGAGTAGCAGCAGAAAATATTGTTCTGTATGAGGATCAGGGTCAACTGAGCCGCATGTCATTCTGTATCAGCTCAGAGACTCAAACGTCCTGAGTTCATTTAAGTTTTGTGGCTCCTAGTTTCATACTTGAACTGTGACCAAAGCCATGCTAGCAGCTTGGAGGTTAGCTCAATGCTAATGCCTGCTTGTTGACATGGTCCACCCCACCACTATCATCTCTCTCTCTCTATTCATCTCCTCTATCCCTCTTTCCAACCCCAACTCGGTTGAGGCTAATGGCTGTCCAACATGAGTCTGGTTCTGCTCAAGGTTTCTGCCTATTAAAAGGAAGTTTGTCCTTGCCGCTGTAACTAGTTAAATGCTGCAAACATAGACTGTATAAATAATAGACGTAGTATCAGTGACGTCAACCGTCTGTTCCTGAGCTCTGTTTTGAAGCCAATCGTCTGCGGGAGCCATATTGGTAATGCTGAACTCAACCAAACTAAGTGTGAGGTAAAGAGGCGGGATTTGAGCCTCCAAGCCAACAGCTACAGTGTTCCCGCCTGTCAGTCAAGTCAGTCATGTCATGTTCTAAAAAAAGTTCACCCCCCCGTACAGTGTGTGCCAACAGAGAAACTAGCTACTCAGACCCAAGCCGTTTTTTGAACCAGGCTGTAAACATGTTTATTATTGCTGCAAAGATCGGCTTTTTTGAATTGCCTCAAGCGGATTCTCGATGAATTGCAGTTTATAACACTTCTGCATGGGCTTCATGTTTTGAGACCGGAGGTTACTGCTTGGCTGCAAAGTGCTCTGTTCAGGTTGATTAAGATGAGATCACACTGAGTCCTGTCTGTAAGATGCAACTGGATCTTCTCCTGGCTTGATGTTGGGTCTTCGTTAATAATTTAACATAGAGTAAAGTCTAGACCTGCTCTGTTTGTAAAGACTCTTCAGATAATATTTATTGTGATTTGGGGCTGTATAGATAAGGATTGATTGATTGATTGATTGATTGATTGATTGGTTGATTGATTGATTGATTGATTGATTGATTGATTGATTGATTGATTGATTGATTGATTGTCTGACTGACTGACTGACTGACTGACTGACTGACTGACTGACTGATTGATTGATTGATTGATTGATTGATTGATTGATTGATTGATTGATTGATTGATTGATTGATTGATTGATTGTTGATTGATTGATTGATTGATTGGTTGATTGATGGATGATCCAGTGAAAATGCTGCCATGCTTCACCTTACCAGGTTTAATGTTTCTTTGTGTCTTGGATTAGTGTTGAAAATCTGTATTTGCAGAATATTTCTGTAAAGTTTAAAGAAAGTGTAATCTACTTCTCAGCCCATTATGGCATCCTGAAAATGCTTTCCTGTCTTGAGATACAGAAAGACAATTTAGCTAGCTCTCGCTGAGTCACCATCTTTCATGGCAGCAATCTAACAGCCTAATAAAACCTAATTAAGTCCTTTTACACCACAGGGACTTTCATTCGTTTTTTCAAAAGACACCAAGGGTGATCAATGTGATGTTATTGTCATTCATATCACATTTGCAGAACAGGCCTACTGTTGGCTATGATTCATATGATTTCATTAAGTCATTGCTGCTTCACTCTTTACGGCTTTGTCATGGGGACATTCTGACTTTACGAAACAATAGGAGGTGCTTACTCTTACATTGAAAATAGTTGTTTAAAAAAAAAGGTCTCTGAGGCCTTTTTGAGGCTGTGTTAATTGTACCTCACTAGAATGCAGATGAAGTATTGTTTTACAACTCATACTGTGCTCAGTTTACTGTGAAAAGCTGGAATATATCAGCAAATAAGACCAATTAGTCTTCTTTGAGTTCTGTCATGAGTGCTGGAGAATGTAGTCTCTGAACTACTGCTACATCACCTTGAAACTAACAATTATTTGAACCCTCTACAGTTTTGTTTCAGACGTCACTTTTCTGCAGAGTCAGATGCTTAAAACAAACCAGTCACTTTTAAGAGAGCTACCAACTCCTGATAAATTCCACCTCAAACTTGTACTCATACCTAACTTTGTAACTGTAGCTATGTCCCTGCTAAATGTGTGATCTGTAGTATCATGCTCTACCCAGTTTTTATTTCCTTTGTCTTTTCAACTTACCATTTTAATCTGTAAGTAATGCAAATCAGCACCCTCTATAGACCCTATCATTCTTACAAATACATAAATGGCACCTTATGCTTCCCATACACCTCTTCTCTTCTTCAACTCTTAAGCAATTTCCCTGCAATGTGATTGCTGATATCGTACAGCACGTCTATCTGTGTTATAGATGGTGTATCCAAATGTGTCTTTTAAAACTGTAAACAATTCTGACTATTACTTCACGTGCTTAATTAATTGCTAGTGATCCAAATGATCCACACACGCTAATAAAGCTGTTGTGTGCTTGTCTACCTCTAACATGAATTTTCCACAAACTAAAGAATAAGAAGTCACACAGAGAGAGCCCCTCTGTGTGACGACTGTGGTTCCAGTTATGACACCTCCGGCCTTGTTCTTGAATCTGACCCAGTGAACAGGGTGAGCATCTCGGTGGATTTAAACGTGCCAGAAGATGACAGCCACACATCTTGACTGCTCAATAATTGAGGCCTGCAGTTGCGTCATCACTACTACTTGAGCTGCTATTTTGGGCGGCCTCAGGAGAGCCTCTTCACAGTGATGGCCTGAGACTGTTTTTTTTTTTCCAGTCTCAGAGCTAAACTTGTCCCTGTTAGCGCAGAGGCTGGAACTGATTGAAAAGCAGAAAAGCAAGTTACTGTTGGTTGCATGGATGCTTTTAAATTTACTGTCTGCTTCTTTCATTAATAGCTGTGTGATTATCACTTATGATTGAATAAGCAATTTATTTTTACATACTCTTGAGCCCCAATTAATTAACTTTCTTCTAAGTGATTTTAAGTGCTTAGAGTACAAAATTAATCCAACACTTGGCACACATTTTATTTTGACAGGGTGCGTTTCCTGTTGGGCGGTAGACATGGTGACTTTAAGTTCCTGCCTCCATCGAGTTACGCTCCATGTTACGAAGCTCTGCTGCCAAAAGAGAAGATGAGGGTGGAGCCCGTGAAAGAGTACAAAAGAGATGTGGAGGGAGTGAGAGATCTGCTCGGTACTGCACAGTTCCTGTCTCAGGCATCCTTCATCCCCACACCTGTTGAGACCAGCCAGGTAAACCAACATCACAAAAGAGTGCTCTAATCCTCAGACTAGCTCATTGATCATGAAATCAGCTTGATGCTGCGCTACAAAAAGCAACTCAGTGATTAGATTTCCTGACCTTCTGGAATGTATCAGCAAAGATCGATCTGACCACTATTCAACAAACAATCTTTGAAAAGTTTATTTCTTCTCCTCTTTGGGACAGACCTGACAAAGCTGGCATTTTTACTTTAAGCATATCTTCATCATGATGTTATTTTGGCAAACTTAAGCCATTTTAATTACAAATAAATCACAAAACCATCTCTGTAGGGTTCTTACTACTGAAGTAAGTCAGAGGAAAGCCTTTGTACAACTGTTTACAGTGAAACTGAGACTTACCAGATACAGGTGCTCTTCCAGGTGATGTAATGAACTAAGAAATAACATATCTGGAAGGAAAAATCACACTCTAAAGTTGAACAATGCAGTACAAAGAAAAGGAAATCTAGTCATGAAGTTGTTTGTCACTAACCTACTTCAGTTTATGCCTCCCATCTTAAGAGGCATAAGCCATGGTAAGACAACAGCTGATTGGTTCTAAGCATGACTTGCTATCCTCTGGCTTACTTTTCTTATCCCCTTTTTCCTTAGATTATTATGCCACATCACTTGGAGAAGGTCCGAGACAAGCTTGCTGAGAACATCCATGAACTGTGGGGCATGAATAAAATTGAGCTTGGGTGGTCGTACGGCAAGGTGAGAAATATGCAGACTTTTCCTTTCCTCATACAATACAACAAAGTCAAAAAGCATAATCCATACATTTTGCCATTTTATTAGAAATAAAAGCCAGAAGTACACATTGTCTAAAGAAGTTTGAGTTAAGAGCAGATATACATTAGTTGTTAGCAATATTCAAAATTAACCATCAAAGGCCTGTACGTCATCTTGCTTTCTCTTTTATAATTTGCGGTTCACACCAAAAAGAGGGTAAGTGGAAAGAACACTTTCATTTTTCATGTTCAATGCTTTACATGCCATTCATTTAGTCGCTTCATTCCAGTTTGTTTGTAGGTAGCGGAGTCATTGTGTCTGTGTCTTCAGTATAAATCATGAATAACAAAGTAGTGTTTCATTAAAGGGCAGAACAGCATGTTTTAGCAGTGTCAGTGTGGTGGTAAACTAAAAAGAAAGTCTGTTTTTATTAGCTTGTGCCTATTTTTAACTTTCTTTAATGAAGCTTTTACGATACAATTGATCAATCAAATGTAATCCCTCTTTTCAAATTGCAGTTTTTCATGATGGGAAAAACACTCGTTCATTTTCTTGCTAAGAGTTCTATGTGAGGATCAATGCTACCCTGTTAGCTTAACTAAATTCATCACAGACTTGAAGCAGTAAAAACAGCTAACCTGGCTCCGTTCAGAGGTCAAAAATACAACCAGACCCCTGACTGTAAGCAGGGATCAAACAAATGAGAAACTAAGTGTTAATTAGTGTGCTGAAGATCCTCAGAAGGAGATGCTGAGAATGGAGTTGGGTAGCTCTTCCCCTGACTGTGCGGTGGTTAATATGAAAAGCCGAATAGTGGACAGGGGCGAGTTAGATGCTCACTTGTCTATGATGTTTTTGTTGTTGTTTACAGCTGAATTTGCAGCATATTTGCACCATGTATTTAGATCTGCTGTTCAATTTTAAACACATAGGCACAGAGTGATCTGCAATATTTATGACCATCAGTGGTCGGCTTTTTGATTACATTAGGAAACAGAAAACCACTTGCTTGTGTTGGTTCAGCAAATCTAATTGTATACAAATCACTGAAATATTTATTAATTGATTTTGCAAAACGGTGTAATAGATCACTGTTTGGCAAGTATGACTTTAATACAGCATGTTAATACGATCACACATTTAGCACTAAACCAAAGAAAGCATGCAGTGATTGGCTGTCAGCAAAACATTAAAACAGTGCTGTTTCTCAACCTCCATTTGACTTGGACAGATTCAATAGAACTTGGACTGGTTTTACTTTGGTCAGCACCTGAAATATATCAAACACTGATTCACAGCCTGAATTGTTTCTGTACATTACTTCTGTGCATCAGTTTTAACATTTTAGAACAAGACAATCATATTTTGAGTTCAAGTTAAAGCTTTATTTTCCTACTATGGAATTAATTTGTCTTGTTTCTCACTTTATATAGCAGCTAAAGCAGAATATATGAACATACTGTGCGCCTAAGCCCAGCTGAACACTTTGATTTGGGTTGTAGTGAAGAAATTTTGGTCTCAGGAAATGATATTAACGAAGCAGAGGTCATGCTGGGCTCAGATTGAAGCTCATTAACTCAGAAAGATTTTCATATTTAAATAAGGCATTGATATCAGCCCTGAACCACTTCAAATAATCCTTCTTTTCTGCATGAGGAGTTGCTGAGCACTCAATATTTTGTCTTTGTCGACAAAACTTAAAAATGTAGTAGCAGGGAGTACCAGAACCTATATGTGCTGCTTTGCTCGTGTTTCAGGGTAGAACATGCCAAATTTCATACTTTTATAACTGCTGATTGAAATTGTACTACTTCATTTGTGAATGCACCGTATCTTAACAAAATCAGCTTTCAGAAAAGGAGTTTTTACACCCCTTGAGACTAAATAGCCACAGCTTCAGAGTGCTTGTCACCAGCTTTTGATGGCCCAAGGTGTGAGCTAACTGGAGAGAAGAGTGAAGAGAATGTAGCAGAAAATATCCTGTGGGTTGAACCTATGATTCATAGTTCACGCTTCTGAGCAGAACTCTCAACAAGAAAATTAATAAGCGTATTTCCCCTGATCGAACTATTACTTCAAAGTTAATTTGAAACATTGGTATGAGAAAACACAGGAGAGCTCAAGAAAATGATCGTATCAAAAAACTTAAATTGTAAGTTTTGCATTGTTTCACCAAATTCTTGAATCATTTATGTTATTAGACATGCAGTTTTTACTCTCAAGACACATTATAAAAAAATAATTTTCATGTGCAAAAGACTTGTGAATGACTTTCTGGTTTATTGCATGCTGCACTGGCTAAAGGATGATATCACAGTTAACTGTTTTGCCCTTGAAGAAGTAGATTTTAAAGCACAACAGTTTGGAACACAGCTCTTATGTCTATAATACAAACATACATACCAGATCCTACCTTTGATTTTATTATTATCATAATAGCCAGCTTCATACAAGCTTTTATCGCTGTTCAATGCTTCCATATAACAAACTTTAAATTGACCTGATTTTTGTCTCACTTCTAGAAGTTGTTCTTGCTCTCCCAGAGAGGGTCAGAGGCTCTGATAATGTGTCATGTAGCTCACGGTACATATTTGGATGTCATTACACTGTAGCTCAGTCTGTGCTATTCCTTGTTATTAATTACTGCAGCTTTCACAGTAGGTGTCATACAGATGAGGCATACACAGAGCTTCGTTTTATTGGACCCATCATTTCATAAAAATATCTTCTTTATTTGTCGTCTGTTCCACAAATGTAATTCGGTATGAGGAAGAGCTGCCAGAGAAATAGATTTCCTGTAGAGTTCTTGTACTATTCACAAAAGAGCTGGCTGGTGTTCATTGAACCCACACACACACACACATACACACACACACACACACACACACACACACACACACACACACACACACACACACACACACACACACACACACACACACACACACAGCTGCATATCTGTACACAGCCCTGCATGTTTTCTTGGTAAACATCCGCCATTGCCATGCCGCCCTCCTCTGAGCAGCATAGCCAAAGGGATTATTTGGCACAAGGTGCAGCCTCGAGAGACGACTCACACCTCTCACTTGGTATTCCAGTCGTGCACCTTTCTATCTCCCCCAAGAAAACATGCTCCCTTCTTCCTCTTTCATAACATGTTCACTAGAGTAGACTGTCTTATCACTGCAGCCTGTATTTACAGCACATCCCCTTCTCCTTGTTGGTGCACAGTGACACTGACTTACAAGGCTGTGTATTTCATATGCATATATTTAGAAAACTTTCCCACATGCATATAGAGTGACTGTGGAGCTAAGTTTCAGGCAATAAAGAGGAGTTGAAATATTATTTCTGTGACTCTTCTTTCTTCTTTGTAGATAAGGGATGATAATAAGCGGCAGCATCCGTGCCTGGTGGATTTCTCTAAGCTGCCAGAAACTGAAAAGAACTACAACCTGCAGATGTCAACAGAAACTATAAAGTATGTTGAGTATTATGAGCTGATTTTCTCCACTGTGCTTTAGTTTTTGAAAAGAAGAAGAGAGGCAGCGTGTGATGGAGCCAAAGAGACACAGATGGATTCATTACAGAGAAAAATGACAAAAGAATATTCTTTTTGTTTGTTATTTTAGAGCGTTGATAAAACCAAAGGTATGTTTTACTTAGGCTGATGAACTGTTAGCATTAACATGTGTACCCAGAGTGTGATTTCTACTAATATAGTTATATTAAATCTATAAATGTACTCTATGTTAGCATGTAGTTATAGGTTTTATGATGCATTTCTGTTCAGGCTTGGCTCTGTAATAATATCTTACTGCATTCAGTGACAGAGCAAAAAGAGGCGTACACTAAAATCTGTTTTCATAATAAGTAAACAGTTATAGTACAATTTAATTATTCTGTGGTAAAACACTTCAGATGCCTGATACACTCAAAAACTACCTGCTGCTCACCCACTTTTAGTCCAAATTTGAACTAACCAAACATTTTGGACCACATGGTTGAGTAACATTGGCAGCTAACGTTACCATTAGCTTGCTAACAGTAAAAAAGTTTGAACTTGTCCCAGTCTTCTCCCCAATGGTACTTCAACATACCACACATGTTGCGCTGCTCTTGCTTCACTTTGCTATAAAATCCATCTCAATTCATGACACTTCTTTAACAACCTGACAGGAACTGAATAAATGATTGGGGCTTCCTACTAAAAGACTAATAACTAAAAGACTACTCTCCTTCTTCAGAGTCAGAATGCAGCCTGTACTCGAGTCCAAGTCCATGTCCTCGTCATAAGTGTTTGACTCTGTCTTGAATCCCAGTCCTTGACTAGAGAATTACAACAGTGATTGAAGACAATTAAATATGGATTATTAACCTCCCAAAACAGGATGGAAATATTTTCACCTTTGAGTTTTTATCACTAGGTTTCTTGTCTCCAAGGATTTTTTTAAATACATCAGCGGCCATCAGCTAGTGTCTAAATAACAGAGGACAAACTCAAGGAATTAAAAATATGGAGCAAAGAGATAAGAAATCAAAAATAGATGCAGGCATGACCCTCAGTTCTGGGTTAAGAAACTCCTTTCTCCAGTGTTGCTCAACCAACTAAGTCTTCAAATCCCATTGTTAGAGCTCATCACAACCCTGTTCGTAAAGGTCCCAGTGAGACTTGTTACAAGTGCTTTACATCACTGTTCTTTTAATAATAGAGGAGAAAGTTGGAGTTTGGCGTGATTAATCTTGGTCTGGGGCTTTGGCAGACACATCGAGGTGACACTGATGGCTGTCAGGGGGACATCAAACTGTTTTTTACTCTCACTTTGTCCCCTCAGATAGTGTGAAAAAATGTTGTGAAAAGCACTTCACATCTGGTGCCTTTCCTCTGGGTGTTCTTGGCCTGTTTCTCCCAAAATATCAGGACATGCACAATTTAACCTACCACTATAACATTTGACCACTCTGAACCCCCTCTTTTGCTTTTAAATGTACAATCTAATCAGATATAATAATACTGACTGAGTTACACTGTTTTGTCTTATTTTACCCACTCTGTGTTGTTTTCCTCTTTCAGGACCCTGCTGGCGTTGGGCTGTCGTGTAGTTCAGGTCAATCCAAATGCTGAGAGCACCCTCAAAAAGTTAAAACTCCCCAAAAAGTAAGTGTGTGTGCTTATATGTACACTCTAAATTCCATTTTTACATGTTTACTTATCTACATGTAGTCAATTTAAGACTAGCCAGTGGTAATATACATGGTGTACTGGAATGATTTACTTCAGGCTTTAAGAAAGGGTAGAAAAATGAACCCTGAACCCTTTTTATTCTTGCATAACAGAAGACACGTGTGTTTGTTCCTTCCATAGCTACATGATGTCCAACGGTTACAAGCCAACTCCTCTGGACCTGTCTGACATCAAATTGACTCCAGGTCAGGAGCTGCTGGTGGACAAACTGGCAGAGAATGCACACAATGTGTGGGCCAAGGATCGCATCAAACAGGGCTGGACTTATGGCATTCAGCAGGTACATTCAATGTGTTCGTGTGTTCAAATTCCCTCAAGATAAATGTTTATCTGTAATTATCAACAAGTGAGGAGCTAGGAATTTTTTCCCCTTTCTGTTGTTTCAATCTTTGCTATTGTATTTTTGTACACGCTCAGTTTGTCCTTCATGCTCCATTAATGCCCTTTCCATACAGTCTACACTCTTCCAGTGCCCATGTCAGACAGTTTGTGTAGCCTGACATTTCTCAGCTCTACGCCATTATTCAGCATGCAGCAAGATGTTCTGCTCTAAAGGGTAACAAGACACAGAACATATTGTACCGAACACTCTGGAAACAGAATGTCTCCTCACATCTGTTGAAAGAACAAGTGCTAAAACTACACTCACTGACTGCTAGCTCTTTTTACCATGCCTGGTATCTTTTGGTGCTGTTGCCATAGACTAGATAAAGATCAGATATGGCAAATTAGTAGAATGCATGGTCAGAGGAGTTCTTAAAATTGGATGCTTTCTGTTTAGTTTTTTATTCAAAGGCGTTGAGACAAGACATCCATGGAGAAATAGTTTGAAGCATCCTGAAAAATGATCATTAAATTTGATAAATCTTAATTCAGAAAATGAGTGAAGGCTTGTCTATCTGCTAAAATTTTGCCAATACAGCATAAAACGTGTGTGTGGGGTTTTTTTTGTAAATGCTGGTCTAGGAGTGCATTTAGAGGTCTGAATAGAGAGGAGTAAGTCCCAAAATCCTCTTATGATTCAGAGTTAGCAGTAAATCAACATTTCAGGGAAAAAAACAAGTTCAGTTTGTCCTTGCACTGCGTACTCAACCAAAAGTTACACCTACGTGTCAATTTGAACAATTACATACAAGCAATTTGAAAGCATTTTACATCCATCACTCTACAATAACAGATTGAAAACTTCAGTTGACCTTTAGTTTGCTAATTAACTTACCTACCTACATTATTGTAAAGAGGGAAAGAGGTTGTGAAATTTGTAGAGCAAGAGTCATAGTTAATGGCATGCAACTGGTGAGGACTTAAGGATTAAGCCACGTAGTTTTTAATCATGCTCTATAGGAATCAGGGGAGGCTTTACACCTGACCAAACAAACTGCCTGTGATCTGCATAATCAGCACAAGATTTTAAATTAAGCTCCACAAATGGGTTTAACTGGTATTAATAAGATACTTGCATGGTTGTCCCCCAAACCCCAGCGGGAGTGCTGCCACAAGAAACGACACTGAGCAGATAGAAGAAGTGATAGACAGCAACAGCCCAACTGCAATTAAATAGCCAATTAATTATACTGGCCTAAACACTCTCCCTGTCCTCCTTACTGAGTATCTAAACTTACAACAAACTGGTTCAGTCACGCAGGTAAATCTCATCTCATTTGCAAACTTCACACAGCCCAGTTTCAAGGTAAAGTCACAACAAATTCAAGAACAAAAAGACAACTCCTGTGCAGAACCATGGCGATGTCATCATTAAATCTCTCATCATGTTGAAGCACAGATGCTTCAGGAGGGGGACTGTGGAAAAGTTTCAGTGAAAACAAACAGAGATATATATATATATCTATATCATCTATATAATACTCTTATATCACCGTCATATGACTAAGTGTGATAAAGTCGAAGAGATTTTTACCTGACCCTGCCTTTTCTCTAAGCTTAATAGAGCTGTATTGCAATTTGCCAGGCTTCAAAAACTGCAAATGTTAATGCTGAAGTTTAGCCACACAGCTCTGATGCAATGAGATTTAATACAAAAAAAAAAACATTAAAGCCTGTATTGTACCAGAACAATGGACGGACACATTTTTTCCCCTTATGAGATATCAGTGATAGATCCAGAGATTAGAAACTTTGCAATCTAACTTTGCTAAATGTAAGCTACTTTTTCTTAGTTCATGCTAGTTGTCTTAAAGGGGTTAACCTGTGTATTAGGCTTATTTTCACAGACATAATAAGATTAGAAAAAAGAGAAAACACAGGTATATATTGTTTATGTTATAACTATAACTAGAAAACAGTTCACTTAGCTTTACATAAAGACTAGAAGCAGGGGAACCTGCTGACTGGTCTTAATCCAAATGTCAACCTAACCTTTAATTGAAAGCTAACAGTCGGTGTCTTTTTTCTTTTTCTATATCTGTTTTTTAAGTTATGGCTTTTATTGAGTTTGATGTCACTTTACTGACATTTTGAACACATTGTTTGGTTAATGGGTTAACAGTAACAACAAAAAAAGATATGGTTTCAGTTTTATTTGACATTGTCACCCAGCAGAAAGAAGGAAAGCAGCTCAAAATATTTCAATTCAAAGAATCCCCAAAAAGTTTGTTCAGAACTGATGAAGCTTCAGAGGAGGGGTGAAATGTCCTCAAGACCCTCCACCAAGTCCAGTTGCCTTACAGATTAACTTTGAATTATCATGACTTCAAAGACATATTTTATTTTATTTTATTTTTTTTTATTTTTTTAGAGCAGTTTATGTATAGAAGAGGACAGGTTTGTCCCTTCCCCAACATATGAATGTAGAGTGTTGCACCAAGGTTCACATCATGGGGTCGTGGAAGTAGTGTTCCCTCTGATCCTTTTCCTTTTTCTGTTCAAGTTGTCCAGAGGGGACCACTGAGGGTATTGCTGATTATGGAGCCTTTTTAACTCATGGGCCTCAGCGAAATACTTGGCCTGCCCCTCTTCTCCCAGTGATTTCCACATCGTCCCCAGGTGCTCAGTCACTGCTGCACTCCCTCTTCCAGCTGTGTCAACCACAACTTTCGGTCTTTGTTCCTTCGTGAATATCATAAAGGCATTGAGAGGCTTCTTTATGTATGGCTTGTCTTTATCATGCAAGCTCTCACACTTCCTCTTCCTTGAGATGGAGGTGTTAAGAGGAGCAGCAGCAGACACAGGTGGAGGTGCATTAAACACTGGAACAGGATGCAGGTATTCCTGGAAGCCTCCAGAGATCCTCATTGGTGCCTTGTTGAATTGTTGTGGAGGAGCAGCAGCAGGCTGACTGGCAGCTGATGATACGGTAACATCATCTCCGGACCACTGATAGGGTAGGCACTGCTTATTGGCCTGGTTATAACCTGGTGCCATGTTAATGTCCTCCTCTCTTAGTGTTTCAAACACTGCGGCAGAATCTGCCAGTGCGCTTTCTATGTTAGACAGCTCAAGTGCTGATTCAAATAGGTCAAGATCATTCAACAGTCTTTCCTCAATTTCACTGGACCAATAACTGGTGCTTTGCTCAAACCCAGCATGGACCAAGGCAGGTGGAGGTGGAGATGAAAGTGAAGCGGGTGCAGGAGGTGGAAAATCTACACCCTGCATTAACTCATTGATGGCTCGCTCACTGGATAGAGTGTTTGTTGCACAAAGGTTTGGAGGCACATCAGATTGTGTCTGTGTGTGGCTGGGCTTCATCACATCTGGGGTCGTGGAAGTAGCGTTCCCTCTGATCCTTCTCCTTTTTCTGTTAAAGTTGTCCAGAGGGGACCACTGAGGGTATTGCTGATTATGGAGCCTTTTTAACTCATGGGCCTCAGCAAAATACTTGGCCTGCCCCTCTTCTCCCAGTGATTTCCACATCGTCCCCAGGTGCTCAGTCACTGCTGCACTCCCTCTTCCAGCTATGTCAACCACAACTTTCGGTCTTTGTTCCTTCGTGAATATCATAAAGGCATTGAGAGGCTTCTTTATGTATGGCTTGTCTTTATCATGCAAGCTCTCACACTTCCTCTTCCTTGAGATGGAGGTGTTAAGAGGAGCAGCCGCAGACACAGGTGGAGGTGCATTAAACACTGGAACAGGATGCAGGTATTCCTGGAAGCCTCCAGAGATCCTCATTGGTGCCTTGTTGAATTGTTGTGGAGGAGCAGCAGCAGGCTGATTGGCAGCTGATGATAAGGTAACATCATCTCCGGACCACTGATAGGGTAGGCACTGCTTATTGGCCTGGTTATAACCTGGTGCCATGTTAATGTCCTCCTCTCTTAGTGTTTCAAACACTGAGGCAGAATCTGCCAGTGTGCTTTCTATGTTAGACAGCTCAAGTGCTGATTCAAATAGGTCAAGATCATTCAACAGTCTTTCCTCAATTTCACTGGGCCAATAACTGGTGCTTTGCTCAAACCCAGCATGGACCAAGGCAGGTGGAGGCAGAGATGAAGGTGAAGCGGTGGGAGGTGGAAAATTTACACCCTGGATTAACTCATTGATGGCCAGCTCACTGGCTAGAGTGTTTGTTGCACCAAGGATTGGGGGCACATCAGATTGTGCTGATCCAAATAGGTCCTCCATATCACTGACCCAATTACCGAGCTCCACGGATTCAATCTCTTGGACCAGTTGGTCAAATGAATAACTGAACTCCATCTCGAAGGTAGACTTTGTTTTCTGTTTGCAATTCTCTCTCAGTACGACTGTGGCTCACTGGCTGAAGTCTAAAGCTGAAATGAGTTTAATTTGGTTTTCTGACTCTGGTATGAACCTTTGTAAAATGTTGCTATTGTTGTGTCATAGTTGCTAGTTATAGTTGTGACGTCATTTTCCGTTCCCTGGCAACTGCGCGCAACGAAGATGGAGATCAGGAAGTGATTTTCAGCAGTCTGTGCAGACCGGCTCATGGCTCAGACACATAAACACAAGAAAAATGACCACGGTTTGCGTTATTTACGGTTTCCCTAACTGATAAAACAGAGAAGAAGTGTTTATTGTGTCCAAAAGGGAATGGTTCTAAAGGAGGGGAAATACAAAACACTCTCTGAAAAAACGAGGAAATAGTGGATAGCAAACCTTCGTCTATGGTCAGGAGGAGCAGAGTCGGATTATGCCCGTGTGTGTGGTGACCTTTTTGGCCAGGGTAAGTTAAAGTAATGTATGTATGCTGTATATATGTCTATGTATAAGGAGCTAACTCCTTCCATACTTTGTAATGTTACGTTTTTCCCATCTTTGTTCTGCTGGAGTTTTTAACCATTAACGACCAGAGGTGGGTAGTAACGAGTTACATTTACTCCGTTACATGTACTTGAGTAGTATTTCAAAAAAATTTACTTCTGAGAGTATTTGTTTTGCAGAGTTATTTTTACTTCTACTCAAGTACATTTGTGTTAAAAAAATATGTACTTTTACTTCGTTACATTGGGCTGTCCAGTCGCTACTTTTACCGTTCCTTTTTTTCTTCATTTTATATTGTTTTATACTCAGACATCTCTCATACAGCGCTTTCTGATCAAGAGCTATAAATAGCCTCAACACTGAATGAACGGAGAAGTAGCTCCGCCCCCTCCTCCACCTACAGCTGGGGAGAGAGGCTGCGTTATACCTGCGACCCCTTTGGAGGAACATGTTTACCCCTGTACCCAACATCCAGACTCTCTCATAACTTCTAAATGACGGGGAGAAACAGTCACATTATGCGCTGCTTACTCTGTTCTATACGGTGGAGATCTCATGTCATGGTGAGTAATTAGTTAGGTAAGCTAAGGATCACACTGGTTAATAATAAATCTTAAAAAACATGTTATAGTTAGTTATCAGGTAAGCTAAGGATCATACTGGTTAATATTAAATCTTAAAAGCATGTTAGAAATGTTGGAAAGTAATCTAAAGTAACTTATAAGAGCAGTAAGGTAGCATGCTAATAAAAACAGCTGCTTCTGAAGCTCAACAGTCACCTCAGAGAGATTCTTCAGGACTGAGTTCATGGCCTTTTTAAACACTTCCAAGTTGTTTTAGCACTTTCATGTTATGTTTTTAAGTAAGATGTACTGAAAATAAGTTAAAGGTTAAAAGGGAAAGTTTGGAAGGCATAGATATATTTTTATTGTAATGTTGGAGTATTGATGGTTTGGAGTTCTGATGACATCTCAGACACAGTTTGAAGTTTCAGCCTGTTTTAAAAAATGAAAGTGGGTACATTAGTTTGTGCAAAGTGCAGCTCCTCTTTCTTTAATGTTTGAAAGTAAACCATGCCTAACAGCATTCATTTTGGCATTTTCCTATTTATGTCACTTTATTAAAGGCATTGTGCTCTTCACATTGTTATTAGGGTTTCCAATACAATACAATTTTATATATGATACTACTCACAAGTTATTTACTCTTACTCAAGTACTTATTTCTACGAGTACTCTTACTTCTACTTGAGTAACATCATTGTAAAGTAACAGTACCTTTACTTGAGTACTGTTTCGGTTTACTCTACCCACCTCTGTTAACGACAAACAATAGGTAGTAATTGGTAATGCTATCCAGAAAGCTGATTTAAGTTATTGTTTTACTTGCTGCAAACTACCGTTGACTGGACCGTTTAGAGTGATTAACCTGCGGTAAGTAAACAACGTTACCCGGGGAGTCCACAGGATGGACTCCCACGGCTGCGCAGCGTGTTTGCTCCGTCCGAGGGCTCGCGCCCTGGTCCATAGGACGCGTGCTGGGAGTGTAGCCCAGCTTAGAGCAGGCAGGATCAGCTGGGTCCAGCATACAGAGAACCACATACAAACAACAGGTTTCTGCTCATTTGGACAGTATTCCATTACTTTGGTGCTTTAATCATCACTGAGTATGCTGCAGAACTGTAAAGTTTCATTTTTGCAGGTTTAGATGAGTTTAATAATAATAATTTGGCTCTATTGTGTTGTCCTGTTACCTTCTGACACAGTTATCATCTTAAAGTCCTGTTGTATCAACCTGAATCACATAGATGTGGCTGTTTGTAGCTTACATCCATAATCAATGAGTATTTCTGATCTGTATGATCTTTAAACGGTCGGGAGTCTGTGCATGGTGTTTTATTTTGAGATTGGTGGATGTTGCATGCGATCCTCGTGCCTGACAGGTCGTTCTTTTCTGTGCATACTGCCGCGTGCTGGGCACGGGCTTCATTTGCTCGGTGGTGTAAAATCAAGTCTGGAGGACGAAGTAGTTAGTGATGTCAACAACAGACACATTTGGAAATAAGCTCGGGTCAGTTAAAAAATGTGAAGTCCTCATGAGAGGAGGATCTCTTCTGACATAATCCAGATTTTTTTTCCGTATCGCTGTCTTATTATGGTTTCTAGAGCAGCACTGTACGGGCTTTCCTCGGTTGCGTCCATTCTGAAATTTACTTCCTGACCCCCATTTGAATTCCACACGTCACTGGCATGACGTTATTGCAAACAACCCAAACTTCAGATTGTATACAAACTTGTCATAGTGATTTTCATGACAAGCAAATAAGCAAACAGACAATGTATTTGAGTTAAACACAAGGTGCTTTGAGAAAGGATGAGCACTCAGAGAAGACACCCAGCCGATTATGCCCTCTGATAAGTTTAGTCGCCAACAACATGGCTCCTCATGTCTCCAAAGACCAAGAGTGACAGGACAGATGTGCAGTGAGAGCCAGTGCACCAATAGGGTAATCAAGTGGGCACCTCCCTCCACTGATGTTTTGCTAAGTTAGGCCGCACACCTTGTAGAGGCTTGACAGTTAGCTCTGGCATTCCAGAGCAACCTCCCTCCATGCCAGCCCCCACTGTCGATCATGTCCACTAGCAGAAAGAATATTTTTCAAGTTTTTAATACTCTTATCAACATGGGAGTAGACAAATATGTTTGATTTATGCAAATATTTTTCTTCTATTATAGCAACATTTTAAATCAATGAAAAATAATGTCCAGGAAATTCTCCAGAATAACCTCAAAGGTACCGCATGCTCAAAAAATATATGCTGATGCTTCATGCTCAAATATATTTTCTTGATGCTCCAGCAGCTTAACACAAAACGATGGACCTAATGCGTCAAAACATCCTATCATTATACAACATCTACATTGCTCAGTTAGATTTTACATCACTCAAAGATCCTCTCTGGATGCTTTACGCTTTAATCTCACAACCTAATTTGTGTTTAGCTTCACATGGGGTAAAATAAAGAGCACTCTGACTAGTTTGCAATGGAGACGCCTGGATAACTTTAGTGGGGAGGAGGTGGGTTCTCTGCATCAGCTGTGTGCTTGGCTTAAAGTTGTGTTTGAGACTCAATGTACTACAGTGGTAACTCAATTTACACATACAGGTAGTGCAGATAGCTTTGGTCTTGTGGAGAGAACTATCAAGCTGAACTTGCCATTCACAAGATTTCAAAGATTCAAAAGACCTGTTTACTTATCCATTTCTACTCAAGAAGGTTTGTTTCTGCTCGCCAAACACAGTGTGACTGCTGCACCGCTTCATGATTTCCCACGGGACGGGCCGAGGGTCAAAATCGCAGAACATGCGTTTGTTATCGTGCGTCAAAAAATATTAGTGGTGTTAAAAGGAAAATGTGTTGACATGTCATCTGGTTCACTTTGACAATCCTAGGTTGCAGATAATCAAATCTGACTGTCTGTCTTTTCCTTCCTGCAGGATCTGAAGAGTAAGCGTAACCCTCGTCTGGTTCCCTACGCTCTGCTGGATGAGCGCACCAAGAAGTCCAACAGGGACAGCCTGCGGGAAGCTATCCGCACTCTGATTGGCTACGGATACAACATCGAGCCTTCTGACCAGGAAGGCGGTGAGTGTGACACAGCGATGTTCAAACAATACACTACATGACGATGAAAAATGTTATGCCCGGGCATATGTGAAGTAATTTCATGGTACAAATAAGAGATTTTGTTGCACATTTCCTTTCAGTCTAGTGTAATCAGGGACGAGCGTATGAAAAGATTGCCTTTAACCTCACCTCCTGACTGCTTTTGTAATAAATGGTTCTATTATTGATTTCTGTATTTCTGATGGTACGACTGTGTCTTCCATTCATCAGGACAAGTGGTTGAGCGGCTCAGCATTGACAAGATCCGCTTCTTTAGAGTGGAGAGGACACACGCAGTGAGGATTGGGAAATGGTACTTTGAATTCGAGGCTGTGACGGGAGGAGACATGAGAGTGGGCTGGGCCAGACCTGGATGTAAGCCGGATGTGGAGCTGGGCACGGATGAGCTTGCTTTTGTGTTTGATGGATACAGGGTAAGCTGTCAACCAAACTCTAAATCTGTTTTTAATTATAACAAAGTTTCATATGTTTCAGAAGAAATTATGTGCAAAACAAGAATTGAGAAAACATGACTTTAAATGGATTTTTTTTCCTAAGTGTTTACACCAATATCTGCTCCTGAGTGCTTCATTTCATTCTTTTCTAAAGGGTCATTGTCTGAACACGGGCAGCCGTTTGTTCGGGCGGTGCTGGCATGCCGGTGATGTTGTGGGCTGCATGATCAACATGGAGGACAAGTCCATGATCTTCACCCTCAACGGAGAGATCCTCATCACCACTAAGGGATCTGAGCTCTGCTTTACTGACTTTGAAACAGAGGATGGTGAGAAGATCTGTGAATTTGGATATTGCCAGGTTGGCGATAGAGCCAGAAACTTAAGGTCAAAGTGTGTGAGACTGATAAGGTGATGGTAGGAAGAGTTGTAGGTCACTCATCTTTTGATAAAGCTTTCACTGGCTGAGCGAGGGCCTTTAACCTATAATGACCACGCTTGGCATATAAGTGAAAAATAAGTGGCTTACTGCAACAAAATCAGCCTCATTTAATGTGACACTTGTAAATTGGCTTTCTGAAAAAGCAGGATTGATTTTCCCTCCTCTCCTGCTGTGTGTGTGTGTTCTGAGTTTTTTACTCTCTTCACCTCCTGCTTCGCCGCTTCTCTTCCTCTGGCCGTCCTTCAGGTTTTATACCGGTGTGCAGCCTTGGTCTGTCTCAGGTGGGGCGAATTAATCTGGGAAAAGACGCCAGCACTTTTAAATACTACACCATGTGCGGCCTCCAGGAAGGGTTTGAACCCTTCGCTGTCAACATGAACCGAGAGGTCACCATGTGGTTCAGCAAGCGCCTGCCCACTTTTGTCAACGTGCCAAAGGATCACAACCACATTGCTGTAAGAACAAAACTCTGAAGTGGCTTATTGGCTAAAAAAAAAAAGAAGGTAAAAACTGGTGAATGATCTAATGCAGAAACTCTCTTCTGATTTGCAGGTTACCAGGATTGATGGCACAGTCGACAGCCCCCCTTGTCTCAAAGTTACCCACAAGTCATTTGGCACTCAAAACAGTAACGCAGACATGGTGTTCTGTCGCCTCAGCATGCCTGTGGAGTTTCATTCTGTCTTCAAAACAAATCCTGTTGTGGACATGAACGGAGTCCACGAAGAGGAAACACTTAAACTCAAACACAGGTGCTGACATCATCATCTTGAAGTTCAGTTTCATTCAGTATCATGGAGAGCTTCTCCAGTTATTATGATGCAGTTTAGGTTTTTGTCCTTCAGACATCCTAGACTGGCTTTGAACTCTACTCAACCAATCAGATATCAGAGAAAAAATACGTTTTCACCTGTATGTACTAAATCACCTGTTGAATGTGTCTCCTTGTAGATATCCGTTAAGATCAGTGAGGCACAGTGAGGAGAGCAGACGAGTGGACTACGGCAGCATCACTATGGTACAGCATATCACTTTTTCATGTTTGTACTTAACAGTACACAAACAAAAATTTGTTTACAAAGTATAGAGACAAAAAGTATAGGAATGAAAAAAAAAACAATAGTGACAGGCACTGTAAAAACCCAACATGATTCAATAGAATGGGAAGGATCATATGTATTTTTCATGAACATGTACATATGTTTATTTACATGTATACACACAAAACAATGCATATACATATGTTTACATACCTTAACTTATATGAACACTTAGATATACTCTTCTACACACAATCATACACACCTGGGCCCAGACATGTGTGTACCTAAACATACAAGGTCACATTCAGACATGTATGCGTGTGCATGCAAATCTGTGACTGTCTTTTCAATCACAGGATGTGGTCAGATAAGGATCCAGTGGGGTAGCCCCGCCCCCTCCTTGAAATCTGATTGGCCACATCTGGTGTCTCACCTAAATCCTAAACTATGATTGACACCTAAACTATCCGACTTGTCAGAGGCAGGACCCACAACTCTATGGGTTGTGTTGCAACAAAATCATGTATTTTTGTTAATACTTTAAGTTGTAATCTTCTTTAAAAGTTCAAAGTAAGGGGTACAAATATAAATACTCCCTCTGGGTATTGATACTTTTAAAGTTAGGAAAATATACATATGAATATTTTATCTTTACTTTGATTTCAGTGGTCAGATTATATATGTTTAGCAGATAAATAAATGAAGATAAATGCTATTCATTCATGTCTTTCTTCATGCATAACTCGTCACCCTTGTGCCTCTACAGTACTACCACTCAGTGAGGGTCTTCGCTGGTCAGGACCCTACAGGCGTGTGGGTCGGATGGGTCACCCCTGATTACCATTACTATAGCAACAACTTCAACCTCAGTAAAAACAGGACAGTCACTGTAACACTGGGTGATGAGCGAGGAAGAGTCCATGAGAGGTGAGATCAACAATGGCTTCACTTGTCAGCAAGATTTGTTTCAGTAGTTCTTCCCTGTGAAAAATGAGCTGTTTACATATATAGTGCATAAAGAATAATTGGTTAGTTTTTTAAAAGCTAGTTGCTACCTTCATTTAAATTAAAAACCTACATCAAGACCAGATGAGTCATTGCTTTCTGTCTCTGATAGTGTGAGGAGGAGTAACTGCTACATGGTGTGGGGTGGTGATGTTACGAACTCTGCTCATGCCTCGAGTCGCACCAATGTTGATCTGGAGATTGGCTGCCTAATAGACCTGGCCACGGGCATGGTGACATTCACCGCCAACGGGAAGGAGATATCTACATCTTATCAGGTACTGAATAACTGAAGGACTTAAACCAGGCAGAACCAGTCTCTCTCCTCTTTGCATAATTTCCAGAGTCGTGACGTCTGCATTGTTGAAATTCAGACTTTTCAGATTTACTCTGAGCACCAAATCTGACAGAACCTTTGGAAGGGTATAATCTTCTTATGTTCTCCTTCACTGAAACTCTGTGACGCTTCACCCGGCGCTGAGTCATCCTGCCAACCGACACCCTCCAATGATCATGCACATACACACACACATATATAAGCAGTGTGGTGTAATTTCATGATGCATCATTAAGCTGCTTTCCGCAAGTCATGCTCTGTTGCTGCACCTTAAGCTTCTGACGTGGACTTCCTGTTTACTCCTTTTTTTCCGCTTCAGGTGGAACCAAACACCAAGCTTTTCCCTGCAGTGTTTGTGCGACCCACCAGTCCTAACCTCTTCCAGTTTGAGCTGGCTAAAGTAAAGGTACGGTCATATCATTGTGTCATTACAACAACCTTGTTGCAAGAATTACATTTGTAACACAGTAACAGCAAAATCCAACAATTTAGCACAGTGTTTGTTGAAGAACATGCTGTTTTTAGTCGTGACAGTGTGCTCCTTGATGTCAACCTTCTCACAATATCTTAGTTCACCTCACAGAATGTTCAGAGACACTCGTCCTCGTAATGAAATTGTCGCATCATGTGTTAATGCTGCTCAAAATGAAATTCTCTTACAGATCAGGAAGTAGTGCATCTATTTGATGCTGAAACAAAACATATGAGTTTAGAGGTCAAGCAGTAATATTAATTTGCGGTTATGTGACTTCTCCAGAACGCCATGCCTCTGTCCTCAGCCATCTTTAAGAGTGAACATAAAAACCCGGTGCCTCAGTGTCCTCCCCGTCTCGATGTCCAAACCATCAACGCCGTGCTGTGGAGCCGCATGCCTAACACTTTCCTCAAAGTGGAGACAGCCAGGGTCAACGAGAGACACGGCTGGGTGGTGCAGTGTTTGGAGCCCCTGCAGATGTTGGCTGTACATATACCTGAGGAGAACAGGTGCAGTGCACGATGTGATGTATCTAATCAGTGGGGGTTAGTTGATTTAAATGAATGAGGGAATGTTTGCAGGAAAAAAATAAGCACATTTGCTTTAGAGCCAATTAGATGAAAGAAAGCATTCATGAATGCTGGTGAAGAAGATCAAAAGCCAGTCTCTGAGTCTCTGTAAAGTGAACTGCACAAAGCACTTGTGTAGTCTTTAGATGCTTAACAGGCTTCTGCACTACACGTCACATTAACCTTTTCACACACAGTCATTCCTTAAGATTTGATAACTGACAATCTGTTGATCTGCTGAAGACTACGCATTTAAGAGCAGTGTAGAGTTCAGTGTCTTTCCCATGGACGTGTCGACATGTCGACTGTGGAGGCTAAGATCAAACCTCCAGCCTTCTGTGGGAACATGACCCGCTCTACCACTTAGCCACAGCTGCTCAGTTAAGCATAATGCTAATTCAAGTTTTACCCCATTAACCTAAGCCCCAATCATGAATGGTCCTTTTACAGTCTTTTCGCAGTTTATTATTATTATATTATTATTATTTATCATTTAGACTTGGCAAACAACTCATTATGTCATACTTTTTCCAAATTCATAAACACTGGAAATAACTTTCACTTTTATATCATTACTCCTACAAAGTTCTTTTAACAGCTTTCAAAGCATTATTTATGAAATGCTTGTTAAAAAATCCATTGACATATTCACTTGCATACAAAATAAAACAAGAAATTTCAAACAAGAAGATTTTACACAATTTTCTTCAAAGGTATAAGTCTCCTTCTTGCTGCTTGAGTATTCTGGGATGTCTTCATTTATCTTAATTTAAAAATTATCTACATTTGGAGGGCCATTTGAGGGTTTGATGACCACTGCTCCTTGAGAAATTGCTTGTCTTAGCCTCTGGAGGAGCATTCTAAAGGGTGATGAAGGGGGAATTTTTGGGGCTGAGCGTGTTAGAATTAGGACACAGCTGATGTTTGGATTTAAAGGGAAAAATTCCTTATGAAAATACATCTTGTTTTGCGTAAATGTTGTACAACCTCTCTGGCGTCTAAGCATCTGGACTGTAATTGGCCGAACCTCTCTCACTTCTTCCCCCAGGTGTGTGGACATCATGGAGTTATCTGAGCAGGAGGACATGAAGACGTTCCACTACCACACCCTGAAGCTCTACTGCGCCCTCTGCGCCCTGGGAAACACCCGTGTAGCCCACGCCCTCTGCAGCCACTTGGACCAATCACAGCTCTTATACACCATAGACAATCAGTACCTGTCTGGGATGCTACGCGAGGGCTTCTACAACGTCCTGATCAGCATCCACCTGGAGACCGCCAAAGGGGCACGACTTACGATGAAAGACGAGTTCATCATCCCTGTCACTGCTGAGACACGCTCCATTCGACTTTTTTCTGACGCTTCCAAAAAGCACCTCCCACCGGGGGTGGGGCTTAGCACCTCACTCAAACCGCGGCTCAACTTTGCTCCGCCCTGTTTCATCAGCACCAAACGGGAGCTGCATCTCTACAGTCCCCAAATCCCTCTGGACGCTCTGAAGGAGAAAGCTATTTTAATGTTGACGGAGGCTGTTCAATGTTGGGGGCACCACATACGAGACCCTGTAGGAGGAGGTGTGGAGTACCAGTTTGTGCCCATCTTGAAACTCATTAGCACTTTGCTTACTATGGGTGTGTTGGGCAGTGAAGAGGTTCATAAAATCCTACTGCTCATTGACCCAAGTGTTTTCAGAGAGACACGTGAGGAGGGAGTCACAGGAGCCACAGACAAAGAGGGACTCACAGGGGCGGAGGAGAAGGCGGTGGAGGCTGGAGAGGAGGAGGCAGCTAAAGACGCTAAACAGCCAATAAAAGGGCTGCTGGAGAAGAGACTGCCTGAGCCTGTTAAACGACAGGTAATTATGAGCACATATGAGCCGTCTGGATTCCTCTCATCTGTGTGTAAAGCACTGAAAGTAAATGTGAAATCAATGAACATCTTCATCTTCTAGTGCCAATTCACCCGTAGAGACAGCTGTGCACTTTATTACATCTTCCCTTACTGATCCGCGGTCACAGACCCATTCAGAAGTCAGTCACACATGTAATGGCTGTGTTACATATTGAACAACATATACCTCTAGTTTAGCAGTTAAGAAGTGATTTACTGGTATTTGTCTTTTGCTCTCCACCCTTGTCTGCTCCCCAGATGTGCGAGCTACTTCACTATTTCTGCGACTGCGAGCTAAAGCACCGAATCGAGGCCATCGTGTCCTTCTCCGACAGCTTTGTCTCCAAGCTGCAGTACAACCAGAAGTTCCGCTACAATGAGCTGATGCTGGCCCTCAACATGTCGGCCGCTGTCACTGCAAAAAAGACCAAAGAGTTCAGATCGCCCCCTCAAGAACAGGTGAGAGGGGGCTGTAAGTCACTGCAGGGCTGCTAGGAATGAAGTCAGCGAGGTCAGAAACATGTGTAAACAAATGTGGCTTATTGTCTGTTGTGCCAGCTACTGAAGTTTACAGTGTGAACTTATTCCAGGCCGAGTGGATGATTGTGATATTGTTGTTTTTTGCCTCACATTAAAAGAAACACACCATATTTGCATACAACTTGATTTTTATGCTCTTTTCAGTATGCATTATGTAAGGGCAAATGTGTGGTGAGCAGGTAGTTATGGGAAATAGAATCTCGACAGGGTGAGACAAGACCCTAACGTGAGTGCTAATACTGCTGGACAGGATCCAATATGAAAGTATCCATGTTGTTAGCCTGCCAATTCAGCATGCTAACCAAAACTAACATTTTAGCAACATTGTTTTGATGCAAACGGAAACTAACAGTTTTATCTCACCTTATGGTCTATGGCAGGGGTTCCCAAACTTCTCAGCCCATGTCCCCCAAAATATAGGTGCCAAAGACTCGCGACCCCCACTGTCCCCCAAAGTGATTTAATGTGGCTTCATTTAGCTGGTCTGCAGAAAATTAGCCTACTTATATGAGCATGTGTCTGTGTTTCCTGTGCCGTTATGAATTAACCTACTGCTACTGATGCTTTTTATAATTAGCTGTTCACTAACCCTAAACTTAGGAGTCATCAGAACACTCATTACATTTTCTATTTTCAAGGTTTTATTTAGATTTTTAGCTGGTATTTTTGTTGATGTTTTTAATATAATGGATAAAATATACTATTACTGAGATAACTTAAAACAAAAACATTCTGGAAGACATATCACGACCCCTCATTTGTGTCTTGCGACCCCCCAGGGGCTCCCAACCCCCATTTTTGGAACCCCTGGTGTATGGTGTTCTGTGGATTGATTTGACATGAAATGTGATCAGTTTACCTCTGGCATTGCTCATGTTAGTGAAAGTTAATAACCATTGTCAAGGGGTTTTGACCAATCAGAATCCAGCATTTTTCACAGCCGGAAGATCAGTAAGAAAGCCGGGTAATAAGTTAAGACATGTTTTTAATGCATGAAATATATTTATATTGTGTGATCAGAAATAAAAGTGTGTTGTTGTAATTTAAGGATAAACTTAACAATCAACTCATTCTATTTGGGTACTTAAAGGCCCTGCACTCTCAAGTAGGTGATTTTACTTGTTTCCTACTCAAAGTCTGGGATCGCTAACTCTATTACAAGTAGAAATTTCACATGATTGAAGTTTTATAGGTTTCAACCTGGTGTTTGTGTTAAAGCTTACTGAGGAATGAGAAACAGAATTCAATCTTTTCAATTTACTTCACTCTACACAAAAGTACTATTAGCTGTGGGGGTGTTTCAGCCTTTCAGTTTAAGTCATTATTTATTTTAGGACCATTATTCATCATAGAATCAAAAAGTGAAGTCCTTGTAAAGAAGACTAGGTTTGAAATCTTAATATTTAAGCATTGAGGAGGAGCTTGTATTTCAATCTCTCTGCCTCCTTTCAGATAATAGCTCAGTATAGTTTACTGTATATAAAATTATGTGACATGAAACAGGAGACAGTAAGAGTGCACATGACTGCACCACTTTTCACCTACTTACATCGCAGGTGCAATATCATAACTCCAGTAGCTTCACTACACCTCACACCTCTGCTCATGTGACTCTGACAGTTTCTCACATATTCTGCATGTGATTTTATTAATACTCATGTGACTTAAAATAAAATGCAAATCAGCCATGCTGGACAAATGCCAGGAAGTGTGCATCTGTTAGAAGTGATGACTGTTAAAAGCTATTACATCTGACCACACAGAAAGCCTGCAGGCTCAACACTTCAAATGATGCATGTAACTAGATAATTCATTAAGAGATGTTATATAACGTCTCTGACCTCCTCTAATATACAAGGCTGGTTGCTTTTTCTTACCTTGGATAACTTTTTGTTCTTAATTTCGTATTGCTGAAATTGCTAGTTTTGGTTTCAGACTGAATGAGAGTTAGTCCTTGAAATGACTCAGAAAGCCCTCTTTCTGTGTGTCCGTGTGTGTCGAACAAAGCCTTAAGGCCGATTCATCCCTCTTGTCTGTGGTGTCATTGCTCCAGTGAGAGTGCACACTCAACCACACACATACAGAGTCCCTTAAGGGTCACAGTGGGAGATGGAGTTCAGCGCTTCAGTGCTACTTTAATGACTTGTCATAGTGTCCTTCGGCCTGTGAGTTCTGAGGCAGAATTAAGCTGTTTTGCTTTATTTTTCTCTAAAAGTGCTACAACTGGAACACAGCATGTACTTTTCAACAGGAAGAATCACTATCTTTTTATGCATAATGTGTCTGTTTTCATATCATTCATATTTTAGATCAACATGCTGCTGACTTTCAGCACAGGGGAGGACTGTCCGTGTCCAACAGACATCCAGGAGGAACTGTACGACTTTCACACCCAGCTTCAGCTTCACTGCGGTGAGATTAAGAAACCTAATCTTAACAATAAAACATGCCTGACTGTGTTTAACTTGATACAATTATCGTATATTGCTTGTTGTGGAATTTGTAATGTATACTGTAACAGATATATCAAACGGAAAATATAGAGAACATCAAAAATATAATGTCATTCTGTCTTTTTATACCATTGTGCTACATCAGCTGGGTTGTCACAGTAATTGCTTTCAGAAATACGTTCCTCTTTCCTCCCTCTGCATCTCTCTCTGTTTCTGCAGCAGAGTTACAGTTCAGCGCCTCTCAGATTGCTCTGACATCTTGATGTTTTGATAAATAATTGAATTGCCCAATTCTCTGCGGTACAACGGATCTAATAGCAGTTTCAGCCGTGCCGCAAAGCACCGACCTGTCATGGCACCCGCCACACAGAGAGCAATAACATACGGCTTTAAATTGCAAGGAAATTGCAGAAACTGGGCATGCCACACAGTGTACTATATACATGACACGTCTGCTAACCCCACAGGAAGCCACCGCTTGGCAGAGATATGGCTTTAATAAGCTTTGATCTCCATGTATACATAGTGTGTCGATCTGTTTATACCGTGCAGGAATCCCTATGGAGGAAGATGAGGACGAGCAGGCTACATCTCTCAGAGGTCGCCTCCTGATGCTGGTGAACAGGATCAAAGGGCAGGCGCACAAGGCAGAGGAGCCGACAGAGAAGGAGCAGGCCACACCATGTGAGGAAGTCTCTGTTTTTTCTTTTATTATTTGTGAGGCCGAAGTGCACCTGCTTTATAAAACCGGGGACAGGGTGATCTTAAGTCTAAAAGCTTGTTTCTGATTGGCTGAAAGTTGTGGATAAAAGCTTTTCATGCACACATTGGCACGATGAGTTTCAAATCTAGGTGCATGTACATAAAGTTGTCAATACAATACAAGCACCCATAACCATAGTAACATACTGAAAATGTTAGAAAGAGTTAAAGCTTTATCAGTGGTATACTCTCAGTTTATAAGGTCTACATGGCAGAAATGTCTTAAAACTGGCGTCCTTGAACAGGACATAGAAGTTGTATCTTTTTCTATACAGCTTGTACAACATTGGTTACTAGCTCAGGCTCCTTTCACACAGTATTCCTTCATTCCCCAATACATTCGGCTTTTTACGATCTCTTTCACCTCGTTTTGTACTCCCTCTCTGTCTCTCTTCCTCGCTTAAAGAAAGAATTAAAATAACAGAATCCCGTGTTTTGCACCTCCAGCACCCTCAGCCTCGCATCTATTTGCCTGCTGGTGTCATGTGGACTGTGTCATTTCGGTGGCACTCATTTCCATTTCAATTTCTTTTCAATTTTATTATGGTAATATATGGAGCCGGGTGGCGGAGAGACTCTGGAGTGGAGAGCATCTTCTGTCAGCCGCTCCGGGAAATGAGGGAAAAGGAGACGAGAGGAAGAAAAAACGGCTATAGGACCAAAAATCCTTCCACTGATTAAACTCATAGACACATAGGTACGCTACACAATCTTAAGAACACACAGAGGGAACAAAAAACATTTCAATCACAGTAATAGCTAACAGGGGGGCAACAACAGTGTAAATGAAGAACAAGTTGTATCTAAGTTTCAATCTGTAGTACCATTCAGTGCAAGAGACCACAAATCGAGTATCTGATTGCAAATTATTACCAGTAGAAAATATATGTCTCTCTTATTCTGTTGGCCTTCAATTAAGGAAGCAGTGTGTTATTTGAACATGCTGCCTGCGGATAGGTATTTTGAGTTTTATTTCTAAGAACAAATCTCCATTTATGGCTGCAATTTTTCACTTACGTATGGCGGAAAATACTCAATTTCTGTCCGTAAAAAAACTGTGTCTGCTGTCAATTGTCTAGAAAGGGATGATTTTAGTCCAATTACAAGCCTCCTGAGAATCTCACCATAACCATACCATCCCCATCTATTCCTAGGATCAATATTTGCAACAAAGAGTGGTTAAATTGCTGGTAGATAAAACTGGGCTGAAATATGGGTTGCTGGGTGTAAATGCAGGAAGGAAATCTCCTCCCAGGGATTAGGTATGACCCTGATGTGTATCGTAAAAGAGGACCACACTGATCTATCAGGAGCAGGGCTGGATGAAAATAGAGGAGTGTGTATTTTCCCTCAAAAGAGTGCGTTTGGCTGTTGGTTTCCTCAGTAGTGTCTGCAGGGTGTTGTGTGAATGTTGATTGATTTGTAGGCTCGTTTGTGGTGGCAGCTGCAGTTCAAGAGCATCACATCCTCTACTGGAACAGCTTGGAGTGTTAGAGAGCGAGGAAACAGAGTGGAAAAATGGAAAATCAAGTCTTTTTATCTGCTTATATGTTGAATATTTGTTTGGTTTTATATATACCTTATGTTGTTTGTAAGTGCTAAAGCTTGACTTTGTTAGCCTTTGTTGTTTTTGTCTTTTCTTACCTCGGGTGTTTTTCTTTTTTTCGTCTATGGCTGTTGCATAGTAGATTAAACTTCTGCTTCTGTAACTTTGATTTACATTCAGAAAGATGTACATTTTAAGACAAGACTCTTCATGCAGATTAACAGTTATTTGACACAGTGCTTATAGCTAAATGCTATTGCTTGCATGTTAACATGTTCAGGTTAGCAATGCCTCCCACTGCTTATTCCTGTCAGGCAATATTAGTCATGTTCAGCACAAGAAGCAATCTCTGGTGTAGAAAGATGAAGCCAAGGTGAAGGTTCCTCAAGTGTTCGCTTAAGACTGATTGCAAAAGTCAAGAAACCTTGCTAGAGCCAATATCAAAATGCCTGACTTTACAGCAGAATTAAACATGTTTGCAGTCTTGTACAAAAAAGGGTTTATTTATACCTCATTTAGCTTTTTATAACAACTGTGCAGTTGATGATATTTTTTAATGGCTTGCCTGTTAGTTTTGCATCATTGTGCATAGTTAAGCACATGTAGGGGCGTGGCTCCTTTATCTGTCAGGAGGGACATCTGTTTGCCAGCAGGCTAAAAGCCGACCTCAGCTTCACCTGTTTCTGGATTAACCAGTTAGTTAAAGTCAGCATTTCCAAAGTGGCAGTCGCCTTCTTTGGGCTTCATAAGGCACGATGAAGCCTCCTCTGACTATACATCCATATAGACACTGTACCTCCATCTCCCCCTTTGTGAGAAAGTACCACCTTAATGGGCGCTGACGTATAGCACTGGTGGTGCCAAGGCATGTGCAGAGGCAATCTGGCTGGTGGAGCTGTGGGACTGATGTCACATCCCTTCCTCTAGTCACACATTTAACTCACAGATAAAACCTCACAGATCCCTGAGGTCGGTACAGTCCACAGCAGAACAGATTCTTATGTTGGTTCATTAGACACTTACAGTCATGGAAACCACACTGACTCTTGTGTTTGTGTTTGTTACTGTTTCTCTCACTGTCACTCCTCTACTTTGCAAATTTGGCAAAGAACGCTGCAGGAACCCGCGTTTTTATAACATGGCTGTCAATAATTGAATTGAATTGAATTGAATTGAAAACCTTTATTGTCATTGTACATAATACAAATGAGATTTGGGAGAGCAGCTCCTTTAAAGTGCACACACAATATAATATAATAACACAAGAGGTAGATGTTTTTGCACAAAGAAAACAAAGACAAGACAAAAAGGGCAAGACAAGATATCAGTGCAGGGTGGTTGAATTAATAAATAAATGAATAACGAATATTGCACAGAGAGTGGAGGGAGTTATTGTACGGGGAAAGTGTCATCAGTCCGGGTTATGTCAGTTCAGGTTTGAGTTGAGTATGGTGACTGCTTTGGGGAAGAAGCTGTCCCTTAGTCTGTCGGTTCTGGACCGTATAGACCTGTAGCGTCTGCCAGAGGGCAACAGGTCAAAGAGGTGGAAACCAAGGTGAGTAGTGTCCTTCAGGATGTTCCTGGCTCTGCTGAGACAGCATCTTTTTAAAATCAGATAACTCATACTAAACTAAACGTCTTTGAAGCATGAATACTTGCACATAAATCACATAAGAACTATCTACTGTATTTAATGTGTATTTTAATTATCTAGTTTGATCCATATTCTATACATAACACAGGAGGTGGGCTTTATGACCTTTCCTACAGACACTCACCTGGGGGAATGTTATGGCTTCACTCTGGGTAGCTGTTGTTTGTGTATTGTTGTAACATAGATACCATATAGTCACGTGTATGCCGCTTTCAGGTTGTCGAATACATCTACACTGGTGCCAACTTGGAGAGGGCTTTCCATCTAAGAACATAGTCAAGATGATAAAAATGCTCACTGGCAGCCTCATTGACTTATTGCTTCTACTAGCAGCAGCAGCCAAGGCAGCATCTACATGCTTTGTAATCATACACTCTATGGTAACCTCACTGAGACTTTATCCATGTTTTTTACAGTCAGTGGTTGGGCCCTGTCATGATCGTTTTAGATATTAGCACACTAAATTATGCTACAAAAATAGCACAGCTGATCCAGATGAGAATTTCTTTACTTTGGAAGACATTTGATTACAAACCAGAGTGCTTTGACGTGAAAGAAATGTGACTTAATATTGCACCTAGAGATAAAGGGTTAAGAGTGAATATGAAAATACCAAAAGTTAATAAATAGGACATTGGATTATGTACAAAATGTTGTTGTAATTCATGAGATTCATCCATGTGTGAGTTTACTTCTTGTGTTTGGCTCAGTATATGTTGCAAAATGTAAATCAAAAGCAAATTATTTTATGAGAGGAGGGTTTGCGAGACTGGAGGCAGGAGGATGGCCACAGTGAAGATGACATGAAATACCCTGCACTGTTACTCCGGCTATAACTTCCCCTCCCCCCGTCACATCTTCTAGCTCAGAGAAACCCTGAAGATACAAAAGGCCCCGTGTCATGACCATTATTTCACAGGGATGAAGTAAAAGGAAGGAAGCGCAGAATTCAATTTGTCTTCTCTAATGAATGCAGCGTTTAATGCTCCGAGCTGATGAAATGTGTGTGTGAGAACAGAAGGATTGTGTATCTGCAATATGACACCAAATAAATCTCCGGCTGCCATCAGTGTAACTGTAGAGCGGTCAGATTTGTTGGTGAGGGGAATGTGCTGGAAGGGTGTACTCAAGAGCGAAAAAGACAGACAGGAAAACGAACAAGTGTGTTTGATAGTGTGACAGAATGAGAGTCAGGTGTTGTGAAGCATCTTGGCTGAGAGGAAGAAATGTCGCTTCTCATTTTGGAACAAGATGGCTTGTGTGCCCTTTCTCTAACACCCACGCAACTCTCGGCAGCCACAGGATCGGTTACCGCTGACTGTGAGACTCTGCTGCCTCCCCTTCACCGCGCACACACACACACACACACACACACACACAGACACACACACACACACACACACACACACACACACACACAGGCACGCACGCACACACGCACGCATGCATTGATAGACAGCCTGGTGTCATATAGTCTTTGGAAAACCAACAGATCCAATCACGGAAACAGGCACATAGGTCTTAAAAACACAATCACCTAATTGCAATACTTTTAAGCGAATCAATTGCACATAAATGGCTCCATCTTTTATGGTTCTTAGTTGTTTAATTGATGCCTTCTCTCCTTTGTGTATTCAAACCCCAAAGAACAGACTCACAAATAACTCACATCCTATTGATCCAGTTTTAATAAGGCCTTGAGGGTACCCCACCCACGAGCTGTCCAAACAAATGTCTCAAATTAAACCACAGAAGAAGAAGAATACAGTGCTCAACTATTAATACCATGTCCACTTCCCTTCACTAATTTGTTGCATAATAGAGCTTCCTTTACGCTCTGCTGAAAATGTGCCTTTTCATGAATGAGCTTGTGTGATGCTTTACGTAGACAATAACTCATGGTTGAATCACAGCTTATTACCTCTGCTTGAACAGCAGGGGCTTGTTATGGTGGTGGATTGCATGCGTGTAGTCCCATTAACATGACTCAACCCCCCTCCGAGACTATGAAGGAGCTGTCCGTCTTTTTGTTTTGTGCCTAAGGTCATTCTTACATCACTGAGTGGGTTTGGGAATGTGTCTGGTAAATTGTGTGTGTAAAAATTGAAGCATCGGGTCAATTGGAGGCCCCCCTGTTAACATCAGTCTTGCAGGGCTTTGTGTTGGGTATGTGTGTGGGTGGTACTGTGTGAGGAAAGTCAATGGACTGTATAAAAGGACAGCGAAAAAGCTGTCTAGAGTGAAGCCAAAACCTTTATTAAAGCTCCCCCTGGTGACTGGCTTCAGTATAAGTCCTAAAGCCCACCTCCTGCATTATAACAGATGGAACATGGGCAAAACTAGAAAGTATAAATACAGGTACACTTAATCTTTCCCAGACATGTGTTCCATCATCGCAGTTGGTTCGTATTATACTGAATTATCTGCAAGTGTTAATTTTCTGAGCAGTCTACTTGCGGGCTCCTGCAGTGTTTTTATTATATTAGCAGAATCCTTGAACCCGAAGCAGCCTGAAGTATGTGCTTTAAGAATCTGTTCTGCTGTGGATTGAACAGACCTGAAGGATCTTTGCTGTTTTGCCTAATCGCTTCAGCGCATGCTTTGGCTCCACCAGTGTGGGATGGAGTTAAGGCATGATGTCCTTAATAATAAACAGTCAATGGAAAAGCCTGCTGTTTTAAAATAAGTGCCTGACCATTTTAGCATCTTTAAGGAAATTGTTTTTATTTTATCAAGCAGAAAACAGTTGTGATAAACTTAGTGTAAGCCAAATTCCAAATACCAAATGACCTTAAATCAGAAGCTGTTGGAAGAAAAACAGCGAACAGTAAACTTGCAGCTCCTGTGGGGAGTTATTACATGGTTGTCAAACAGACTGAAATAAATATTGATGTCTCTTTATGACCAACAGTAGCAAAAAAGATCATAAAGGATGAGACTGATTACTCTATGTTGTTATTATTAATGCCTGAAACTACTGATGCAGTGTAGGTGTCACATTTCGCTTTACTGTGTGACACAAAGAGTTTTTAATAATAGATAAATAATAGCATTATAATAATAGTTTTGATAAACACTACTCATACATGTACAGGGAAAACTGTTAGCAAAGGGACAAAAGGTAACATCATAAGTTCCTCAGAGGAGCTTTAATATTAAAGTTATTTTTAGAATAGTTAGTTGCTTCACAACAAGATAAAAATGGCAAAAACGCATTAAAGGCAGCGAGGAAGCAGAATTTTAGGATTACCTTTATTTTTTATTAATCTGTGGTTATTTGTCATTTCTTTTTGATAATTTGGGCCATTAAATATCAGAAATGTTGTTCCTTGGATGTCTTATTTTGCACAATTTTCAAGAATAAGTCATCCCATGAAGGTTGATAGTTTCAATGGTTAACCACTTTTTTATGGTATTTCATAACTAAGCATGTTAATGATTTTACGTGTCATGAGTGTCATTACAAGTGGAGGATTCAGCTGTTTTGAAATGTTGGACAAGTAGTCAATACATCTCAACCAAGTGGCAACCTCCGCTCTCAAACGATGAAGCCCATGTGTTATAAACTGCAATACATCGAGAACCCACTTGAGGCTGGCTGCAGAAACACCGGAAACCACATAGACATGAATGGGAAAAAGACGATCTTTGCAGCATTAATAAACATGTTTACAGCTTGGTTCAAAAAACAGCTTGGCCCTACGAAGCTAATCTCTCTAATGGCACACACTGAACGGGGGGTGAATTTTTTTCTAACATGACGGTTCAGAAGATATTAAGATTACGAGTTTTGCCCAAATAAGGACATGACTGACGTAACTCCTGGTCGGGAACACATAGCTATTGGCTAGGAGGCTCACACTACGTCACACTCTGCCTAGTGGAGTTCTGCATTTCCAATATGGCTGCTGCCGTCGATTTGCTTCAAAACAGCTCTCAGGAACAGATGGGTGACGTCACGGATACTACGTCCATATGTTACACAGTCTATGATCTAAACCAATGATGCATAGTTATTTCCTTGTGTTTTTTTTACATTGATATATGAGTGTATATGTGCTAGTAATACAAGTAGAAAAGCAAAAAACCGTAACACTAAAAGTTATTTTTATTGTCATGGAAAAGAATATATTTCTGAAGGAAATCATTATTCATCATTACCCAACTATCTTTGTAGCCAACCTGAAGGAGCTGATTTCTCAGACGATGGTCAGCTGGGCGCAGGAGTGTCACATCCAGGACCCAGAGCTGGTCCGCAAGATGTTCAGCCTGCTGAGGAGGCAGTATGACAGCATCGGGGAGCTGCTCCGCGCCATGAGGAAGACCTACACCATCAGTGGTGTCTCCGTCCAGGACACCATCAACCTCCTGGCCGCTCTCGGCCAGATCAGATCTCTGCTGTCTGTCCGTATGGGGAAAGAGGAGGAGAAGCTCATGATTGATGGACTTGGGTAGGTTGTGTTTAAAATGTTTAAGTTATTATCTCATTTTTATCCCTCAAATTTGTTTCATGCTTTCATTATCATAGTTTGTGTTTAGATAAAAGTTTGGTATCCTTTCTTTTCCTTCCTCTTCAGAGACATCATGAACAACAAAGTGTTCTACCAGCACCCAAACCTGATGAGAATACTGGGCATGCACGAGACCGTCATGGAGGTCATGGTCAATGTACTCGGAGGAGACAAGTCTCAGGTTTGATTACTTCTACATGTGTATTTATTAGGGCTTATGTAGGCTTTTAAAGAGGCAGCCACTGAGCTTACAACTCCCCCTCACCAGAGAGGATGTTTCTCATTTAGAAAGTTTGTGTTCAAGTCCAGTTTTGCTTGTTATCATTTGTGTGAGAAGTATGGGTGCAGGGCGAGTGTGTGTTAATGAAGACGTGGTCCCAGTAGGTGGGCTTTCTCATCAGGCTGACGGCAGAGGAGTTTGGGAGGGAGGGCAGAAAGGGCAGCCTGTGGCTGGCTGGCTGGCTGACAGTGTGTGAAGGTGTCAGGCTTTTTTTGACATTAATTAGGAACAAAACATGCCGGGGACTTTACAGAAACAGGCCTGGAGAAAAAGTCATTAGAATAAACTCAGCTCACCAAAATGAAGAAGCAGACTCCAAAACCACTTTTTATCTGGAGATCAAACATCAAGTTATATATCTATACTTTTATATACTTTTTCAGGTTGCAATCTTGGCTGTCATTTTGCCACAACTCTCTTGTTTGAAAATCCAGACATCTGATTTTACTTAATGCGTGAGTGTGCTTAACCACAGGAAATCGCCTTCCCCAAGATGGTGGCTAGCTGCTGTCGCTTCTTGTGCTACTTCTGCCGAATCAGCCGACAGAATCAGAAGGCCATGTTCGACCACCTCAGCTACCTGCTGGAGAACAGCAGTGTGGGCCTTGGTGAGCACATCTCTCTGTCCCTCCATGTCTATATTTAGCTGCAACACATTCTATCATCCATCATTGTACTAAGAGTAGCTGAATTATTCACGTTGTAAAAGCTATGACATTAATTAACTGGTTGAAAACTGCACAACTTAACCAACAACTAATTGTTGTTTGCATATGGATTACTGTTGTTTTTCTTATTGTTAAATATTTTGTAAAGGCAGTTAAGTATGTGCAACATTTGAGTCCATAATTAACCATATCGAATCATATCGTATCGTATCACAGGACGAGATGAAGCATGAACCAGTAATCGCTCAAGATACATGTAAATTACACTACCAGTATCATCATTAGTATGTCTTACACATTCTTCTTTACCATCTTACGGCTTATTCTGAGCCTCTGAGCTCGCATCTATTAGCCCTAGACCTCAGAAGATTCGTCTGGTGAGTGTGTGTAATTGTGAGTCTTAGAGCTGAAAATCTGTCAGCAGAGAGAGCGACTCATCTCCCAGTCTGTTAGAAGAGCCACGGTCTCAGAGAGCACCCTGCTGGGGTGAGAGAGTGTGTCTTCTGAGTGCACACACACAAGCACCCAGTGGCACACACACACTCACACACAGTCTGATGGCTGCTCTTCAAACAGGTAACATTAAAAAATGAACAGATACACTTCACAAAAAATGCACAAGCTGTAAGCACAGTGTTATAGATATGTTTATATGCATGTGGCAACAAAACCTGGTTCCCCCTAAACTCTGTTAGACTTCATATTAGAGAGATTTTTTCTTTGGCATTGATGTTCACCAGCTGTTGGCAGATAAGCTGCTGTTGACATTCTGAGAGAAGTGGAAATACCTCCCCCTGCTGTTTGTGCTACACAGTAAATACAGGCTATAACATAAATTACAGAAATGTAAATGTCTACTTTGTTTTGTAGCTTCACCAGCTATGAGGGGCTCCACTCCTCTAGACGTGGCTGCGTCCTCTGTGATGGACAACAATGGCTTGGCTCTGGCTCTGGAAGAACCAGATCTGGACAAGGTAAGACTCAGTCGTGGTGTGTAACTGCATGATTTAGGACAGTGTCAGCCATTCTTTATATGCATAAACAGTTTCTAAAAATAGAAGGAGAATACCTTGGATGGATTGATTAAAGCTAGGTGAGTATTGATCTGTATGTGTTGTTATCTGTGTGATGTGCCTGCAGGTGGTTACCTATCTTGCTGGCTGTGGTCTCCAGAGTTGTCCGATGCTGCTGGCTAAAGGTTATCCAGACATTGGCTGGAACCCCATAGAGGGAGAGCGTTACCTTTCCTTCTTACGGTTTGCAGTCTTTGTCAACGGTATGACAACATTTACCACCCATCTCTCTTTCTTTCCTGCTTTCTATCTCTCCATATCTCTTTCTGTGCATCCTCTACTGTTTCTCTGTCTATTAACATGAAACAAAGATCGGGCTGAATTTGAAAGACCTTCATTCAGATGCTTAAAGAATGTTTTTCCAATCCCCAACTTGGTCAAGGCAGATGGCTGTCTAACATGATTCTGGTTCTGCTCAATGTTTCTGCCTGTTAAAAATAAGTTTTCCTTGCCGCTGCGACTTGCTGAATGCTGCAAAGTGCTCTACTCATTGTGGATTAACATGAGATAAGACAGAGTCCTTTCTATAAGATGGGACTGGATCTTACTCTGTCTTGATGTTGGGTCTCTGTACATAAATTACATTACATATTAATATTACACTGTCTGGACCTGCCCTACAGAGCTTCTTCAGATAACATTTCTTGTGATTTGGCACTATATAAATAAAGATTGATTGATTGATTGATTGATTGATTGATTGATTGATTGATTGATTGATTGATTGATTGATTGATTGATTGAGTCGTGCCTGAGGCTTTATGGACAGCATTTTTTGTATATTTAATCTGTTTTGTATGTTCTGTGTTATCTTCTGTGTATAAGCTCATATAACTATATATCTGTGTTGCAGGTGAGAGCGTGGAAGAAAACTCCAACGTTGTAGTCAAGCTGCTCATCCGCCGTCCAGAGTGTTTTGGTCCCGCTCTTAGGGGAGAAGGAGGGAACGGTTTGCTAGCTGCAATGAAAGAAGCCATCAAGATCTCTGAGACGGCGGCGTTAGACCTGCCGGGCTCTGTGCACGGGGCCAGCTCAGACGTGTAAGCATCTAAGATCAAACAAAGCTTATGAAATCAATGCAGAGAACTTAGAAATACAGATTAGCTTCTAATCCATCATGCCTTGTGTGTTTGCTCTTCATTTTTCTCACTGTTAGGTCTGCTGATGGTGATGATGAGGAGGAGGTGGTGCACATGGGCAATGCAATTATGTCCTTCTACTCTGCTCTCATTGACCTGTTGGGACGGTGTGCTCCAGAGATGCACGTATGTTTGAGAGAATCTGTGAATTGTTTTGTAGTTTTCCCCAGATATATGTTCTCTTTTTCACTCTCCAATTTCTCTGCAGCTCATCAACAAGGGGAAAGGTGAAGCTCTGCGTATTCGTGCCATCCTGCGCTCTCTGGTGCCTACAGAAGACCTTGTGGGAATTATTAGCATACCTCTCAAAATGCCCATCACAAACAAAGGTATGAATGTCAGCCTAATCACCCACAGCAGCGGTTAGTACAAATTACCTTTACGCTTCCATCAGAGAGCTCATCCTTTTTATTAGCATGCTTCTACCTCATGTGAAAGTACAATGGTTACCAGAGTCTGCACAGTCAGTGCAAGGCAGAACATTATTGATTTCATTTCACCGCTCATGCCTTTTTAATCAGCACAGCGCTTACTGCACACTCCCATAGCTCTGAGTAAGCCAAATCATTTCTATAGCGGGCCGTCATGCTGTATTGATTGATCGGCGTAAGCATGGCAAGACTCGCCTCTTAAATTTGCTGCCCTGAGCACTGCTGCAAAGGCTCGGTCAGCAGGCCAAGAGTGAAGACAACAAGCTCCAGCGACAGAAAACTCTCATCTGCGTGCTGCTGCATGCTGCCTAATGAATACACATGACTCCCCTAATCAGAAAAGACTTTCCATTATTTACTGTGGGCCGGTCCCTGGGCATGTCGCTGCTCCACACCTGTGTGGTTTACTGTGTGTGTTGTGCATCTCTGTTCCTGTCGGAATCTCTCTCAGATGGGTCAGTGACAGAACCGGACATGTCAGCCACATTCTGCCCAGACCACAAGGCCCCCATGGTGCTGTTCCTGGACAGGGTGTATGGTATTGAGGACCAGACCTTTCTGCTGCACCTGCTTGAGGTGGGCTTCCTTCCTGATCTGAGAGCGGCGACATCCTTGGATACGGTAAGTAACGCTGACCATGAGGCAAGGAGGTGATTAATAGACAGCCTCTATTACATGAACTTCATCAGGAAGATACAGGATCAATAGTATTGGAGGATCTTTTAAAGTAATGTGGAGCTTCTCATTAGGCCTTGGTTCAAGTTTCTCTTCGGTAGAGTTGTAATTTTATGTAATGCTATTTAACAACGACTGTGGAGTCTTGAGTGGATGAAACAAAAAGCAAATCACCATCATCAAGGACGGCTTAGTGTAACAATGCTTCATAGGGGTGATGTGGTCTTGCTTTTTGTGGTAAGGAAGCTGAGTTCTCTAACAGTCATACTAGAACAGGAAAGGCGGTGGTAGCAGCCTCACCAGCAACATAAAACAAGTCTTTTGCCTGCGTCATATGATATAACACAGCAGTGTAAAGCTGTATGATCTTTGACCCTTTCTGTGTGCAGGAGGGTTTGTGTACCACAGAGACGGCCCTGGCCATGAACCGCTACATCGGCTCAGCCCTGCTTCCCCTCCTCACCCGCTGTGCCCCTCTCTTTGCCGGCACCGACCACTATGCCAGCCTCATCGACTCCACGCTGCACACCATCTACCGCCTGTCCAAGGGCCGCTCACTCACCAAGGCACAGAGAGACGCTATTGAAGAGTGCCTCCTGGCTATTTGCAAGTGAGGCACATTCAAAACTATCCACAGTTGAACAAAAAAATAATCTCTCTTTTCTTTTTTTTGACTGAACGGTCAACAATTGTGGTAGCTCACCTGGCAGCAACAGCAAAGATCAACAGCTCATTTTGTCTGCTTTCTAGCGAAACTCTAATAGCTCAGGGCCTCCTGAAAATCCTGCTAAATTGCTGGGACAAAAGTGGTCCGACTGTAAAGATGTTCTAGTTAAAGACAGCTCAGGGCAGCAGAGCTCTTATCTCTCACTCTTCCTCTCTCTCTCACTTTATCCTGCAGGCACCTTCGCCCCTCCATGCTGCAGCAGCTCCTGCACCGCCTCGTCTTTGATGTGCCCTTGCTCTCTGATTACTGCAAGATGCCTCTCAGGGTGGGCAGCAATTACTTTACTTTTCTCACTACTTTCACAGTCTGTTTTGCCTGTTGCTCCTGTCTGCCTCATTATCTGTCTTTTTCCCTTAACATGTGATCGAACCCTTTGTTTGTCTGTGTGGTAGCCTTGCTTTGCCATAATCAGTAGATTGTTAACTTTGTTGGGGGTTATCAACAGTTTATTTCTACCAAATGTAACCTTCAAGTAGTTGTTTACACCTTTCACCCTCAGTCTTACACACATACACAGCCCGAGGTGTACATTTCTAATACACCCAGGGTGTTAATCATCAGGTGTGGAAGTAGTCTGCAGCCACAAGATGGAAAACAAGCAGATGAAGTATTGGAGTGTGTGATTACAGGCTTGTTGGCTCCACTGCTCTACTCCATCCGCCTTCCACAGGAGAGAATTACTGGAGATGTAATAGATTGTGACCAGCGTGTGAGATTGCACACACACTTGTCCTATACTTCCATGTACACGTTTGGATTTAATTTGATCTTAGTGTGGGTGGATGATTTCCTTTGAGGTGCTTTTCACTATTCCTGCATGTCCCAGTGCCAGTGTGTGAGGGATACAGAATGTGTGCTGCACAGTGAACTGTCTTGTGGACTAAATTCTGTTTATTTATTGCTGTTCTTGATTTAAATTTTGCTCTGTGTGTCCTCCAGCTGCTTACCAACCACTATGAGCAAAACTGGAAGTACTACTGCCTACTATCAGGCTGGGGAAGCTATGGCACCGCTTCAGAGGATGAACTGCTGCTCACCAAGAAAATCTTCTGGGGAGTGTTTGATTCTCTGTCCCAGAGGGTGAGGAAAGATTTTTATCTGGTTCCTTTTCTGTGGGACTTCATCATTTTCTGAGCAATAGTGACTGACCTGCATTTGCCAAAAGGCTGACATCTCCTCCCTCTTAAAAAGCACTTTGTAAGCGATTGTTACACCACACATGCCCTCCAACAGTGACAAACAGTTAAATAGGTCACCTAATGCATCACAGTCTTGATTAACATGTATGTATGTGGGGGACTCGTTGGCACTAATATCCAGAGGTCTGTTCATGATGCAGATGGCTGCACTCAGCACATCTCGCTAAATGCCCACTCATGAAAGGAGGCTGTGCAAAGGGCCGGCCTGAAAACATCAATATCTCGACAACCATCATTGATCCAAAGCCTCTTGCAATTTGGTTCTTCAGCTTTTAGAATAATTCTTTAGCTCTGCCCCTCCCCCTGCTGAAGTAGCTGTGTAGCTCTATTTGAGTACCACTTTAGAAGTGATAAACACATTACATGTAGTCTTTGAATATGATTTTGCCTAAAATAGAATATGAAGAACTGGGTTTCACACTAAGTCTGTAATTTTTGTTCTCTTGCCTCGCAGAAATATGATGCAGAACTTTTCAAGATGGCCATGCCGTGCTTGAGTGCCATAGCTGGAGCTTTGCCACCTGACTACGTGGATGCCTCCATTAGCACCGCAATGGAGAAGCCTGTTTCTGTAGATGCTCAGGGCAACTTTGACCCTAAACCAATCAATACTGCTAAGTAAGCCAAGATTTAGCCAGATGTCAATAAGAACTTCCCTATCAGCCTGACTGATTGTTTCATACCTGTAGTGATGTGCACAGTACATGACTTAGTTAACATATATTTGCATACACAAGCTGACTGATTGTCAAACTCTTTTTCCAGCATTGCTCTCCCGGAGAAGCTTGAGCATGTCGTCAACAAATATGCAGAGCATTCACATGAGAAATGGTCGGCAGAAAAGGTAAGGCCAAATAGGAGAGCTTTCCTCTGGGAAAATGGATAGAAAAGTACAAAGTACTTGACCTGGAACAAGTCTTAAGTGTTGTAAGAGAATGGGGGAACCTAAATAGCCTCTGTGAAGATATACTGCTTACAAAATCAAGAGGAAATACTTCATGCATATCTAAGTGAAAAAGAAATTCAAATCAATCCTTGTTTTCTATTAACACAGGAGCCTTTGGTGAGGTGTTGTATGATATTTCTAAAAGAGATCCTCTGGGTATCCTGGCAATAATTGTGCCAGTCTTTGTGTAGCAGGCCTCTGCTTCCTTTTGTGCCAACTGCATAGCCTGCGTTGTTGCATCTGTCAAAAAATTGAACAAAGGCTGAGGACAGCAGGAACTGAATGTACCATGGCTCCTTAATGTGTGATGCACACTTAATCTCCTACACAGTCTTTCAAATCATAAATCACATCCTCAGGGGACTGTGAAAGCAATGAATATTCCTTTCACCCTTGTACATCCCTCTGTACATTTGCCTCAGGTGCTGCTTGGATGGAAATATGGAGATTGTGTGGATGAGAAAGCTAAGACGCACCCTCAGCTCAGGACCTACAAAGCCCTGACAGAGAAGGTAAAAAATGTTAAATATGAGATTTGTGAAGATGATTAACACTGGAGAGATAACCTAGAGGTTGAGGATTCTGGGCTTGTTCCCCATTCCTGTCTCTGTGCTTCAGGAGAAAGAGATTTACAGATGGCCTATCAGAGAGTCCCTAAAGAGTATGCTGGCAATGGGCTGGAGCATCGACAGGACAAAAGATGGTGAAACCATGTCTCTGAGGGAGACTGAGAAAATGCGAAAGATCTCTCAGACTTCACAGGTACAGTCCAGATAATATTCTATAAACAAACAGAAACATCAAAAGTGCTTGTTTTTAGTAAAATGGTCATGCAATTATGCCAATTTTTCAGCTGAATTTTTAGTCTCCGGAAGGATGATTAGCTCATGTTCAAGTATTTTTAAAAATCCTAATCCTTTCATGAGTCATATGTTTTTGTTTTGGGATGTTTTCCGTCTATCTTGGAAATGACTTAAATGTTTAATTTAAATTTAACAAATAAAAAAGCTTATCATTATGGCCAGAAGGGAGTATAAACTCTCAGGGCTGGGAGTGCAGAAGGAAAGTCCCAAACACATACAGTGACATTTAGAATTATATCTACTACAAACTCACAGTTAGGTTTTGGAACATAGGGAGGTAGGCAAACAGTTAATGAAAACCAGACTGGAACATGTGCATGAAGGCAAAAGGCTCATGCAACCAGCATCAAGATCTAAACACAAATGGTCCAATATACAGTTTGTAGTGAGGCTAATTAGCAAAGTGAAGACAGGTGAGCAAGAGGGTGAATGGTCAAGATAGGGCTGATTACAACAGTAAACAGGTGTGTAATATTGAAGTGGAAGGGCGTGTGGAAAAGGAGCTAAGCACATGTAATGGACAAGGGGATGAAGAGAGAAAGGGAGACTAGATAGATGTGAAGTAAGCTCAACTTTCTTTAAGTGGATAATATAATGATATGTATTTTTAAATCAAATTCACATTGTGTATGTTACTACTGCTTAGTGTTATCTTTCAATTTAGTCAATGGCAGTATGCAAGCTAAATAATATCAGTGTATTCACCTCTAGCTAAAATTGAGTGTTTCAAAAGGGTAGCTAACTTTACACAAAAGGTTATCTTTCATATGACTCATCTCTCTTCAATTGTGTCATAATGCTTTGTACTTCTTCATTTAATGAAAAAATGTAACGTCTATTCCTAACTTTAAGCTATTTCAACGGTTAATTGATGTTTAGGCTAACAATTTCAAGGGCTAACTTTCTTTTCAAGCTAATTTCAATCGTTACAGTAGGTTAGTTTCTGAGTCAACTCTTTGTAGTTTTACCTTTCTCTTCCAACTTTTTTAAGTTTTTACAATAAGTTCTTGCATAAATCACATATGGGCATTCAAACAGTTTTTTAAGTTATCTTTTTAGCGGACTGTGATAAGCTTAATAGGTTAGTATAGCTAGCTAACCTAACTCAGTGGTTAACTGTTTCACTAGCTAATATTTTAATACTCTTTGACAAAACTATTTCAATTGTTCATTCATTTACTTATATACTATTTCAGCATCTCTTCTTGCTAATTCATTCCTCTTGCTTTCATATCCTTATTTATATTTGTAGTTGAGTTAAAACAACTAATCTAGTCTTACAGCTGCTATCAAGGCAAACAGCTTCAAACTGGGTTTTTTAGAGTGGACTTATTTTTGTTGCTAATCTCTTTATATAATAGACTGAAAGCCTAAAGACATAGACTAATCCCTTAACAAATGCTATTAAAGCCTAAATCTTGTGTTCTCTCCAGCTATCAATGTACTGGGCCTCATTGCTAATATGCATCTTCCCCAACAACTCTAGGCAAATGGCTTCAATCCAAGCCCTATAGACACGAGTAATGTGATTCTATCAAGGGAATTGCAGGTGAGTGACCTCACATTTGTGTTGTCATGCTTTTTGTCTTTCTAACATCAAACAATCTCTGAATACACAATGAAAGCTGTATTTCCTGGCTGTGAATGAGTTATGTGGGCGAGACATGCCCCTCACTGCGATGTAATGTTTGTCTTTTGGTCCAAGGGGATGGTGGAGGTGTTAGCTGAAAATTACCATAACATCTGGGCCAAGAAGAAAAAGAGTGACCTCGGAAGCAGAGGTGATTTCTTAATGAAGTGAATCGTAAAACACGTATATTACACAGACATTAGCAAAACAAGAGAGGAAGAGAAGAAGAATGTGGCTTAGTGGGTGTAAAGTGTTGCTGTGTTTGCCTTAGAGTTTTTGCATGTTTTCTCTTCTCTGATCTGGAATGGATAGATTCTCTTGAAAAGTCCATTCTATTCACGACACAATTTGCAGTCAGAGACACAAAGAAGAGAGCCATAGCTGATTAACACAGAGCTGTATCTCGTATCAGGTGGAGGAACACACCCTCTGTTGGTGCCATACGAAACACTGACAGCCAAGGAGAAGGCCCGTGACCGAGAGAAGGCCCAAGATCTTTTCCGGTTCTTGCAGATCAATGGTTACAGCATCACAAGGTTTTTATTGTAATGTTACTAGCTTGCAGAAACGTTACTCTGCAACATTACTTCACATTTATCAAATGCTGTACAAAAAAATCCAGAGGTGCTGAACGTAATTTATGCATGACATCTTATTTTTTGCAGAGGTTTAAAAGATTTAGAGCAGGATTCTTCTTCTATGGAGAAGAGGTTTGCTTATAAATTTCTCAAAAAGCTGCTCAAGTATGTTGAATCTGCCCAAGAGTTCATCGCTCACCTTGGTAAGTTAATATTACATTAACATGACATCAAGAAAGCCTATGTAGTATTGCTTTTTACTATTAAATATGTAACTTTATATTAATCCAGAGGCCATGGCTGCTAGTGGAAAAACTGACAGGTCCCCTCATGAACAAGAAATCAAGTTTTTTGCCAAAGTAAGTATGAGATATAAATACAGCTGTTTATGCATAGTTAAGTCTTTTACATTCATTTTCTAATGACACGATCTGATCTTATCATTAATGATCCCCTCCTTCAGGTTCTTCTTCCACTCATAGACCAGTACTTCAAGAACCACTCCCTCTATTTCCTCTCCTCCCCAAACAAAAACCTGAGCAGCAGCGGTTACTCCTCCAACAAGGAGAAGGAGATGGTAACCAGGTATCGAGTGAAAACATTCAGTTCCTTTATTCTACAAGAATATAGCATGCCAACAACCTTTCACCGTCTTTGTAACTAATTTTCTCTAAATAGATTTACTCATTTTAACTGTCTAAATTCCTCCCTTTTCTATCCATCATACCTCCAGCCTGTTTTGTAAACTGGCAGCTCTTGTCAGACATAGGATTTCTCTCTTTGGTAAGCTGGTTACTACTGACTGATCAGCCGTGTGTGTGTGTGTGCTTGCGTGCCTTTGTGTGTGTGCAGACATGCTTTATAAAAGTGGGTGCTTCTTCTTTTGTCAAGCTGGTTTTCTTTGATGCCTTTTGAGTTCTTTTATTGTCAAACTTTATTAATGTTGGCCTTAAATATAAGAGTAGCATGTTGGAAACCAAATACTGCAGATATAACATGTTAATGTACGCTCTACTCTAGCTGGTAGGCGGATTTCATTAACTTTGTACAAAGCCAGGCTGCCCTTTTCTAGCAGTTTCCACTTTTAATGCAAAGCTCAGTTAGCTCACACCTTGGTGTAGCTTTGTTTTTCTCATACAGACATAAGGATTGTGTCAGTCTTCTCATGTAATTCCCTGAAGACTGCAAATAACATTATGCCTGTTTCCCAGAATATTAAATTATTAGTTTAAATAAAGCAACTTTATTATTGTAATGATGGCTGAAATGTAGAATTTGAGGCTTTAATCAATCAATTAGTTACTAATACATATAGCATTTAATGTTTCAATCCTCATTACCAAAGTACATACAACACAACCAACTGTGGTGCCTGGCCTTTGTACTTACACAGACATAACATGGTTGGCAGTGTATGTTTGCATTATATTGATGGCTGCTATTATTGTCTTGTTTATAGGGAGTGATGCCACCACTATTGTCAGCTGTCTGCATATCCTGGCTCACACCCTAGACACCAGGTGAGGACACAGGAAGCAGCACTCAAGGCTTAAGGGGAGCCTGGCATTGTTGCACTTCCTCCTTAAGATTTAAAAGAAAGAAACATCACAAATTAAAAGTTGTTTAAGTTTAAACAAAAGCCCTTGAGGGTGCAAGTTTGACCTAGCGGTTAAAGTGTGCGCCTCAGAAGGCATAAAGACCCACATTTCCTGCTTCTCTTCAACTGTCCTATCTAATAACGGCAGAAACACCCTGAAAAATAAATTACAAAAACAGCCCTTGGTCTGATGATTATTGTGTTTAAACAATAACTGCTTTAGAAATCACATTACTACATTTTCCACTCGTAAAGCACTGACTAACGATCTTACCTTTGCCAACCCTTCAAGGGGAGCACGTATGTCATGAGCCTTTTCTGTTGAGCAGTTGGTACTTGGCCTCTTATAGGAGGCACTGACATTAACAGAGAGAATCATTTGGCATTTAAATAAACAAAGCAAATTCATGCAACCCATGTTGCCCGAGGCTAATGGTGTTCTTACCAGACAATGTACTGTTTTTAATGCAGCTCACGCATAATGAGGCTAAATCTGCACTTTATTATTGTGTCTTGTTTGTGCTGAAGAGCTACAGCTGATGCCCACAGATTCTGTCTTTCATTTCTCCTTCTGTCTGGGAGCCATCAAGGCATTTCAATGGATAATTTATTTAGCAATGTTATGAACTGTGAAATGCTGAAAATGGACGGCCTAATCATAGTAATGCATTGTACATGATACATCTAAGCCCCAATATTGGCAAGCTCACCTTAGATTTACATATCGTCCTAATTCAGCATATAAATCATGTTTCAGTGTAAGGGCAGTCAGGTTGATACTCATGTCTCATATTTCATGACTAAAAACCTCCACAGACTGTGAGAGTGAAGTAATTGCATATGTGAGTGTGTCCTCCTGCGGGTAAACAGTGTTGTCCTTTGCATACTAAGGGGTATCCAGTAGTTTATTATAACCCTGCCCGTGCATATTCCCTCATTTGGTCTCAGTCATTTATCACGCTCTCTCTCACTCAAACAGGACGGTGATGAAGTCTGGCTCTGAGCTGGTGAGGGTGGGGCTGAGGACGTTCTTTGAGAACGCAGCGGAGGACCTGGAAAAGACGTTTGAGAACCTTAAGTTGGGGAAGTTCACTCACTCCCGCTCGCAGATGAAAGGAGTGTCGCAGAATATCAACTACACCACGGTGGCTCTGCTCCCCATTTTAACCGCTCTGTTTGAGCACATCACTCAACACCACTTTGGAGTCGACCTGCTTTGTGAGTCCTGACAGAACAGATGATCAAATATTGTGCGAGAGGCTGCTAAAGCAGTGGAGTCGAGTGTCAATGATAACTTTTTTGAAATGTAGTGATGACATGCTTCTTAGATCCTGATACCAAAGATCATATTTATTGCTGACCAAAACAAGTGAATGCTAAAGTTACCCCCGTTAATATGAATTAGCAAAACAGCAATGGACATTCCTGCATATCTTTATAACACTGAGTTCATCAGTGGAGCCTGAATAATGTATAAAAGAATAGAAATAATTGTATTTCAATGCAGCAGCTCAACTAATAGCTCTCCAATCAACCTCAGCTTTACTTGGAGTGTAATTAGCTTGCTTATTAGGTAGCATAATAACAGGCTAAACTATGTAGTTTAAAAACATGTTGCACAAAGCTTTATTCCAGCTAAGAGTCAACATCTGTGAGTGTATTAGCATGTCTGTAAACATTTGGTCCAAACATCTCTACGCCTGAGTGAAGCTCCATAGAAACAATAGCACGGCTCTACAGATTTTAAAATTGAATATTCTGTCTTTTTTACCAGTGGATGATGTCCAAGTGTCCTGCTATCGAATCCTGACCAGTCTGTATGCACTGGGCACAGGGAAGAACATCTATGTTGAAAGGTATCTGAATTTCATGAGATAAAAATTACTTGCTGTTATTCAGAAATTCTTTGACCAACCCTCGTCCTCTTTGTGTCCCTTAGACAGCTCCCAGCTCTCGGTCAGTGTCTGGCTACCCTCGCTGGAGCCATGCCTGTGGCCTTCCTGGAGCCGATGCTCAACATGTACAACCCCTGCTCCATCTTTAATACAAAGAGCACCAGAGAACGAGCCAGTGAGTCATTTGTAACAATCCTAAATTGAGTAGTTCATTAGTAGGGGTGGACTAATGTGGCTAATCACATTACTATTTTATGAATAAAGCAAATGTCTGTCTATAAAAAATCATCTTACCCATTTAAAATGTCCTCTTTGTTTTATAGTTTAACAGAGGCTGAAATGTACTTTGTTCCTGCTCGTAATCAGACACTTATATGTATTGCATTGCATAGTATTTGAATCTCCTCTGGCGTTTTCAGTCCTTGGCATTCAAGAGTCAGTGGAGGAGATGTGTCCTGGCATGCCACGGCTGGACGGCCTAATGAAGGACATCAATGACATGGCTGAGTCTGGAGCCAGATACACAGAGATGCCTCATGTCATCGAGGTGGTGCTGCCCATGCTGTGTAACTATCTGTCTTATTGGTGGGAGAGGGGCCCTGAGAACCAGCCAGCCAGCGGGGGCAGTGTCTGCTGCACCACTGTCACCTCAGAGCACCTGAGCCTCATTCTGGGCAACATCCTCAAGATCCTCAACAACAACCTGGGCATTGATGAAGCCTCCTGGATGAAGAGGATTGCAGGTGGGAATAGGTTTCTACAACAGCTGAGGATAATGACAAAAATACTTGCAGTGAAAACAATTTCCTTCAGCCACATCAGGTGGCTTTTTAGTGTTACCAGCCCATTTCTTACATTTTTTCCCAATTTTAAGTAGAAAATGTTGTTGTTATGTTTTCAGATGTAGGCTTAATGTATTTCATTGCCTAAAACCTTTTAATTCTATAAACACTACCATATTTATTTATCTAAAAAACATATATTTCTGACACTCCATAGAACAGGAAAGAATACAGCTAAAATATGAACAAGTTTTAAACAAAACTACACATTTTAGATCAAATATAAAAAAAATAACATTTCCACTCCTTTTCCCTGTGAAGTGTATGTTCAACCCATCATCAGTAAGGCCCGTGCAGACCTGCTCAAGAGCCACTTCCTGCCTACACTGGAGAAGCTAAAGAAGAAGACAGTAAAGGTGGTGTCTGAGGAAGAGCTGCTGAAAGCAGACAGTAAAGGAGACACACAGGAGGCCGAGCTGCTCATCCTGGATGAGTTTGCTGTACTCTGCAGGGACCTGTATGCCTTTTACCCAATGCTCATCCGTTATGTGGATAACAACAGGTTAGCTCACTGACACATGGGGGAAGTTGTTTTTAGGAAGTATTTAGGAGGGGATCAGGAGGATGCCGGTGCTTGCAGAAAAGATAGAGGATGTATTTATCTTTCTCTTTTTCTGCAGGTCTAGGTGGCTGAAAGAACCAGATGCGGACTCTAATGAGCTCTTCAAAATGGTTGCAGAGATATTTATACTGTGGTGCAAGTCACATGTAAGTTTCTCCTGTCTATGCATGCTAAGCGACCAAAAGCAGAAGTGTGTAGGTGACACTGACTGAACATAAATGTCACTCTCTGGTATTTGTCTTTCTGTAGAATTTCAAAAGAGAAGAACAAAACTTTGTGGTCCAGAATGAAATCAATAATCTCTCCTTCTTGACCGGAGATAATAAAACCAAGATATCCAAGGTAGGCTTTGTGTTGCTTTATACCTCTCAACGCTGTCACGATTGAGTCCCTGTTAAGACAGCAATAAAACTCTTTGAAACATTTTAAGGACTCCTGTAACAATTAAGGCCCAATGCTCTTATGAAAAACTCAAACACCCAAAATAAGCAGGATTATGTCTGACCCTGACTTATGATTGTGTGTGTCTGTGTATGGGTTTATGAATTTATACATGCATGTGAACGCACATGACAAAAACTAACAAGCATCTCTCATTAGGCAAATATTCCTTCACACCCCAAGCATAACAGGATTTACAGCATTTTCTTTCTTGTCTGCCTGAATTAGCGGTTTAAAGGCAAACAAATGGTTTTCATTGAAGTTCACGTCCATGCGAGGACTGCGTGCCTCCATTAACCCCACCCTCATCTTTTCCCTCTACCTTTCTTTCTCTTTCTGTCCCTCTCTCTATCTCAAACAGTCCTTTAAGGAAAAGGTAGAGTGATGCAGTGCATGCGCCGTTTACCTGCCAGCTTATTGGCTTTGATTCTGCAGTCACCATGCAGAGAAGCCAATAGCTTGTGCTGCTGTGCCATATAGTCTGTAGTGTAGTTCTCAACATAATGTCCCTTATTATTTGTGGCCTCCATTCATCATCACGTGTGATTTGGAAACTTACATTCTTTCTCATTTCCTTTACGGGCGGATTACGTCTCTTCTGGAGTGATGAAGCCCCGCCTCTTTTGCAACATATCATGTGATCACATGTGATTGGTGTGTTTGTAGTTGATGGATTGTGCTACCCCCCAGTGTGTTTGACCAATAGTTCCCTGAAGCTATCGATGTGATGTCGTGGTAGATGTTGTTCAACTGTGTGTTTACATGTATGTCTGTGTATTTTCAGTTATATGAAAATGAGTGTTTTCACTTTGCCAGCTGCTTCATATTGACTCCAGAGTTCAGTCTCCCCTCGGTGGTAACACTAGAGCTGGTCTGCTAGTTTTACTTTTCAGCTGACTTGTAAGTGTAGTAATGCTCCAGTGGCACAGAATCAGTCTTGTCATAGTTTTGGCCAGGACTGAAAAATAATCACCTCAGTTGGCTCAGCCTTTTTTAAATTCACTGTGAGTGCTTGTACTCGTGGTAATCTCCAGTAAAATACTTTTAAGATATCAATTTAAAGTTAAAAATAAATAAGATAAAGGAAAAAAGAGGTAAGTTTCATGTATTGCCTAAAAAGACTAGCCTTTTAGCTTTTTAAACCAGATTAAGATGCCATGGTATTTTTTTCACCACCTCATGCTGTCTCAGATTAAATGTGTGATTTTTTCAGTCTGGAGGACAAGACCAGGAGAGGAGACACAAGAAAAGGCGTGGTGAGTTCTACTCCATTCAGACCTCGCTGATTGTGGCCGCTCTGAAGAAAATGCTGCCCATTGGCCTCAACATGTGCACACCAGGAGACCAGGAGCTCATCTCCATAGCCAAGATTCGCTACCTCATGGTGAGACACTTTTCATGTGACCATGCACCAGTCACACATTTTACATTAGCTTTAAGGGATTATAGTCGATGTAAAGATATATAATTGACCCTAAACCTGAACACATTTATGAAGCATTTAAAGCTGGGGTTGGTAATCAGATTTAGATATACTTTTTGTTATAGTGGTTAAAATTATCTTTATGTCCTGATGGTAATCAATACATAATGTGTTCTTAAAAAAGAGCGAAGAAAAGCTGCTATCTACAGCCAGAGTAAACCTGGGAAAACACCAACCAATCACCGTTTTTTGGGACCCAAAATTTTAAACCATTCAAATGCCGTTCTGCCGTTCTGCCCGCCTCCTGCACGTACATTTCCCCGGCATGCACTCCGAGTCTCCGTCTCCTGCCGCTGCTTCCCCTGACTCTACTGACTGCCCCTCTCGCTCGACCTCGGGCCTGTCCCCTCTGACCCGATGAGGTGCTTTGCTCAGGACTGTAGTCCGGATCAGAGTCTAAAAAGCTCTCACCACGGGGGCTCTGACAAGCAGAAGAATTAATGACATTTAGTAAGTCCTACAGAAATGTAGATGTATTGTAGCGTCCGTCCGGACGCTGTAGGGATGACGAGCCGGTTCGTGAACACGTTGATCTTTAATAACCGGTCACTGTTGGCCGTGATCACGCCAACCAACAAAGCAACAATCAATGTTTGAATGAATGAAGAACTTCTCCTCTTGTCTCTCCTCTCTCCCGCTCACACACTCACATCCTGATGCCTTCACTGACTGTCAACACTGTAGGAATTAAGAACATCTACACTGAACACGTTGAACAAGCAGTAGAGCTGTTACAGTTTTATATGTGTTATAACTTTTCTCCTGATATCGTGTCACCAGTACAACTGGATAATGCTAGAATGACAGTTGTGAGTACTAACAGCAGCCATGTTTGTTTGTGTTTTTAACTTTCACTATGATAATGTTTTGATGAGGACCGGTTTTGAATCAGTCACCATCATATGGTCGCAAGTCAGCGGCGCTCGTGCATGTGAGCAGGGGGGGCGTCGTTTTGGAGGAGCTCTGAGGGAGGAGGGGAGGGGTTAGACGGAGTGATGAGGACATGCTACATTCAAATTCATGCTAGTTTTCCGAGACTACCAACCCCAGCTTTAATTTCATTAGAACAGTGCTCAAGTTCTCTTCCACACTCTTGCTATTTTCCAACAGAGAGACACAGATGAAGAGGTCAAAGATCACATCCGGCAGAATCTACATCTTCGAGTAAAGGTGAACTTAATCTTAATCAGTATCATATTATTATCAGCTTATAATTTCTGTATTCATTTTTTTACATCCATCTGTGTAACACACTCTCAGTCAGAGGACCCAGCAGTAAGGTGGCAGCTAAACCTGTACAAGGACATAGCGATGAAAAGTGAGGGGCTTCCAGACCCTGACAGAGTGGTGGACCGAATCCAGAGGATCTCTGCTGCTGTCTTCAACCTGGAGCAGGTCAGGACTCAAACATTAATAATGATGTTACCAAACACAATTCAAATGGCACTCTAGATAGGCTGCAAATGATAAATGATGTTACATTTAATTTTGGCCATTGGGGACATATTAGATGGCTGAGGCCTTTGTGCTCCACACACACACACCACTGTGTTCATCATATCTCTTAATAAGAGCTTCACTGATCAAAGTGTTTTGTGTATATTAAAATGTGAGACTTTTTTTAAAAGTTAGTTATCTTTTTCTCAGTTTTTTGAATAATTATTGGTTCAGATAAGCATAATAGATAGAGAAATAGATAGAGAATAGAGAAAACACAAATTTGCAATGATGTTTGACTGCCCGGTTCTGTTTAGCATCTCAACATTTCTGACTCCTTTGCTTTTCCTATCCACTAGAAACAGAAAAGTTCATGATGGGTGAAAACACACGAAAAACAAGAGCAGAGGAAAATCTTAACTAGTTTTACGGACAGAGATGTGTTTTTTTTCCCCCTTCAGTTAACCTGTCAAAGAATGCTGATCTACTCCTCTCATTAATCATGTTATCTTCCATTCCACATAGGTTGAACAACCACTGAGATCAAAGAAATGTGTGTGGCAAAAGTTGCTGTCCAAGCAGAGAAAGCGAGCCGTCGTTGCCTGTTTCCGCATGGCTCCACTTTATAATCTACCAAGGTATGACTGTCTGCATCACACCTCCAGCATCTGCTTCTCCGCTGTTCTGATTTTATTCTGATATTTTGCCAAAACGCTCTTTAACCATGAGTCAAAGATGATGGTCCCTATAGATCTACAGTGGTTGGGCAACCGCACTGCAATAACTGTAAAATCAACTCTAATGGACAAATACCACTGCACTTTCTTCTCTTTCTTTCTGACTCAGGACTCTCATTTTTCTCCCTCTGTGAGTTCTGACCCTGCATTAATGCACAGCCTCCCTCCCTGCGTTTGTAGGACAAATGTCTGGCCTGCAGCTGTTATCAAGGAGTAGAAAAAGGGACACTAGCAATTTCATGCCCTGCTGCTCTGTAACTCAATCACAGGAAGTCAGGCATAGAGCTACAGTAGGGAAGAAAACAATTATGAGGACCAACCTGGGGGTGGCCATCTTCAATATGTGCTCAGGCTATGGCGCCCGCCCACCTAACAGCATGACTCATTTATTCAGAGTTGTTGACAGTGAAATACGACACAGCATAGCTAATAATTATCAGACAGCCTTTACAATGCAGACACAGTTTATTGTACTTGTTTGGACTAATTGATTTGTGCTGGAGGTTTGATGTGAAGCTGCTGGATAATGTCGAGTCTCCTGAGTTTCACACATTCAGATGTCATCTTTTCTCTTTTATCTCTCTATTCAGCTTTTGTTCTCTGCTCAATGTCACACTCTATTGTACCTCATCCCCTCAGGCACACAAATAATAATTACTTCCTGAATGCCTACCGACATATTTGGCTGGAGATAATGCATGAGAACACAGACTATGACAGTCTGCTCTCCATGCTGACGGTAATGTAGCGCTGATCCAATACTGCAACTGTATGACTTTGCATTATAAACCTCACCTAACTACCCCCCAGCTTCCTCACAGCTACAGTTTGTGCAACAAGTTTAACTCGCATATTTGCACGTTGTTTTTTTCACTGGTCCTGGTCTGTACAATAATGTAGTCAGCTACCTAAAAAATAAAACACATTTGAAGAGTTCATTTGCAAAAACAGATATCTCCGTTTTTATACATTTTCAAAAAACATATTTCCTTTTAATATACATTTTTAATAAAGTAAAATGTTTAAGATACTGCTAATTAGTAATGTCATTTTGTCTTAGTAAAAGCCACCCAACTTCAATTGATTGATAATACCTAAAGCTAGTAATAGAAAAAATACGTTTATTGAAACATTTAAAAAAAAAATGTAAAGTGAGTTTTCTGTTTTTGCAAATGAACTCTTCATTTATTCTTTGAGAAAAAGCGTTTTAATCAGAAATTAACAGACAGCCTGGCTCGGCCTAATTGCTGGAAGCAGAAGGAAAAGGCTAGCCTTGCTCTGTCAGATGGTCGGTTGCTTTAGCGAGCTGAATCTCCTCTTAAACATTTGAGCTTTAGAAGTGCTTGTTTGAATTCTTTTAACTTTGAGACAGAGCTAGGTTAGCTGTTTCCACAATACTCCAACCTATGCTAAGATAAATGTAACTGTTGTAGTTTTCACTCTAAGGTTAAGAAACACACGATCGCATCCTGGAATTGAAGTTTCTGTCCACTGATTTACACAAGACCAGCAGTATATACCTCTGCATTTATAAGCAGCAGTTCTCTTTATGGTGACCAGTTGGCTGTGCCAGCACCCAAAGCTAACCAGTACTAACCTCTTCTTCTACAGTGACTTCTCCCGTCCGTTGCTCTGCTTCTATCTAACCCAGGCTAATCTCCTCTCACCCTTCTTCAGGCATCGCTCTATTAACCTCTTCCTCCTGGCCTATCAGAGAATATGGATAGAAACAGAGGAATACTCTTTTGAGGAGAAACTAGTGCAGGATCTTGCAGTAAGTACTTGCGTCATCCCCCAGGGCCCTCTTGTTGGTATCACAAGTGTCTCAGTATTCAAAGTGCTTAAAAGCGGTCAATCCCACCAAGGACCACTTTGTCGCACTCAGTCATTCATACGATGAAACTGGACACACATTTTTAGCAAGCATGACATCACCACTGATGTCAGAGCCGGCTGAGGTATTTTGATTACTGTGTCCCATCGAAGACGGGCATCTTGCTAAGATGCTTGGACTTAAAAATAACATTTCTGAAAGATGAGCATCTTTCATGAATTGTCACAAAAAAAAACTTACAATCCTGCATTGTGCTTGTAGAGAAAGAAAAAAAAACAACTTCTCTCTCCACAACTTCACAGAAGTGCTTAAAATATTTTGCACTTTATCTCTCATGACAGCACCATATGCATAGAAGGATTAAAAACACCTTGAGGATTTACGAAATAGAGATAAAAGATACCACCACGGAGGCATGCTGGAAATTGTCATTCCCAACTGTGCCAGCGGATGTGTTTTTTAGGTTTTTTTATAGTAATGAAAATGAAAATGAAATTAATAAAACTTATCATAATCTAATCTTCATTCAGCTCTTTTAAAGTCCCATCTGTTTTCACAGTATTTAAAATCAAGGCCACAGAGCTCCACATGTGAGGTAGAGTCTGTGACAGAAAAATAGCTTTATGATCAAACCAAACAAGCCACAGACTTTATAGGAATGTCTTCTCAATGTGTCTGCTATCATGATGGTTTATCATAGGAAGTCTATGATAACGTGAAAACTGAGGCTCATGGAGAGTCATGCTTAATTTAACCTCCACCTTCTAACATTACTGATCATCATCCTTGGTATAAGCGTGTGTGTTTGTGTATGTATGTCTGTGTGTATGATTATGCGTGCACGTGCCTGTCATTGTCTCTGTGGTTTTTGTTTGTCCTCTGCATGCAACCAGTGTATCCTACTGCAGTGTTTTTTGATACACCTTACTCACTTAAGGTAAGTGAACACTAGCATTATTTGTAATAAAGAGCATACACCTGAGATTAATTTGTATGGGTTTGTCCAGAAAACGCAGCCTAAAGTGGAGGAAGAGGAAGAGGAGGAGATCAGAAAGCAGCCAGACCCTCTTCACCAGCTCATTCTGCATTTCAGCCATAATGCTCTGACTGAGTGCAGGTAAACACACCTGTCCACCTGGCACCTACACGCTTTGCTCCATCTGTGCTATATAACAGTTTTGGCAGGCTCTCTGGCTAATAAAGGGAGGCACTGGGCTAAATCATTGTCAGTTATCTGATTCCAGGAGGAAAACATAAGCTGTTTTTAGTCACACTTTACAGTTCCTGTAACGACAACAATTTAAACTTGCAAATGATTAGGTTGAGATGTGATTGTACGCTGCATGATTTACCCATCATATATTTATCATCATCTCTTGTTAGTTCTTTGGAAGAGGATCCCTTGTACATTGCGTATGCTGATATGATGGCAAAGGTACTTCATTTTTTACACTTCATTAACTAAATCTTTACACACTTCAGCGACATATTCACAGGTTTTAAAATCTCATCTTTCAGAGCTGTGCTGAAGGCGAAGAAGAAGAAGAGGAAGAGAAAGATAAAACATTTGAGGTACCATTGATTTCTGAGGAATACATTTTTGTATTTCAGTTTGTTTTGATTCACATTGAGGTTTTGCGGCTACTCTGTTATTGATTTATACAGGAAAAGGAAATGGAGAAGCAAAAGATGCTTTACCAGCAGGCCAGACTTCATGATCGAGGAGCGGCAGAGATGGTGCTTCAAATGATCAGTGCCAGCAAAGGTAAGGAAAGACATGTTCACTTTTGGGCCTTCTTAAAACCGCCATCCAGTGTGAATATGATGTCATTTGTGGTCACCAGGTCGACTTGCTGCTATGGTGACTTTCACCCTCCAACTGGGCATCTCCATCCTGAACGGGGGAAACATACTGGTCCAGCAGGTAGGCAGAGACTGCAGGCAGAATGTGTGTCTCTCGCAGCATTAGGCCAATGTTTACTGAACAACTTTTATCTTCACACAGAAAATGCTAGACTACCTGAAGGAAAAAAGAGATGTTGGCTTTTTCAAAAGTTTGTCCGGGTTGATGATGTCTTGCAGGTAAAGAATCTTCAAATAATTATAAATATTGTTTGGGCTTTATCTTAGTCCTCAACTTCAACATAAAGGGGGATTCAACAAATTACAGTATACTCAGAAATCTTTGTTTACTAGACACAGGAAGAACTTACCCAGCCTGTAGAGATGAGGAGTGGAGGACCTTTGTTTGTTGAGGTTAAACTACAGCTGTATATAAGGGAATAATGTAATATTATGACCATTCAACCTATTACTGTCTCACTGACTGCACCAACTTAGTGGAGTACATACTAATTTGCTAGAGTAACCCTTCGAAATCCATATCACAGAATATACAAATGAAGTACTTTAAAAACATGTCAGGCTTTGTCTCTTATCTCCTGCAGCGTCCTCGACTTGAATGCTTTTGAAAGGCAAAATAAAGCTGAAGGTCTGGGGATGGTTACTGAAGAAGGATCAAGTAAGTGAGGATGATAAACACGGTAAACAGAGTAATACTGTCCTAATGCTGAACTTCAGTGTTACACATGTGACATTAAAGCTATAAGTAACATCAATATGACACGTGTAGAAATCTTGGTGTGACGTCATGTGTCTCATACAGGCTTGATGGGTCAATGTTCTTTAGTCCGGCTCTTCAGTTGCAAATTGACGATGAAGGCAGCAACCGCCTGATGCAAAATCCGCTCTTTAGTGTTGTACAAAAACACATCTCATGTCATGTGTGTCTTGTGTACCATGTTGTATGTCATTGTCAGACAGGTAAACCTGTGCCTACTGTATGTCTAAGTCCTGTCCAGGCCTTGTCCGCCACCAAAAAGCAGTCATAACACAACATCCACATACATGAGAATCTGCGTTAATTTTTGACATGATGGGTAGCATACAGTATATAATTATGATTTGATCATACATTTCCAGCTCATTTTCACTTCATAAGCTCAGGCATAAGTGATGGTAACTGTTATAACCGTACTCAGTAGTACAAACACCTCTCTAGCGAGCAGACTGTACTTAAGACCTTGTTCAACGTACTGCATGTCTGTCGCAAATCAGTGTATGTAAAGATATTTCTATAGCACTATCATTCTCTCCTGTTCCTACTTCTTCTGATTGAATATAAATGTCTTCTCCTTTGCTTATGTCTGCTTTTGTTTTGTTTGTTTGTTTTCCTCTGATCATGTTTTTTATGTCATCGGTCGCAGTCAACGTGAGTGAGCGGGGTAAATACATGGTTTAGATTCTACTCATCCTATGCAATGCTGACATCCTGATTGCTCTTTTCAACTCCTTCCTACTTCCCTTCCTGTCCTCTTTTCCCCAACTCCTCCTCCTTCCTTGCCCTGAATGCAAAACAACCACCTTCTCTGTACCTTGGACTGAAAGAACGCATGCATGCTCCTGTGACATCTGGATAGATTGTTCAGTCCAGGGTTTGACGCCCCAAACTGATTCAAATCTCTCCTCTTTTCTCTACCTTTTTAATAAGAAATCATTGCTTGTCATTTGCGTTTACTAATTTAACGTATACTAACCAACTCTAGATTCTTAGAAATAAATCTCCTGAAGCTTTGTTTGTCAGACACAACAAAGCTTTGCTGGTGTTAAACAACCAAGCTCCGTTTTATACCTTCTATAAACCCTGTTTTCATTTATGAAATGATGCACTGTTCCCTGTCTGTGTGTTCTGAAGCCCAAATATAGTGCATATTACTTTAATGCTATTTGACAACTAGGCAGCAGCTTTATGAGGTAGTGCAGCTATGCAAGCCCTGATGCCTGTTCTTACATAAAGATGATGAGTGTCTGACCCTCTTGTCACTGAATGGGACAATTAATCTCACTTCCTCTCTCCAGGTTCCAAGGTCCTGCAGAACGATGAGTTCACTAAGGATCTCTTTAGGTTTCTGCAGCTCCTCTGTGAAGGCCACAACAATGGTAGGTGGACATTTTTATGAGGCTGCATGTTTGGGGAAAAAGTTTGAGAGAAGGCCAAAGGCACTCTTCTACAACCAATGATATCTTATTTTATAATCTCTTCCAGATTTTCAGAACTTTCTGAGGACTCAGACAGGAAACACAACAACAGTCAACATCATCATAAGTACTGTCGACTACTTACTAAGACTTCAGGTATGATGTTGTTGCATACAGATCTAAGAAATAGACAATAAATCTTTATTGTGTAAATGTTCTTGAAGGGAGTCAATCTTTGTATTTTCATTTCATTAGGAATCCATCAGCGACTTCTACTGGTATTACTCTGGTAAGGATGTTATAGATGAGGCGGGTCAGAGGAACTTCTCCAGAGCGTTTGCAGTGGCCAAGCAGGTCTTCAACTCTTTGACGGAGTATATACAGGTACTGCATCACAACACGCTGCACCATAACAACAACAGATCCTGAGCTCATCAGTCTGAAGTTGATGCTCTGTGGTGATCCCTCTCCTCTCTGTACCCCCTCCTCCATGCTGTGTGTTGCAGGGTCCATGTATTGGGAACCAGCAGAGTCTGGCTCACAGCAGGCTGTGGGATGCTGTGGTGGGCTTCCTCCATGTTTTTGCCAACATGCAGATGAAGTTATCGCAGGTTTGTATTTTTTCGCAGTACACCAGTGGCACTGTTAAATGTTTCTAATCAGGTAACCCTGTTTAATTCTACTTACTTTACTCAACTACCCCATATCAAAGAGGTCACTAGTTTCATTTGCAATCAACATCATGGAATTGACTGCTACAGTAATGTTGTCAGATAAATATTTACAATTAAAACATATGAGCATCTTATAAAATAGGATGCAAATAAAAAAGATGAAGTGAGTTAATTTTTTAAAATAAGCTGCTAAATTGGCTACTAGATTTAATTTTAGATGTTTAACATCATTCATATTTAGAACCGGATTATGTTTGAGCAAGCCAGGTACACCAACAGAGGAAGCTGATATGCTGATATAAAATCAGTGAAATTTATTGTAGCAGCAAATTGGTTTAGATGTACTGTATATGGTTCCATATCAGTGGGTAGAATACAAGTGGTTTAAAGGTAATTACCTCATGAATAAATTCCTCATAAAACTTTGCTCCCTAGTCTCTAAATTTGTCTCATACTTCAGGATATCAATTTATAATCCTATCTTATCAAATGTATTTAGTGATGGAGTCTACTTAGAATAATATGTTGTTGTTTTTTACCTACTGTATGCTCATGACGTACATATTCCTGATTTAAAAAAAGAGTGCTTGAACTTGACTATTGTATGCAGTTGTCTTAATGTCAGTATTGCTCCTTTAACTACACTTTAAGTAACACTTTTGAGTCCTTGAACCACCAATACTTTGTCTCAGTTAACCAGAAAGTCCTTTAATATATGTTTGGCCACTAGAGGTCTCTCCAGGCTCAAGGATGACCTCAGGCTGCTGCAGCACAATTACATTTGTCATTCCACTCAGCTGTATGATGCATGGCTCAATCTATGATATTTTCTCTATCCCCCAAGAAGCCAGGATCGGGATAAAGTCCAACGGCCTAACCTTATCAGGTGGTCATCAGAAAGAGAGCCTGCTCTGACAGTAAAGGGATGAGGGGAAAGCACAGGTGGAGGGCTTTGGATTAAGAGCATCAAAGTTTGCCTCAGATTTATAGCATGCTGAATACAGACTCCACAGAGACCCTAAATGAGTCAGACTGACCCTGCCATCTGCTCCCAGAGAGAGGAATAACATTAACCCTGGTGCTGATGGATGGATGTTATCTCCAAGGCCCTTCTGGGGCTCAGCAGGACCATTGTGGGTCCCAACAATCTGAGTCGGCCTTGATCTCAGCGGGATATTAGACAGGGTGGCTGCACCCTTACAGTGAGGCAAACATCTAACTGTGTGATAGAGTGTGGTCTGAGTCATGCTGTGTCCCTCTTTGTTTTCCACCAATAGGACTCAAGTCAGATTGAACTATTGAAGGAGCTGCTGGACCTGCAGCAAGACATGATCGTGATGATGCTCTCCCTTCTTGAAGGTTTACTTTTGACTTCATACATGTTGCATCATGTCATTTTGCAAATTTTCACAAAACAGTTTGTCTGGAAAACATTTAAAATGTAACAGCTAGCTTATTGTGCATAAGTAGTGCTTATTGTGTGATTTTGTTTTGGTTCTTTCCTCCTTCACATCACAGGTAATGTTGTCAATGGTACTATTGGCAAACAAATGGTGGACACCTTGGTGGAATCTTCCAGCAACGTGGAGATGATCCTGAAATTCTTTGACATGTTTCTGAAGTTAAAGGACCTGACTACCTCAGACAGCTTTAAGGAATATGACCCCGAGAGCAAAGGGGTCATCTCAAAGAAGGATTTCCAGAAGTCCATGGAGAACCAGAAACAGTACTCTCAGTCTGAGATTGAGTTTCTTCTCTCCTGTGCAGAGGCAGATGAGAACGACATGTTTAACTACAAACAGTTTGTGGAGAGATTCCACGAGCCTGCTAAAGATATTGGCTTTAATGTAGCTGTGCTGCTGACCAACCTCTCTGAGCACATGCCTCATGATGCTCGCCTCTCAACGTTTCTCGACCTGGCCGAGAGCGTCCTCAGCTATTTTGAGCCTTTTCTGGGTCGCATTGAGATCATGGGAGGAGCCAAGCGCATAGAGAGAGTCTACTTTGAGATCAGCGAGTCGAGTCGAACACAGTGGGAGAAGCCTCAGGTGAAGGAGTCAAAGCGGCAGTTTATCTTTGATGTCGTCAATGAAGGCGGGGAGAGCGAGAAGATGGAACTCTTTGTGAACTTCTGTGAGGATACTATATTTGAGATGCAGCTTGCCTCTCAAATCTCAGAGCCAGACCCAGTGGAGCGTCCAGAGGAAGATGAAGAAGACAACCAGAGCGTGGCAGAAAACCAGGAGGAGGAAGAGGAGGAGAATGTGATGATGGAGTCTTCTTCAGCATTTACAATCGCCTGCATCTCCATGAGAAAAAGCTTCAGCCACTTCCGTCAGATGCTCACTCTGAAGAGCATGAGGCGGCAGTACAGGAAGTTCAGGAAGATGAGTGTGCGAGAGCTGGTGCGAGGCTTCTTCTCTTTCTTCTGGATGATCATCACGGGCCTCTTCCACTTCATCTACAGCCTGATCTGGGGTTTCTTCCACATCTTATGGACCACCATGTTTGGGGGCGGCCTCGTCGAAGGGGCCAAGAACATGAAGGTGACAGACATTTTGGGGAACATGCCAGACCCCACCCAGTTTGGGATTCACGGGGATGTGTTAGAGATGGAGAAGATGGAGGCGAGCGAAGCATCTGCGTTGGCTGAGATGGGTCAGATGGCTCAGGGGGAAGCAGCGGAGGCAGACCTGATGGCCGAGCTGCTGAACATACAGCCTAAGAAGGAGGGGAAACACGGGACGGAGCCAGGTTTGGGGGATGTGTCTGAGGTGGTGGTCGGGGATGCACCATCTATTGCCAGTGCTGTGAAGCAGAAGAAGGCACAGGTGAATTTTCGATACTCCCTTAACTTATCATGTAAAAGCTAATAGATTTTTACTTGATGCAGGTTTGTTATCTCACAATCAAATGATTCATCTGATGAACTATGTTTGTTATAGCTGGCAGCGAAAAAGAAGGCATCAAATGGAGACTACAAATCTGATTCAGAGAAAGGAGAGTAAGTGCTCCTAGTTTGTTTATTGTTTGTATTGTAATTATTTTGTGAATTTTCAGATGAAAAACACCATTTCAAATATTTTTAAAACATACATTTTACCGTTACAGTTCAGACGATGGCGAGAAGAAAGACCGTGACAAGTCTAGAGACGATGTCCCCTCAGAGTCCTCAGTGGAGAAGAAGAAGGCCCCAAAGAAGAGGCTTGGCGTGAAGAAAGAACCACCAGAGGCCTTTACGGCCAGCTTCTTCGCAGGCTTGGAAATCTACCAGACCAAGATGCTGGTCAGATATTACAGTTAAAGATATTAAAGAGAGAACTGATTGGTTGGTTTCACACACACACAACTTCATCATTAATGATTTTATTTTACAGAATTACCTGGCCAGAAACTTCTACAACCTCCGCTTCTTGGCTCTATTTGTCGCCTTTGCCATCAACTTCATTCTGCTCTTCTACAAAGTAAGCAGGCACTGTGATGCACACAGTATACAGACTGCATCTTGTTTTTGTTGTCCACCTCTGTACCTTTAATTGTGTCACTGTCCTTCAGGTAACTGGGGACTACTCAGAAGACGAAGACCCCTGGAATGGTCGAGGTAGAGCTGGAGAGGAGGAAGATGAGGGTGCACTGGAGTACTTTGTACTGCAGGAGAGCACAGGTTACATGGCGCCTACACTTCGCTGTCTGGCTATACTGCACACCATCATATCGTTCCTTTGTGTGGTGGGATACTACTACCTGAAGGTACAGTACCTGCTGACAAAGACCTCATTTATTATAATCACATTCACAATAATGTCCTCTGACATTTCCTTCAATGTGCTAACGGTGCAGGTGAATTCTCTTTGTGTCCAAGGTGCCTCTGGTGGTGTTCAAGCGTGAGAAGGAGATTGCAAGGAAGTTGGAGTTTGCCGGCCTTTACATCACAGAGCAGCCGTCTGACGATGACATCAAAGGACAGTGGGACAGACTGGTGATCAATACTCCGTGAGTCAGCCGCTCTACAGTTACTGAAGCCTTAATCTTTTTCAAACACAAGTTTAAAACTTTGTTTCTCTCTGTTTTTTTAGCTCTTTTCCAAACAACTACTGGGATAAATTTGTAAAAAGAAAAGTAAGTGGCCTACTTCATCAGAGCACCTCTTCTGTTTTTTATTCCTCGTACAGGAGAGGCAGGTTTTAAAAGTTTGTTACTACATCCTCTCTTCTGTTTCTTTCTCACTGCTTCTTGTAGGTGATCAAAAAGTATGGCGACCTGTATGGAGCAGAGAGGATAGCAGAACTGCTGGGGTTGGATAAAAGTGCCCTGGATTTTAACCCTACAGAGGAAGCTGTGGCCAAGGAGGCTTCACTGGTGTCATTGTGAGAGAGCAGACAGATCTTATAGAGCAAAAAGAGGTCAAACAAAAAAATAAAACCCTCTCATCTCTGCCTCTTTTGTTTTTTCCAGGTTGAGCTCAATCGATACAAAGTACCACGTCTGGAAATTGGGAGTGGTGTTTACAGACAATGTGAGTTTGAGCACAGGTTGGGCTGATTAATAGCTCCGTCAGCTCGGGGGATTACTTGATGGATGGAGGGAGGGGTTGATTGATGACATTATGAACTGGACAGATGCTCTCTCTTCATCTTCACGTTTTGTTTCATCGGCAGTCATTCCTGTATTTGGTGTGGTACACCACCATGTCTATTCTGGGCCACTACAACAACTTCTTCTTCGCTGCTCATCTGCTGGACATCGCCATGGGCTTCAAGACCCTCCGCACCATCCTCTCCTCTGTCACACATAACGGCAAACAGGTGAGGATGCTGAGGCTGCAGGTCTTCTTTTAAGCAGCAGGGGTCACTGCAGAGTCAGTGGTTGGGGTTGAGATATTGAGACAGAATCTTTATTCCCACGAGCCTCGTTGAAGGGATGGCATCTTGGGTTATATTCTTGTTGCACTGGCGATGAACTCTGCCAAGAAACAAGGTGTGTATCAATTATTAATCTGAGAAAAAGGAACAAACTAACCAGGATGATGCATGCAGGCTGCTTTCTGCATGTTTGACCTGCAAGTCACAGAGAGACTCCAAAACATCAAGCCCTCAATTTCTTTCTAATAGTTTATATCTGTCTAAAATATAATTACACACTCACCTTTTTAGATGGGACAGAGGGATTATCTGTTCTACACCCTGTGATGGTTTGCAGGTTGCACACAATGAACCGTGCTGTGACTGATAACAGATTAATGTTTGGTTTAGCAGGAATAAGTCATCTGGTAAATATTTAGTGTGCTGTGTCGATTCCTCTTTCTTCACCCTAAATATTTGTATCTCTCTCCCAGTAAGTTAAAGAACCATAGAAAAGGCGGTGATGCAAGTGAAGGAAGCGAGGGTGCAAAGCTGTGATTTTAGATGCACCCAGTATCATCTGACATTTTTCACTGAGGTCAGATGGTCCAGTTGCCTTCATTTAAATCCCAGCCCTGACTGTCAGTCCTTGCAGAGACTCCCGTGGCATCTGACCAGAGGCACAGATCAAAATTGAATGTCACATCGATCTCCAAGGGTGGAAGTATACCTAAATGGCACGGCCGCGTGGAATCAACAACACCTGCTGCACTCAGCTCACTGCAGGCAGATGAAGAGCACCATCATTCTGAATGCAGTCTACAGCAGCCTCTAGTGTTGCTGTTTATGTGTATGAGTAAATTAACTGGTGTCTGAATGTATGTCAGATGTCAGATGTCAAAACAGGCTGCTGTTTACACAAGTTTTCTATAAATAATACTAATGTGTGATCAGTAAAGAGACAGCCATTCTTTCCCTTTCTGTTCAAAGTGAGGGACCCAAAAGGAAGGAGAGCTTAACCCTTTCTATGTCCTGTGTGCGTGAATCCCAAAAGCATTAACAGATGGAAAGTTTGTAATGACACTCTTCTGACTCTCTCTCTCTCTCTCTCTCTCTCTCTCTCTCTCTCTCTCTCTCTCTCTCTCTATCTCTCTCTATCTCTCTGCAGCTGGTGCTGACAGTGGGCCTGCTGGCGGTCGTGGTCTATCTCTACACTGTGGTGGCCTTCAACTTCTTCAGGAAGTTCTACAACAAGAGCGAGGACGAGGACGAGCCTGATATGAAGTGTGATGACATGATGACGGTAAGCATCAATCACACGTTTCTATAAATACACCGGACCTCTGACTTGACTTGAACTCACCCTCCCTCTGTGTTTCGCCCAGTGTTACCTCTTCCACATGTACGTCGGGGTGAGAGCAGGTGGGGGTATCGGTGACGAGATTGAGGACCCAGCCGGTGACCCCTATGAGCTGTACCGCATCCTGTTTGACATCACCTTCTTCTTCTTCGTCATCGTCATCCTGCTGGCCATCATCCAGGGTAAACTCCAGATGAACTTACACTTGACAAATGCGAAGACACTGAAACTCGTGACATACTTTGTAATTCTCCACATGGATGCAGTGTTTATCCACAGTGCAGTGTATAAGAAGTGATCAGAGCTCTGCTTTGTGGTTGCAGGTTTGATCATTGATGCTTTTGGAGAGCTGAGAGACCAGCAGGAACAAGTCAAAGAGGACATGGAGGTGAGAGAAGGTTCACTGGTTGATTAAGGATGGGGGCTTTTGTCCTCTCAAGGAGCACAGTACAATTAAGTGAGCTCTCTGAAATATGACAATAAGAAATACAAAAGCAGCTCCATTGTTCTCTGGCTATAAAAAGGAGAGGGACTAAATGAATATTCCGTATAGTCTTTTATATTTCCAGTAAGCCCCGAGGCATTTGTAAGTCTGTTAGAAAGGTCTCCTCAGGACATCTCGAGTTAAGACGTGTGGCCTACTTTTGTTTTTGGAGCTATCAATCTCTCTTCAGTTCTTTAAGCATCAAATAGTGAGGCCAGAAAAAGGTTGGAGCAAGCTGGAGGTCATTCTTTAGATAAATATTTAGTCTGAAATATGAGTTAATGAAGTCTAATTTTAGTAAAACATTTAAGAATTTGCTAACTGGGACTCCAAGGAAGGGCACAGAGAATCACAGTGCTCCTGGGAAAAAGCAGGATGGTTATATTATGCATTAATCTAACCCAGATAACATTAGATTGAGTTCCTTTGAAAGCTCAGATGATGCTGAACTGTTCACAGGCTAGAGAACAGTAAAACAGTTTTACTGAACAAGAGACAGGTTGTCTGATCATTGTTTAATCTTGTCCTCAGACCAAATGTTTCATTTGTGGGATCGGCAATGACTACTTTGATACAACACCTCACGGCTTTGAGACTCACACCTTACAAGAGCACAATTTGGCCAACTACCTGTAAGTATCAAGCATCCACACATCCTCCACTGATCTTGATTTGTTGATCATCTATGCTTGTTATTGTCCCCAGTACGTGTTGCCTCCTTTCTGTAATTTAACTACATGATTGATAGATTTAGCACATTACTGCAGCATCAGGGCCACAGTCACTAATTGTCCCAGTGATCCAGAACACTAGCTCCCTTCAGGTACTCTTTCCATCTGTCTCTGTGTTTCCTTCTCATCCACTGTTCCTCTATAGAGCCCGTGACAATAGCAAGTCTCAGTCCATTTGTGCTCACAGTCAGCTGGCCGGAGGATATGGGAGCGACCTCATTATGTTGCTTCGTTATTATTTAATGCCATGAACTTTATTGGAAAATAGGTTTGTGATAGCGTGCTCTCATGCACTATTCATCACAATTTGGCGTGCTATGATGCACACAGAGATACAGCGGCCCGTTGCCATTTAGACTTGATTTGGGAGACATCAGGTGATATAGTGATGGAGATTAGTCGAAATTGTCTCCTAGTTACACAAAATCTGACATTTTGATTTAATAAAATGTTGTAAAAACAAACAGAGCCGCAGCCAAGCCTTTTTGTCTACCCTCTGTTTTGTGTTTAAACTCTGACCGGACTTTCAGGGGAGGATGTGAAAGCCTGTTAGTTTTTTCAGTCTGACATTTTTGTTTTGTCTCATTGTCTTTTTTCTAAAGGTTTTTCCTGATGTACCTCATCAACAAGGATGAGACCGAGCACACCGGCCAGGTACAGCATAACTCGACATCAGTAACCTTTCTCTGAAGAATCAAAACAATTACAGTTCTGTCAACTTCAGATACACTGAGGCTGTTTTGGAAACTGCCTACTATACTAGCAGAACGTACTGATTTGGCCAAACTTCATTATGTAGTAGTAGTAGTAAGTAGTATAGGAAAAAGAGCAAAATCTGCAGTATGCCAAAACTCCCCGGATGTCTACTGAATCGGGAAAATTTCACAGTATGCATCGGACCAGTCTGCCCTGCGTACTGTTTCCCATAATGCACAGCTCTCGATCCGCTTTTTCTTTTTCCTTCTTTTTTGATGGGAAGAAATCAGTTTTTGGGTGCTGTGAAGGTTATTGAATTACATATAAACCACTTCCTAACTTTGATGCTAAAGAAGCAGTTTATCTATCGGCTTCACCGTTGTTTACTTCTGCTTTTCAAAACCGGAAATCCAGTCACGTCTGACCCAGCAGGCTGCAACACAGATCGTACAGAACAGTCATATTACATACTAAATTCAAACGCAGTATGTAGTAGGCAATACCTACTGCCCACTACATTAGTAAGTAGTATGTAGCTGGCCCGAGTGTCCTTGCTGTTCAGATAGATTCAAAGGAAGTGTTGGATTTTTCAGAGAAAGTTACCTAGATTCAAGATAAAACCCCACCAGCATTATATCAAAACTTGTTTCATCATGAATGAATTAAAATACATTTTCTGTAGAGGACTGACAATGTTAATGTGTGTCTGACTGTAGGAGTCATATGTGTGGAAGATGTACCAGGAGCGCTGCTGGGATTTCTTCCCAGCCGGAGACTGCTTCCGAAAACAGTATGAAGATCAGCTCGGATAGAGCAGAAGCATCCTCTTTACCTCTGTCTAAAATACATGGGCTGCAGGAATATGTAGTCCTGCATACAGCCGCTGGACTACAACACCTAACAGTCATCTGTTGAAGTGTTATGTCCAGGTCTGAGGAGGGATTTGACCACTTTTTTGACTAGAAAAGGGAAAGTTCTCTTTCCCGTGTCGATACAGTGCCAGTCTGTGTAGAAATGAAGTGAAATTTGCCCGGATATTCTTTCTTTTCAGTTTTGGGACTCGTTTTTTGACAGCGTGTTGCCTTTTACTCCACATAACCCCGAATCATTGCACAACTTTTTTTTTGTCTTTTTGAAACACTGGGTTGTGTGGGGTTATGGGACAATGTGTCAGTCGTATTATGCACAAGAACCCAATTTCTATATTTTGAGAATGTTGAACTTGAGACTTAATGCCAAAAGAAAAGAGAGCAGCAGATTTACAGAGTGTGCAAAAATATAAAGAAAAGTTTTTTCCAGATGTTGTAACCTTACATACAGAGAAGATGTTTTAGAATGAAAGGCAGAAAGGTTTATTGTGTAGAATTAAAAATGCCTAAATTTGTCCATTAAGTGCCTTACAGTACTGTATCTACATTACAATGAAGCTATGCAAGACTTTTGTTTTTTCTTTATTGTATGTAAGAACAGTCATTTTCCTGGAGCAGTAACAGATAGCTGTCCAGATCTGTAGTTTGTGGCTGAACTTTTTCATTTGAACATGGGAGAACAGCATTGATCTGATTTGATTGATACTTTTTGCTGAATGCAGCGTAACTGCAACCGTTCAAGGTACAAAGTGTAAAAATAATACTTCAGAATTTACTAAATACCTTCAAACAAGAACAAGAATTTAATTGCTATTGTATGGCCATTTGTATGTAGTAGCTTTGCTGATCTGTGCATTTCTTTTGATGGAAAAATAAATTAATGCAAGAAATAATGACAGTTATGTTTTTCCTTTTGGATTTGTGAACAGATATCAGAAATACATCCACGAAATACATTTCAACTTTTGATACATTTTTTTTCTCAACCTGTCTACAACATCATTACACGATACTTCAAGTCTAAAAGATCTGGAACAGTGAGTCATTTCTCTCCCAAACTCTGCAAGATGCAACATCTGTCTCTTTGACTCATCCTAATCCTTTCAAAATAAGATACTGACTGTGTTCAAACTGCCTTTGGCTGTAGTTCCAAGTTAATTTGACTCACTTTAAACCTTAAAGCTATTTTCTAACTGTGACCATCCAGCTGCCTTTGATTACATAGAGTTTAGAAGTAGTGGATGAGTAGATGAGCACCTGTGGTTGGTCACAGAAGTAAGACCTCAGCAGGCCGCATGATGGGAGTTTTAGCCCAGTTGGTGCCACCTGTCATCTCAAATCCTGTCACCACACATCAGGCACCACACAGTGCTGGAGCCGGCTGCTGAGAGCAACTCTGCCTCCTCAACTTACTCCTAACAGCTCCAGCACGATGACAGGTGTTTTATGGTGCCAGCACACTGATGAAATCATAGTTTTGAAATTAAAAAGCAACATCAAATAATAAATATTAACTGCACGATAACAATGCCACGTGCAACCTCTGTTTTAAAACGCTCTGCCTGTCACAGTGCAAGCAAATGTTTAGTAGATCTTGTTTTGAGTGCACTGTAAAAGCAATACCAGATTAAACTCATGTTAAGTGTCACACATTGCTCGAGCAGAGGGGGGCTGCATGCTGTTCACATTATGTGGCCATTAATGCAATGTGAGAACAGGTGCGAAATTACTGATACAATTATTCTCAATAATCTGACAGGATGAAGGCTGTGGGAAGCCGTTCTGGATATGAAATGTCTACAATTAAGCAATCAAATAACTTGAGATGTGTAATACCTATTAAATTCTACTTTCCAATTCCCATTGTTAAGTCTGGTGGAAGCATAATTTGGTTGAGTCTTATTTTTCTTCTCAAATGGCCTGCTGAGGGAATTTATGCACATTCTTAGTCATGTTTCAGCAAGTATCAGAGATATTGGACTTTTCATGCCTTCAACTATCATTTCAAATCTGTATCCAACAAACTGAATAAGCCTGAAAAACTGTATGCCAATACACAGAGAGAAACGCATACTCTTGTTTTTATAACTACCTTATATGTTATATGTATGAATGTATGAAAATGTATATCCTCATCCTTATGTCTGTTAGAGAAATGTTACGAGAAAAGGTTTGTTTGCTTTCTTCCTGTTTGCTAATAGTTGGATGAAATAAGTGGTATCACATTCTGTAAATGCAGAACAGCCATGATTGGATTCAAAAGAGAGTAAGACACTCTTACACCTTAAATTTAACAGATAAAAAAATAGATTTATTAGAGAAAAGCTCCCTCCCTAACTTCATTATGTTGCGCTGACTTTTTCAAAATGGTCTTACACGGTTAGTCCTTCATGTTACCAGTGAGGGGAAAGAGAAAGGGAACTGATAACAAGAGGGGTCATTTACTGGGCAACTTCTTTCTCACCTGGTCTCAAGAGGTTTGATCTTCAAAACATGTCCGTGTTTAAGCAGGACACGTAGCCAGAGGCTGAACGTGGAATGACACAACCCATGGGAAATTTTACACTTCACTCCATCCTCTGTCCTCTTCAAAGGGATAACCTTGCAGTTTGTTGTAATACATTTATTTCACCCTTCAACGTTTAAATGCTTGCTTTTACTTAATTTTTAGTGAACATTTTTTGTTTAATATGACTACTATGCTGATCTCCAGGTACTCATTTGGAGATATTAGCCACCTGTCTGTGTTGCATTTAGGTGAAACAATGTGATCTTACAAGAGAGGCTAAATAACTGGCTTCAGTAATGCCCCGCACCTGTTCTCTTTCTTTGATTCTCACTATAAGCCATTGCTGATGCAATATTGCTGAAAGTGGTATCCGGCTGTCATCCTGGACCCCGTATGGCGTGCAGCTCTGTGGAGTGACAGATATGATGCAGGAAAATAAGAGAGCAGCTTGAGTCACATTTGTGCTGTCACCTGCAGCTGGCAACCTGCAGAGAAACCTCCAACTGGTGACAAGTCTCTGCATATGGTTCTGTTGATGCATCCTGTCAGTGTCTGAGGCTTTTATGTGACATCACACAACAAACAACACTTCTACAGTTTTACCACGTGCGCCAAAGTAGGAGGGAGAGGAGTAATTTGGTTAATTTTCCATTATATCAAACAAGCTCAGGGGACTTTTCCAAAGCCAGTAATGGTTGACTGAGTTCCGCCTTGCCTTACAGATTCTAATGAGGACTCTAATGAGGCTCATATTCAGCTGATAAGCTGCATCTATCAGGCTTTGTCATTTTAAGACACCAACATTGTATCATCTGCATAACAAGAGATGTCTTATTCATTTTCAGGATGGTTTCACATGGCTCTTGACTTTTCGAAAAATATCAATTGACTGAAAAGAAAAATATGTTTAGCAAGTTATGAAGATATTTTAGCAAGGAGACCTAACACTGCAGTACCGCCAAAACTAAAGGGGGCACTGTTGAGAATTGGAGCTAACAGTCCAATCCAGAACGGCAAAACACATTGGGCCTCATTCACTAATAAATGCGTAGAAATGTTCTTACTCTGCGCATAAAATAAGTGCACACGCAAAATCACCGTCGGATTCATGACACGTGCGTACCAGCCAATATTGTTCTCACCACCTTGCGTGTATTAGTGAATCAGAATCATTTTAAATTGACAGGTGCGTGCCCGCAACCTGCAATCAGCATACTGCCACGCCCCAATTCATCCATATAAGAACATGTTTGGTGCATCAAGACGCTGCATTTCCCCTCGGAAGAAATAGGTGATTGTTGTGGAGGTTGAGACAAAAAAACAACACTTTTCCAAAGTGTATCAGCAGGAGTCACCATGAACAAAAAAGGGAAGCCTGGGTTTGTTACTGAGGCTGTTACTGCTGTGTCTCCTGAGGTTCACACCATGGCTCAGGTTAAGATGAAACGAGCCTCCACCAGCCCAAATGTGCGCTCTACTACGGCACGCGTGTCTGCATGGATGTTGTTAAAGCGCACCTCTTGGAGGGTTTCAGGATTTGCAAATGGAGTCATAAGCCAGGTTCTAAGGCCATATCCCCGGTCACCTAAAAACAACATTTTAGCATAAACAGGATAGAGACTTAAGATAAATATAACACAAAATATGCTCACCAACAAGCCATCCCTTTCTTAGAGCAGGGGTTCCCAAAGTGGGCATCAGGACCCCCTGGGGGGTCACAAGACACATATGGGGGGTCGTGAGATGTCTCCTAGAATGTTTTTATTATCTAAAATAGTACATTTTACCCATTTTAGTAAAAAAAATAGAAGCTAACGTTGAAATAAAACCTTGAAAATCGAAAATGTGATGAGTTTTCTGCCATTCTTTCTGCCAGATGACTATATTACAATCATCTGGTAAAAATATACCTATATGACATCCTCATATAGGTAGGTTAATTTTCTGCAGACCAGCTAAATGAACCCACATTGAAACACTTTTAGGGACAGTGGGGGTCGCAAGTCTTTGGCACTTGTATTTTGTGGGTCGCAGGATGAAAAGTTTGGGAACCCCTGTCTTTTTTTTTTTTTTTTTTTTTTTTTTTTCTTCTTTCTTTTCTCTTGTCTGCATATATATTTCTGGTTTGTGTCATGTTTGTCACAAACTGTCAAATATCAATGCAATTTATTCTTGCAGCAAAAGAAAAGAAAGAAAACCTTTTTCTTCTGTGCTTGTGACTGTGTGCATGCAACCATCACCATCCCTCTTAGAACTCTGGCCTATCTTTTATTGACAGCTAATATCATGTTCTGTAAAAGAGGGCGTGCACACCTAGGTGGGCCAAAAAAAATATATATATATAAGAGAAAGTGAAAGAAAGATTACATAAGGATATACAAAGGGACAGGGAAAGAGAAGGAGAGAGAGACCTAACACACTTAGATGGAGAGGGACCATCTCACCATGACGCCAAAAAAAAAACAAAACCCTGGAACCCCTGTCTTAAAGCTCCTGCCTCCAAACGCATCCCCACAGTGCTGTTGTTTAAAATTAATGTCTTCAAGCAAATAAAAATAAAAAATGTATTAAGGCTTAAACAGGCTCCTACGAAACAACTAGTTTTGGCAACCGATGCGCTCATTCATGGCACTGTTGGTGGGAGTGATCAACCTTTTTTTTAATGTGTACATTGTCCTCATATTTTTAATTGTAAATTAAGTATCTAATTTAAGATTCAATATTCTAAGTATGATAAGGGTGAAAAGGCTTCAATTTGATGGTTACTGAATACATTTAGTCAATTCACTGCTTTTATTGTTGAATTCTATTAAAGGCTTTTTCTTTTACTGAAAGTAGTTTAATATGTCAGGCATTTAGTTCAAAGAGTATGTGTCGGAGGAAGTTCTATTTTTGTTCGTAGTGTAAGAACAAATTCAAGTAAGAATATATTGATGAATCCCAGATTTGTGCTTCAAACGTTCGTCCGCACAGTTTAAGCACATATTCGTACGTTAGTGAATGTGGCCCATTGAGAAGAAGTACAAAGGAAAATAACTAACATATTATGTGAGTTGTTTATAAACTATATATGATGTTACCTGGCTGGGGCGCAGGGGTAGATATATACCCAGCGAAGCAGGGTGGATTAGACAGGTACTGGATGTTAGTTGGACAGCAATGAACAAGAGCTGCGACATAGGCGAACACAGCGGTGAACAGAGTGTGTGACAGAAAACAGTCAAGTGCTGGAATTGCTGACTTGTAGTGTTCTTGTATACAAAATTGGCAAGACAGTGCAAAAAACACTGTTAGTGTACACAGGCCTGAACCTTTGGAGGCCTTCAAGCATGTTTTATTCTGCTTTATTTAGCCAGTTAGAATTATGCCATTGATGCTGCTTGAAAATGTAAACAAATGACAGTTTACAGATGCAGCATTGTGATAGAGGCATAATCTATGCAGGGAATAATGTGAACTGATAGAAAAACAGAAGTGAGATGAACTCTGAAGAAAGCATAAAATTAGAGCAATTTAACCTAAACGAGTGAACAAGTTGTGTGTGTGAGTTTGTGGTGTGTGTGTATGTGTGTATGCAGTAAAGACTTAGTAACATAAAACCCTCTGTCCTTAGTTCACACACTGTGGTGCTGGCATCAAATTCTTTGACAGATGTGTTCCTCCCTGAAGCACACTCTACTGTGCATCAATGGAGTTTATGTGCAGTTAAAGTGTGTGTGTGTGTGTGTGTGTGTGTGTGTGTGTGTGTGTGTGTGTGTGTGTGGGTGGGTGGGTGTGTGTGTGTGTGTGTGTGTGTGTGTGTGTGTGTGTGTGTGTGTGTGTGTGTGTGTGTGTGTGTGTGTGTGTGGGTGGGTGGGTGGGTGGGTGTGTGTGTGGGTGAGAGAGAGAGAGAGTTAAGGCTAGATGGGTAAAGACAAAGGTGGAAAGCAAACTATCAGTGTGATTTGAAGATCCCCGGCTGGTATGAAAGACAGAAATAAAAGACTCAAACCCTTAACTTTGTACTCACACTTTTTTCATTTTCATGGAAAACAGTAAATCATACATCTGTTAGAGATCCCAGAACACCTGAGTGAACTGGATTGTAGCCTAAACTCAAAACGCAATCAGCTAAATCTGGGTAAATTGATATTTCTATTGGTGTCACTGACCTTTAAGTGGGGGCTTGGATCCAGGTCTCATGTGGTTTTAACCACCTCAGAGCACATTTGAATGTCATATCAACCCCAGAGGTTTTTATCTTCAGTATTCTAGGTCTCTCTCTAGCCACATAATGATTGAATTGATAGATCTAGGTTGTGTGAATTGACAAAGTCTGCAGGCGTGTAACACAGCTGCTGAAGTTTCTTTTGTTGTTTTTCTAGGGCGAGATGCAGGACAGAGGCGCTTTCAGGGTGCTGTGCTATGAAAGCATGAGTGGGAAACCCTTCACTCACTATTGTTTCAAAGAGAAAAGTCTGTCCACTCCTTTTTAAATCATCTCCCAAAGAGAGATTCAAAGAACACACCACAAGATCTAACTTTGTTTTACATGTTTGAACATCACTTTGAATGTGGTTACTGTCAAAACAATGTTCTACATGAAAATGAAACCACTAGCCTTCTTGTCATACAGAAATCCTGATAGATAACACCATCCATTCGTATTAACAGAATACCTGAACATTATCCCTGGTTTAATGGACTGTCGTTTCCTTGGATTCCTGCAGTGAACTAGGTCTTAAGTTCATGTGCAGAGTATCTATTACATGTCCAAGGTCAGACAGGCACTTTAGCCCGTAGCTGTAATGTAACTAAATGCTGCAGGGCCAGAAGTGCAGACGGACAGTGATGTGAGGTGAACGCGGTGCTGAGTGAGGGCTGAGGTGACAGGCTGCTTCCTACTCCACGGGTGTTCTATTGCGCTGATACGGCAGGGGACAAGTCAAGAGCATTTCCCACTCTGACTCAGGGCCAAACATACCTGGAGAGGACAAATGAGAGATGAGAGTGTGCCATTGTGACTTTTCAGGCAGAATTTCTTCATCTACTACAGAAAATCTGCATCATAGGCCTTAATAACTCACAAGGTTTTACAGAGTCAGTGCAATAGGGATCAGCTGATGGTGTTGCAACTGCATAAACAGCAAACATGCTGCAAATGCATAAACAATGTAAATCCAAAAACATACGAACACAGGAGACACATGCAAAAGAAAAACGCTGCAAATTCGAGAAGTGACAACGGAAGTGCTCCAGGCCTCCAGGGGCGCTCAGTGGAACAGTTTATCAATGATGTGAGCTGTTTTTTTTTCCTCCAGTGACATGTTATTCAAAGTCAATGAGATTTATAGTTTTAATGTGTAAGTGGCGTGTTATACCCACAGGGAGTACTGTTAATATGAGTGCTGTAACTAATGCGCACTCTGTGTTTAGAGCCTGACAGCAAGCACAGTCAGCTTATAGTAGGCTGTAATTAGCTGCATGGCTAACTGAGAGCTGAAGCTGTTACCTTGAGCCACACTTAAATGAGATAACTTTAACATAGCTAACAGTCAATCAGATATTCATTAAAAGTTGTGTTTTTGCACAGTAATCAGTGTGTTGCTGCTAACACAGGCACTCTGTACTGGTGGTGTCTATTGTCGTGTGGTCTGATAAGAAGTCTGATAAGTTCACTGCCCTGTCATCCTCATTCTCTTCCCTCAGTAATAAAGTACTATAAACTCCTTCACTGAGCACCCTTGTAGGCCTGGAGCACCCCTGGTATCATGATTTCATTTTGCATGTGTTTTCTGAGTTAGTGTATTATACCTCTCTCTTTTATTGCAAAAGTACTTTCAACCAAAATTGTAAGAACGTGAATATTTGGACATAATTAAGTGTGATACCACCTTTCTATGATAAAGAAAATATTATATGTACCTACATACAAACATTAAAACTTTCCTTTTTGATAAAGCTTATAGTTAAGCTGGATCAGGCTTGGACCAGCTTTTGTCATGCTGCTATAGGCCTAGACTGCCGGGGGAACTGGCACACTGACACACTGGGATCCTAGCTCACCCTCTTCCCCCCAACCCCCTCATCACTCACTTTAACTCTGCCTGTCCCATTAAAGTTACTAACCATAGACCTTTCTGGAGTCCCTGAGCTCCATTGTCTCGTAGATTCCTCTGAGCTGCCGTAGACGTCCTCCTGCTGTGGACGATCTGGACTCCAGCTGATACAGACGTGCTGGACTCCAGCGGCAACAGCTTCTACGACTCGTCTCATCACTATCACCTCTCTCTCTTACTCCCCTCTATCTGTCTTTCCAGACCCAACTCAGTCGAGGCATGATGGCTGTCTAACATGAGTCTGGTTCTGCCTGAGGTTTCTGCCTGTTAAAAGGAAGTTTTTCCTCACCACTGTAACTAGCTAAATACTGCGATGTGCAATGCTCATGATGGATTAAGGTGGGGTCAGACTGAGTCTTACCCTGTCTTGGTGTTGGGTCTCTGTTCATAATTTGTGGTGTGGTCTAGACCTCCTATGTTTGTTAAAGCGTCTTGAGATAACGTTTGTTGTGATTTGGCGCTATACAAATAAAGATTGATTGATTGATTGATTGATACATATATTTGAATTTTATAGTTTGACTTATTTACAATTGGTTAACATAGAGAATGTGGGCTTTATGACCTACACTGCTGCTATAGCCAGTAGGGGGAGTTCCAAATGTTTTGGCTTCAAGTCTTAAGAGCCATCATCTTTTTATACAATCTATGGTCTGAAGCCACAGTCAAGAACAAATCAGCTTAATATTAAGGTTTCGAGGGTGGCAAAATCATCCTTGCAGCTACTTCAGCTGTGTTCCCAAACACAACATGTAGCAAGGGGTGAAGTTTATATAAAAAGTCTGTGAAAAACTTGTATTTAATGCCACATATAATACTGCTGTCTATGACTATTCTTGACAAACATCTTGACACATCCACTGTATTACAGCTAGCACATGAACAGTGGCTAAAGTAAAGCTAAGAGTATGATTCTGCGTTGAATGTGCGTAGAGTAATTCCTATGCCAGTCAGATTGTCTGTTTCCAAGCCGACTACCTTCCATTTCCATGCATAGTTACATTTTGGAGGAGGTGCATTTCAGGCTACGTGCATAGGCTACGCAGTCCTGATGCCTAGGCCTTGGCGTTGTTACGATGCAGAAGCATAAACCAGCCTTAAGGTCTCTACACATTGTTGGCTTTACTTGTACATTTGGGCTCAATAATTAACATCTAGATAGTATAATTTTGAAAAGCTAATATGAAAAAATACATTAAGAGACCAACTTACTAAGCTATACTGTTACATAGTATGATAACTAGATTTAACTGTTTTTTTTTGCTTTTACCAACACCAGTCATGGTTTACTGTTACATTTGTCGATGTACCAGAACCATGCTGCTCTCTTGTTTCTGGTCTTTGTGCTAAGCTATCTAGGCTAACAGTCCCCTAGGTTTATCACCTTGTAGTATAGAGATATATGAAAGCAGAATACATTATTTTATTTAAGAGCAAGAGTGTATGTTTTCATAAAATGTCAACCCATCCCCATTCTTACGTAGACTGTATAGAAAAATGTGTCAATTTCGCAAAACCTTGAACCCAGACACATTTTCTGCTAGCCTAAACTTCTGATTCATAGAAAGGGTTAAGCCTTCAGAAGAATTGGAGCGCAACAGAGAGGAGGAACAAGAAACAGAGAGTTTGGAACAGAACAAGGATGTGATCGTTATTCCAATAATTCACCTCACACAAAGTCAACTTGCTGTTTTCCAGGAAAGATAATTTCATGCAACACAGGAAACAATGGAAAAGTTAAACGGTTTGTTCTGATTAGACCAACAAAACAGAGTGATCTTCTGCATGGAACTCAATCAAGTCGATTGTTTTAATCAAGGTAATCAAGTCAAGATTGTATCGACCTGAATATGTACTGTTATTCATTTGTTTCCGCTCATCCGATTGTCATTCGAAGTGTTGCAAGCTTCCTGAATCTAGTTTCTCAAAGCAGGATCCAACATCCTTACAAAACTGAAGGTGGTCCCAGCACACCGTTAAGGCACACTTGGGCCTCATAGTCAGAACATAAAAAAGTTGAAATAGCTTTTTTTTGGTCTGTTTTTTTCTAACCCACCGATCCATGATGACAGTCATGTAGACAGTGATTGTACCTTAGTCTCTCTTGCACCTCCTACCTTTGAATAATACATGTCATTACCAATGCAGACCATGAATGCAGTTGACACTGGTGCTGACTAATGCAAGTCACGACAGAACACGAAGGCAGGTCTCTCAAAAGCTTTTCCAGGAACTCCTTCATTCTCCTGAGCAGTTTTGAATTTCCTCTTCATGGCCCATTTAACTCCTCACTGGATGTTAGCCAGAGTCATCCTGTGTCATTTTGAAGCATCAGAGCTGTGAGTGTCTTGAATAAAGGAAATATTCCCTGTGGACCGTCTGCCACCAGCTGTAAAACTGTGCATAGAAGTGGATTAAAATGTCTGCCCTTTGGTTACAAGTTCTTATAATGGTGGTGCAGGTCATGGAGAGAGCAGAGGAACCACACAGATTTAATTAACTAGTCCAAGGGAGCTCGGCACGTGGTCTTTGAGCAAAATGTCAACTTAAGTAGTCTAACATTTACAAGGAATAATTACAACACTAAAATACAATTTTGGCCAAAGCTTTGAGCTTTTCACAAGCTTTATGTAGTTGTAGAGCATGAACTTAACAAAAGTCTGACAGTTTTAAAAAATGAAACAAAAAGGTTTCATATTGGTTAGCTTTAGCTACCAAAACTATATGCTAGGTTTTGGTGTGGGCTAAAACAATTAAGTAACCTCTTCGTGAACATACTTTTGTTTAGCAGTGAACAAAGCAGTCTCCAGGGTTGAAAAGAAACACGTCATGTTTTTAGCATAGACTATAAATAATGGACGTAGTATCCGTGATGTCACCAATCTGTTCCTGAGCGCTGTTTTGAAGCCAATCGACGGCGGCAGCCATATTGGAAATGCTGAACTCAACCAGACATAGGCTGTTTCCGAAATGGCCTGCTACATACTACTTACTAATGTAGTAGGCAGTAGGTATTGCCTACTACATACTGCGTTTGAATTTAGTATGTAGTATGACTGTTCTGTTCGATCTGTCATGCAGCATGCTGAGCCAGACTTCGCTGGATTTCCGGTTTCGGAAAGCGGAAATGAACAACGGCAAAGCCGATAAATGAAATGCTTCTTTAGCATCCATTTATGATTTAAAAAGTTATGAAGTGGTTCATATGTAATTTGATAACTTACACAGCACCCAAAAACAGATTTCCTCCCGTCAAGAAATAAGGAAAAAGAAAAAGCAGAACGAGCGCTGTGCATTATGGGAAACAGTACGCGAGGCAGACTGGTCCGATGCACACTGAGATATTTTCCCGAATTAGTAGACATCCGGGGAGTTTTGGCATACTGCAGATTTTGCTCTTGTTCACATACTACTTACTACATACTGAATGTTGGACAAATCAGTACGTACTGCTAGTATAGTAGGCGGTTTCGGAAACAGCCCCCGTGTGACGTAAAGGGGCGGAGTTTGAGCCTCCTTGCCAACAGTTATGTGTTCCCGACCAGGAGTCAAGTCAGTCATGTCCTTATTTGGGCAAAAACTCGTAATCTTAATATCTTCTGAACCGTCGTGTTAGAAAAAAATTCACCCCCTGTACAGTGTGTGCCGATAGAGAGAAATTAGCTACGTAGGGCCGTTTTTTGAACCAGGCTGTAAACATGTTTATTAATGCTGCGAAGATCGTATTTTTTGAATTGGTGTCTAAGTGGTTGTGTATGTGGTTTCCAGTGTTTCTGCAGCCAGCCTCAAGCGGAGTCTCGATGAATTGCAGTTTATAACACTTCCGCATGGGCTTCATACTTTGAGACCGGAGGTTGCCGCTTGGTTTTTAGGGAGTCCTTCATATTTAAGTTGCACTTTAGCCTGCTGACATTTGCGCTACACAAATCTACATGACATTTACATGTATGTTATTTGCTTTGAATTAAATTTGGTCGAAAAATAACTCAGCAAATTGCAACAATGAGAGCAAAAGAGGGATTCAGTAGATCACCAATATTGTCATTCCTCAATGAGGTCTGAAAGTCTATACCGCATTTTACTGTAGCTAATCCAGTAAGGTAGCTGCTAAGACTAATGTCACTAAAGTGCTGATGCTAAATGAATATTCAGTGAATTATTAAAGAACACATTTGGGTTAAAGCATGACTATAAAAAAAACTGGGCAACCTGTCCGGTGGTTGTTGGGCTAAAGCAGTGAACTGATCAACCTGCACTGCTGAAGAGGCTCACAGTATATTTATGACTACCAGAGAAACTGTCTTATCCTGCAACAGACAATGTTATAACATTAGTCAGCAAAACTTTCTGCATTAATCCTGTCAGATTAGCATTTACAAGCTAAAACCTGCTCTTTTTAGCAGCATGGTGAGGTTATACTGGGTGGATTGTGGGTACCAGGAGGCCCTGATAAACAGGTTGGTATCTACAACAGCCAGGAGCTGTGGCAATGGAGATTTGCCCTGCTGCAGAAATCCCAAACGCACTGAATTTGCTGGGTGGTGGAAGATGTTTTACTGTCTGAAAGCGATCAAACATGAACATCCATGAAAATGTCTTTGCAAAGACGTTGCATGTGCTGGACATCCTGAGGCACTGTTGGTGAGATGCATCTGAAAAGAGTCTGTTGTATCTGGCACCCTGAACATGGAGTGGCACACCAACAGCACTTGACACAGGCAGCCCTGTATATCTCTTGGCTGCCCTGAGGTTAATAAAGATGCTTGTGATTGTATAATTTTGCTCTAGACAGCAGTGAAAAGGGAAAACAGATACAATGATTTCATTTGATCCTGTGCGGAAGCCTCAAGTGGGTTCCACGGGTAATTTCGACGTGACACGAGTTTATAAAAGCAATTTACTGTTGTTTTTCACATCGCTTTATTAAATTCTGTGCCCCAGGACTTGACTGTAAGCTTAGACAGCTTTAGGTTATTGTGAACATAAAAACAATGCAGGCAGTTGTCAGCCGAGTCCAAAGCCATGTATTTTGTGTTTGTTGTTATCTGAAATGGGTTTTATGTTGCAACGGTTATCTTGACATGAGACAAATGCAACAATTAATTATTGATTAAAGATGCCATCACAGCTGTTACCTACATGATAAATCTTTAAATACTTTTATTTATGTCAGTAGATTAACATCTTTAGAAAAGAGCAAAAACCTGCAATAGCTGTTAGTGACAGGACTCTTCATCAAAGGCCTCTTCATCCTCCATGCAGGTGATCAACGGCAATGATCTAACAGCTTTTTTGGCTTCTCTTTTGACCCCTCTCATTGATCTGCGCATGAGACAAGGGTGTTCATGAGTGCTCTTTACCCATATTGCAAAATAATTAACACTCCTCTTTTTAATGGATGGTTTCCAAGAGGTGCACATCAGGAATGCAACTTTCGAGCACTGATTGAGCGACCTGATTAACACGCCATGAACCATCATAAGAGCGTCAACTATATTTATAACAGGCAAAAATATCAACCCCCTCGACTGGGACTTTCACCCGCAGAACACACTCATTAGGAACACCAAGTTCACACTTCATATCTCACCACAGTTTCTCCATGCTGAAACCAAGAGTGTTCCCATCAGCGCAAACAGTTCCACAAATAGAGACAGAGATGTGAGCGGAGAAAAAGCAAGGACAGGATTTATTTTACATCAACGGAACTGCAATCAGAGGCATTAAATGTAAAATAAAAATAATAAATCAATGATTTTAATAGAAAAAGACAAAAGCCAACACAACTGAATAGAAATGATATTTTGATGAAAGTAAAGTAGGGTTGAGGGGGGTACAATGCAATGTAACATCAGAGTTTAACATGAGAAAATGCCTTAAGACAACCCACTCAAAAAACAGAAGCTCTGAATTAAAGCAGACTAAAATAAGACAGACGGGGTAAGAAGAAGATGAATCAATGCAAGCAGGAAAGGAACTTAGTACACATGAACGCTCCCGTGCTGATACACAGCTTATTACCCACAGAGACATTGAAAATTCTTCTATCTTTCAGGAACTTAACCTTTGAGCATGTAGTCATGATGAAATTACAGTTAGCATAACGTGATCTCCAAGCTCCTGTTGACCTCCGAGCCTTTACTGAGGGCAAATTTAACACAGTGACTGCCCAGCATACATTAATCAAGAGATTCGGATCCTTCATGTTTTATTTGTTATCTAAAAGAGTCAGGTGGTAGAGTTGGTAAAGTTGTGGTATTCAGGTCCCACATTAAACCCTCTGGTAAAATAGCAAAGATCCCTCAGGCTGGCACAGTTTACAGTGTGACAGTGTCTTGGGGCAATTTGTAGTAGACACATGGATTTAGAAAATTCAGTGACTTGTGTTTGTGTTGTTCAATACATTTTTATCTCCCTGTTCCTCCTCCACTCTGCAAAATCCCTTGCAAGGGTAAAACATTTAGACTTAATAGAGGGGTGGTGGGATGGGGGAGGCAAAACTTAACCAGCAGCTCATTGGCAGCATTGTTGTTGCTGGGATCAATAAGAGAGAAGACGTGTTAAAATGGATCGCCTTGACATTAGAATGAGATGTGATTGGCTGTGAGTGATTGAAACAATGATTCAATCAGCAGCTTGTCAACTGATGATAGCTGGGGCGTAAGACTTCCATGTCCTGCATGAAGTAACACAAATCTTAATTTGAGAAAAGTTTATTTGGTGTGTATTTTTATTTTATAGTTGACTAGCTGAGCTTTACATAAGGTCATTGAGATACTGCTTTCAGTTTTCAGATTTTAGGTTTCCTAGTTAAACCTTTCCTCAAGGTTATACCAAGACCCCTTTAAAGTTCTCACCTGGAATCCAACCAAAAGGGTTAAATACTTACTCATCTGTAAAAGGTTCCAACTCCCTTTGAGATCACAACCTTTTCCTCTCCAAGGCTCTTTGCAAGAACCCATCCAGTAGGTTCTACTACAGACCTGTTTTTATTCCTTGCACTAATCCAGGGAGCTTTCAAAATAGACAATCCAAAGCCAGATGATAGCGCAGGGTCCAATGAGAGGTGAACACTGTGAAGTTAATTTCTAGAAAACAAAAAGCACCAACTCAACAAACAAACAAATACTGGCTTTGAAATTGTTCATCTTCCACTTTAAAGCCCCAGCTAGACCCAAGCACACTGATAAAAGATATTAGCTGCACTGTTTCATGTGGAATCTTCATTTTGTGTTAGTTTTCCTACATTAATGTGTGCATTACAATAAGTTTCAGGTCCTGTGTCCGCTTTTTTATTAAAGATATTTTTGGGGCCATGTTGCCTTCAGTTGGGCAGCCGAAAAGGGACAGGAAATATTGGGAGGGGAGAATGTGTGATGACATAGACCACAGGGGCGAGGTTGGAATCAAACTACTGGCTGCAAGTGAGGACCGTAGACTCTACAGGATATGGAGTGTGTTCTCTATCCGCTGAGCTAAACCAGCATCCCTCGTCCTGTGGTGCTTTAGAAGTCTAGAAAGAACTATTTCGCTTCTGATACTTGGAATGTGTTAAATGTAGTGATTTGATGTCATTGAGATGTGCTGGTTGAAACTATTGAACACAAATGTTAATTTGATTTCTGGTAGTTTCCATGTCATTCATTAAGCCCAGACTAATAAAATAAGCCAGGCAGATCATACTGGATACACTTTTTATGTAGGAGTAGGGTGAATCCACCTAAAAGGTATATATCAATTTGGCTTAGATAGTTCAGAGCCATACCAAGCTGAGCATATTGTCTTTATATCATAGCTCAACAATCGACTTCACCCTTGGTAGTCAGCACCAGAATTACAAGTAAGTTGAACAAATTAATAATATTTTAATTGTTGTAGGCCCAAAATTCCCAACATGGGTTTTGTCTTGGCTAAAGCACAGCCACCTACCACTAGCTAGGGCTGTAACTCTGGTTAATGGCTACTTCCATAATGCTTAAATGCTCTACAACCTGAATTTAAACAAGCACAGATGACATGTGGCATCTTGTAACAGTAGGGCTCTGTTTTGATCTAGTAAATGAAGATTAAGTTGTATGTCTGCTGTGTCTGGTTAAACCTGCACTTAACCACTCACCCAGAGCAATGAGTAATCAGAGGCATGAGGACGTTAACCTGCAAGAAGGACTGAGGGCTGGTGGTGCTAGCTCTGCTAACCTAAGCCACACTCTGCAAACCTATTTGGCATTATTTACTTTCAAACTCTGTGGTCATGTGTCTGGCCGGTTTAAATAAATTGTGCTCAATTGAGACTTTTTTCTACCCTTTTGACCTGTTGGCAAATCAAATTAAAATTGTCATTGAGATGAGTGGAAATTATTTGCCAACAGTATAAGTTTGCATTAGTTCTTTTCAAAAGCAGTTCTTCAATAGCAAATGGTTTTTGGGTAGAACCTTTCCCCTGTGAGAGGAACCCCCTATTTCTGCTACTGTGTAGAAGTAGTTGTGAAAGTTTGCTGTCGTCCTCTGAAGAAGTCTGACAAAGCTTTTTAAACTTATAACCATGCAACACCATGCAAGAGTTTCAAAAGCAGAGACTGTAAGTTATCAAAAGTAGCTACCTTGGTTTTAATTTCTCGTCACTCTCCTTACGAGCTCAGTGCAACTCGGACCAATTAGCACGCAGCACCACAGGAAAGTGAAGCTCATCAATAAACCATGGCACATTATTTAGGATGGAAATGAAAGATTGATGCCAGAGTCTCCTTACAAGACGGTTTCGGCACTTCAAACCATCAAAGTGCACTTTGTGAATTAGCCTTGAATCATCCGCAAACTTTTGAAGAGATGTCACTTTTAATATTTCTTCAATGGCCCATCTGTATGAGGCCATGCTTCAGACAGCAGATACATCAGGAGTTCTCAGCAGTCAGGGAGGCCATCTGTGTTTATTTTCCATTAACACTGACTCTCTCATCTCAATTCAAGGATACACTTTATGTTATATGTGTTGATTAATTATTCAAGCACACTGAAATGGTCCGATCTCACTGATGAACTATAAGGAAACTTTCCTACTGTACTTACTGGTATATACATATATATGCTTACATGCTAATACACAATAACGTATCAGTGACAGTGTTTCTAACTCTTGCATGCTTAGTTAATTTTCATATTCAAAATGGTTAATCTGAAACAATATCTTCCTTCCAGCTAAACACAGCATGGTTCACCCAAATGACAAATTCACCCGAGCTCCTTTAATGCCAAATTCATGCAACAGTGTGCGTATGTGGGAGCAAGTGATTTGTTTGTGCATGCTAATGTCTCTGCATGGAAGATGAGGGACCACATGATGGGCCCTGGCTGTTTGCCCAAAATAAACACCTTATCAGAGAGTTGGGGGGTGTTGCTGGGTAATCAGCCCACAGGCATAAGAACTCCAGACAGACATCTCACCCAATTAGCATTCGGCACCTTGCCCACAGCTTTGGGCAACAAATGCTTTTTTAATGTAGCGTAACTTTCATTAAAAACAAGCAGAGTGAGGCTAAGTATAGAATCGAGTTAGAAAAGTCCAGGCATGTCCTGAAAAACACACACATACACACATGCAGACACACAGATTGGCGTTGTTTTGGTTGTACTAATTTGTTTTAATATTTTACATTTCTGAGATATATACGGAGTCATAGAGGACAGGGTTAGGGTTAGGGTTTTGATTAGGGTCAGGATCAGGGTTAGGTTTAGGGTTAGGGTTATGATTAGGGTTAGGGTTAGGGTTTTGATTAGGGTTAGGATTAGGGTTAGGGTTATGATTAGGGTTAGGGTTAGGGTTTTGATTAGGGTTAGGATTAGGGTCAGGATTAGGGTTAAGATTAGGGTTAGGGTAATGATTAGGGTTAGGATTATGGGTAGGGTTGGGGTTAGGGTTATGATTAGGGTTAGGATTAGGGTTAGGATTATGGTTAGGGTTATGTAAGGTTAGGGTTAGGGTCAGGGTTAGGATTAGGGTTAGGGTTATGTAAGGTTAGGGTTAGGGTCAGGGTTAGGATTAGGGTTAGGGTTAGGATTAGGGTTAGGGTTATGTAAGGTTAGGGTTAGGGTTAGAACCAGGACTAAACTTAAGCAAACAGAACCAGAACCAAACTCATTCAAACTGAACCAGAACCAAACCCAAGCAAACTGAACCAGAACCAAACCAGAACCGAACCGAACCGAACCAGAATTTATCTCAAGCAAACAGAACCAAGTCTAGCAAACAGAACCAGAGCCAAACTCAAGCAAACCGAACCAGATTCAAACTCAAGAAAACCAAACCAGAACCAAATCAGAACCAACCCAAAACAGAATTTAACTCAAGTAAAAACAACCTGAACCTTACTTAAGCAAACAGAACCAGAACCAACTCAAGCAAACAAAACCAGAACCAGAACTAACTCCAGCAAACAGAACCCGAACCAGAACCAAACTCAAGCAAACAAAACCAGAACCAAACTCAAGCAAACAAAACCAGAACCAAACTCAGGTTGGCATTGAGAAAAAGCAGATGCCTCAGCTTGGATGGGCTGATCCGATTTTTCCTCTCAGTGAGTACTTGCCCGGTCTTCAAGAAGACTCTCTCTGAAGGAACAGATGAAGCCAGGATACACAGCCTCCCCTCCATTACCTGTATCCTATATCCTCACATGTGATTGGCCGCATGGCATGGTCATGCTGACCAATCAAAACAAAGTTCTGCTGTGAGCAGAGCTGGGGCTGAGCACTGTGAGAGCTAAGCAGCAAAGGAAAAAACTGGGAGCCGGCTCTCTCTCGATGCGAGCCGGCTCTTCTGATTCACTATAAAGCATCGGCTCTCAGAGCCGCAGCTTTTGATCATGACACATCACTAGTATGAAGCAGGCCGTTTCAAAAACAGCCACAGTCACTCTCAGGTCTCATCTAACACCAGTCCACCTTCTTGGTTTAACAATTTAGAGTTCTAATTGAAACTTGTGTTTTGCCACGGTGTCAACAGGCAGAGGTGAAATGTTTCATACTCCTTTCTGTGGATCGATTTGGAATCACCTGTGTAATCAGGTTGACCCTGGCTTCACTTATCAATCACCATTGTTATAAGATATTGGCCATCAGAACCAAGAACATAACTAGTACTTAGTTTTAACTAGTTTAGTTTTGTATTTCATTTGTTTTTTTTAATTTAGTTTTAATCTCCTGCATTTCTGTCACTTTCCAATCCCTTGAGTGATGAGTAGTACCTCCTTTTGTTTTCCCCTCTGTAATTACCCCTCTCATTGTCTTCACCTGTGTCTGATTAGTCTCACTTGTCCCTGATTACTCCCCATGTCTCCCCTTGTTTCTTTGCCATTTCCTCACCCATGCTCCTCGTGTTGATGTTTCCTCGTGGCTCGGCTTGTGTTTCCACCTTTTGCTGCACAGTTTTTCCCTTTTGTAAATTTCTACTCTGCTATTCTTGAACTCCAATTAGTAAGCCTTTGTTTATGCTGAACAATTCTCAGTCTGCACCTGGGTCCTCTCCATTTCTAACTTTCCCAAACTTGATAGTTCTACAGTCGACTGTGAAACGATGTGCGCCCTGGTGACAGATTGTCTGTAAAAGCACCAGTAAGTAAGATCAAGGCTACACTGCATTACCATGAGATGAAAACAGAACTTTCAGCATGAATCTCTGTGACAAATGATCCGTCCTGATATTCTCAGGCTGAAGTCAATATAACTTGTCTTTTGAAAATGCTTCGCAACTGTAAGGCACAAAATGCATTTGTTATTAAAGGTTAGAACAGGACACTGGTACAGGCTGAAGGCTTAAAAGCAGGAAAAAGTACAAGCTTGTTCGATGATTCAAACTCAGAAGTGCCCCGGTACCAAGTCCTCCAGCCTTGTACGTATTCTTCCACCCTTTTCCCTGACTTGTCATCCCCAAACATGACAATTATTTCATCCCTTTCCCTTCATGAAGCTAATCTTTAATTGTCAGTCTATTAAATGGAGTAAAAGTCAGAGTGTTCATAAGAAATAAGGAGAAAGGAAATTAAAAGAACACATAAAAGACACACACACGAGGGGAAAACACATAATTCTTTAATTACAAGCTTTTGTATAAAAATGAATTCTCTGCTGAATTAATTTGTGCCTAACAGAATAACGTGGAGGTTAATTAAGGTGTCACTTTAATGAGCCTGGGAAAATAATCTGGTTTAAAAACACACTAGTTTTTACACATTACAGTTTAACCACATTTAAAAGGTCAATTAAAGCAATTGGAGGGAACATGCAGAACAGTTGATGTAGTATTGGTCATCTAAATTCAACAGACGGTGAAGCATATTAATTTGATTCTGCTGATTATATTTCCTTCCCTGCTGGCTGTGCTGTTTTTTAAACTGTCCCCAAGTGAATTTTAAAGTTAGGCCACAGTCTTGGCATGACATGAGGAAACTTTGATTCCAGCTTACTGTGCCGGTAAAATTCTGCCAAACAAAGTGAGATCTGGAGTCACAACAGAGACTGAGCTGAAAGAGAAAAACAACTGCTGCCTTTTGTGTCACAAGTCACCAAATGTTTCCACTCGATCGATGAGGACAACAACTCAAACTCACATGCCAGATCTTAAAGTTTCCCCCTAATGGGATCAACAAAGGACTCGTCTGCAAGGCTAGATTTGGCCAAACTTATGTGTACGTACAATTCTGTGTCCCTCGGGTGCCATTAGAGAGGGCGACTAGGTTGGCCTTGAGTCCCAGTGAGGGGCTAAGCTGCTGTAATTTGTGGCTTCAGAGGAATGGGTAGAGGCGGTCCCACCATGTGGCTGTGTCAGGGCCTCACACAGCTCTGATAATGAGGCAGGTTTGCCTCATTAAAAGCCATGAGACCTGCTCACAAAAGAGCCTGACATCAAAAGCCTCCACACTGCCTATAGTTCGCCTCTGCACACATGCTTTGGACCACAGCACTAATGCCACAACATTAAAGTCACACAAAAGAGTTCTCTGCCTCTGCACAAGCTCTCTTTGCCGTTGTCTGACACCTCAAGGAAGCCGTGTGTCTGCTTCTGGAAATTATTACTCATTCTTTCATATTTTTAAAAGACTGACAAAATAAAAGACCAGTACTGGGCTTTTAGTTCTGTGTGTGGAGGTGGCAGAATAGAGATCATGAAATTATTGGTGGGGGATGCAGATATCAGTGTCTTGACAATTACTCAACTTATTTTTATTAACACATGCAAAGACCATAGCTGTCACAAAAAGGGGACTATAAGGCTGCCTCCATGGTCAATAAGAATATTAGGAAGATCTAGGAATGGAATTATAAGGTAGTTAGCTAGCCTGTTTGGTCCACACTGAAATATTTTGGCTTTTTTCTTCAAACATATATGTCGCCTTATGATGGATTTAAAAAAACAAACATTTATTTCTTGCACACTTGGACATAAAAAGGGAACTTCCAGGTGTGCATGGATTTTATTATAACTTTTGATCCAACTCTCTAGAAATACATAAACACAAGCACATCGGCTCAGCATGGTTGAATACTGCAGAACATCCCGGTCTACCCAATGACACATGTGCTTGCTCACTGAAACCCATTGCAATGAATATCCATTAGCATCGTAGTTCAGACTTATATTTCAAAATATTCTGCACACTCACACAGTTAACATTAGAGCAGGTTACAGGAGGTTCCAGCACTGGATTCATTGCTAGCAAACACAGCTAATGATGAACCTGCAAAACCACAAAATTAAGAGATCTGTAATCAACACGTTAGCACTGTGATTAAAAGAAAATGACAATTCTTAAAATATCACAAGAAAAACAAATTTGTTTGAGTTGAAGAAGTTGGTATTGACAGAAGCACAAAGTGCAATAGTAAGTCCGAAAAAATCTTGAGACACACATCAGCAGTTCATTGAAGTTTAGACCAAAATCCAGAAAAATATGAAATAGAGAAAAGCATTGGATCTGTGTGGAGCACGGAGGTTACAGCAAACTTTTGCAAAATGATAAATGAATCAAACATAAATACCATGTTCCCATCATTTTTACATAATGGACTGGAAATGTATAACAAACCGTCCTTCCACACTGGCTTAAGGGGCTACAAATTTTAGAATAGAAGTACCAACTATTAATCTTGATGAACCATCACTTAGCACTTTGCAGAGGTGGGTTGTCTTATAGGTTTTTGTTGGACGTTTATTCTGCATTTGGACAAACAAGGTACAAGACTGAGGCTGTTTTTGAAACCGCTTACTATACTAGCAGTATGTATTGATTTGGCCAAAATTCACTATGTAGTATGTTAAAAAGAGCAAAATATGCAGTATGCCAAAACTACCCGGAGTACAACATCCGGGAAAATTTCCCAGTATGCATTGGACCAGTTTCCCTCCATGGACAGATGGAACAGAACAGTCATACTACATACTAAATTCAATCGCAGTATGTCGTAGGCTGTACCTACTGCCTACTACATACGTAGGTAGTATGTAGCATACTGTTTTAAAAACAGCCTTAGTCTCAGTTCCGTCACCACTGTTTCTAAAGGGATTTCTGAAGCCCAATATTGCCGGCCCTATTGGAAATTTCAACTCAATCAAACTTCTGGTCAGCTTCAAAGCCAGTGTTGTAGTTGTGTTCAAGACCGACTCGAGTCAGAGTCACCAAAGAAGAATCCAAGTTGAGTTGAGCATAAACCATAAGTTTGTTCAGTGTTTAACTAAAGACAAGTCATATAAGGATGTAGGTTTCATTGCTTATTTTGGTACTTATTGACGTGAAACTTCAAGTAAAGATTGAATTAAGGCATGTAGCCATTAAAAAATCACAGTCCCTACTTTCTCCATAGGCATTTTGATATTGAGCTGTATGGAGTCACTGAGGTTTGCTGCCGTGTGTGTGTGACAATGGAGAGATGAGATGCTCTATGACAGCTCTGCTCCACCACTGCTGGATAACAAATGTCTGCAGCCAGACAGCATATGTACAGAAATGAGTGAGAGAAAGAGAGAGAAGACTGGGCTGTGTTTTATTGGCCCCAGTGTCTGCCATCTGTGTAACATTTTGACCAGTATGAGCATGTTAAACCGTATGAGTGACATGTTGGGGTATTAAGCAGCTTCTTCAAAGCTTAAGGAGTTTGAAGTTGGAGAAATGTCCTTGTGCTTCTACTCTGTCTGTATTTTAAGTATTTAACCATCCCCATATTGTTCCCCAGGTGCATCAGCGTGAACTGAGGTTAAGCTTTAGTGGGTCTGTCACCGGAAAATCCAAAGCTTGTGGACCTCAGGCCATCAGGGGAGAAATGGGTTCTGGGTGAAGATAAGCAGATGCACTTTGCTCAGGCATGAAATGCTTTCCAGGGAGTGCGGACAGAGATATGGAGAGAGGCAGAAAGATGGAGAACTAAAGTGACAGAACCAAGAAAAGGAGGCGGGAAAAGTGAATGAGTCACCGTGCAGGACACAAAACATATTCTGTTGTTCTCGTGGGCATGAGTCACAGCTGATTAATGTACAATGTAGTTTTTGATGGTTTTTCCTTTTTTCATATTGTGGTCTGGTTTTTGCTTGAAACAGGTCAAGTCTTGTCCCGTTAAAGCTCACTTTTTGAGAGATGTCACTCAGCTTATCAAGATTAATCTAGACTTGAAAATGTCTGGTCTGAGAAGCACAAGAGTGTGACCAGAGCACTCTGCACAGCGGTGCAGTGATACGTTCTTATGAGTGTGATTTTGGTATTCAGCACAGTCACCTCAGGGTTTTCCAATGAATGCTGCTGGAGCTCAATATTCACAGAAAAGGCAGAATTTGGCATCAAAGTATTTTGTGCCCAGGCTGTTGCTGCATTACATAAAACAGTGGATATTGTACAGAAGCATAATGCATTTATTAAAATATCCCAATGGAAGCTCACAGTTAGGCTAAGGAAGCAAACATGCATTATTTAGTATTATTTCAGTTTGGGTTTAAGATATTGGGAGGTATACATGTATGTACAAAACATAGATGGTATTGTTGTTAATTTGTCCACTTTGTGCAGGCACATCAGGGCGTTGCAGTTTTTTTGATATAAAGCTGACTCTGACCTTGTGGATGTTGCAGGATCCTCCAGGATCAGCAGAGCAGATATTGCATGCTTCATGGATATAAGATGGTGCACATGACATTATGGTTTATATGTACTGCACATTCACCAAGATGGCAGGCTCTGTTTACACCTCTTCAGTACTATGAGGTTTATTTGCATGTTTACAAGGAAACCAGCTTTACTTACTCAATACACCGCCATGATGCTACTTGCTCAAGAAGATGCTGTGGATGTAGCCTGATGTGTCCCGTCAATACAGAAAAACAGAGCAGATATTAATTTTTTCATAAAAACTTTTAAAATGTTGGCCTAGAAATGTAAGCATGTGCCCCATGTACAGAGGCTGTAGTCCTCTGCCCCGACCATTTACTGCACGTCCCCCCCTGCTCTGTACTCCTCACAATTTCTGTATCTCTTCTGCTGTCCAATCCATTAAAGCCAAAAATGCCCAAAAGTATAACTTTTTTTCATAACTATAACATGTTCATCCACTTATTTTAGAGAAACAAATTTTTTTTTCATGAAGTGAGTATTCTATAATATTGGAAATTTGGCTGTTTTTAAAATTTCACATGAAAAAAAGCTAATATTGGATTTATAAAACTCAATATTAATAAGACAGGCATTGTGGCTCCTGTGGATGTACATTGAGGGTGGACCTCTTTGGCTCATTTTATTAATCTAATAACTCTGTGGTCAAAATGCAATAAAAAAAGGAGGTTATTTGAAATAGTAGTTAGTAATCTGTACCAATTCATGTGCATCTAATCTAATTAATCAATTGTGTTAGATGCAACATAATTAATTGTTTACAATATGTTTTAAGTTACGTAAACACACGTGTAAGTGTACTTCACTAAAAAAGCTTTTGTAAGCTCAAAAAACTTACAGAAGATTGCTTTAATAAAACTCTGTATTTACCTAGTTTTATTAAAGGTGACATATCATGCAAAATTGACTTTTTAATGGTTCTTTACCTGAAATATGTGTCCCTGGCATGTCTACAAACCCCCCGAGAATGAAAAAAATCCATTCTGCCCCTGTTTTGATTTCTCCACCTTTCTGTAAATGTGTGTGAAACGAGCCGTTTCAGACTTCCGTGTTTTTGTTACGTAACAACAATATCTGGTCTGTCACGGAGTCAGAGCTCGGAGCTTGTTCAGCCCATAGACTGTATGAAATAATACTGAATCCCTCCCCCGTTTTTCATTACCTGCACACATGTGTGCTAACAAGGAGCTTAGGAGGGAGGCATGCTAGTTGTAGGCTGTCTTAATAAACACAAAGGTCGGTTTTACTCCCCACGTCTGCAGATTTGAAGATATAGTGGATGATTTTTATTTGTCATGGATAAGTGCTAGCGCTAGTTAGCATAGCCACATAGCTATAGGTTCATAGCTGTAGCTGTAGCTGTAGCTGTGTACCAAGACACACGTCGACATACTGACAAATAAAACAACAAGAAACACTAAATCTGTGACCAATCCTTCATAAAAGGTCCTGCTGCCTTTCTGGTAGAGGTCGGTTTTACTCCCCACGTCTGCAGATTTGAAGATCTAGTGGATGATTTTTATTTATCATGGATAAGTGCTAGCGCTAGTTAGCATAGCCACATAGCTACATGTTCGTAGCTGTGTACCAAGACACACGTCTACATACTGATAAATAAAACAACAAGAAACACTAAATCTATGACCAATCGTTCAGAAAGGTCCTGCTGCAGGCGCCTCTCCGTCAGGATCAGATTCAGAGGGTTGAAGTAACGCGATCTCTGAGCAGCCGTGTATATTCAGCCAACATGTAAACATTAGATCAACGTGCTGGAGAGCCGAGGCACATCCATTTCCGGAGGGGGCGTGGTCAGAGGGAAAACAGAGTGTTCTGATGAGGAATGAAGAAGAGGACTTTTCAGGCATGCCAAAATCTGATTTCAAAGTGTTTTTTTTGAGCATAAACTTTAAAGACATGTTTTGGGGACCTCTTAGACCAATATATATTGATGAAAAAAGCGTGATATGTCCCCTTTAAAGCAATATGTTTATATTCCTACAGTATATATACATATATTTATGTTTGTATGTGTGATTTCACAGTGTAGATTTTATTTTTTAGGAACATTTTTACAAAAGCATCAAATGAAAAGTGATTAAATCTTTGAAAAACTGTATACAAAACTATATTTTATGCTCCTTTATTCAAGCCATAGACTATCTTCATTCTCACTCTTTATATAGTGCACGCCAGCGGTCCTGACGTCCAAATCGTCCGACCTGGTTATAGGGTTGAAAGAGTAATGGAACCACAGTCAGTTAACCACATTTCCGTCTGCTCTTTCCTGCGGGTCTGCAAACCAGGGCTGTGTTGAGTTGGTTTTGAATTCACTCTTTAGATGTGCCAAACATGTAGGATTTTATGGATCTTATGTTGCTTCCCAACTTAAGGCGTAACATTTCCATCGGCATCAAGTTTATGGGCATGGAGCAGAGGCACGAGTAGAAATAATGAGAGGAGGAACGTTACAACAAAACAAACAACAAGAAAGATAAGAGACATCAGGCTTTCTCTTTCTAATGATATGGATCTAGAGTTTTAAATTAGATAAGTGTTTTTGTTTGGAAGGAAAGTCCACAGGTTTCACTCTCTAATCAGCCACTGTTGGGAGCACCTGTGATCTCCCTCAGCTGGTGGCAAGCTATGTAAGGAGGCTAGATCTCTTTGTTTTTTCTCACAAGAGGGTTAACACCTTCAGTTGGCTTTCTTGAATGAATTAATGAATTAATGAATTAATGTGTTTGTCCTATTTAACAATAATTTTCTATACCCCTGAAAAATGACTCCTATTTACTTTTTGGCCAAATTCCTTTGTTAATCTATCCTTCAAATACCCTGACTGACAATGTATAGCAACAACACTGTAACCAAAGGACATGAGCATTCCTCCCCAATGATCAATATGCATTTGTTTGTAGTGAAATTTTAAGAGTGAAAGAGTCTCTCATTGAAATGATCTGATGAAATGACAGTCCATTTGAAACTGCACTGCTCAAAAAACTAAAGGGAACACTTAAAAAACCCATCCTAGATCACGATTAATGAAATATTCCAGTTGAAAATCTTTATTCATTACAAAGTGGAATGTGTTGAGAACCAAATAATATAAAAATGATCAATCATGTTCTTTGGCAAATGTCAATTGGCATGCACGGTGTTGGGCTGTGAGTACAGGCCCCACTTGTGGACATCTAGCCCTCATACCACCCTCATGGAGTCTGTTTCTCACAGTTTGAGCAGAAACATGCACATTAGTGGCCTGCTGGAGGTCATTTTGTAAAGCTCTGGCAGTGCTCCTCCTGTTCCCCCTTGCACAAACGAGCAGATAGCGGTCCTGCTGCTGGGTTGTTGTCCTCCTACGGCCCCCTCCATGTCTCCTGGTGTCCTGGCATGTCTCCTGGTATCTCCTCCATGCTCTTGACACTGTGCTGGGAGACACAGCAAACCTTCTTGCCACAGCGTGCATTGATGTGCCACCCTGGATGAGCTGCACTACCTGAGCAACTTCTGTGGGTTGCAGACACCACCGCATGCTGCCTCTAGTGGTGAGGGCACTGGTAAAATGCAAGTGACCAAAAATCAGGCAGAAAGGATGAGGACAGGGATATGGTCTGTGGCCTCCACCTGCAGAACCATTCCTTTTATAGGGGTTGTCTTGCTAATTGCCTCTCATTTCCACCTGTTGTCTGTTCCATTGATGATTCACAATAAGTGTTGCTTCCTAACTGGACAGGTTGATATTACAGAAGTGTGATTGATTTGGAGTTACATTGTAATTTTTAAGTGTTCCCTTTATTTTTTTGAGCAGTGTATTTGAACTCGATAGCTGTAGAATCAGCAAAAAGCAATGCTGGCTCGATTCCGCCATAGTAATATATTAAATGAAACTTCTTAGACAGTTACTTTCCCTGAGAGTGGAATTCCATTTGAAATGGCTCTAAACATCTGAACTTCTTGGCTGGGTTGTGTTTTTGTTTTATGGGATGTTTGCTATTGGCTTTAACATTAACGGATGGGAAATAAATGTGTCAGTAAGAAAGAAACCTCACCGTACTGTAGGGATAGAGGTGAGAATAAAATGTGTTGATCCCTTGGCAACCAGGGCATGCATATATATTCATTGTCATTGATTACACATGACGAATGATGAATGGAGCATCCCATTAGTTCTTGCAGCGCAGTTTAGTATCAGCTGACTCTTTGATTACCAATCCTATACAAACGCTTACTAATCACATTAAATCACAATAATGGGACCGTTCTTTGCAGTCTGACAATCTTCAGCTGTCACTCTGCTCATGAGGGCTGTTTTCCAAACTGCCTAAAATACTCTTGGTAAGTACTGATTTGGCCAAAACTCAGTATGTAGTATGTGAAAGAGCAAAATCTGCAGTATGCCAAAACTACTCGGATGTCGTACTGATTCAGGAAAATGTCTCAGTCTGCAGCGAACCTGTCTCCCTTGCGTAATGTTTCCCACAATGCACAGTGCTAACTTTCTGCTTTTTCTTTTTTCTTCTTTTTTGAGAGAGGGCATTTTGTTTTTAGGTGCTGTGAAAATGATTCAATTCCATAAAAAACACTTCTTAACTTTTCACATTATAAGTGGATGCTAAAGAAGCATTTTCACGTTCAGCTTGGCCGTTGTTTTCTTCCGCTTTCCTTGGCCCAGCATACTGCATAGCAGATCCAACAGTACAGTCATACTACATACTAAATTCAAACACAATATGTAGTATTCGTAGGTAGTGTGTAGCAGACTGTTTCAAAAATTGCCTTTGTTTCTGATATTTATTGCTTTATATGCCATACTCTGCTGAGACTAGTTATTCTCCTCTATTTTACCACCATATCTGGTGATGTCATTTATCATTAAATGCATAATACGCTCACTGTAGCTTAATTATGTTTCCATTGGGTTTTATTCTGCATATAGCCTCTGTAGGGGGTTGGCATTACAGGATGCATGATATATGTGCAAAGTGTATAAGGGAAAAAAACACGCTTTCAAATAAATTGTTCTAACCTTTAGCTACAACATATGCTTCATATATCATCTGCTTACAACACCTCTGTTCACATGACTTGATTTCATTTGCACTATTTACTCTTTAGCAATAGTTTTTAAAGACATAACTAGTAACTCAATTTTAAATTTCAATTCAGAGGTGGACATTGTAATCTTTAGACATTGCCAAGCAAGCTGTTCACTTGTTTCACATCAATATGCTAAGCTAGGCTGGCCTGCTAGCTGAGGCTTCATTTTACACAGACAAACAATCTGTTTTCTCATCTTACTATGAGAGTAACAGTACAGCAATATGCCTCTACTGTTCTTCATACTGGTTCTCGGTGAAATGATGTCACTTGAAACCAGATTTAAGAAAAAAAACATCACTTAGCTAAAGGGATAGAAAAAAAGGTGAGCTTTAATCTTACAAAACTTGTTTCGCAGTTAAAAAAAAATGTTCGAATTCAGTGTGGTTTTATAAAAGTTAATTCCATGCTGTTTACATTTTCTGAATACTATCAAACCCCTTTGGGCCATGATGGGAAAAAAAGAGAAAACCCTCGCCAGATCTCACAAAAGTTTTTAGAGGTCCCTGCACATTAAAGTCTCAGGCAGCGGTGCTTAGAGGCAAATGTAAGTTGTCCAGCTTGAGGAGCGGCTCTTACTGAGCCAGCTCCCTGTCTGCCTCTTGAAATGAGGTGTCGGTCTTCTCACAGCATGTTCTTCTGATGACTTATTGTCCCAGAATCTCAACCTTTTGAGTTACGAGTGTCTCCTCACAGACTACACTCTCTCCAACTTGTTTACTGACTAGCACTGATGCAATATCTTTATTACTGAAGCTCATCTCTTATTGAATTCAACAAATCTCTCGCTGCACTAAGCTGTTGTTGCTACATTGTGCCTGTAAAGTAAGTAGTCACCCGAATGACAGGCTATTGCAAGGTCTCGTAAAGGTTTCTCAGGTTTTATCTTAAATTATTTCCCCCCTATGTCCTTTAAGGGGCCTCATAGAATATTGCTCCAGGCAAAATCCCGTGTTGGCATTTTTAGCAGCAGTTCTTTATATTCTAGTCTCTGCTGCAGGTAAGGATTTATATTATACATGATATCATTGCTTTATATTCTCACACATTTTATCTGTTGTCATCCTTTAACGCTGCCATAATCATCTTGAGCAGCACAAATGTCAGATGTCATGGCAGTGAAGCAATTTATGATGAATTAAACTGAGTGATGTGCCGCACATCAATGAGGGTTTGCTTTTGTGAGAAAGACAAAGCCTGGTGGGTGTTCTCAAATTAGAACAACTCAATGTGAAGAATAATAAAACCTCAATTCAAATTGCAGAACAGTGTGAGGCATTTGGGAGTGTTCAAAAGGGAAGAAAGAATCATTAAACAACACTTCTGGTTTGGCAAGACCTACAGAACCTGGCATTTTATAGATACTACACAGTAAAAGTTAGCTTAACTTTGTAGTTCATGGGACCTCCTGTGGGGTATCTTTTGACTTTCAAACATTTTTTACTCCGCTATCAGTAAGACGTCTGTTTGTCATGCTCTTCCTGCCTGCCCTTCATCTGACTCATCATCATGAATTCAGCTGCCGTCAGATCTTATTCACAGGTAGAAGCTGTCACTCTGACCCTCCCTCTTCAAGTTTGTGCTGAGGTGTCGAAACAAAAAGAAATACGGGTTAATAGAACACCTCTGATCTTTTTGTCTTTCCCTCATACAAACACAACACAGGTTAGACAAAAGTTTTAGCTCTAGGCCATATAAGGGAGTAATACTTGCAGATTTTCCTTGTGAATGACTGGGAAAGTAGTCTGTCATACTGAATGAGGCCTTTGGGTCAACAAGAACTAGCACTGTTAGAGGCAAAAAAAACTGAGTGTTGTCCATCCCACATTTTTATCTGGGTTATGCTGTTTTGGGTAGCAGAATCTAATCGTGTCTTTCGGGCCCTGAACACTCTTTTGGGGATGGTTTGACAAATTAAAGCATTTTATCTCAGAGTAAGCAGAGACTGCAGCGTGCAGTTGAACTGCAGTCTTTGACTCAGTAACAAGTTGCAAATGTAGGAGCGCTTTGATGTTATGTGTGTGCTCTCACTTGAGAGCCGAGATGTGCTCCATCTTTGAAGCAGTAATTTATATAATTTTAGCCAGGGACATTTGTTGGACAATTTGTATTTGCTTTGACTGCAGCTTCTTTTAGAAGTCAACAGCAGGGTTATGATTCTACTGTAGAGGGGTAAAAAGTGGAGCATAGACACAGGCTATAATCTCCAGAACATGAGCATGCTTGTTATTTGAGCATGAGAACGTGCTGTGGGTGTAATTATGAGCAATGATTGTGCTGAAAGAATGACTTGAAGATCAAAGTAGAGGTAAAAAAGACTGATTCTGATCTTGTGCTTGTCCTCAAAGATAAAACCAGAAACATGTTAGCTTAGCCTAGCAGGAAACCTGAAACTAGGAGTCGGCAGAGTTTCGAGGGCAAATCATCCCAGAGCAGAGTCAGGTGTGTGTGTGTGGCTAATTGGTCCTGATTGAGACGAGGTGTGGGTATATAACTGGGAGTGTCAGTGCTTTGTGCTGACTCTTTGTCTCACTTTCAGAGATAGTGAGAGGTTCCCTCTGTGTTTGAACAATCAAAGTGTGTCTGTATGAAGTGCAGAAGACCTTTTTCTGTGGGTTCGAAAGCAGTTTCTAGTTTATTGCGTCTATAGTACAGTAGTTGGGTTTTGCTGGGCCTATTTTTCACCCAGGCATTTTCTGTTCACCCTTTAAGTCTTTGTGTTTCCTGAAGGAGTTTTTCCAGGGTCTCCCTGAGAGTTTGCTTTCTGATCAGGTTGGCAGCAATGGTTTAGTTTGCTGCCCAGTTTTGTTTTGGTTGTCTCTTGCTCATTATTGTCTTTTTTCACCTTTCCCTTTTCATCACTTGCGATATTAGTGGTCTGGGAATAACTTTCAGAACCTCCCTCTCAGTAAGCAATTGTGTCCCACTCACCTGCATCCTGACAGTAGTGCTGTATGAAACGGATAAGACTGAGGTGTGCAACATCTCATTTTACTGTGACAAGAAGAAAGGAAACATACCAAAATGTTGAGCTACTGTCATGAGTTGATTAGTTCAGTTTTTCCTTGTGTTGCATGCCTCTTGGTTCCTCTTGTGTTTACTCTGTATTAGTTATCCTTTGTGTCCCTTGTGTGTTTTGTGATCCGTGTCTCTTTCTGTACTTTCTTGTGTTTCTAAGTCGTCTTGTGTTCTCTGTTTTGTAGTTCTGAAGCCTGTGTTTCCAGTTACTTTCTGCCCATGTGTGTTTCCCTCCTTTTTGATTACCCTCATTAGTTTCACCTGTGTCCTGTGTTCCACAACTGTGTTAATTACTGTGTATTTAGTTCCTCAGTTTCTCCTGTCCCTTGTTGGATCATTGTTCGTCTTTCCTGTGTTCAGTTTCTGTGTCCTTCTTCTGCTCTCTGTGTGTATGTCTTGTGTTCCCTGTGTCATTTTGGACTTTTTGGATTTTGCTGTTGGACATTTTAGTAAGTTTGTACCTTTTTGTTAAGTAAAACCTTTTTATTTCAAGTCTGCATCTTGGATCCTCCTTCATTTTTCCACACTGTGACAGATACTAGTAACAATGGATAATTGAACTGAACGATAATTTGTACATTTTTCTGACAAAGCTATTTCAGTGGAGACATTGTCTGGTAATACATTAAGTTAATGCAAGTGGATGGATATTGTATTTTAGCCTGTTGTGGCGTCATCATTTTTGTCATCAAGCTGTATGATTTAAGTATTTAGAAATATGATAATGAATCCATGCCATCTGCTGCTGCACAATGTATGTCATTAATTTTTATTTATTGACATGTGATGCCAACCTTAATGTATGAGAAGATACAAATATGTTATAAACCAGGAATTTTTGGTGTCACATCAAAAGATGGATCTAAACATAGTTAAACTAGCAACAATAAAAAAGAAATCACTGTTGTGGTTTTGGTTTTGAGCATCCAGTAGAATCACTTTGGTCATAGATCAATAAAATGACACCAAATTGTTTTTATCATCTACATTCTGTTCCACCGCATGGAGCTAATGATACATTTTTTCCTCACCATTGACCAAACAAAAGACATGATTGCAAAACTTCTTCTGACAGATGAAACTGTCACCAATCATTAGCTGCATCAGAAGAGACTGTCTGTTGGCTTATAGATTTTCCACACTGAGAGAGTGGATACATCCAGCACAGCGTGTCACACAGAAACATACTATACCTCAGGATGTTGCATGAGAAACTGGCACTCCTATTAGGGTTAACGTTGCATGTAAGTAAAGCAGATCAGAACAATATCCTGGGGATGGATACAAAGTATTATCTCCTCGGGGGTGAAAACAACAACAACATGTGAATTAGAATTTTCTCAGCAGGCAAAAGCAACAGTTCAGTGGATTTTATATTTCTACATTTTAATTTGTCAACAGATTATTATGATTAACATGATAGATCTATTTTGTTGCTGTTTGGAAGATTGGAAATCAACACATAAAACCTCCTCCCTTTTTGTGAACCCTCCAATCTCTCACCTCAGAGGAAGGCAGATGGAGGCATCCAGCAGGTGCTCCTGAATTACAGTAATTAAAAAGACACAGACAGTCCTGCAGAGCAGCTCAACATGAGAGCAGTGTGTAGACAGAAAATCAGAGACAGTGAGTGATCAGATATTGAACACCCTTCATCAATTCTTCATTTTAGTCTCTTTTCTCCAACTTTTTCTCTCTAGGATCAGACAGTGGGAGACTTTGTTGAAGTGCTTTCCTCTCACACTGTGGAAATTTGGCTGCTGCTGATAAGATATTCAGTGACACTGGCCGAGCGCATTGAAGCCTTGACACTGTTTTGGAGACCAATAACTCAGACAGATGGTGACTGGAGGACTTGATAGGGAGAGTCTAGACTTCTTGTGTTCATGGTCAATAACCGGATCTGCTTCACTGTGCACATGAGTGCATACACACGTATCACACACCTGCATAAGCAAGGACAATAGAGACCCAGTGATGTCATTGATAGAAAATGGCAGAACCCGTCTCCTTTTGCTTTCTTTTTTCTTGTGTATACCAGTGACATTTACTGACCTTGTAAGCATCAGGAATAACAAAGACATGCAACATACCTTCCTCTGATGTATGGGAGATCTTGGCTCTCAGACAACCTTAATGGCCAGCACTGTTTTCTGATTGATAGTGAAGACCATGAGTATGAATCAAGGCCTTTTATTTACAGTTTGAATCTGCAGTTGCAGATTTAAAGCAAGATAAATGCATATTTCACTTTAAAATGTTAGCCATCACCCCAAAGCCATCTGATCATGACTGTTCTTTTCTTTAGGTACATGTATAACACACAATGTTTACATTTTGACCTCTGTTTCATCCTTTTTTATTGAGTATGGAGATCAACAGCACTGTGTTGATATACACATTTAGTAATGCTCTGTCCAAAGGTCAGCCTCACAGCACCTCTAGAGCTCACTAATAAATACATTTTGTGGCAATCTGAGAGAGATGACATGGCTCCAGGAAGTCAAGACATAGCACTGTGGGACATCGGCTTAGCTCAGCGGTTGAATCGTGTGCTCCATATACAGAGGCTTGAGTCCTTGAAGCAGGCATCCCAGGTTCAAATCCAACCTGTGGCCCTTTGCTATATTTCATCTCCCACATTCTCTCTACCAGTTTCCTACCATATCCACTGTCCTATCCTTGACATAAAGGTCGAAAAAGATACTTTAAAAAACAGCAGTGCGCATACTCGTATGTAGAAAACCACAGTCTTTAGTCATTACTCAAATATCATAACATTTTATATAGAGTGGGACAACAAAGGCAGGCAGGGTGATTAAGTTTTCTTTTAGTTCAATATTTTATGATCTGAACCAGAATAAACCAGCACTAGTCATCAATCAATAGTTTTAGACTTGCTTTACTTTTTACTGATTGGTCACAGAAGCTTACAGATAAGGCTGTGAAGAACAGATTGTTAACTGGCTAAAAAACAACACAGTAAAATGCTGAAATATAACAGATTTTTTTTAGCTTAAAGCAAGGGCAGTTGTAACTCAGTTAGACAGGTATCTCTCAATCAGAAGGTTGAGGATTTGATCCCAGGTCCGATGCTGAATTGGGCAAGACGCTTCTTCCCGAACTGCCCCCAGTGGCTGTGAGTGGGATTAATACTGATTAACGCTTCACATAGCAGCTCCTGCCATCAGTTTCTGAATGTGGTGTGAATGAGTGAATCTTACATTTAATGTAAAAGTGCTTTGAGTGGTCACAAGGCCAGAGGAACCATTTAAAGTACAGTCAATTTAACATTTGTTGTTGTACCTAACTACAGCACTGTTTTTTTTAAGGTCAAAATATAGCATCACATGGCATATGTTGCAGAGCATTGTTACATGAATCTCAGTAAAGGGCCATAAAAGCAACGTTTTTGACAGTTTGGGGCACAAGAGAGGCTTTAATGTGATAGTTTGTAAAAAGAGGTAAAAAAAAAAAGTAACAGCTGTTTTCTAAATTGGCATTTGACACTTGCCGTAATGTGCTATCTACGTATACATTACAGTCATAGGGTGTTGTCTGCAGCTTACCAATATAGCGCAACCTTTTATTTATAAACCTGTTCACACAGGTACTTGCACACTCACACGTGCGCAGGTTAGCTCAGGCTCACATCCAGACAAGGTCACGGTTGTTGACGCAGGCTTGTGTGATGAGTCGGTGTTGGATATCCCTAAAGGAGTGCAAACCACAGGTCCACAATAACAGCTCAATCAGAGCAGCCTGGCACCTAATCTGCTCTGTCAGGGCAGCATTAAAGTTGCATTGAAGAGAGGGATGGCTCATGTGCCACCTAGCCTTAGCTCATTGGTACACAACAAAGCTGGTTGCTCACTCATTAACTCTTGGTCGTTGACCTGGATTCTATAGCTAGACTCTAATTTCAGAGAGCACTTAAGTATGAATGACTCTAAATATAGCTTCTGTTCAGTATAGCTTTGATCATATAGTGTGTACCTTTCAACCAAACAGTCATCAAAAGATTTTTAACAGCAAATTGCTTGAGACATAAAAAAAACGCTGTGTATCTCAGCATCTAAGAGCACCGAACAAACCAGCCTTTTCTATACAGCGATAAAAGCAAGCTCCACAGCAGGGGGGACTTGTAAATCCACCGCAACAGTTCAAGGTATTGGCAAATCATTATGTCAAACAGGAGTTGTTGCTCGGGGCCAGAGGGAGAGATAAAAAAAAAAAGAACAGGGCCGACATAACAGCAGACAAACATTTGTTGCACATCAAAAGACATCAAAGGAGTCGATTATTTCAGCCAGCGTGGAGAGACACGCACGCCGGGGATCAACTAGATTAAAGGGGCTCTAAAGTGAGCCATTGATCGTGTCAGCAGGGTTATACTGCTGGATATTTATCGTTAAAAGTAATTAGGACTTATCTCTAATTTGGTTACTATCAAATCAAGAAACAGTTATCTGAATCAAGGTCATTTACCAGGAAGTGTAAAAAAAAAGAAAAAAAAAGCTTTCAGATCGAGTATAGAGAGATAAAGGGATAAAGAAAAATATACTAGAATTGCGTCATTTAGAAGCCTTTTTTTCCCTCAGCATATTGGTGCACAATTGGGTCAGAAGATAAGCAAACCCCTGGTGACTGTGGACAATCCATATCTGGCTGCGTTGATGTCCTCCCCCATCTTGTCTCTCTCAGTGGCGTGCAGCGATCAGACAGTGACCTGTGGAAAAACTGTCACGCCTTTAGGATTCAGATGAGTAGAGACGAGGACGCCTCAGTTTTTCCCTGACATCTGCTCTCATTTGCTATTATTAGATGTATCGTGAGTGTGTTTTGTTCTTGAGGAGGAAGATCTCAAATCAGAGATATCTGAAAAAAGGACATGGCTTAGTAGGTTTGTTAAGGTTTATTGGTTTACCATTATTTTTTGGCCTCAGGGTTAAAGGTCATTCACCTTCTTTCAGTTGTATCAAGAGCTTTCATCTGCACATTTAATTACAAATTTAATAATGCATTAGCTTGTCACTTTTTGCGATAGACTTTTTGCGATAGACTTTTTGTATTTTAATCAATAAGGCATGTTGTTCAAATATGATATGAACAAGCTTGTAAGGCAGAGCACATTGGTGTGAATGCCTGTGTGTGTTTGTGTGTTGCTGTGTGGGTCTTTCATATGAAAAATATGACAGTGTTCTAAACTTTGTGTTGGTCAGCAAATCAGCGGTAATGATGAGCCAGGTGTCTGTCCTCTGGCCTGCTGCCTAGAAATCAGCATTAGATTAGACTGTCAGGCTGTGAGGGGATATACAGCGCTCCGTAGAACAGTCGTGGCAGGATTTTCATGAAACGCATCAATCAAATCATTGACATACAGGTCTGACCTGGTAGCAAAATCATTTCAGCGGGAGAGCTGCATTATGACAAATGTCAGAATGAGGTATAGGAGGGAGTGACACTAACAAGCTTCATCTGCTGCACAGGGCAGAGTGCAGCTCTCTATGCCTTGTAGGTCAACACATAGGTCCTCTGAACAACTGGATCTTATTACCACTGCAAATCCAGATTATCATGTTCTGTGGGTTTTTATTTTTATCTCACCCCAGCTGGTCAAAAATGCTGCTGTATGTGCTTTGACAAAAATGGGGAAAAGAGGTCATGCTCCTCCCATATTAGGTACTCTGCACTGGCTTTCTATGACATTTAGAATATAATTTGACATTATTCTCACCTACAAATGTCTTAATGGTCAGGCATCATCATATTAAAGAAAAATCATGAAGCTTAAATACACATCTCAGAGTGCAGACATGCTTGTGTACCTAAAATATTCAAAAGAAGTATGGGAGGCAGAGCTTTCAATCTAGAAAGTTAACAAAATGTATATAATTTGCATTAATACTTAAGGTATCGCAGGTAGTTTTTAAGTAAATACACTTGACCTTAATACATTCCCAAACTTTTTGCCTTGTTACCTATAGGGCAAAATAATACTGAACATGGATCCTTTGTCAAAGCTTGCCAGCTGTGTGTGTGTTTACTGTTGATACTTGAATCATTGACTCCTAAAAATATATAAAATCATCAATTAATTCACAAGAAAAAGAAGGGAACATACATTTTTTTTTATAAATTGACCCTACCCCATCAGATCATTTGGCTTGAAGAATACATGCTTGCTTATTTTACCAAAATATCTTCAAGGGTAGTATGGGAGGCACACTCTAGAAGGTAATCAAAATACAAGTCACTTACTTTTTTACCGACATATTGTGATGCAGGGTTGCAGGAAAATGCAAGGTGGGGTGGGAAAATACATAACAAACCCCTAACCTTTTTATTATTTATTATCAACCTTCAAAGTAAAGCCACATTTAAATGTGTCCTAGGCCCCAGCTTGCCTGCTCTACATTGTATTTGGACACAAGCATTTTAAGTACTTCAAATGGCTTTAGATGAATCATTTCAAGGTTCCTGTATATATAAAATGATCTGTTGACACATGCAAAAAAAATAAAAAATACACATCACTACCTTATTATGCTCAATAATTTGGCTTCCTGTGGTACCAAGGAACTCCAAGAGTAGTATGGGAGGCAGATCATACTTTTCCACTGTGATGCAATGCTGCAAGAAAATAGATTTAGGTTCAACAAATTCCTAACCTTGTTATTTATTAACCTTCAAAGGAACGTAACGTCTACACCTCATCTGATCTATATTGTATTTAGACACAAGCTTTTTAGCAGTTTAGATCAGTTTAGGTGAATCATGAGAAGACTCCTGTCAATGAAGAAGGATCAATTAACTCACAACAAAAAAAATCTAAAGTTTGGAAGAAAATACAAATAATACACAAAGCTATTTCCCCACTTGTTACTCATTTCAGATTATTCCATGCTCTCTGTCCTGACCCTTGCGTTGGAACCCATTTTGTGAGACTAAACAATATCAAAGCCTCACCGTTTATCCAGAGCTTAGAGAGTGAGGGTAATTTGATAATCCCGATTCAATAGATGGATGCTGGACAAACAGCCATTTCTTCTCTATGACCTTGTGAATATGAGCCACTTCCATACATGAATTGATGAAAAATACCTACGGTATATGCTGCAGTTTAGAGTAACATATAGGAGCAGCAGCTGGATTTATTAGTCTATCTCTTTGGTGATTTGATGGAAGCTCATGGAACAGATCAGCAGCTCATCATCTGGATTAAAACATATAAGGTCTTTACACCCATCCAGGACAGTTGCCTAATGCCCAAAGAATAATTCCCCAATCAGCACAATGACACGCATCTACACACACTCACACACACACACTCTCTCACACACACACACACACAAAGGTCTGAATGAAAAAACATCTGTCACTTTAGAAGTCTGCTTATCTGTCCCAGCCATGTCAGCGCTCTGCCATGTGAGCATAAAGGCAGGGATGGTGTTTTATGTTTTCAGATGAGTTTCCTGATAACCACACTGCTTCAGCTTCAATGCAGATCAAACACAGAGAGAGCCTGGAGGGCTGATAACCCCAGTCAATGTCTCTTATTGCTTTTGGGTAAAGCGGGCACAAAAGGAGGCAATTAATAGTTTATCTAACACATAAAAAAGCAGGATTTACACCACCCTCCCTCCTGTCCCCACACCCTCCAAAAATGAATCCCTTGAAGCAACCCCCTGGCCACCTCCTCTACTCCCCCCTCCCTCCCTCCTTCCCGCCGTCCTCCTTACTTCTTCCTCCCTCCCACACTCTGAGGTCTGAGCTGCATGCTCACTGTCCCGAAACATGATGAACCATTCAGCCCTATGGGAATTTCTCCTCTCAGCAAGCTCGCGTCAGCTACATCTGTGTCTGCCAGCCAGAGTCGATGCAGCAGCAGCAGCAGCAGCAGCAGCAGCAACAGCAGTGTGGCAGTGACTTCACTCAGACTCACTCTGTTTCAACTTAACTGAGAGGCAGCACAGTTCATTCGGCTCCAGCTCGGACTGGGAGGAAAAGTTATCTCTTCTCTGCCTTTTCCTCCTCTTTCCACTAATTTACGAATGACTGAGGAAGGATGCTCTTGCAACTTGAGGATACTTTAGTCATGTGGACACACGAAGGCTGCGTTGGATGATGAGGGGAACGTGATGCTGCCTTTAGGGATGACCAAAGCCGCCTGCTTCTTCTTCTTCTTTTCTCCATCCTGTTCCTCCTCTGCCTCTGTGCTCCCCTCTGGCATGCGAGGGTCAAGTCAACAGGATTTCTCATCCACCTCAATCCCCCCTGTGACTGGGCTGCAATCCTGCTCCTCAGTGCCACACTTGACCTGAAGGCAAAACAAAGGGATTAACTATGAACTTTGTTCCCTCCTGGAGACACAGTGTGCACTTTAACAGAAGAATAAGAGATCCAGTGAAAGTCAACTGTGAGTATGTATTCCCTTTTACATCAGTGACTTGTCTCACAGTCTTTAAAGAATCAAAAGTGATTGAACAAGCCTTTTTTGATTGATGCAGATAGGCGTGACCTGGATTTAAGGGGAAATAGCATCATGTGTGCACAAGTGCATGTCTGAGAGGTCTCTGCATGTATTTTTAATGTAGCCTTTTACCTTAATGAATGCAACGGAGGAGGTTCTCCCACAGAGATTCATGTGCACGCATGTGTTCTCAGAAGTCTTGGTGAGGGGGAAATTGCCATACATTACATTTGACAAGTATTTATTGGGTCACGCTACTGCTTTATTTTTAAGCCTATAGGTATTATTTCATAGATTGGCAGAGAGGTGTTTAAGTGTGCCTCTTGACAATGTTGAGCATACATTTGAAACTCTTTTTCTGGTGATTCGACATTTAAAAATCATAGCTGTTGTGAATTTTTCATCCATCTTCTAGGTATTTCCATGAGTGCTTTTAGCCTGTAAGTGGTGGACAGTTCTAAATCTCAGTCCTAGTTTTCCACTCCTTGTCTCCCCTTAATCTCCGTTTAGACTTGTCTCTGATAAAAAGTATCCAAAAATCAAAGCTGTATCCTAAAACGCTAACAGTATGGACCTAAAATGATGAATTATTCTATTTTCTCTTATCCTCCAAAAAGAGAGAAAAAATAAATAATTTGTTTCAAAACCTCCGGCGCACAGGCTCTCAGCCTCCTTTCCCTCCTCCCTTTGATTAAGTGGAAATGACAAAACGAGGAAGGATTAAGCAGTGAACCGTGATTTTAACGAGTCCACCCAGTCCCCACAGATCTTGTGAGGTGTGACAACAATTGTGGAAAGGTGCTGGTGCTCATAAAAGCCCAGGCAGTACATTTCCCACAACATGGAAAAGAAATCAGGACCAGATTATTGACTGTTTTTTTTTGCAGCAATTCTAGTTTTAATTGTATTTTCTGACATTTCTATGGTTTGTGTGAGATGTATGCAGGGATATACTTTGGCATTAGACCTTCTTTTTTTGCTCTAATCCTACATACCAGCATGATATATGTTACATAAATGAACAAACTGATTACCACCCACATCCAAATGTGTTAAACCATTAATTTGTTTTTATGCAAACTTTTGTGGGCATTATGTAATAACAGCAGGGAGTAAAAAGGGGACGTTAAACATCAGACAAACTACCACAAGCTTGAAAACTCTTCACACAAGAACACAGATGAGTCTGAGGCAGTGTCATTATCCAAATGATGGGATTTTAATGAAATGTTGCACATAAAAAAGAACTCCTGGAGGCTTGAAGCATTATCGTTTTTATCTCTTCAAAAACCGTGAAACCACTGGGGCGATCATTCAATAAAGATCATTATATTCTTCTAATGGTCAAATTTGTCAACTCCTATTGAAAAAGAGATTTCCAGTCAAAATACAGAAGAGTCAAAACTAGGATGAACCAAAAGCGTTGTACATGCTTTTTTGTTTGTTTTGGTCATATTCCAGCAAAGGCCACCGACATAAGACACACAAAAATGTATTTTAGATTGCATGTTTCAGATTGAGGTCATACACTCAAACATTTATAATCCCCTTTATTTCTCCTCAAACAGACTGGTGCCAGCACTTCTTAGGTCCTGCTTCAGATTGTCACATATGCAAGAATCTGAACCATGGGTCAGTGGTCTGATAGGACGCTCGAACCCTTGTGCCAAAAAGCTCTGGGCTGATTTGCACATCATACATACTCATCCCACACAGACACACACACACACACACACCTACACACACACACACACCGTGTCCTTTGCGCCTTTGCTTTAACACGCCTCTCTTTTGCTCTCTTCTTCTTCTTCTTCTACTACTTCTGTTGGACTCTCTCATCTTCTCTCTTTTTCTTCCACAAATGCCACACACACACACACACACACACACACACACACGCACACACACACACGCACACACATATACACATTTGCACGATTTGCTTTCACATTTCTGCTGTGCAAAGCAGATGTGCTGCAACCAAAGGAGAGTGGAGAAAAAGGTTACGTATGACTAGGAGGCCTGGTGGGGCCCAGTGTATCAGTGTGTGGAGCTACTGCACAGGAGCTCTGATGGCCAGGAGCCAGAGGACCTGAAGGAAGCCACCCTGCAACATGTCTGCCTCTTCACTCGGATGGATAACATCCAAGTCTGTCCTTGCATGCCCATGGCATAGTTAATCACTGGATCAATAACCAATACTTAGACAGAGAACCAAAACAATCATTCAGGAGGGAGTTACTTTTTGGATGATAGCATGTTAAGGGTGTTTTTCATTTTCTTGATGAAAGTGAAAGTAGGACGTCTTTGCACCGCTCTTTGGATCTTGTATTCATTCTTACACACTGTTTAGTAGGTTATAAATACAGGCAGACTAGGTATTCCACAAGCATCTTTAATTCCATCTCCCAGGGCCAGACAGCATCACTTAGCTCTTCCCCAGTGTGCGTCACATTTGATACCAAACTACTTCCGTAAAAAGTCCAAAAACAGAGGCCACCCTGGACCATATCCACTATTTATAGCGGCGCAGCGCCCGTGTTTACCCCACACTCTAAGTTCTGAGTGTACCATTAGAACACTTCCTGCTTCGATTTAGAAGCTATTAGCTGGCTTGACTTGCTCCACCGGTTGAGGTCAAGAGGTAGAATGAGTTCATACTCTGTGTATTTGCGTGTGCCCAGCAGCATAGCATTCATTGGTGAGTCAGGAATCATTCATTCCTCCAACATGTTTAATGTCATCAGTAGTTAATATTATTTTTGGCAAGGATAATCATCAGTTTGGTAATCCACTTTTTATTCTGAAAATAACACAAAACTCAAAACACTCTTTATTCTGTCTTGTGTATTTTGTTGATTCCCAAAACACTGGCTCTAACCCTCCTGTTACCCTCAAATTTAATAACATAATTTATCCTTGAGATCAATTTGACCCCAGCAATTTAAACCTCCAGAAACTGATTGTTACCATGGTTTATATGTCTTTGTTGACTACCTAAATAGCCCTTTAAATAAAATATATTTTAAGCATAAACACAATTTAAAGCATTTAGAAGGACTTTATTTGTAAAACAGAACATCAAACTGCTGCAAGCCTCTCATGCTCTCATCGATCCCCTGCCTTGTTTCTATGTTATCAAAACGTATGACACAGGACACATCATGGAATGTCTTTAGAGACATAGTGGCTGATATTATAATATTATATCTCAATCTACAGGTTGGAAGTTCGATCCCAGCTCCTGCAGTCACATGCAGAAGTGTCCTTGGTTATAGTGACCTCAATATCATCCAAAACAACCAAAACAAATGTGTGTATAATGTTGATATTTCTTATGTTTTATACAGCTAAAACAGCCTGGGGTCAAATTGACCCCAAGGAACACCAATGCGAAACATTTTTTTTCAGGAAATTGGAACATATCGACATTTTAATTTTATGTTTTCCCAGTTGTCCCCATTACATTAGGAAAACACATGAAGCCAAAAAAAATGATGTTAGTCATTCATTGAGAGATGTTAAACATTGAATGGGGTCCAATTAACCCCTAGGATAATAAGAGGGTCAAGTCTGTCTACCATGCAATTAAAAGCATAATCAGTTTGGAAATATGCTTTGAATAACACTAAGAACCTGTAGCTGTGATTTTTGAGGCTATTTTAAGGCACAGCACTGCTTCAGCTACATGCTAACGTAATTAACCTGTAATCCTTATAGTAATACTGCCTAATGTTAAGCATGATAAACATTTGCCATTAGCATGTTAGTAGCCTAGCTTTTGTAAACACTTACTGATTAACAATAAACACACTGACACAGAATGTGAGACAACACAAGACTTGCCTGGTTAAGCAATTCAACACCTTGGCTATTCTTGGGCACATATGTGTTTAAATGCCTAACATGCTAATGTTTTCCATTTGAGCCAAATGGCAACTTCCGGGGCTGAGATAAGAAGCCTATGTGGAATTGAAAACAAGCTGCAGTTCCTCTGATGGTCACTTGAGGCTGGCCCCAAAACATAGACAATCCCCATTGGACCCAATATTAACAGGTCCAACTTACAGCAGATTTAACCACATGTATTTGTAGCCCAGTACATAAGGACCTTTGGTTTTCTTAGCTATTTTTTCTGTACAGGAGATGGAATTTTAAAAGGATCTCACTCTTCTTCTTTTTTTTTTAAAGATAAAGAGCATTGAATTTTTTTTTATAATTGGGGGCATGGCCACTTTGAGTGACAGATGCTGCTGCTAATAACAGCTTCATTCTGTAAACACAGCTAATGTAGTCTTGTTCGTGTTGTTAGTTCCTTTAAGGGATTTCAATGCAAATATTGGACATAGAAGTTGTTTCAGTGATTGAAAATCCAGTAGTTTTCCATGTTAGCATGTTTGCATTATACAGCAAGTAACAATTTCTCAGTGTCTCCTAGCTTGATAGGTGTTTTTCAATATAACCATGGTGGCTGATGTTAAAATGCCAAGAGTGTATTTTCTTTCATAGAGCTGAAGGCTGGTTGGCTTTAGATATCCAGTGCATGTTGTTATTCTGCCAAAGATTTGGGCAAGCTAGCAGCAGGTTTACTTACTTTGACATACTCTAATAGTTTCTTCTAGTCAGAAGGCATGGTTAACAACTTAAGTATGCTACCTCCACTAATGTCACAACTGCTTTATATACCAGCTAATGTGTTATCAACATGGCATAAAGCCAGCAAAATGATACACAGTCTTTGAATTAGCTAATTAATTTTCCCTCTGGATGGAAGAAGGGTAGAAGACCTATATGCTTTTTCTTTATTGTGAGGGTTTATGCCCAGGTTACAAATAAGATTTAAGAGACAAACTGCACAATTTTGCTCACCAGAAATTGGCATGGACTTCTTTGGACAGATTCATACCCCCCCCCCCCAAGCTTAACAGTGTAATGGTGTAGGGATTTGAGTGATGTGATATGAAATGTCGCCATATAACAAGATATGGCAATCCAAGTCCTGCAGGAGGTCCCCTGCAGTGGCTGGAATGTTATTTGTGTGGGCCTCGGGCTGCTGCTGGCTCTCCTGCTAACCTGGAACTGTCAGACGAATGCCAATAAGAGAGGAAGTCATTTCTCAAGAACGGAGTTGGGATTGATTTAATCCAAAGTGTTTCATTATTGGCAGTAGTTGCATCCATACACTTTATGGGGAGCTTTCCAATAACAAGAGAAGATAAGAGGGGAATTTCTGCATAGCACACAAGGGAGTTTATGTGTAAGAAAGCAGCAGAATACATTATTCCACATGAGGTAAGGCAATTTTGGATGAATGTATCAATAAATGCAGCAATTTGGGCATGAAGAGAAAAATTAAGCTGCATACAGGTTTAGCTTTTTAAGAAAACTTAATTTTCTGCACATTTGAATGAGGAATACGTTAAATAAAATACATCATAAAGCTACACTGGAGCCAGAAATGCATTTTTGTAACCTCCGTTTGATATCCCATCCAGCTACCTAAAAGCTGTGTGCCAGAGCATCCACACCTATTTTCCAGCAGTGGAGGAGAGCCTGAAGGTTGAATTGCTTCATCTCCACAGGGCGAGGGATTTTCTCTGTGGAGATGATTAGCCTCAAAGTTCGCTGATGCTCCACACAGAGAGTAACAAATAGTGTCTCCTCTATTGTGGATTCATGCCAGTGCTGCTGAAGTCATTTATAAAAGTAAGGAATGTTTCTGGAAAGTTTGAACATTTGGAGCTTGGAAGATTGAACACCAGACACAGATCCTGGATTGTGACTTGGCACAGAAGATCCCTTATGTTAAACTAAGCAAGTGGCATTGCTGAAAATACCAAAGGCGTAATGCCAAGTTGGCTGGGGTTGTTCCTGCGAGAAGAGTGTTGTTTCTAAATTGACTGACACTGTTATCTCAACTGAAAGTGTGCATTAGTCTTATAGACACGCCTTATGATCAGCTACAGTAAGTAAAAAGTTCGTGTTTCCCCCACAGAGTAGAATTACTCATCCAACCGTTCACAAATGGACATAGCTATACCTCTGGGAATTTAATGCTGCTTCAATACATTTAATAAAAACCTTTGAGGCAAGGGAAAGACCACATGGCACTGTTATGGATTTGTAGGTCATGAAAGATAAAGTATCATGTGTTAGTAATCTCCATGAGTTCATTTTGAAACATATAGGTCCAGGTTGATATGGAAAGCCCCTCTGTCACTTTTGATGGTGCAGAATTTAGAGATGAAAATGTGTGTGTACACCACCGCTCCAATCTGTGAAGAGGTTGTGTGTGTAGGACAGTGTGGAGGGTATGTGCTGCCCTCTGCTGGTTCAGGGCATGTACGGTAGTTATATATAGTTGGAACCAGCACATGTGCACCAAGAGAGGGAGTGACTCATTCTTCACAGGAGAAGTGCTAAAATACAGTGTGTTGCAACATGAATGAAGTGCAGAATCAGGCAGAGCTGCAACATGTAGTGATAATAACACCAGGTAGGGTTGTGCTTATCTGTCAGCAAGATTTCTTATCAATCCTGTTTGCCCTGAAAACATATCAGTTGTGTTGTAAAAGAACTGTCCAGACCTTTCTAGGAAAAACATGACTTGTGCAATTTCGAAAAAGGGCGTATAGGCAGACTAGAAATAGTCTGATTCCATCAGTGATCAATTAGACTGCAAAGAAAGGAGAATTTTGCAGGAAGTGTGCCTATTGGATTATATTACTGTCCTTTTAATACACTGCTAACACTTTTTGTCAGCAAGTTCAAACTGAAAGCATATTTTTTTTTATTTCACCTACCTCAGAGTTTGGCACAGACTGTTTCTGTAATTTTGCACATGTTAATTTAACTTAAATACAGTATGTTCAGCCACCATATTTAGATTCTATGACTCTATTCAAGTTTTATTCCAATATTGACCCCTTCTTATCGAATAAATGCTAGCAGTTGGGAAACTTATGTTGTAATATTGCACAAATAACCTTTGAGACTGCAACCATAAAAAGCAGCATATCAAAACAGGATACATAAACATGTATATTGACCTGTGTACTTGAGGATGGGGATTGCATTTCAATATCTGGGATATAGCTTTGTATAATGATATAGTAGCTATAATGACCTGTCATTGATATTTATATGAATTTACTCATCCACCAGGCAATCAATCTTGTCCCTGCATCCAAAACGTGCAGGTCATATGAATTGCCAATTGGCGCCAGCAGATGTGACTGTGAATTAGCTTCTCTGTGTTTGTGTTGACCTTGCGGAAGACTTCCAACCTTTGTGTATAGTATTTCCAATTTGTTTTTGCCCCTATGCTTGCTGGGTAAGACTTCCCCTCCCACTGAGTTGATGCCATGATTAACAGATTGACGAGGCTGCATGAGAGATCTTCCTCTCTTTGATGCATTCACTCGGCAGGAACTGAACACAGAAACATCACATAGTATCTCCAATCAATCACGCTGTCCTTACACTCAGCACTGAAGTCATCAGGCTTCATTAACCAGAAGTTAACGATATCATTATGGTCCTAATCATTTGTTTGTTAAGAGGATTTTGTCTCAAACGGGCACATAATCAGAAAACGGCCTTCTTAGTGAGATATGAACAGACATTATGCGATATTAAAGTAGCAGCACAAATTCAGGGCAGGAAACAAAATAATGTAATGACCTGTTTTTTTTTTTTTAAATGCATCACAGATGTTTGAAGAGATTGCCTAAAACTCTCCATATGGTGCCTCACATGAGCTTGATTTGATTAAGTGAACAGCGTAAGGACAATAGCCAAATGACTTCATCTAAGTATGGAAGTGGAAGCAACCTTTTCAATATAAAATTCATACAGACTATCATTCAGTAAAACCGTAAAATCGTACATTTGGGATGAGTGACAAAAAATGATTTTACGTTTTTGTTAAAAGAGAAAAAAAGGAAATAAGAGCATGCAAAGGACAACCAGCCGAGTGTGAACATTTGTTGGTCAGTATGCCCGTGTTATGCCATCTTGTGGTGATGAATGGAACTCTTTAAAAGGTAGAAAAATAACATTTTTTCCTTGTTTTCTTTGCAGAATAACTTCAGGAAAATGACAAACTTGGACACTTTTGTCATGGTTGCATGCTACTAAACACAAGAAAACCATGGAGGGAGAGACCATGTTGAACTCCTCTGTTAACACCAGTACCATGGATATCAACCTCGTCTCCCACAGTCTCTGGGAGGTGATCACCATAGCGACTGTGTCAGCTATTGTTAGCCTGATCACCATTGTGGGAAACGTCTTGGTGATGCTCTCCTTTAAGGTTAACAGCCAGCTGAAGACAGTGAATAATTACTACCTGCTGAGTCTGGCGGCTGCTGACCTTATCATTGGTGTCTTCTCCATGAACCTGTACACCTCATACATCCTGATGGGATACTGGGCCTTAGGAAACCTGGCCTGTGACCTCTGGTTGGCACTAGACTATGTAGCCAGTAATGCCTCTGTCATGAACCTGCTGGTGATCAGTTTTGACAGATATTTCTCCATCACTAGACCACTGACCTACAGGGCCAAACGGACTCCCAAACGAGCCGGGATCATGATCGGGCTGGCCTGGCTGGTGTCACTTGTTCTGTGGGCCCCACCTATTCTCTGCTGGCAGTACTTTGTAGGAAAAAGGACGGTCCCTGAGAAGCAATGCCAGATCCAGTTTTTCTCTGAGCCTGTAATAACCTTTGGGACTGCAATCGCTGCCTTTTATATCCCCGTATCAGTCATGACAATCCTCTACTGTCGGATCTATAAAGAGACAGAGAAAAGGACCAAAGATCTGGCCGAGCTGCAGGGGATTAATTTCACAACAGACCAAGGGGTTCCCCAGCCTCAAAAGACCATTATCAGATCGTGCTTTAGCTGTAAATTAAGATCAACTTCACAAGACAGGACTCAAGCCTCTTGGTCTTCCTCTAGTAGGAGTAATGCAGCAAAATCAACAGTTACCACCAACGATGAGTGGTCCAAAGCTGGTCAGCTGACCACCTTTAACAGTTACGCCTCCTCTGAGGATGAGGAAAGGCCAGTATCTCCAGGTGCATTCCAGACGTCCTTCAGGAACCAAGCCTGTGAGACCGTCAAAAGCGGTGTGGGCAGTGAGAGTGAGCAGCTCAGCAGCTACGAAGAGGACAGCTTTTTCCAGACGCCGCCAAAAAGCAACTCTCAGAAGAGCGGCAAAGGCGTCTCCTACAAGTTCAAGCCTGTGGTCAAAGACACTCACGCGGAGCACCACAGCAAGAACGGAGACACCAAAATGGCCTCGTCAACCTTCTCCTCGGCTGAGTCCATGAGCGTTCCATCCACTTCCTCCACGTCGAAGCCCATAGATGGCTCGCTGAAGAACCAGATCACCAAGAGGAAGAGGATGGTGCTGATCAAAGAGAGGAAGGCGGCTCAGACTCTCAGCGCCATCTTGCTGGCTTTTATCTTGACTTGGACGCCGTATAACATTATGGTGCTCATTTCCACTTTCTGCTCAGACTGCATCCCCGTCTCGCTCTGGCACCTGGGATACTGGCTGTGCTACGTCAACAGCACCGTCAACCCCATGTGCTATGCTCTCTGTAACAAGACTTTCCAAAAGACCTTCCGCATGCTCTTACTCTGCCAGTGGAAGAAGAAAAGGATTGAGGAGAAGCTGTACTGGTATGGACAAAACCCTGTGGTTAGCGCAAAACTGACATGAACTATCTTTTCAGATGATGTATGACAGAGATGTAAATTACCTGTTTGTAATATTTAGGTGATATCAAAGCAAAATAAACTATATCAAGGGGCTGGTACAGCATAAAGTGCTGCTTGTAAATCAGTAGGTTGGCTGTAATGTGTGCTAAATGCAGCTCAAAATTTGGAAAATGAAGAATATATCACATTGTTACATTACACTGCAATTAGTGACACTGTAAATAAACTCTTAATTATTAAAAAATTCACAAATCTCCCAAAAATTGATGATAAAATGCAGGATATGCCATCAACTAACACAGATTATTCCATATCGTACTTTACTGTTTATTCAAGCTGCACACTTTAATATCCAAAGATCATGAAAAAATTGCTCCAGTCTATATTGGTTTTAAAATATATAAAAAAAAATACAGATGTTATTCAAGTTGATGCTCTTACATTCAAAATGTCATAAAACGTGCAGGTCTGTTTTACATTGTAGATATTGTGTTAGTATTGAGAATGCACTTTTTGGAATTGCTATTTTATTTTGAAGGGCTAATAAGTATCGTCCTGATGTCTGAATCTTCTTGCTTGGTCAAGATTGTAACTTGATGATAATTAAAGCCTTTTCACGTGTGCCAAAGTCATCTGTCAGAGGAGTTAAAATAGATCCAGCTTCATTGTCTTTCACATTACATGTTCTTCATTTTATACAATCTGTCCTGCAAAATCTCTAAAAAAAAGAAATAATCCCATAAATTATTTTACAGAAAAACTGATGAGTAACCCCAAACTAAACGCTGCAGGGTTACTGTGCAAACTCTACAGTACAAACCTAAAGACTTGATGGTCTTTTTTACAGTTACAACATGCAAACTTGCAAAACAATATCATTGTTTACATTGGAAGTTGCACACATTTTTGATTACAATCTGCGTATATTATTCTTTATCCTCAGGATATTTTCGTTTTCTGTGCACATTAAAAATACAGTATTTGTTTCTCTGAATTTCTGTGGCTCAATGATCATATTTTCATTGTATTTCTGAACAACTTGTTGTGTACTGTGGCAAAAAAAAGCTGTTTGTGAAATGTTCTGTAAGCATTGGATTGGAGATGAAATACAAAATGTGTTTCACATGTGTCATAAGCTAAAATGTCATGAAGCACATTTGTGTAACTGTGATAAACAAGGAATCTGCACTTGTTATTTGGGGAATGAAGAAAATGCTTTGCTGAAAATACTGTCAAGATGAAAACAAAGCTTGAGCTGAGACCATTCTGCGTTTTTATACTGTCTTCAGAGCTTGTGATTCATTTTTTGTTGTTTTATTTTTTCAGTATTCTGTGATCATGTCCATGCATTTCTGAATAAAATGTTGTGAATGAATGTCCATGTGCAAAGAAAACCTTAAGAAATAACTACACTTTCATTCTGGATAGCCTCCACCCAGCACCATGCAGCATAAAAAAATCCTGAGTATGTGAGTATGCCTTCCTTACAGCTCATCCTTCTTGCAGTCTCCACTGTAAACCAGTTTTACTGTGTCTGAGGGTCTCACCATTAGCCATGCATACTTGCACAGTCGCTCCTTGTTGCAGTCCTTTTGCCAGTAGATGACATTCCTGCGATTGAGGTTGGCGCCAGCACAGGCGTCATACCACCAACCTCCTCCTGGGACCCCCTGAAACTCCAGCTTTGCGCAATTTTGGAAGTAGTTGTCATTGTCTCTGTCTTTAGTGGTGAATTTCTGGTTGTCATGCAGGTAGTTCTCAGTATCCAGAGTCAGAGCATCTACAGCTGTGCCCTGGAACAAACCTAGCCTCAGCCTGTACGCCGATGACTCATCCTCCACCAAGACAGGGTCATACTCCCCTAGCTTGGTGATAGCATCTCGGTCGACTAGTTTTACTCCCAGTTTGTAACGGCCAGGACCACGGGTGAGCTGATGGAGATATTCATTCCCAAGCCAATGATCACCAGTCAAAACCCCAAAACCGTGCTTGTACTCAGCCCAGGTTTGATCGAAATTCACGCTGCTGTTGACAGTGATGTGCTGCACCACAGTCCAGCCCCCCTCCTGCATGGCACAGTACGCCACGATGGGAGAGTTCCCTGGTTTTATCAGGTACACGCCATCTCTGGCCTTCCCTGAAGAAGTCATTAGCATTTCATAGCAGTCTCTGGGCAGCCCTGTTGAGCAGATAAACTGATCAGTCATTGCAGTTTATTGAAAGTCGGATTTCTTGTCATTTGGTTGTAAAAGGTCTTTCTCTAAACGTATTCTTTTAATAAGAGCACAAGTATCTGGTGCTCATTTCCAATGTACAGATATTTGAAGCAAAAACAGTTAAAAAAATGGATACTATGCAGCAAGTGGATAGTTAGTTTAGCTAACAAAGACTAGAAATAGCACTAAAGTTGACAGACAAATAATAAAAAATCTGTTAGCTAACATAACATTGATTTACCATATAACATCATAACATTGGTTTGGTAAATCCATAGAAAAATGTTTTAAATGGCTATTCTTTAACACTTTTTTTTGCCTCACCATGATTGAACTGGTCACACCATCATCAAAATGTAAACACTTTGTTTCTGTATTTATACAGTTTAACAAAATGATTTACAATACAGTCATATTTAAGCTTGATAATTGCTAGTGTATATCTTTGATACATTGCTAGTGTTCTGATATCTTTGGAAGACTCCCAGATTTTGTATTTTCTTTTAAGTATTTGCTTAGCTTAAGTAATTGGGTGCTAGCTTTAGCTGCACATTTCAAAGAGTATCGCAGTAGCATAGCGTAAATTACTTTGAAAACTACTCTGTTTACAACTTGAAGATATTTAGCTTTAGCAACACTGTGAAAGGGAGTGATGTCAGGAATTTTTCAGCAGACTATCTGTCAGTCTCCAGGTAATCATAGTTAAACATTGATCATCTAACAAACCATTACAGCTGTTTGTCTGCACAATTATCTTCATCAATGTACCAATCACATTAATGAGTCACTAAGCATTTTTGCCTGGACTTTGATCCTCATTACAAAACCAGGAAACCATGACAATATTCTAAAATAAAGATGATTTAGCATCTGAACACACAAAGACCTGTGCAGGGCTGCACCATTACCAACACTGTGAAGACTCTGAACAAATAAAACAGCTGAAATTAAAATACTTTATGTAAATATTCAGCAAAAAAAAAGGTTAAAACTGAAAGTGAAAGTCTATGTTACCTTTCATTCCAGTGTTTAGGACCAAGTTATGTTGATCTGGGGGAATGAGGTTCAGGTTCTCAGCTTGGAGATGCTCCATGTTAACTCCAGCCACACAGAGAAGCAGCAGCAGGGCAGGCGATGCCAGCCAGTATCTTGAGCTCTTCATCCTTCACGCTCCTCTGCTTTCAAACCAGCTGTGTCTAGATGTTGACAGGGTTCTATCAGTTTCTTGAAAAGTTTAGAACTTAAAAATAACCCCGAAATCTACAAAAATGTGCTAAAGAGGAAATAAAGAAGGTAAAATGTAATACTAGTGTGCTTACCTTCAATAGATCCGTCTGTACCCAAATCTGTTCCCACACTCCGGCTGTATTAAACTACTGACTGACTGAATGCAAACAGTACTTTCAACTGCTGAGAGCTCACTGAAATGCTCCTACACGGCCTTTCCTGCTCGGTTGCAGCTGGACTTCACCCTCAGGTTCACATCACAGTGACATCAACACTCTACTTATCTGTGTCCAGTGGGATAAATCCCCATGTAAATGTAGAGATATGAGCTATTTAAACCATATCTCTGCCTGACTTAAATCACTTCAGGACTGAATGAGGCTGAAGTCCAAATTAGATTGCATTGTGGGGGTTTGACTGAAGTGTGTTGCTGGTGATTTGGCACTTTATTTTTCAGTCTGATATTTCATCTAAGTCCAGCGCTGAGGTTAAGTACAACACGTACAGTTCTACAAAAATGTACTTTTGACTTTTTGCAAAAGTCAGTGTGAACATGCTAATGCTGTCATGTCCTCCTGAACAAAGGAATTATCTACACCTCTGTCACAAATATTCATACAAAGCAAACCACAAAACTTACCAATACAATTTTAAATAAGCATTTATTTATTTGAGAATGTATTGGAGGAGAAATAAAATATAGAACAAAGTTCTTATGGTGAAACTCACAATGTGATCATATTTACAACATCCAACCTAGTCAAAAGAAATAAAACAAACATTTCAATGTATATTGCACACTGTCAGTACTTCTGTTTAAGTTGCTGTGAAAGCCAATAAATACATCAGGTTCTACAGACATCAACACAGTATAAATAAAAATCAGAGTAAAAGGCAGTACTCAGTAGAGAAGACTGCAATCACATGATTTGACCAAGGATTCCACAATTGCACAGAGATTCCACGAGAGAGCTAACTGTTATCTTGCTCTTCGATGTCATCAGGTAAGCTGAGACAGAAAGGAATCAACGACCTAAGGGAAAAAGATGATTCACATTAGACAAGGACATTTTGTATGAAAATTCAGAACCAACTGTGACAGCGGTAATGATTTATTCATACATGCAACACTGACCTTTGCCATGTCTCCTGCAGTACCTGGAACAAACTTCAATGATGGTTCCTGATGCCATAAATCCAACAATTGCTGATTAAAAAGCTGGAAATTTCTGTAACAAAAAAAAAAATACTTTATTACAATGGCTGTGTTACATTGTGCTGATACTGAATATTATGGTAAACTATCACTATATTTACATTTCACTGCAAGGTTGTTTTGCTCTTCAGTTGCTGTTTAAACATGTATTTTAATTTTTTGTTTGCTGTGTGCTATTTTCTTTTCCCCCTAAGTGTTGCTGCTTTAGTGAAATTCTATACAGTAACCCAGTAAACTTACTTATCTGTCGTTGATCCACTAAAGCCACTTGCTCTTAGCTCCTCACACCAGTTTATCAAAACTGAATGTATCCACTTTAAGCCAACATTCAGATACCTGTGGAAATAAAAGAGTGTTTCATTCCTTGGAATTTCTGTACATAAGTTATCTTGCTTTATAAGGCCTGGCTGAGGTCCATTACTGCAGGGATACTCACTCTTCATATGGATTAGTGAGGACTTTCTTAACTAAAGGGAATAGGTCAACACAACAGCCAATGGAGATCCTTGGAGAATCCTCCTCAATGCTGCAGAGAAAAAATATCTGAGTAACATTCACTTCACTTGTAATCAATGTTATTTGATACTTTAAAGATTTAGCTCACTCACCTTTTGCTTATCAGTGGGAGAAAATCAACTAACACGCCAATGTCTTGGATTCTGTATAAAGACAGTGAAGTTTCAATACTTTTACATTTCCAGAGATCCTGTTGCAAGTCACTTTGTTAAGCATTTACACAATATTTACCTTAGAAAGTATGTCAACAGCTCTCCAACATTTCTCTGCCACAGTGTCAAAGACACTTTTAGTCTCAGGTTTCTTCCAAAGAGCACGTCAGTCATAGTGCTGTGATCCCGTGTGAGCTGAAAAACATTGTCAGATTCAGTTTTTATCTGCATATCAGTAACAGTAAAAACACAACTCAAGAAACAGAAGTAAAGTCTGAGGAGTGCAGTATTTCTAACCTCAGTGAGCGTACAGTAGTCTGCTTGTTCAGAACCAGTTCTTCCAGTCTTGTGGTTATTATTGACACTTAAAGGGAAGTCCCAAGGGTCCATGTCAAATATCTCCTGGTGCATGTCCTGCAAGCAGTTCATCTCATTCTCCTTGTTTGCAGCATCATAAGTCCTCCCACTCACTATCTGCTTCCTCCGGGCCACTGCCATGTGATAGGTCTTCCTCTTACATGACACTACCCGCTTCAGTCTGCCGCTGCCAGAGCGACTCACTGGATTCCTGAGTAGGGGGAAGTTTTTTCAACCAAATTGCATCATGCACTTAAACTGTGACAAAGCTACAAAATATGCAAGACCTACCTCTTTTTGATAAAGTTATCCTCATTCTTATCGTACTCCTCCTGCATGTTAAATATATATTTTACATTAGGATAAGTACCACAATTATAAGATAAATACAGTTCTGATATACAAGTGTACATTTGTGTAATATTACGGGTAAAGCAGCTTACATGTTTTGTGTTTCTCCCATGAGTATACGTCACTCTATATGGGGTTTCATCACGATGTAAGGCATGGCCAAGATTTTGGGACTCTCCATCTTCACTGTTGGAGTCCATTATACCTAGACACAGCCACACACAGCCACACACAGCCACACACACACACACACACACACACACACACACACACACACACACACACACACACACACACACACACACAAACAAATTAATCAGATTAAAATACTATAACCCGGACACAAAAAGATCTAACTCTATTCCTTAACTTAAACAAAATATATTGTAAGTAAAGCATTCCAAAATACTGTTTTTGAATTATATCGTATGTTTGTGTCCTAATTATTATGTTTCTTTCTGTTTGTTTCAAATTATGATTGATGTGTTTGTGTTTACATAGTCCAGTACTTTAACCATTTTACTTACTTTTAAACCATCATACACAGTTTTAAGATTGCAATGGCACGTACACTTTAATAGTAATGATGCATATTTCTATTACAGTACGTACTTACATTTTTAAACATTACTGTACTTGTATTACATAAATATTTAAGATAGATATGCTGTTCTTTACTGTGTTTACATTTCCTTACCGAGTTAACATTGGGTGTGCACACAGGTCATCAGGTTTTTTATAAAAATTATCTTAACACCCCCAAGAACCTGCCACTCTCATGCACATGTTCTGGACTTGTCCAAAACTGAACAGTTTTTGGGAGTCCATCTTTAACACCTTGTCAAACGTTTCTGACACTTCATTAGAACCATGTCCTTTTCTAGCCCTGTTTGGAGTGACTCCAAGGATCATCAGTTTGACTAAACAACAGACCAACATGATAGCTTTTTGTACTCTCTCAGCAAGAAGGATGATATTACAAAAGTGGAAAGAACGATGGCCACCTGTATATGGACACTGGGTAAGAGAGGTCATGTACTATGACCAACTAGAAAAGATAAGATACACTATAAAGGGGTCAATTAAGAATTTCTTTGACACTTGGCAACCTTTCTTAACTTTCTTTGAAACTCTAAGTGCTGACAAAATCTTAGTGTGTAATGTGTAGATGTATGTGTACGTGTATATTGTGTAGGTATGTATGTGTATATATATGTAGGAGTGTTTATGTTTTATTATTATTATTTCTACATGTATGTATGTTTTGTCTTTTGATTTCTGGCAATTATGTTCTGGTACTGGTAATGAGACAGGGGGAGGAGAGAAAAAAGAAAAAAGTTTGTACAATGAAAATGAATGTATGTTTACTTTTCTTGTAATATATTAATAAAAAGACCTTGATCAAAAAAAAATATCTTAACACCTGGTTTGTGAGATATTTAATACAACTGTTTCTTGATTATTTAAAAGACGCATAAATTCAATATATGCGGAAAAACCAACAAAAACTCAATTTCCCAGAATCCACGTGGGTTTTGTTGTTCTTTTGTGTAATGACGTATACAGGAAGTCTTTCCAAGCCGAACAGCTGAGTTGTGAGTGTTTTTACTGACTAATCATATCATTCATCAAGTTAAGCTTTCTAATATCAGTTGTATAGTTTTTGAGAATTGTGAAATCCAGCTTCTTTATTGACTTTATCCTGTAAGTGTTAATGAGAGAACAAAGGGCTTTTAATGTGCGTAACGGTGTACGTACGCGACGAAGTTGTTAATAACATGTAAGAATTAGTCCTGTTAAGGGTACATGATATAACACACAAACACCACTGGTTGGCACAGTTAAATATCACAGCAAGTGGTGTGGAAATTATACATGATCCGTATTGTGAATCATAAACACGCTGCAAGACTTTACAGGAAACAAATAACCCAACACTTTCTCATAATGTGGTGTACTCACCATGTTTTCCCTTCCTAAGCAGAGACAAAAGCGTCAAAGGTTTCTGATGACTCTCTAAGACGACTTCAAACAAGCTCACACCCAGTTTGAACTGCTTCACCCGCCCAGCATTAGAGAATAAAGCATCCTATTCATAACGCAGTTTGAGACTGTGCACCCTCTAGCGACCTGTGACACAGAGCTATCAATGGTGCAAATTCAAACACAAACTGAAGCAGTCGTGTACACGTGTAAATCCCAGTCAGCTGATCCCATGAGCCCTGTTTACATGTGGCATAAACATGAACTAGAGAGGCAGTAACCTGAGCTGCTGATACATACCGCAGTAAATTGGCTTGGATTGTTTTTGTAGGTCTTCTCAGCTCCAATCTGCACAGATGAAATGTTCAAACCAAGCCAGAAACCTTGGTGTAGTCTTAGACTCAGTCCTTAATTTCAGCAGCCACATTAAGACAATTACAAAGTCAGCCTACTATCACCTTAAGAATATATCCAGGATTAAAGAACTAATGTCTCAGCAGGATGCAGAAAAACTCCTCCATGCATTTATCTTTAGCAGACTAGACTACTGTAACGGGGTCTTTACAGGACTCCCTAAAAAGTCCATCAGACGGCTGCAGCTCATACAGAATGCTGCTGCTCGAGTCCTAACAAGGACCAAAAAAGTAGACCACATCACTCCAGTTCTTAGATCTCTACACTGGCTTCCTGTCTGTCAGAGAATAGACTTTAAAATCCTGCTGATGGTTTATAAAGCACTGAATGGTTTAGGCTCAAAATACATTGCTTATCTGCTGCTACTTTATGAACCACCTCGACCTCTGAGGTCATCAGGTACTGGTCTGCTTTCAGTCCCTAGAGTCAGAACGAAACATGGTGAAGCAGCGTTTAGTCATTATGCACCACACATCTGGAACACACTCCCTGAAAGCTGTAGGTCTGCTCCAACTCTCACCTCTTTTAAATCAAAGATTAAGACTTTTTTATTTACCACTGCCTTCCTATCTTAGCTTATTTCAACCCACTTTAAATTAAAATTTTAATGTAATTTTTAATATATTTCTAATTTTCCTTTTCTTTTCTGTTTTATTATATTTGTCATTTTAATTATGTTCTTTTATGCCTGTCTGAATGTTTCCAATAGTTTTAATGTTTTAATGTAAAGCACATTGAGTTGCCCTCGTGTATGAAATGCGCTATACAAATAAAGCTGCCTTGCCTTGCCTTGCCTTGGTGAATTGAATCTGTTATATGCTTTTACTTTTTATGAGCTATGACCCTTTTCCTGATCGCTGAGGCTTATCAATTGTTTGTCTTTGCACTTAATTGATCAGGGGCAAGCCATGGCTTGTGGGCTGCTCCCTGCTGTACTTGAGATCACTTTGACAGCAACAACTTCCCTGAATGCACAATGAAAAACAACATCAGCTGCCTTTATTGACACATCATCTCTTTCCATGCAGTTTTCGCTGACTCTGCTGTTTTACTTCTGCAGTTTCACCACTCAGGCTCACTGATGTAAAGGTCCTCATCTGAAACCAACACATGGTCTGCGTGTATGTTGCTGTTACTGAGGTCAGGTAGGATATTTTGGACTTTATTGGCTATTGGTCCCAAAGAGACACATTGGTTATCTCTGTCATGCAATACACTGTCATGTGATGTTTGAATGTGACTTTAAACATCATGTGATTACAGTGATATAAAGCTGTACTTCCTGGTTGTGTGTTTCTACTCTAACCAAGCATTTCTTCCTGCAGTCCAGAATTAAAATGAGACCTGCTCATGCAGCTTGTGCTCTGTTGAGCCTTGCACCCCTGTTGGTGCTTGGTGTTCCTCCCATTTGGACCCAGCCTGAGCAGGTGCACCTCTCTTATCCAGGTGAGTGATTTTCCATCGCTTCCCTTCAAGTGTAATTTGTATGTTGTGCAGGAGTTATTGACAAAACTTTAAAATCTATTCTATGCTACAGCAATCTGTCCAGTTATATGTGTGCTGTTTCATTAAAAGCCCACTGAGAGTCATCAAGGTTAAAGGGAGGTTGACAGTCCCTCTGCTGCCGTACAGCTAATGCAATCCTTGCTTCACAGTCTGCAGCGTCAACTTTATTTTTCCTGCACTGTTCCTTTCAAAGGTAATGCCTTGTAGTCATTTAATGAGGTGATTTCTGATGAACGAGTACCTGGCCAGTTGAAAGCTTAACTCAGCATACCGGTGGTTATAGCAGCAAGATGTAAAGCACCACAGCTGTGCAAAGGCATCCTATTCATTAGCATCACTTGGCTTATATAAATGCACTAGTAAGTAAATGCAGAGGTTCTCTCGCAGTGATTTGCACCATGATTCCAATGATTGGGCTTTTCTTCACAGGAGAACCAGGGTCTATGGTGGTGACATGGACAACTTTTAATAAGACTGAGAGTAATGTGGAGTACAGCCTTCTGGGGGGTCGTCTCTTTGAGATGACAGCCAAAGGTGATGCTACTCTTTTTGTGGACTCTGGAGAAGAGAAGAGGAAGATGTTCATCCACAGAGTCACTCTCAGAGACCTCAAACCTGCTGCTTCTTACGGTGGGTGGAAACTTCATATCACTGACCTTTACTTTTGGCTTGTGAGATAATTTTCCCTCATAAACATGTTGAAATTGTTTTTTCCTACTTGCCTTTCCAACAGTCTATCACTGTGGGAGCGATGAGGGCTGGAGCGACATTTTCTTCTTCACTGCTCTGAATGACAGCACTAGTTTCAGTCCAAGGTTTGCTCTGTATGGTGACCTGGGCAATGAGAACCCTCAGTCTCTGGCTCGGCTGCAAAAGGAGACACAGCAGGGCATGTACGATGCTATCCTACACATAGGTAATCCCCAACCTGAGCTTATTGAATCAATACAAATACGAATGCATATTTGGATAATTTGCAACATCTAATTTTAGTAATTCACTCTTAAGTGGCACAACGTAGCTCAAACCATATTGTAGTAGCATAGATCAAATTGAGAAAGCTATTTACAAAGAGCTCTAATGAAGAAGCCAAATTTCATGTTGGTCATAAATACCATTGGCATGAATGAATTAGCATTCATCTTAAAATGAGTGCGATGTGGGTCACTTGCTTTCACAGTCAAAGATGAAAAGGAAGAGTAGAATCTAAAGAGAGTGCAGGTCTGTTTTGTATCAAAACATGTTTGTCCAGAAAATTGGCCTGAGGCTGTCCTTCACTGACTATTGTCCCCTGTCTGGATTTAATGCCACGGATTAAAGAAACAGCCTTCTGATTTTTATTCTCTCTGTCAGCTTTTCAAATGACTCACTAAGTTAAGCCCTTTTTTACGGCCACTTTTAAAAGCTTACAAAGCTTAAATGTTAAGTCTGTTTTCCTCATTAAACCAGATTAAACATTTCTATGAGGCTGACTGGGGTCCACTGGTCCAGAATACAATATAGTTTGGTATCTTGGGAAATAAGCTTGTGTTTTTTTCTTGCCCAGGGTTAGATGAGACGATTGATACCAATCCTGACTGTTTGCTAAAAATGAAGCTAGAGCCAACAGCAAATTAGCCTAGCTTAGCACAAAGACTGCAAGCACAAGAAATCAGAAAGGGTGGCAACCCCAAGTAAAACAATGAATTTACACTTTTTGTGCAATACAATAAACAAGATAAAACATTTAAAGAGTTAAAGTAGTGTTGGTAGCAAAGTTTGACTTTGGAAAGGGCCAGGCTGGCTTGTCCGCCTATCTCTTTTTTGCCTTTAATTGATAGGACAGCTGAAGAGAGACAGGAAATGTGGGGAGCAGAGAGCGAAAGAAGACATGCAGCTCCCGGCCGGGAGTCGAACTGGCAACCTCTGCAATGAGGACTGTAGCCTCAGTATGTGCAGCGCTTAGACCGCTAGCGCCCCATCCACCGATCTCCATTGTTAATGCAAAGCTAGTCAAATAGCCTGTTGGCTCTAGCTTCAAACTTTGAAAACAGACCTGAAACTGGACCCTGTCTCCTCATCTAAATCTCTTTAAGCATCTGAAATAGCATTTATAAGAATATTTTATTAAAGCAGCAGAGCTTAATGAGTCATTATCAGGGGTCGACCGATCATTGGCCTTGTTTTCATATTCAGCCATTACTCGAATATCAGCATCAGCTATTTATTTTACAGATTGCTAATAAACGAATTGATATAAAGTGTGCTACTTCGGTTCCACTGCCGGCATATCTTTCCCTCTGAGCCTGTTTTCATTCACCACTCTGTCTCCTGATGCTCTGCCCACAACACGATCTGATTGGTTACTGTACAGTAACATCACAGGACTATGTGGCGTAACTGTACTATAACTGGTTAACTGTTAACTCCTGTATATGATGTTGAAAGTTTTAGTTTTGATTAAAAATGAGCTGAAGCCATTTAAATAAAGTCTTGGATCGGAGTCTATAATATTCCAAATTCTAAATATGACAGATTTTTAATTTTATTTTAATGTAAATGCATTTTGGTTCCAAATATTGGTCATCATTCTCATGATCTACGAATAATCAATATTGGTATGGGTTCTTGAGAATTCAATATCGGTCAACCCCTGGTTATTATCTGGACAACTTTTTAGGTGACAACTTTTGGCAAGTGCACAAAACATGTACATATTGTTGTTGCTTTTTAATGTGGGAGGGGGAAAAACTTTAAATGCTGTATAAAAAACTTAAAAGTTCTATTCTAATCGATATTCTCTGTTGTTGTTTTTTTTCCAGGGGACTTTGCCTACGACATGCATGAGGTATTTCCTCTTTCGGCTCTTCGGGATCATAAACTCTGATCACAGCCACTTTCAGTGATTTCTGACAATACATTTCCTTCATCAATTTCCTAAATTCTGAAAGCCTCTCTTGACACTCCACTAACCCCATGATGACTGACGAAATAAGCCAATTCGCCTCTCTCCTCTGCTTCTATCTCACCACGAATGCATTTAAAGTTTGGCTCAGATACACCGCTTACGATCGGTGTTACCGTGAAATGCCTCGGACCGACGGGGAAAGATGATACGTCTGTTTATGTCACCAAAGTATTTCTTGGAAAAATAGCACCATTCATAACCACAAATATGAAATCCGGATATCACTGTAGCTCATCTGTAAACCTTCCAGCTGTCATTGTTCATATTTAGCAAACACAACGCTGCCTTGGATGCTAATATTAATTTTCCCGAATCAAGTTCCTGCGTTATTCATGTTCTTCCTAATATGGAAAACTGCTAAATGCAATCAGCAGACTGCAGAAAAATGAATAACCATAATTCATCCAAGCTGTGTTTGTAACTGGAATGTGCGAGCACATCCTGTGGTTTCACTGATAATATGAATACTAAAACAGAGGGAAGGGAATTAATGGTTTTGGCAGGTAAAATCCATCAGTGCTGCAATGAGCTACAGTGCACTGAAAAGCACAAAGAGGTTTGTTTCGTAGAATTATGATACCTTCCTGAATCTGGCTGGGGGAAAGACTGGTTGGAGCCAAATTGTGCTTTTATTTTGTTGTTGAATGAGAGACATGGTTGTATAGTGTTTTGTATATGTGCATGCAATTTTGACACAAGACTCCAGGTGATGGCAGCCAGGTGTGTGAATTGAGAGTACACAGTTTTCGACTATCAGTGTATTGAAGCATTACTGGAGTTCATCCTTCATTTATCAGCTTACTGTTTTGCTTTCACAAGATTGTTAGAGTTGTGATTGTATGAACTAATCACAATAGACTGGAGAGAATAGAAAAAACTGTAAAAACCCTGATCAGCACAGATCAGCACATCCAAACAGAAAACCCTTTGGACATTATTTTCTGCTATGTGACAAACATGCATCCAGAGCTTGTTTCCCAATTCACCCCTAAGTGACATATTTAAGATAAAACTAGTTTGATAGAAAGTGAGAAAACTCTAATACAGTCGTTCTTTAAACAAGTCTGGTGAAATATTTGGGAATGGAATAGAGTTAAACTTTGTTCTCTAATCTTTGACATCATGTCACTTTTCCAGGACAATGCCAGGATCGGAGATGAGTTCATGAGGCAGGTCCAGTCCATAGCTGCCTACGTGCCCTACATGACCTGTCCAGGCAACCATGAAGCCTCATAGTAAGTGACTTTTAATCTCTTGTCTTAGAAGTCTCTTCACACGTGGATATATAAACACAATTGTTGATTTTAAACACAGAGAAACTTGAACTCTTAACATTTAGAGTGAACATGGAAGCTTTCTGACTGTGTTTCTGTTTGTTTACATTCTGCTCAGGACACATGGGCAGATAATTAATGAGGTTTGGGGTAAAAACATTGGTACGTGCTGTAATACATAGCGGTGAGAGAGCTTTGCCAGACTCCACATGACAAATTACTCACAGAACTGGCTACTGTAAATGTACAGTCTGTGTGCACATTTTTGAAAAGAGAATAACCAACCCCCTTAAAACAACCTCTATGGTCTGCCACAGTTTTCCCCCCATAAAGTACAAACTCTGGCCTGCAGAAGAAAAAAAAACTCTTCATTGTACCACTCGAACAGACGGGAGCTATTTTGGTCACTAAAGGCTGGAGCAGTGTCAGAAACCACCGACATCTAAACAAGGCAGCGCTATCCAAAACAAACATTTATCAGACTGGGAATCATGAGCTTTCACTATCTGTTTTTCAGCTCACAGGGACGGCCCCGTTGTGGTGGGAACTCTGTCTGCATTTTGACTCATCCTCACTGAATGTGTTGATCATATTTGAGCCTGGGAAATGTCCCGGACTGAGCAACCCAATGAATAATTGTTATTATTCGAGCAGAATTTGAAATATCTCTCGGTTCCAGTGTCTCAGATGTGATGATGTGAAGCTTTTCTTTGTCTGGGAGGAATGTTAATTCAATATATTTGAGTTTTGGAGAGTTGGTCAGACCAAAAAATGCAATTTTAACTTGGAATCTGAGAAACTGCTGGGGATGTTTTGGCTTTTTTTTTTTTTTTTTTAGCATTTTAGAGATTAATTGTTAAATTAAAAAAAGATCTACAGAATAACAAACTCTGCTGCTCATGCATATGCATTGGTTGTACATCTACCTTGCTATTGCACTCTCATCACAGTTCTTATGCCCTACATTTAAGACACACAGCCTATCAAATGACCCTAAGTGGCCACCGTAGTTCAAACAGCATTTCGCTGCCACCTTCAACGAACTCAGGCTCTGTTAATGCGAGCTCCAGGTATTGACATTGCTGTTGCTACCAACACTACTACTTAGCTCCTTATGGCCTTTACATCCTGACTTAGAACGAGATGGGCAACAACAGACAACACATCAACAGGGTTATTAAGTGGGCACATCTCTTTGCCGTTGTTTCTTCAAGTTTGGCCCACAACAACTTGGGAGGCTGTAGATTATCAGAACTAGGGGTGTGAATCTTTCAGTCTCTCACAATTTGATTTTGATTCTTGGAGCCACGATTCAATCCAAAGTTCATTTTTGTATTCAAACCGATTCGCAGCTCTCAGCCTCGTCACAGCCTCAAGTCTGTCTGGTGGGTCTTGTTCTCGAGCTCAATGGAATTTTCTTGTAGAGGATTTAAGACTTGAATAAAGCTGAGACAGCAAACCTTGAGCATCCTCATATGCTTTTAATCCCACACATCAGCAGCTGATGCATCCTCAAATTCCAAGCACATCTGCTTGAGTTGGTGGTGTGTGTTTACACATTCAAAGACCTTTGAGGTGCCTCGTCTTGCACCATAATATTTACTTACTGCTGCAATATGGAGACAGTCCTCGCCTGGCCCTGCCATGTGTAATGTGACGACTGCCTGGTTCTTATTAAGGACTAGCGAGCAGTAGTCTCTTTTTCTTGGCGTGGCATCCCGACATGAGAACTTGATATTGCTCGCTTGCTGTGTTACATAACCAGAAATCCAGCTCCTATACCTTAATTTGTGTTTTGCTCTGCGGTGTTAAGACATCCAAATACTCCCAGCAGCTGGCTCCTGCTCTTATCCCTCGCTCTCCCTCTCTATACTTCTCTGTCCCTCTCTTTCCGACCTCAGAAGCTAATGGGTAGAGAGAAATTGAAACAGGGCACACCACAAAAGTTTTTGGTCAGCATTCCAGCAGGATGAGAACAGTGGATCCACAGAAGATGCTAAGGCCCCAATCAAGACTATCTTTGTTCCCTGAGCACAATACGGTTCATCAGACCCTCAGAGAGACAGGGCAGTAACCGTCACTGCCTGAAACAATGTCCTGTGATGGGAGTCAGCGATATGCCTCCTGAAGACTACAACTGCTTCCTTTCATCCCTCTAACGGCGGGGATTGAGCTCATCAGATGATGAAAGGGGAGGTTTGATGAGGAAGGAAAGTCTTGTTGGGACAGTTTAAGAGTCAAGTTGTCCACATTGAATTTGACAGCCACCAGATTTCTATCTCCATAACATTTGAGCAGGAAAGCAAACACACATGGAAAACAAGCGTGCTTTGGGTTACAGAGGATGACTCACGCTCATAAGTTTGTTCTCCCACAGTGCAGATTATTGAAAGAAATATAGGCTTATCATATTTGTACCCAATTGGATTTTCCAGCTCTGAACCTCCGAACAAAAGACTTAAAACTAAGCCTGCAGTTATTTCTACAACTAAACCTTTCCCTCATGCCATGCCCGCTTACATCACTCTGTTTGGATTCCTGGAGAGTGTGTGTATTATAATACTGAATGAAAATAAAATTGTTTATTTCTTCAAAGTTCACAGTGCCTTCCTGTATCCCCTCTGCAGACTTGCCACTACTGTTCTTCACCACAAGATGGGAGCCTAACACCATCTTTAGGACTTTTCTTGCTGTAGTTCCTTCACAGGGATGACAGATTTTCACAAACACCGCTCTGACTCTGCAATGCCCCAAAGAAAATACTACTTTTCTTATATTTTTCATTTAATCAGGAAGTTTCAGCATCTTATTGTGAAGGCTCACATTGATTCATGGTAATAGTAGTATGATTGACACAAATATGGATGAAAAGAGTTGCTGACTCAAGCAGTTTTCCTCTGTGCTGAATGATTAAAGGTCACACACTGGCCTTGCCCATTTAACACTGACCTCAGTGCCTACAGAAACTACTGCTCTCATCATTTCACACTTCATCAGCATTATTCCTCAGTCTCTTCGATCCTCCTCTCGCATCCCTGCTCCTGGCTTTTAACCTTTGACCTCTCTGTTCTCTCGTTACCATTAACCATGCGTTAACTGCAGTCCAGGCAGAATACTGCACGTTTTTCCCTTCACTTATGTAAGATAAGAAAACAATCAATCCCATCACCTTGCTTAGTTAATGGCCCGTAGAGAAGACTGGCTCCTGCCGAAATGAAAAACTGTGAGAAGAGCGAGTCGGGTTGGCGTCTGGGAGAGATTTCCATGAAAGAGTTGTTCTCTTTGGCATGCGCCCATCGTAATATATGGAGAGAATGTAAATAATGGTGCACTCTTGGATGTTATTTTTGATGAATTCTTGTCTTTAAGGACATGTTTGAATGATTTGGTGGTCAGAAATGGAAGTGGTGAGTGTGATAGCAGCGAAAGAAAGACCTTTTTCAGGATTTACCGTTTCCACTTAACCTTAGGATTATAACAATGAATCGAGTATTGAGTAATTGATTTTTAAGAACGTGGTCTGAGACGTTTCTTTCTATCAGATAGAGATATACAGCATGCGCTCTCATATTACATTCAGCCATCAGGGTGGTGTCATTTAAAGCAAAGTGTGCTCCAGGTCTCTGCGATAGCTCTTTTTTATGGGGAGCCATAATTGACAGAACACCGCCCATTACAACTATATGAGGATACCAGGGTGAACTTTTAACGGGACATTACGCCATCTTTGGATACCAAGCACACAGGCTGGTACAAAGTCCCTTTCTAGATAGAGATTTTTTCAAACACTGGCACACCGCTATCTCTGCTTACCAGAAGAATCAGAGCCTCCTGAAAGTGTGATACCAGACTGGTTGTGACCCGGTTACACTCCTGGAATGACTCCTGACCATGTAGACATTTCTGTTCGCTCACTTCTCTTGTTGCAAATTCTCCTCATTTGAGCCTCGCTCTATATGCCAATATTTCCACAGAGATTATTTTATGAGCCTGCTCTGTTTGTTACATTAAACAATTTGCACGCCTCTATATGTTCTGTAGTTATCCAGTAATTTAACTTGTGAACATTTCCAAAGACTACTTGCAATTTGCATCCCAAATCTGGATCAAATGTAAGCCACTAAAACTTAGTGGTCAAATCATTGTGGAGGTCACTTCAGATTTAATCCCTAAAATGGAGCTGCCTGTAAAACTTAAGGAGCTCTTTACGCAAGATGTCATGGTTTTAGAGGGGTATATTTAGAGGTCTGTTTTCCTTGATTGACAGATGCATTACATGATGCATGACCTAATCTCAGCTCCACCCTAGCTCCCTCTTATTGCCCTTATTTTCATTATCTGGCCTCAGAAAATGACCATGATCTTAACTTCAAAACATGCCTTAAAAAGCTTGTAGGGCAATGTCACAGAGGCACGGTCCATGTTCTTTACTACAGTCTTTAATTTGAGGAGGCAGTCTTTGACGGCCGGGCTACAGCAAAGTGTACAGTTCCTTTGAGTATCTAAAAATAGGGACATGTTTTTAAACTTTCACACAGATGTCAGCACCACAGTTTAATGGTCATCTTTATCCAGTGGTATATCATTCTGAGTTCTCTGGCACGGTGACATGGGAAGGAAAAGTTGCAAAAAACAAAAGAATTGTAACAGAACTAGGCAGTCATTTTCAGAATTGCTGCTCTTGGGTCTATTGTGAGTGGACTGTAGTTTTGCTTTTGTTTGCACTTCGTTGTTCATTGCTCTGTCTCAGACATCAGCCAATCTAACTAACCTTTCTTCTTCTCTTGTTTGTTTGCAGTAACTTCTCTAACTACAGGAATCGCTTCAGCATGCCCGGCAACACTGAGAGCTTGTGGTACAGGTGAGTGAGAGGAACTTGTGGAAGAAGTTTGCCAGTTGTTCCTTCAGTTAAAGTGGACTTGGACGAGGTACAACAGGTGAAAAACCACAAGCAGTTTTGGTCAGGGAAGAGGATGCATGCTGTGCACACAGAGCAAGGAAAGAGAAATGATTCATTTTCCAACTGAGGCCCCATGTGAAGTATCATATTTGGGTTTACCAAGCCTACTACTGTATTTCTTTAAGCATTAATGAGCTGTAATAGGCCGCCCAGAGGAGCTGGCCGCAGAGGAGTGCAGAGCTCCCTTCTCTTAGTTTAGTTTACCTCTCCTATCACAGGGACATTGGGATTACACAAAGGAGCTATACATCTTACTGAGTGACTCATAGCTCACTACAGACCCTCTCCTCTCAGACAGAAAGATAAAACCATAGTAGATCATAGACCAGCTGCCCACTCCTCAGACCCAGGGTCTAGACGCAGACAGGCTTGCTGGCTCAGGGCCACAGCTCCATGTGTGTAGTTATGAAAACTGGAGAAACAATCTAACTGCTAGACGACTACTGGAAACTTTTCAGTTCATAACATGCCATACACATGTACAGAACACATGCTTTTCCATGAAGCCTGCGTCAGAACATGGAAGCACTCACAGAAAGTAGGATTTATTATTTTCTCTAAAGTGGATCTGGCTTCGCATTCAGCATTTAAATGCCAGAGACAAGACTTAGTTTTGGAGTATTTTTCACACTATCTTAAGTGTAAAGTGAAGTCTGTTCTTGCTTAACTGCTGACTTTCAGCATGCCTTCTCCTCTGGGTCAAGCTTTGTATCATTTTAACGATGTGTGTCCACAGCTGGAACCTGGGGTCAGCGCACATCATCTCCCTCTCCACTGAGGTTTATTTCTATCTCGAGTTCGGCCTGGAGCTCCTCTTCAAGCAGTACGAGTGGCTGAGGAAAGACCTGGAGGTTAATGACCGAAACAGTTTCATGTGTTGATGATGGCTAAGAGCTCTGCCCACAATTGCCTCTCTGCCTCTAGGATATATTCTCTTCCAAAGTTGTTTCATTTTCTTTTCTCTCTGTGAATCTACTGATATCTTATTGTATTTGAAATGGAATCGTCTCAAACTAGGAGGCCAACAAGCCAGAAAACCGAGCAGTGCGTCCATGGATCATCACTATGGGACACAGGCCCATGTACTGCTCTGATGATGACCAGGACGACTGTACCACATTTGACTCCTACGTATGTAAAAAACAGAATCTTGAATGTTCTTTTTAACACAGTTGCCTACAGTTATAATTTCTGCCACATTGTAAATATAAGGTATCATAAAATTATAACTATAGAAAAGAAACTTGAGAGAAGCTTTAAAGTCCAGCTCATTAAAGGACAGTGATGCCAGCCACTACTTCAGAAAAGTCCTGCAGAAATGGCTTAGGGCCTATTTCCACTAACAGCAGTTTTTGCAATGGACACAGGCCCTAAGCACCAATGCTTAGTGGTTGAGGTTACCGAAGAGTTCCAGCAGTACTTCTACATCCCTTAGTACTTACATTAAGTCTGTTCTTAAAGATTAAGGTACATAGACCATAATCTAATAGCAGCAGTTCTAAACCCTGAAATTACACCCTCCAAAAAAAAAACCCCAGTGTGGTTCGTATCCCCTCTGTACAGACCTTCGTTATTGTAGTTGACAAAGTTGATATCAGCAGTCCCCCCACTTCTTGACTCTGATTGGCCAGTAATTGATAAGTGACATTGACGAGCACAATGGTGTTCCAAAAAGTTGATCTATTTCATCTGAGAGTGCTGGAAGTGAAGCAACAAAATACTGCCCCTGCTAAGGGTGTTTTTTTGCATTTAGAACATTCAGCTCTGAATACGCTGGACTGTATTGGTTTTGTCTCAAAAATAGGTTAGGCCAGCACAAACAAAAAAAAATAATATGCTGCTAGTGGAAACAGGCCCTTAGCTTTTTTCTTATTTTTTTTGCAAAGCATAAAGACTTTATTTCTTTTTTTGCATCAACAAAGCAAAAAAAATGTTGAATCTTCTTTTTCAAAAATCTTCAAACAGACAAGTTTGTTATTCAGTTTTTTCATTTTATACAAAGAGCATTGAGTCAGGATCATAATATACATATATACATGTCTTTGCATTTGTGCTCATATTCTGCTGATTTCCCTGAATCTCTAATTTGCTCCTGCTGGTAGACGTGTCACATTTATTGCAAGCTGGCCAGTACACATTGCAGCCTGTAAGCACATTGAGTACGGCCTGCTGTCATAATCACTGTAATTTGGACTAAATAGTTTCCACCTAGACTTTCTTGTCTCAGCACTTGGCACAGTTTGGACTGAGACTGGCATGGATACAGTGGGGCTGTACCAGGTTGTATTTCAGGTAGCAGGTAGAGTTTCAGACGCTGATGTCAGTTCTTGCTGTTATTATTCCTCTCTGTTATATATCAGGTCCGACGGGGACGGAATGACACCAAACCACCAGCTCCTGGTCTGGAGGATCTATTTTACCTCTATGGTAGGGTTTCCATTTGACAACCAGCAGTGTGCTGCTTATGAATGTTTAAGGTCACACATTTTCACACTCAAATAGACTAATGTTTTACCAATTACTGAGAGCAGACAAGCTCAAAAACCCTTTATTACAAACAGGCTTTTGGTCCCAAAAGCCCATTTGTAAATGTTTTTCCTGTATTACATGTCTCACACTTTTGTTTGTTGCATTAAATTACTGAAGTTGCAGTGGAACTTTGAAGGTTTTTGTAGCTCTGATGTGAAGATTTTGGTCATTTGTGAGAAAATTTCAAAATGAAACTGGCAGTTGATCAGAGAAACATGAGATTTCACAGTGAAATGTTTTTAATTGAGCCATTCAGCTGGTTATTTTTCTACGGAAGATGCTGATTATCATCTAATCTCTTTCACAGGAGTGGATTTGGAGCTATGGGCACATGAACACACTTATGAGAGACTGTGGCCTGTCTACGGCGACAAGGTCAGCTCCTCACTACATTCCTCAATCTATAGTCTTTGCTTTGGATCAGTGACAGAGATGTGTGTTTTTCTCTTTAAGGTGTTCAATGGGAGCAAAGAGCAGCCTTATGTGAACCCAAAAGCTCCAGTTCACATTATCACGGGCTCTGCTGTAAGTAATTTCACATCATAGCATCAGCATTTTTTCCACAGACATCAATGCATAAATTGACAGCAGCATCAACAAAAACAATGTTGCATTGTTCAGAGTCCCTTCTGTGCAGCAGTTGGTCTGCCACATGGTCCAGGGCCAGCTGTTTCTCTGGTTAAGTGTTTTCTGATGTGGTGGAGAGCAGTGCAGGACATGCCTCGTCATCCAACCGCAGAAGGATTAGTCATCAGCATATCAAACTGTAGCCAGACTCACACCGAGGCCCAGCCACAGTTGTAAATGTCACACAGGGTTTTGTGGACTGAGCTGGAGGAGGGCATTTAGCTATCACTAACAGATCCTCTACAAACACAGGGCTGCAGAGAGAGGACCGACAGGTTCAACCCAAACCCTAAAGAGTGGAGCGCTTTCCGCAGCTCAGACTATGGCTACACTCGCATGCAAGTGGTCAACACTACCCACCTGTACCTGGAGCAGGTCTCTGATGACCAGGTGAGCACACGTGAAAAAACATGCACACGAGTACAACAAAGGTAGAAGAGCTCACTAAAGTTATGACAATGTTTTTTCTGTGTGTTCCAGTACGGCAAAGTGATTGACAACATATGGGTTGTGAAAGAAAAGCACGGCTACGCTTCCTGGTTCTGAGGAACATCTTACCAAAACAATCTGCCCAGGGAATGCACTTTGAACTTTAGACAAGCACGTGTTTTGCAAGTTGCACTGACAAATAAATAAACCAATTTATTCATTCCTACATAAATCATCTTTCAAATCAAGAAGAATTAAATCTGCTCGTTTTATTTGCTGTATTTTCCTCTCTGCTTTAAATAATAAGAATGCCACTGTGTGATTATTAAGAACTGTGAATGTATCATGCAACTGGAATTAGCTGTCAGGCTCTCTCCTACTGTTTTGTAAACAGAAAATACAAAAACTTTTAAGAGATTCAATAAATTCTTCTTTTTTATGAATCTGCTGATTTGTCCTTCCTCCCAAAAATTCCCTTTGTTTCATCACTGAAGTCTAAATAAGTTTTTTCAGTTCAACTTTTCATCCACAAATAGATGCTGCCAAAGTATTCCGTTGACAATAGCAATAGACAGCGAGAATCTGTCTGACTCCAGGCGCCGTTCCCTTCAGAGCACATTTCTCATCTCAAAAACCTGGAATTGCACTTACACAGATCAGATCTCCCTTCTATCACTCTGTCTAGATGACAGAGGCTCCCTTGGATAATTGCATCAGGATATTGGAACCTTATTTCACTGTCCATCTGTGTGGCCTTCAGGGCCTGAAACAAAAAGACACATGGATCTCTACGTCTGGATAAAAGGGCAGTTATGTAACAGGGATGTTTGTGGCTTGGGCACATGCAGAGTGAGAGAAGGCTCCTTCCCCAGAGGAGTGTTTATGCCATGACTCTCACCACTATATTGGCGTTAATTCCTAATAAGAGCATGCTGCCTTGGATGAATACTGGCAGACTGGCAGCAGGGATCAACATGCGGCTGTGTTTTCAGTTTTCTTTAAGCGCCAGAGTTTGATGGTGTATCTGCATAATTATGTTGACACAAAATATACAAATCAGTGATTCGTTAACACCACTTATGAGTTTTAGCATACAGCACGTTGCCTGGCAAGCATTTTGATCAGAAGCACATGCAAACTATGAGAGACATTGCAGAAAAGTGCCGTTCATCATCTGAATGGAGGACCGCTTACGGTAAGAAGACAAAACATTACAGCAGCTTTCGCTCAGTCAAGACGTGTCAAAACAAGTTAGCCAAAAGGAGCTGAGGGCTTTTGTAGAAAGTACAAAAATAGTCAGGCGTCAGTAGCATGTGTGTAAATCTATCCAAGGATTTGTTGAACTTCTCTCTGATGTCAACGTCCCGTCGTGCTGTGGTGTCTGGCAGACCAAAGAGACACAAGCGTACGGAGATCACACCTCATACTCACATGCTCTCAGTGTGCCTACCCACTGCTGAACGCCACTCAAACACAGCTGCATGGGTGTTAAAGTATCTTTGCAAAGCAGGCCCTGCACCACTGAGAGTCTGACCTTTGACTTACTCATGTTGTACTGGGTTCATTGTTGTGTCCAACTGAGTGAGAGACAGGAGGAAGAAGCGCTGTTAAAGTGCAGAGTCCAGGGAAGGTATGAGAGGAGAGCGCTGCCAGATTGTAGAGTAGATTGCATCATTGCATTTGTTTACAATTGTTAGCAACCACATTTATAGTCCCATAAAGATTGGTTGTTTTCCAGTTGTTCTTCCAGGTACAATGTATGATGCAGAAAAAAAAAGAAGGAAAGTTCTCGCCGTAAAAAATGAGGATGTCCTGCGGTGTGCACGTTCCTCATCGTTGAGTTCATGTGATTTTCTTTAAATCCATAAAAAAAAAAGAAACATTGATCAGAATCCAGGAAAAAAAGGGCAGGGAGAAAATAACATGTCACATCAGATCGCATGCCTATTGCTGAAATATGATGTGCTTATTACTGCTTATGATAGTGGAACAGCAGGGTTTTTGGTAGTGCGGTTTAAGGCGTTTGTTGACAGAAAATGATTCTTGCTTTTAATAGGGCAACAGATTTTATAGCACTTCCTTGACTCCAGCGTGTATGCCAATTTATTCCTCTCAACTCATGGCTTTGGCAAGTCAGAAATCAGATTTATTACCTTATTACAAGTAAACTGACTTTCAAGAATTTTATTTTCACAACTTTAGGCATGAAGCGGACTGATACCCATGCGAATAACCCATTTCTTTTAGATGGTGTACTCGGTAGGTTTAATTGGAATTAGCTCTGTCATTCTTGGTTGAATACCTAGTAAAACAGTATTTGCTACTAAACTTTCTGCCTTGACATGACCACAAAACCTTCCCACATAACTTAACTGCATTGTCACAGTCTAATTTCTAATGACACTTCAACAGCTATTTATCCTTTCCCAAGCTTTTGACTAAATAAACCCTTCAAGTGATGAACTCTCTTTAGACCACAAGCAAGATTAGGATGCAGATGTCTCTTTATCTCCACCAAACATCCATGAAGCCTCTTTATAAGACTCTCAGAATCCCCTTTGGTTAAACTCTGTGGCTTACCAACATTATTTATCTATTTTCAAGTGTTCCTCGTAGTCCTCAAACTAAAAAACAAACTCCCTAGGGAGAGAGGAGGCGGCTTCTGTGTGGTATTTCTCTCCCTGTGTGATCAAGGGCCGACATTTGATCACAGGGTTAAACTGTGGAGACCGGGGACATGTGTAATGAATTCAAAGCCCTCAGATGCTGGATCTCGGGGATTTTTCAACTATTCAGAAGCTCAGTGTTCTTCCAGACCCAAAGCGCCACTATTAAGCAGCCTCAAACCACCACCTAAACAAACAAGCAAAGTACAGTCTGCCCCGGCACATCACGGCACAGTTCTGCCATAATTACACTCTCAGCATCAACACCACAATGACTTACAGGGCTTCAGAATATGGCATCCACAGGACCACAGCATGTGCTCGTGAACACACTATATTGCCACAGTAAATCTGAGGTAAACACAACAGCGCCACCACTGGAACAAGGTTCTGTTTTTGTACTAAAGTAACGTGTGAGGGAAACACAAAACACATTTTTTTCCATTTGAGAAACATAAACTTAAACAGATCAGACAGAGCACTAGATGAAAGCCGTATATTATTTCTGGGGATATAGGAGGCAGCTCCCTTGGGTCAAAATAACACTAAAGTTAAGTCTAAGGATCTTCATGGACGAGCGACTATAGGGAGTTGAACTGCACGTGTACGGTCTGCACAAAGCATGTAGGGCTCTTAATCACATCAGTGTTACAAGGAGACACGTCTACTTTTAAAATTCCACAGTTTTGAGTGATTCATAAACACATTTACTGTAAATTGGAACCATTAGGATCCAATAGTGCACATGCTGCTCAGCTACCATGTGTGAGTCTAAGTCCACTGAATCCTACAGTCAGCCTCCTCTGCTAACTTTCAGTTCCAGTTGAATTTGAAGTCAGAATTCCTAACCAGGGTTACCTTAACACCAGGTGATTCTTCTACTCTGCAGAAATCTAAATCTTATTGAGTATCTCATTACACTGACCTGACAAGCCCAGACATAAAACTAATTTAAAGGAACTACAAGCCAAAATTAAGGCCTTAAAGGGACAGTTCAGCTTTGTTGATGTGAGGTTGTATGAGGTACTTGTCAATATCAAGTGTATTACGCACAGGAGACGCTTGGGCGGCCCCTTTGTTGGGAAACCAGGCGGAGAACTGGCACAGAAACTAGGCTATCAACTGCTACAGTCGGGGTCAAATCTTCCACAAAATTTAGCTTTTCAAAAACATCTGAAGCAAAATAATACAACCCAGATTAAACTCAAAAGGGCCTTGAGAGCTGGGTGTTAACAAGGACATGCTACCTACCACATTGGCAGACAGAGTTGGGGTCACTCAGTTCAAGAAGTCCATGTTTGGGTCCGTAGAGTCCCCAAACAGTCTAATTTGGCAGACTTCCTATTGTGGGAAGTTGAACTTGCTAAGCTGTGATCTGTTGACATATGATGTCAGACTTTTTGCAGGTGAGTGACTGTGAAGAAAGCCTTGCTATGCTGAAATAAGCAAGATTAACCAAGGGGCATGCATTACATTTTGCACGGGACGTGTTTTGTCATGTCTCGGTGTGGGCTTCCTCAACATCTTACCAATTTTAGACATCTTGCTCCTTTCTCTAAGCCAGGCCACAAGGATCCAACTAATTTAACCACCTCTAATTTTCTCAGGGCTTCGTCATGCCTGCCTGGTTGAGAAAAATTGCACGGAAGAGCTGTCTACTCTCACAGCCTGGCACTGCGGACAAAATGCTCTCACAGAATGCAGCATGCTGTTGAGAACAATGCCAGGCTCATTATGGCCTGTCCTGTGTCCCAAATGTTGCGCATGCCAGGCAGTCTGTCTGCCTACTTCAACTTGTGTCACTGTAAAGTTCTCACACTTAGCTCCAAATATCAGGGAGGCCTACATTGTTGAAATTTCCTAACATTATGATGTTCTTGTTGTTCCTTGTTCAGTCCCTGATCCACATAACTGTAGAGCACAGGCTGTGATAAGGTGAACAGCCCACCTTTGTCTTTTAGGATACAAAGCCTTCAGTCTATCAGCATTTGAGATCAGAGCTCTTGCAACAGAAAAGGTCAGCGACTGGTTTACAATACCTGTCCAGTGCTTTACTGGAATGGTAACTCAAGAGCACAATGAAGCCGTGGTTTTAAAATCCATTTAGATAGGAATGAGGTGATTAATGGGCACTAAACTCTTACCTCTTTAAAAATGGCACAGACAGAGCCTGAAGACTTGGTGAGTGTTCCCCACCTTCGCTGCACGTGCAGACGCCGTACTTCTCACTCCTCACTTTGGGAAGCAAGTACAGGAAAATAAACCACAAGCCCTTTTGAGCCAGTTAAACACATGCCTGCTACTACTATTCAAGATGACAATCACCCAGCAGAAAGCAATCCCAGCGGTGCCCAAAGGAAATCATTTAGCCCAGTCAGAGTGTTATGACAAGGGCATACCCCGACTCTAGACATGAGGTGAAATTTCAACACCTTCCTTTCCATGGGGACTTGGGGCAGGATCTTTTTTTAGGAACTCCACTGGTATCCTGGCAGGGCATCCAGCAATGATAGATCTTTCAGCACTCAGCAAAAAAGACAGCAATGTCAGAGCAGCTTTTTCTCACCCACCTGAGGTAAGCCAGGCCTTCAAGACTGTTCACGTATCTGGAGTTCATGTGTGCAGGAGACCTCTCAAGGTTCAGAGAGCAGCAGAGAGTGCAAAAACACTCAGGAGAGCCCCATGCTGACCTTGGTTTAAACCAAAAAGAGGTCAGCGAGGTAAAACCATTTGTGTTTAGGAGGCAGTGTGCTTGAAACTGAACCAGGAATAAAATATTGAGTGATGACCGGTGGCACTGAAAGCTATCTGTGTCCTTAAAGCCACATTTCAGACTGTCCAGGAGACAGTATCCAGCGTTGTTTTTGTGATCATACAGGACTGTTGCATAGACAGTAAAGCAGCTTTTAGTATTTATGGAGAGATTCAAATGAATGGGTAATTTGGATCTCTAGAGCACCTTGACAAAAAAACATTTTCTCTCTTACCAGACTGGTGGATTGGAATTGAATGACTCTGGCTCACAAGAAAAACACAGATGTCTCCTGTCACAAAAATGAAAGTATTACGAGAATTTGAACAGCAGTAGCAGGTGATTTTGCCATTAGATGAAATTGGCGTCCTTGGCCTCGTGACATGCTACAGTTGGATTCAGCCAGACAGCTATGTACCCAGTCTAGACCCATGAGGATACATTATGTCTCTGGACCTAGATCATCAGATTGAATCAGGCTTGGATCTGGTGCCAAATCTTACCACAGATAAGTAAAAATGCAACCAAAGACTTTTATAGGCTTTACAGACACACAACTAGCCTGCTCCAGTGAAAGGGAAAGTTCATTTTTTGAAAAGGGATTTTATGAGGTACTTGTCAAAATAAGTGTATTACCTACAGAGAATCCAGGTCAGTTGGGCCTGGCGAAAAGAACTGGAACGACAGCTTGGCAATCAGTCTCAATGTTTTTTTCTTGGTGCTATTAATCATGATAACAGCATAGCACTAGGGGTGGCAGTGTTAGCCAATCAATCAGCTGATTTATGGCATTCTGAAATATCTTGATAACTAATTGATGTACTATCTAATGAGTTGGACTTTTTTACCAATCATTTTCACTTATTTCATGCAATGCTGTCTACTGACTTTGATGATTTCCAAACTTTCCAGTGTTTTTGATTTATTTTAACATTGTGATTGCATGATTCAGCCAATTGCAGTGATCTGCTATTAAACTATCGTTAGCCTTTTGTAATAGACTGAATCATGCGATCACAATGTTAAAATAAATCAAAAACACTGACGTTTTTATCTCATTTTCCAACACCACTGACTTTAATAGCGCAACAAGCGTGTCCAGACGTGTGCATCACTATTAGGTGTCCTCTGGAAACACTTCCGTTGTGTTGCGGTCTATTTGCAGTGCGTTTTTCTAATGTGTTGTGTTGTGGTCTTTGCAGCGCGTGTCACTAATGTGTTATGCTGCTGTCTTTGCTGTGCGTCTTTCTAATGTGTTGTGGTCTTTGCAGGGCGTTTTCTAAAGGCTGCGCATGTGTTGTCAAATTGATGAAGATGTTTTCTTAATTTGCTTTTTTTTTTTTTTTTTTTTTTTTGCACAGTATCATCAAGCATTTCCCATCTATTCAAAAATCCTATTTGCACGTTTCTTTGCTTTATGACCAGCTACCTGCAAATGTGACATGTTGATGTGTCAGACAAAACTAATCTATTTCACTTCACTCACCCTTAATGCAACATTTATGTTATTGTTAATGTGCGCCTATCTTTGTTATTGAGGTTTCACAGACAGTGGTAAAGGAGAAATAATCTACAGTATATCTTTATTTTGATCCTTGTGTTTCAGTTTGACTGCTCTGTGATCTACTGGTAATGCCTCTATTACCATGTAGGGAACTTGCTCTGTTTCCTCAGCTAAATACGCGGGAGTGACGCAGGAGCAACATGTGTGTGGTTTTCCTCCCAATTTAAGGTAATTAGCAAATACAAAACATTGTAAACTCACAGAAACATGCCATTAATACTTTTCTCTGTGTTGCTGATATGTTATGTGGAAGAAACTAGTCATGGTTATGTGAGTGTACTTGTAATGTAAGGTGAATGGGTTCATTCCGCCCTTGTGTAGTTCATATGGCAGTGGTAAAGTAAATAGCTACATAAGTAATAAGTTAGAATATTAAAATGCTGTGTGTAATTCATGTGTTTTGTAATGTTTTAGTTAAAAAGATACACTTGTTATGGTACCTGTGGTCCTTAAATTGTGTGTGCTTGTTAACATGTTAATCCTTTGAAAAATATAAATGTGTATTAAAGCTGCTGTTGGTAGGAATGGTGTAAAAAACATTACTTTTTTCCTGTAGGTTTGGAGAAAAGGTCATAATGCCCATCGCTACTCACTGGTAAGTGGAGTAATTTGGAGTAATCTCTGCGTTTTCCAATGCCTTTGTATCAAGCAATGTTATTATTCCCCTTGTTCCCATTATGACAGACCAATCATAGCTAATCTCCAATCCTGATTGGTTGTGGGGTGGCCCCTACTACATCCTCAGATTGGTTATGAATCCGGCACTATCATGACTGCAAACGCCGATCCATAATAATAATAATAATAATAATAATAATAATAATAATGATAATAATACATTTTATTTATATAGCACCTTTTAAAAACATGTTTACAAAGTGCTTTACAGAGTGCAAGACATAGCGAGTGAGAACAAAAATGGGGGGCTAAGAGGAAATCTGGTTGGGAGGGATAGTGTTGACATTCGGAGTCCCTCTCTGTGAACAGAAGTTTACTCTGTGACTACCAACAGCAGCTTTAAAGTTTGAATTGCATAAGGTTCAATACAGGCGTATGAAAGCAAGAGATGTTAGCCACACACTGACAGTATATATCAGTCTTCGTAGGTGATAACAGAAACAGGTGGTTGTACTTTTCGAATCCTTTCAATGCAAGCAGATGAGGCAGCGAACAAAACCATGACTTGCAGTGTTTGTTCTACCTGACAATAAGTATGTTTGACCACCCATTAAATGGACCAAGGCATGACTTTGGGCAGAAAAAGGCACATCATGTCGTGGCTGGGAAATGGTTTTGTGTGGCCACTGGCCGCCCGAGGAGCTTGTTTAAACAGACATAGACTGAAAGACTTAATGACCATGCTGACAACAGTCATTCGAGATGTCTAGTGAGGCTGGAGGACTGTGGCTAACGGCAAAAGAGTCCTGCAGCTGCAGAGAGAAAGGGAGGGATGTTGTGGTCGCTGTCTCTTTATGAAAGCTCCAGAGAAAAGAGTCACAAGGGATTCATTCTGAAGTCCAACTTCAACATTTGTTCTCCCACCAAACCTAAACCAGCAGAATACAGGATATTCAGTCCCGCGGCGGCCTGCTGTGTTTTTCCTGCCACCTCAAACGTGTTCTGTCGTTTGCTCAAATGTCATCTCAATTAGACGTCAGCACATGTGGACAGAGAGCAGCTCTCACTTAAAAGTAGGTTTGTGTTTTTGTAAGGTAGCGGTGAGTTTTGGGTTGCATCCTAAATAATATTGCACATATTTTGAAGTCAGTTTTGCTGACTTGATTGATTCTCTGCAACCCATGTGCAATTCGCACGTGCTTAACACGTGCGGAGCAGCACTGACTACACACATGTTGGGAAAATAGTAGCAGGAAAAGGTTGTGCAGATTCAATGAAGCAACTTCTGAACATTTTGTTCAAGTTTTCTCAAGAACTGAAAGAAATGTTCATTGTCTGAAAGGAAGAAAACAATGTTGCAATCAAGTGTTGATAGTTTTACTTATTTTTATCCCTCAAAAGTGACCTAGTAATTCCCCGATCTCAGACACTGCTCTGCACAGCTTTGACCTGAGCAGATCAGGATAACTGATATCTTTATCCCTGCTGTTCCCCAGGTCTAAGCCCTGCAGAGGGGACCACATGCGTGTTTAACCTCCTCAGGTCTCTGAGCTTCTTTATCTGATAAAGTCGTGATCCCTCCAACTTGGCTCAGGCTAGAGTAATGAAGGGGATCCATAAATCCAAAGCTTTAAAAGCTCATCACAATTTGTATTCTGTACTCTATGTACTGGCTCCCTCTAAAAAGTACGAAACCAAATACTTCTGTTAATGAAGCATCTTTTCCAGTCAGTATAAAGTGACCTGACTCAAACAGCAGACTTTATGCAATTAAAAGTATGCTTTGTGCCAATATAATGAAATAATGGAGTGAAATCATTTAAATGCATCTCCTCCAACTACTAACAAATTTGAATTAACAAAATGACTGCCTTTATTTTCATCAGTCCACAACTCTGTGCTGAGAGACTCCATAGAGCTGAGGGTAATCAGAATTGTGGCATAATTCTGCGCAGGTTCATACACAAGAGGAAGATCTTCTACATTATTCATAGTATTGATGATAAAATGACAATATCATTTGTATTAGAACAGCTTTAAGACTGGGGATAACGTGGCTGCTTTCTGAAACAGAAGAATATAGGACTAAGGCATGCAGCAGGCAAAAGTATTTAAATCTTCTCAAAACAAGAAGGACTCTAACAAACCCAAAAATAAAAACAAGCATACATAAGCAATGAACAGTAAAATTGATTGTTCAAGTTCAGGATGGCTGTGGCTCACTGGGTGGAGTCGGTCATCTATCAATGGGAGGGTTGGCGGTTTGATCTTAGCTCGGGCAGTCAAATGCTGAAGTGTCCTTGAGCAAGACACTGAACCCCAAATTGCTCCCGCTGTTGTTCAGCAGTGTGGGAATGTGCATGAATGAGATTAACTAATACTGATGGCCCTGCACTATATAACAGCCTCTACTATCAGTGAGTGAATAGATGTGAATCAAGCAGCAACCTCAGGCCGCGAGAATTGAAGCCCATGCGGAAGTGTTAAAAACTGCAGTTCATCAAGTTTCCACTTGAGGCTGGCTCCAGAAGTACCGGAAACCACATACACACCAATTCAAAAAAGCTGATCTTTAGAGCAGAAATAAACATGTTTACAGCCTGGAACAAAAAACAAGTGTAGTCTGGATAGCTCATTTCTTGATCGGCACACACTGCACAGGGGTTGAATTTTTTCATAACGCAGCAGTTCGGAAGATTTTAAGATTATGAGTTTTCCATTATGAGAGGCACAGCTGACTTGATTGACAGGGGGGAACACTGTAGCTGTTGGGTAGGAGACTCAAAGCCCAGCTCTTTACCTCACACTAACTCAACAGAAGTTACGTTGACTTCAGCATGTCCAATATGGCTCCCGCCGACGATTGGCCTCAAAGCAGCACTTCTGAAACAGATGGGTGACGTCACAGATACTACGTCCATTATTTATACAGTCTATGGTGTGAATGTGATGAGTAGTGCAAAAGCACTTTGAGTGGTCAGAAAGACTAGAAAAGCACTATATAAGTACAAGTCCATTTACCAAGTTTTGGCAAATTAATAGCCAAATAGGTTTCCCCCCCATCAAAAATGAGTCTGTTTGGACTTAAGTCATTCACATACCAATCAATAGTCTGTTTCATTTTGTCCTGTAACGTCTTGCCCTCAATGAGTCATGAAGATGCATGGGTGAGACCAAGTCATCCCATCGCAGTACCAGCAACAGAGGTGGTAGTAGAGGTATTAAAGGGACTAGACAGGATACGTTTTGTGCTCCCTCAAAGCTTTAAAACAGTGTGAAATCACACACAGGTAAACAAATACTATGGCTTTGCAGGGTCAGAAGGAAACTAGAAAGGTGTGAAGACATTAGAACTTGGTTGCAGTGTTGTTGACATTACAGTTAAGCTTAGTTCACTTGTATTTTCTCAAAATGTGCAAGGGTTAAACCAAGAAAAATGAATCTGAATTGTATTCCTCACAGATTTGACTGGGGAGTAAGAGGAGAAGGCATGAGCAAGCTCCTGGTGGTGATTTAAGACCTCCCAGTCTTGATAATAAAGACGATCATCCACATTCCAGCCTGCAGAAGAACAAGATGAAAAACTTTTGGACAGGGATGCTGGCTGTCCTTCCTGCTGTGGTAAGTACAATTGTCTTCAAAAGAAAATCACAAAGGTTACTGTGATCAAACTTTCCCTGTGCTAGCGGAGATCTGCTTTGCATTCGTCCCAGACTCAGCAGTCTCCTACACCCTGACCCCTGCTTTGGTAAAAATGCCTTTATATGAGAAGTTTAATAAATGGCATCTGAAACAGGTTGCTGTATTTAAGGACGGACTTTATCATGTGGGCTCCACATGATGGCCCAGACTCAAGGAGAAGCAGATAGCTCCTTCTTCAGACAGCATAACTCAGCAAAACAGAAACACACAATACATCTGAGAGAGCTCTAGACGACAGGAAGTGATGGGATAAAGAAACAGGGTGAGCTGCTCATCCTTTTCATCCAACACAGACCTTTCATATCCCCTCAGCGTCTAATTTTAGCTAACCTGGAGCTGGCATGAGGTCAGCTGTGGGTTTCACATCAAGGTGAGATATTCCTCCTGTGTCGAGTTCCTGTCTTTGCTCTGTGTGTCCAGATAATTTGTCTCCTCGGTGGTATGTAAACTGTCATCAGAAAAGCTAGCACTGTGTACCTCTATAAACACACTTTCAGGAGTTTGAAAGGGTCAAAGAGGTGAAGACAAAAGCAGTTACAAAAAGCCACATGTTTGTAGATAAAGTGCTTCAACAAGGATTTAATCTAGAGGGATTTTTATTAGCATCGTTTTTTGCACAACTTTTCACAAGATTTCTGGATCATCTATCTCTGTGTGTGCATGTGTGACTACGTATTTAACGAGCGTGTGGCCTCATCAGCACACACTCCTGTCAAGTATACACATGTGCAGCGTCGTCCCAGTCATGGCTGAGATTCCTGCCATTTCCACGGCTGTGATGGATCCAAACACCAGTCAGTCAGTCAGTCACCGCGCGCCTGCAGAGAAGCATGATTCACTCTTTTAGGCTGCGTGACTCAAAGCTCTCTTTCCCGCCTCTTTATGTCCTCCCCTCACTCCCACTGTCCTCCCAGGACTCCGGCTTGCCATTTGACCTGCTGCCAATTTGGACGTGCTCCCCCCCCGATGGCCAGCTGTGGGCTCGTATTTGGTGCGTCTTCATAGCAACAGTTTGAGGACTTACACTTTGAGGCGTACACATGTAAAAATGGCAAACAGATGGCTGTGGAAGCGGGGTGATTTGCATATTTCCAAATAAGATGATTGATTTCACTTTCCTCCATATTGCCTCCACATACTCTTCATCAGTAATGAAGCAAAAGAGGCCCTGAATCAAGCTGATATAGCCACAACACTGTCAGCTCCAGTGAGAATCAACACGTGCAGATTGTTGCTTTTGGAAAGCAAAGAATTGACTCTTTCATGAGGTGGCAGTCTGCAAAAAAATTCCTTCAAATTGGTCCAAATACGGAGGGAAAAAACTCTGACAAGTCACCACGTCCAGCTGAAGTATCATACAAAGACTGAGCCCGAGCAAGCGGATCTACTGCTGGGTGTTAAAGAGGACCAGATGATGTGGAGAAGGTGTTTTCAGCCGTGGGGTTTCAGATATTCATATTTTTTGACAGTATGGGAAGAGAAGAGGAAATCTGCAGATGTTCAGTGTTGTTCTGCTGCCCTGAGATCTTATTTGTGTTCATATCAATTCAGATCAAGCAGCAACTGAAAGCAAGATGAACTACAGCGGTGGGCAACTGACCTCAGCGGGCCCGCCACTGCAGCATATGTAAAATGGGGTGTGAAGGGAGCCCACTGACAAAAACAGACCCAGGGTGAGATGAGGTTGAATCCAAATGACCTCAGACTCCAGAGAGTTTTCTCTCAGTGCTTCCAGCGAGACGCTTTCCCTCCAGAGGATGTTGTAAAAAGGTTTTCCTGTTTCTCTCCTCGTGAGCCCCGAGCTCATTTCGTCTCTTTCTCACCAGGCCCGTGCAGAATAAAATCCAAGACTATCATAAAACCAGTCACTGAAGTCAAAGCAGAGGGAAAGTTAGTCTGGCCAATGCACAGAGTCATGGTGTCATGTAGGCCTGAGAGCCAAACACCACAGAGGAGCTCACACACAGGGAGGGGCGTCCGGCCTCTGTGTGTCCCTTAAGACCTTAAAAACCCCCTCAAACATGTGTAATAGCCCACATAGGCACATACTGTGTACTGATAGTCATCGTCTAACAACAATAGCTTAACTATCACTAACTGTTGTTGACAAAGGGCTAACAGAATCAAGCACCAAGAGCCAAAAATTACACTTAAGAGACCATTTGTGTTAATGGAGCAATTACATTTAAGAACATTCAGCATCCACTCAATGTAGGGCAGAACCAATAGGAAACCAACACATGTCTTATTAAGGTCCTTTCTGGGGTTTCACTGTTGTTTAACAACACTTTAATTTTACCACAGTCTCTCTCTTCATCTCCTTTATCCCTCTTTCCAACTCTATCTCAGTGAAGGCACATCGCTGTCTAACATGAGTCTGGTTCTGCTTGAGGTTTCTGCCTGTTAAAGAAAGTTTTTCTTTGCAGCTGTAAATGCTAAATGCTGCAAAGTGCTCTGCCCATGGTGGATAAGATGAGATAAGACTGAGTACTGTCTGTAAGATGGGACTGGATCTTATCCTGTCTTGATGTTGGGTCTTTGTTAATAATATAACATAGAGTATGGTCTAGACCTGCTCTGTTTATAGGAAGTCTTGAGATAACGTTTGTTGTGATTTGGCGCTATATAAATAAAGATTGATAGATTGATTTAATTTAGTGTCACGGCAACACAACCCTGGCACAACTGTGATCTAGGGCATCCAAGCGTTTGCTGTCCTTGCAATAACAAAGGAAGAAAACAGGCTGTAAAGGCAAAGGAAAGGCTGACCTTACCTGTAGCGACTTCTCTTTCCAGGCCACCATGCATGGTTTCAAAGACCAGCTCATGCTGCTTCCTTCTTATGACTCCTCAGTGGTTCAGATGACAGTTCATTTGTGATAATAGACTAGACACACAACAATAACTCAAACGCAATGGGAAAAAGGGGGAGAACTTCTCAAAATCTTTCGACGGCTTTTGACAACGGCATCTCTTTCTCTTTTGCCTCCTGCACAGGTGTCTGCCCGAGCTAAATCAAGACCACAGCGTCCCTGTCCCATTGGCCAATTGGTCGCCTGACCAGGGAGGCCCACCCACCTGTAGCTCGACAGCCATAACACCTATACTCAGGGCAGTATCGCCGTAACATTAGTGTCTTATAAATGATCCATACTCTTCTTGTGAAACTAGTCAATATCACTTATTGCATTTGATAATAAGAATAGTACAACTTCATAAAGTCCCCATATTCCAGCACATAATCCTGCACTTTGGCAAATTAATGTTTTGATACTTGGATTATTTAACTAAATGTATTATAGGGAAGCCTCTTGAGATGCAGCATCTCTTTTTCAAGGGGGGTTACAACACAAATACAAAGTAAAGAACGTACAAAAAAAACCATTCATGATTGAAGTGCTGGTAAATAACAAACTAGGCTAATCTAATCTTCTTATCAAAATCTTTGCTTACAGAAGATTAATTGTTTTGCAAAATTGTTGCCCTTTGCCTTTGAAGTTGTAATTTATGAATTCCATGGCAGCATGGTGTTTACTGGTGGTAAGAGACTATAGTTTCAGTATAGTACAAAGAAGCCTGCTTTTTTACTATCCTGTCCAGGCATAACATTTAATGGGAAGCACGTCCAGCCTGCTAATTGTTCTTCTGATCAGTATAATAAAACTGTGGCTGTTCACAATTTACATCAGACCACAAGCTACCCAGAACACCCACATTATCATTCGCCCTTTTACCGTCAGCCAAACTGTTACCACATCACTGAGAGCTCTGCTGGTTTAAAAACACCACACCGGCTGTGAATGAAAACCAAAGCTTACAGCGAGAGCACGTGCCACACACAGCGGTCGACCTCTCTCTTGCGTGTCGGTGAGTAGTTTACAGCATCTGTGTTTTGATATTTGTGCTCAGTTTGTCTTAGCTGGAAAAAAAGTTTCCTTTGTGTCTCAGCTGCTGCTCGGACAACACCTGCTTAACATTTCTGGTTATGTGATTCAGATTCATTTATCCTGGCTGGATTAAACAGGGCAGACAGTTAAACATATTATCTCAACTAATATGATGTTGTTACTTTTCAGAACGCAGACATGATGACATTATTAGCCTTGAGTAGATACAGCTTGTGCCTATGCCTCATACCCAAATCAACACAGGGGAGCCACTTCCTACAATTTGCATGTGCAGCACACGTATGATTTCCATAAATACTATCACAGCTTTTCTTACACGCATTGAAGTTGAACAGACTTACTTCTGCCAAATAAAGCAGAGTTGTGATAAAGGTCTAGGACTATCAGTGTTTCAACCTACAGTTCCTGCAACTTCCAACTGCATTGATGGAGCTTTACATGCACAGTGACGCGTAAAGTGCATACACAAGCTGGTCACTGTAAACAGCGTAGAAAATCTATTAAAAAAGAAGCTTGGGCGCCGTTGGCCAGCGGTCCAAGCACCCCATATACAGAGGCTATAATCCTCATCACAGAGATCGCTGGTTCTGACCTTGACTATTTGCTGCATGTCTCCCCCCACTCCCTACTCTCCACACCCCCTGTCTCTCTTCAGCTGTCCTGTCAGTAAGAAAAAAAAGGCAAAAATGCCCCAAAAAAATATAACTTTTAAAAGATTCTAAAGATGTGCTCAGTCAGAAAGCAAAGCAAATGTATGCTCTTCCATCTTTTGTATAGATTTGACCATCAGTCTGTGTTAAAGGCCGAACACCGGCTGCCCAGATGTTAGTTGTTTGCTAGCTTAACAGGGGTATGGCCAGACTTTTTTTTGACACGGGGTTGCCTAATACAGGCACTGACTTATGCAGGAGTGGTAAGAGAAAGAGTGTACACATATTAATGAGTGTTATTTATTTTCCCTTTCTGTCCCTACTTCAGCTACTGAGATTATTACACAGATGCTTTGGTCCAGAGTGGCAAAATTTTAATCCTTGCAAATAATACTTTGAGGACATAAGAAGAAGATGCTTGTTTAAAGTACTTAAAGAATTGCACACAAACTCATGCAAGTAGTCTATCAAAACCTGTCTTGGCAATGTTAATATTGCCATTTTGTTTTGGTGGGGGGGGGGGGGCATTTCTTCCTTTATTGCAAGGACTCCCAAAGAAAGACAAAGAAAGCATAAAGTAAACTTTTTTGACAGCCATGATGATGCAGAAAACCTCTGTATATTGGGCACATGCCTTAACCCCTTATCCCACCAGTGTCCCTCCAGTAAATGTATATTTGAGACTTCAACAGTCTGCAGGAGTTTGTTTCAGACTATTGAGGGACAGATTCCTCTCCTAAGCACCTGTCTTGTGATTGTGAACTGTAATAATATTCCAGGTATCTTTCACAATTTGAAATACCCCAAATGTTCCACATTTGAATGTAAAGAAAACTACTAGCACCCTGCCCTGGCCACCCGACTTGACACACCTCAGGCTAGCAAAACAAAATAAACGTTACACTCTGTTCAAACACATAGGAACAGCTTAATAACACTGGTCTTTTGGGTTATATGAGCCTTGTCTCAGATTGTGGTTTGAGACATTAGCCATTATATCTTTATTAGGTGATAGTTATGTTAATATTGTGTTAACAACTTGTGCTGCACCCAGCGTCTCTAAGTATATTATTATAATTTAGATTAGGGTATTTCTTGGTGCCAGAAAAGTTGAAGACAAAAGCTATTTACGAGCAGTCCATGTTAACAACAATTCCTCCTGGAGACTTTGAAAATGGAACATTTCATTTAATGGTATTTTTACACTGTAATTTTCACTATAAGACCAATTCTTGCCCTTTGGAAGAAAACACTTCTACTGCAACTAATTTCTTGCTTATTTTCTTGCTGACGGTTAGTTTTACAAATTTTCTGGTCAGAGCAGACTACTTCCAATGAGAAGGAATGATTTGTTGAAGTAAACTGTGCCCAATGATTCTCAAACCTAATGTTTTGGATCATTGAGTGTCTTAGCTTCAGGCAACTCTACAGAGCTGAAAAACAATGGCGCTCTGTGCTCGGATGCTATAACATCTCCTGCTTGCCAAAGTCAATGAACCTAGATTCCTTTTCAAAGCTGGACCAGAGGCTCCAAGCAACAATTAATATGCAACGTGATTTTATCTCTGCCTCTCTCCAGAAAGAGAAACACATTTAGTTGTTTCCACTGGTATCCACTTTTTCTTCTAAAGCTGAAGACAGATGAAGTGGAGTGAAACACAACCCAAGAAGAAGTGGAGAAAAGGCCTCTGCAAGGTCCAGAAGCAGTCAACTCCACCTGGAAGCAAAAGAGGTAAAGGATGGAGAGGTATCTGTATGTCTCCAAGAATTCCGTATGCTGTATTTTCCAGAGAGGCCTCGTGGATAAACATGAAGCGGAGTAGGCTGTCTGAGAATGAGCTGTCAGTGGTCAGTGACTGATCCAGATCTCAACTCCACCGCCTGCAGCATGGTCAAAACAGAAGGGACAAGAGATTCCATAGAGACTCCTCAAATAAGCAGCACGCTGCACGACGCCTCCCTTCACAGGATAACGGGAAGGAAGATGAGATGGAGCGAGACAGAGACCTGCCTGTCCTGTCAGCCAGTGGAATGGGAAAACTAAACACCTTGGTTTAAACACTGAGTGATGGAATCCACTCAGCCGTAGTCAACAGCTCCGACAAAAATGGAGACCTCCGCTTTTGTTTTTATGATTCCTCTTTGTTCTATGCTGTAAAAGTAAACAGCCGTAGTATTCGCTCTACGTTCCAACTCTAAGAATAAATTTCCAAAATAAAGATCATCGCAAGGGTCGTGCTTTTCATGACAGAGTAGCCTGCAGATGCCTTGTGAGTGCATGTGGTGGCATAGCTACTCAGGAATAGCAATCTTGGACCCTCACTTTGGTCCTGACAAGAATGATTTATTGCCATGATTTTTTAACAGACCAAAATACTACTTAGGGGCTGAACTTAATTAGCTTTCTTGATCCCCTGACTCAAACAGCAGCCTTATCGTTTTGATATTTCTTGTCTGTGTGTAAAAATTGGACTAAAAATAAAGTGTTGACAAGACATTATAAGGCGTGGACAGTTTAAGTTGCCATATTGGTTTTGATGGAGAGAGCTAGCGTTTTAGCAGTTATATTAACTATACCCTGCATCAGCCTGTCACTGATAAGAGTCATCAGTCTGTCAGAATATAACAACAAAGAGTCTCTAAAGGTAAGGACTCATCCCTATTACAACACCAAAACTAAAAGGAGGCACCACCCTGTGGTTGCTGATGATGCTGCAGTCATTACGTTTACTAGACCTTCAGTTAAATACTTTGCTGTAACAGGAAAGGCCTTTCCAATCACAGTTTCTTACTGAATGAAGGGCCTTTCAGATTCACTCTGTCAATTACTTTAGCTAGTGGATATACCAGAAAATATAGCATTAGCATAACTTTAAGCTAAATGCTAAACCACAAACGCAAAAATGATAACACAAGAAGTAAGTTGGTGAATATGAAAAATATTATACCTGATAAAAATTGATATATTAGCCAGTTAGTTTTATTTGTATGCTAGCATTGGCAAGTAGCTGAAAGTACTGCTGCTACTTTGTACACTATGACAGATTAGCTACCATGGCTAGATATTATTGTTTTAAACTGAGACTTTTCCTATATCTTTAGTTAAATGTGATAGTAGTGAGGGAGGTTTCCATGTGTTTGGCCTTTATCTGTAAAATATGAATGTTAAGTTTAACACAGAAGCTGATGAGAAGCAAAGTCATCTAAAGATGCCATAAAGATGGAGCGTCTTATAAGAGTAATTGAGGCTTTTGCTTCTTATGCGTGTGTGTTATGTTAAACTCCTGCTCTGCTGTCGGGGCCTGTTTCCTGCTCATGTAGGTGGCCTGTCAGGGATAAATAGCACTAATCTCCATGATGTACACCTTACGTTTCCTCATATATCTTGAAGGAGTACAAACTCTTGGAAGGAAGCAGTAAAGTGAATTTGCAGCACACTGTTTTCCAAGGCTGAAGACACACTGTTTGTTTAACATGTTATTTACAGACTGACATGCTTGAATAAAAATCTAATTATTGTAGATCTTATCATTACAGGTCTTTTTGTAAGCAATGAACATGTCCATAAAAGGGTAAAGGGGAAGTGATGTTAGAGTGTAGCGATTCGGCAGCTGGTCTCCTGTGGAATCCTGGGCGATACTGGGAATGACGGAGACCAGCTGCTGACTCAGTGACTCATTTTTACCTCAGCAGGGAGAAGGAGGGAAGGAGAGAGGGAAATGGCAGAGCAGTAGCTCCCGCCCAGACAAAGACCAGGCACAGCCAGCTCCCGCAGAGAGACGGGCCACACAATTTCAAGTCTGCTTTAGTATATCAATTTGTACCTTCTTTTCCTTTAGCACCACACTCAGATCATGTTGCCATGCAATCATTTGCTTTATAAACAAGATATGATGAAAGAGTCATAGGAAAAGTATTCATCTTTTGGTTCTTTCATTTTTTACTGTGGGAAGCTAAAAATTGTGAAGTATGGTGTTGCATGTAGCTTTTATCTTTCTAGCGAAATGACAGCAACCTAAATGTCTGTTTCTCTTCTTCCCTCTCTATGTCCCTGTTTCACTCCATAAATTTTTGAGTGCAGGCCTGTGTTGTGTCTGGATACTGGCATTAGTAATATTTTAATGTTCTGACAGATGAATATGGAGCAGTAGTTTTCAGTCCTGGCAGGTTGTAGAGTCACTGTCGGAAAGAAAAATGGTACAAACTATTCAAGCAGATGTGAAATTACTTAGATGAAAGTAGTGGAAGATTATGATAAATACTAATAGTTCAATAAAAGTGCTAGCTAGGTAAAAAATGTAGAAAATGCTATTAATTATATTTACTGTCCTCAAGTTTGAAAGCTTGAAAGACATTTCCATTGCTCTCTTTATAATATCTTATGAATATTACCACTGAAACTAACTAGCTCATTGTGTTGCATGAAAGTAGCACTGATAAAGACCTCCCTGTGACCCACTTCAACATTAGACCGACACAGTTAGCGTAGTAGCATAGTGAAGCAAAGCAGAGCAAAACATTTTGCAGCCAAAGAGGTAGACGTTCCAACTCCAGAAGTTAGTGGAAACAAAAAAAAAGGCTAAAAAGCTTGGGACATTGCTCTTACTTCAATGTCATTGCAAACACAGACTGAATACATGCTAATGTAGTTCTGTGTTTTCTGAATGAGCATGAAGACAATTTCTTTGCTAACGTATTGAACACACATGATGTGTGACTATTGTGTTTACAGCTTGTTTAGCTTCCTCAAAGAAGCCACGCTGGAAAACCTGTTATTCCATGGAACAGACGTTTTTAATTGTCATAGAAAGGAAAGTACAGGTGTAACGAATAACACTAATGATGGCTTTTTTCCACAGTGTCCTTGTAAGCCATTCCAGTGGCAAAGCATGGACAATACCAGGAACTGAATCAGCTAAAAGGAATGCAGCCATCAACAGTGTTATTAGTTACATTTGTGCTTTAGGTGCTATGAAAGAAAAGGCAAATGTCTCTACCCTCGTACTTGCTTGATAGTTCTTGTATTCGAAAAAACAACAAGAAGCCAAATAGGAAGATTAATTCAGTTACACCAACTACAATGTTAACTGTTGCAATAACCAATATTTACGTTTGGTTTCTAAAAGGTAACTTGGTTCTAACTTTAGTACGTGTCAATGTTGACAGCAGCTGAACCCTATCAAAGGCTTGAACTCTGGCCCACCTCAGAGCGTCTTAACACAAGAAAACACACTAAGGCACACACTGTTCAACATCACAAATTTAACACAGATTTCCCTTCCTTTTAACTCAGGGATAATAGCATATTTTTCTGTAAACTTTCAGATATTTGAAGCCCCAAACAGCTTTAAGATGTGATTGTGCATTCCTCTCTGACGTTCTTTGTCCCAGATGCTTTGTTTCACAGCTCTAAGGTCGCAACTCCTCACCACACAGTCCTGGAGCGTGTGAGTGTGTTTGAGGTTGTCTTTGAAGATGAATTAAACTGATAACAGTCTCGACTCCCAGACCCCTACGCACCTTTCCCCACCATAAATAAAGTGACACTGTGATTACACACACGTCACATTTGATTGAACACTTCCCATAACTATCAGGGGGGGGGATCCCTCTGAACCCTATGCCTTATCCACCATTAGACAACACAAAAAAATGTTACTGCGGCTTAGTAGCATGTCTGGAGTTACCACAGTGAATATGACTTTATTTGTGCAACAATCAATCAGCACATTTAGTAAGCAGAAATCTCATGACATCAGCCGTGACTGCATTGGAAAGAACCTCTGAAAATAAACAAGTTGCAGACTTCTAGCTCTCACAGTCTCAAACACCACATGAAACTTTAGACGAACGTTTTCAGTTTTAACCGATCCACAAGGGAAGTACTGCACATTTTAAAAAGTAGATGCAAAATGGACAAGCATCAAACAGACACATACAAGCACAGATTTAAAAAAACAAAACCAAGCTAAAAGCATCATAGAATCATCATTTTCTCATTAGTACATACCCTCTCTGTCTGGGAGTGTGTTTTTATGGAGATTATGGGAAGTTCCGCAATGAGACAGTAGCCCTGCCCTTATATGGAAGGTTCTGTCCTCCTACTGTGTCCTGCTGAGACTGAAAGCCAATGTAGAAGTCTCAGAAACAGCAGAGTTCAATTACATAACAGGCCTGGCAGGGACAAAACATGTATGATTAGGGCTTAGACCTTGAGCCATGCAGGATTTGTCAATGGAGGTGGCTGGAATGTCTGGTATGGCTGGTGGTACCACTGGCGTACGAAATCAGAACAATCTGCTGTTTGCTAATCCGGCATGGAACAAACAAGCTTTTATTGTGTGCCAAAGTGAGTTATTAAGACTACGTAACCAAATCAAACTAAACAAACATTTTAAATAAACATGTCAGACGACGGGTTCAGACACTGACATCATTAATCAGTTTGTAAAGACATGACGTCCGACTTTCGAAAGACGTCAAATCAAACTTTTCCACTTTTCCTGTAACGTTGAAAGAGGCCCTTTGATTCTGATATCTTAACTTGCTTTTACGGAAATCGCCATGAGTCAGATATTAAAAATGAACGGCCGGTTCTGATTATGAGTTATTTTCTCATGTGCTTGTCACTGCATTACACCTGCATGATGAACACCATGTGGGAGAACATCCAGAGGGACAGCACAGCTATCAGTTTCTGATAAATGACGTAAAACCAACAGTGGTGTTGATTCCAAAATATGAGACATGATGATACAAGTATTATTTACTGTAGTTTATTGAGAGGTTTATTGTTTAGTACCCAAGAAAAGAATGTGTGATTTCTTTTTTTACACAATTACATTTCTTATCACACATCTGCAACAAGTTAGCGTTGTAAGAACACAGCCAAAAAGGAGTAGCACAGATATCTTGTAACAGCGCTAAAAGGCCTTTGGGAATCTGTCTTGATATGCATGAGTAAACATGGTTGCTATGCACTGAGAGAAACTGAAGAAATACCTCAAAACATAGCAGCTGCTGTTGCAGGTATCCATATTTGCTCACACATCAGGTTCTGGTCGTTTACACTGATATGCATACTCAGGATACCAACTAATCCTGTGAAAAAAGCCCATTTTGAAGAATTTTAAATAAAAAAAACTTCACTTTTAACATTATATGAAAGTAATTCAGAACACAAGTTGAAAAAGAGTATTTCATCAAAGGACAGTTGATGACATAATATAAAAAAAACACTCCAGAACAAAAAAAGCCTGCAGCACTTCAAATCAAACCAGTGATTACTGGCAGTCAACTCTAACTGAGCCAATCAGTGATTGATTTACAATCTGTGGAAGATTATGCATCTGAACATCACCCAACACTGACTGGACATGCAATATGAAATACATTCAGTGACCAATATGAAGCCAACGGTTAAGCAAGTTATGGTAAGTAGACTTTGCTGGTCAGGATGCAGTGTTTCAGAACAGCATGTCCCATCCTTTTATTGGAGAAGTCACCATGTTGGAATTTGCCAAAGGAAGTGCAAATGTGTGATGGAAGAGAAAGAGCTGCCGGCCTTTTGTCATCGTTTTATTGATTACTGGAACTGCTTCTCTTTAAGTCCAGTAACTTAAATTAAAACTGCTGTTTGAGGGATCTGTTGGAGTTCAGGGTGAGTCTAAGTGGAGAGTGGACGTGGAATGGTCTGTAGAGTATAAAAGGTGAAAATCAGACTTGGAGAAAGTAATATGCATGCTTGATATATTTGAAGATAATAGTACTCCATCAATTTATTAAAGAATGTATAAACTAAAACTATCATGAGCATACCTTATACTCCATGCATTCTCCATACATTACTTTTTACGTATAATGGGTCACAAGTAGTGATTAAGATAGTGGAAAATGATCACCCAAATGTGCTGTCCTCCCATCTCAATCGAGCAATCAATCTAGTGTCCTCTACCTCGTTTTTGCTTGCAGAACAATCCTCGGGGCTCTCATCAGTGCCATTCCCTGCAGCAGAGGGCAATTGAAAAAGTTCCCAGAGCCTCTCTCCACACTGCTTTCACAGCATCATGACAATCACACAGTAAGTGACTAACTAGTGAAGTTATATGGTAGATGCAAGTATTTCATGTAGGAGCTGGAGTAAATGAAAAACAGCATAAAAGCTATAAATATTGGACTTTGTTAGAAACATGTCTCCAAATAAGAGCTTCTGTTTCCTCATGTCTTTTGCATGTTTGAAGAAGGAACTGAACTTATAAGAGAATAATATCAACTTCAAATGAAAGAATATAAGAATGGTGGAAGAAGCCATCAGATAATATGATAAAGGAATCATGTTAATCTATTAACTGCATGGGTAATTAACTCTATCTTGAAAGAACATTATCTAATTCGACCAGTCATACAGTTGAGTTAAAGTTTTAGATCTGGGATGTGACATTAAGCATTTACTCCAGAGAGCCTGGCCTTTTTATAAATGAAAGAAGCAAAAAGTTGCACCAAGTCAATTATGCAAAGTCGAGGCAGCAAATTTCTTGTTGAATAAAGAGGCTTTATTTTCCTCTCCAGCTGTGCCTGTTCTCTTTGGCAGTGTGTTTCTTTTTGGGAAGAATCCTGGCCTCAGTATGAACAGTCCGGCTGATGTTTAAACCTCGGGCTGTGATAAATGAGCAAGAAGTGCTATAATTCACCGCTCCTCTTGGGTGGGTCCTTCAAGATTGGTGGTACTATTTTCCTTCAGACGATTTGTATAGTGGTTTATGTTGTCACAAAGTGTGCTTAATGTAAAGTTCAGTAAAGGATGGCAAAGTAAAACTGGTATTTTTTTAATGCAATTCAAAGAAATAAAAAGGTAGTGGTGTGTTTTTCTCGTAGTTGAGGATCCTTCTGTGAACTTTGGAAAATCAGACAGTTGACTCAAAGCCCAGTGAGAAAGCTGACATGATATATACAGTGTTAAAGCTGTCTTGTTTAAATTATCTAATGCTGGATTAAAACAAGAGAACTGTGTTTGTGTGAAGCTCCTCTCAGACCATAGCTGTGGTTAGCCACAGCATTCCTGCCACAGATACCATTTTAGTCATACCTGCTCATGTGCACAGGCCGCAGGAACAGACAGACACCTAAATATTGATTCCATTTCTCCAGATGACTCTACCATTCAGCCACCCAAGAAACAGTGCAGAGCTGAAAACTTCTTATTTTTGAGTTAAAGGAAAGAGAGAATATTAAATCCAATTTGTTACACAAAAGATATGAATTAATATTAGTAGCAACTATTAGTAGTTTCAGCACAGGGTTGACACAGTGAAGATCAGTCTACAAAGATTATGTTCCACATGGAAATTTAGCTGTTAATGATGGATCTCTGGAAATAAAAATTATATAAATATACTCCATAAAGGGAACATTCTTGGGAAAATAAATCCTGCAGGTGTGATACGCCTTGACTTTAAAAATGGCGCAGGTTTCAATTCCTGGTGTGTGGCGTGCTAATAAATGTCAAACAGGATATGCTGTATTCAGGCCAATGCGCTATAATAAAACTGAGTCCATATTCTTTTGCACATTTTAGACCTTGTGTTGGATGAAGAACTGAGGGATCATTTAACACAGTTAGCCTGCCCCAAACCACTTTATGCTCACTCATTTTACCTGTATAAAGGGATTGGTGAAATAATGTTTATACGTTTACTTAAAAGTTAACAGTAAAATAAGAGTTTTTTGTTGCCGCTGAAGTCCAATTTGGTGATAGTTTTTTATCTTATCTGGAGCGAATGTAGCAGTGTTAATTATTCCACTTCTTCACATTTATTTGCCATCATTTGTCATTATTTGCCAGTAATTTGCTTTTTATTGAGTGAACAATGTAATATATTTTGATTAGCTTCAGGCTGGTATTTTGTGTAATATGAGTGCCCCCTGCTGGTCATTACCAAACTTAAGGGGTGCGCCCCATGTTTTGTTGTTATGCAACAAGCTCTGCTTAAGTATATCATAAATTTTTTTTTCTTCTTCTAAAAGAGCTTTCTGTCCATGAGGTATGTGTGAAAGAACCTCAGGATTTAATGTGAAACACTTGTGATGACTTCCTGTATAGTGATTCTGGCTCAACCATAGACTGTAAAAAATATGGACGTAGTATCCGTGACGTCACCCATCTGTTCCTGAGAGCTGTTTTGAAGCAAATCGACGGCAGCAGCCATATTGGTAATGCGGAACTCAACCAGGCAGAGTGTGACGTAGTGTGAGTCTCTTAGCCAATGGCTGTGTGTTCCCAACCGGGAGTCACGTCAGTCATGTCCTTATTTGGGCAAAACTCATAATCTTAATATCTTCTTAACAATCACGTTAGAAAAAAATTCACCCCCCGTACAGTGTGTGCCATTGGAGAGATTAGCGTTGTAGGGCGAAGCCGTTTTTTGAACCAGGCTGTAAACATGTTTATTAATGCTGCAAAGATCGTCTTTTTCCCATTCATGTCTATGTGGTTTCCGGTGTTTCTGCAGCCAGCCTCATGCAGATTTTCGATGTATTGCAGTTTATATCACTTCCGCATTGGCTTCATCGTTTGAGACCGGAGTTTGCCGCTTGGGCTCACCACATTATTATACTTAGCTAGCTAAATATTAGCTTAATCATTAAATTCCAACATGTAGCTAGCAAATATTCCTTTTTTTTTTATATCAAATATAACTTTTTGCATCTTAGCATTTCTGGAGCTTATTGCTAGTACAAATATGGCTGTGAGGGACTTAATTAGCCTCTGTTGTTCTGTTGTTGCATGTTGGAGCCAATAGTGAATGTTAGTGCTTGGTTAGAGAGAGTACACAACCCCTTAAGAAACACAAGACAATAACTTTTTCCCACTAGATAATTCACTTGTGCGCACATGATACAAAGACTCCCCTTATTGGACATTATGGGCTCTGAAGATTTCACATACTTCATTAATGTAAAAATACATCATATTGAATTTTTAGCGGAAAGTAGTGTCCATGGCATTGACACGGCTTTTTTTGTTCATTCCACAACAAACAGGCCACGGTAGGTCAATGGTGAAACAACTTGGTGTGACTCATGTTGTTCCATAATGATATGTGCCAGAATGAGTGTGAATCTTCTAGCAAATAGTAATGTAGGTCAAATCAGATGGTAGGAACATTAGACCTTTGTGGTCATGGGCGTTTGTTGGGTGGATTTTGCAAAAACATACAGTTCAAATTGTGCCATAAATAACATTTATAATATTTAGCAATTTAAAAGATTATTTTGCAACTTATCAGTTTGCAGTTTTTGAAAAGTTCACCATGCAGTAGTTTGGTTCTTACTGTTCATTTTTTGGAAACTGCTAGTACCACTTTAAGCGATTCAATTTAAATTTCCATGTGTTATTCATGGTTAAATTGAATAGGATGAGAAATCCTTTCTCTGTCCTACTTTTAATGTCCTGATGGTACTGGTCAGGCGATCACCACAGTGGGTCAGATTTATAACTTTGATGTGCTGGTGATGCTAGCTTGGAAAGTCATAGTTTTGGGTACCATGTTTATCTGAATAGAACTGAATAAAAATTGTTGTGACATTTGTGTCGAGACAAGTCGCTTACTTTCTGACGTGACCTCACTAGTACATATATGCTATGGTGCAAATCAGTTATGCATGCATCATTTGAGCCTTTGAGTGATGGTATTGACCTCTACAGTCAAAGTCATTTGTCTGTCAACATAAAGCAGGATGTCTGGTTACAAATGAGGTAATGACATAATACTTTTAAAGCTCTTTTTTAGCTTTCTAACAATCTGGAAAATTAAAGGAGTGAAATAATGTCTAACATTAGTATCGAAATTCAGTTTCTGGTCCTCTGAGGATCACATGTTACGCTACTAAATAGACTGTTATTCCAAGAGTTATTACAGACTTTGTTTTGGCTTTGAAAAGTCAATATTTCATAGGTATTGAGTATCACGAGTCTCTGAGACATTTTTATTACAGAAATATGACTCCTTTAGTTAATGGGCATTTTTTTCTGGATAATCACAATGGGTTTCAAATTCCATGTTGAATCATACTTTTGAAGTGTATTCCTTTGATTCATATTCAATGTCATATAAGGGTAAATTCCAAGGATTGGGTTTATTATTGAACAAAGTGACCAAAAAGGAGCCAAAATGCTAATACTTTATGCACTCACTGTGGGTTTTTGAATATAGTATTCTCTTTTTCAGGGATACACATTGATTTTTCTTGTCAAACTTAGACATATAAGAACATAGATGCAAATACAGGAGAAGTGATAGCAAAAACACTGTACTTAGGCTTCATTTATTGTAAAGGTAGTAGGTAAAGGATTGTCAAAAGTTTAGGTTCCTTCTTGCTTATTTTAAACAGACAAAAACCAAAGGTTAAAAAAAGGGGGGTTATGCTTTGGACGATTTCTTGGCTGAGAGTAGTAACTTCCAGGAGTTTCCACCAGCTGCTTAAAAATAAATAGTCTGACATGCATCTCACCACAAAATGGTAGATTCAGCGAGATAAAACAAATAAATCTAATATTTTAATCAGTGGGCTTCACAGTCACAGGAAAGCTGTTGGTTGTAACTTTATAAGTCACGAGACACGAGAGTGTAATCCCCAACTACACTTAATCACACAAGTAAATTAAGGTCTTGAGTTAAAGTGGTTTAAATATATCTATTTATCATTTCCTGACATTTTAAATGCAACCTTAGGCTATTTCAGGCTGCTATCAAACATCCATCAGGAGATACTTTTTGCCAGTTCCTTGTACCTTAAACACCCAACTTTATTGTTATTCTTATGTAATATGTTGCTCCAGACATCTAATTACATCCATCTCAAAAGCCATTCTGTATGAGTCTTCTCTCTTGAGAAACAAAATGTGCGCCAGGGGCATTTACGTGATAAACTGAGTTCAATTTCATGGTGAAAAGCCATGGAAAATCTCCCTGTAAAGGAGGATAATGAGCTTCTGTGGTTGTCTCTTATTTACGTCTCCTGTTGTGTCTGTTTACAATGAGGTCCTCTTAATAGACAATGAATACTTTGGGTGTTGATGAGTGGAACATTTGATTCTGATGCTTTTATGGCTGTCCTCTCTTCCTCACATTGTTAATGTGATGAATGCAGTCATCCTCAGGGGCCAAAAGGCCAAACCGCAGGTCTGTTATATGTATGTTGTACACGCTAGCTCTGATTCCACCAGTAACAGACTTACCCAGATTGTTTTTGGAAATGATGATTTGAGCTGTCGTTTATTTCTATTTTCTAATAACGAATATGTTGATTTGAAGCGATAAATTATCGTCACAGCTTTAAAGAAGCCCATCGATGATTTTGTGGGAGCACATATCAAAAAGAAGTTACATCTAGAAGTGTAATATTATTGGAAGAATCATTTGTGTTTAGCATGTCCCTATAGTAGACATGTATCTACCTTGAATGCTTTTAATTTTGAAGAGGCTTTAATGCATGATTTGATTGCTCAGGGCAGTACCTTTAAACAGCTTAAATCACAAATGTTGGTTGTTTTAGAGCATTAGCATGTTAGTAAAAGTTGATGAGGCTATAAGATAATGCTTATTTATTTGCTAACAGTTGTATTCTATATCAATGATTTACTCATCCAGCCAATCTAAAGCAACATTAGCTTTTATTTGTAGTTCTGTGTTTGTCTATTTGACTTAAGTCCACTATTCACTCTGTTTTAGCAGCTTTATGCTACTATACAGTATTTGGAACTGCTAGTAGCTCAGTTCATTTGTCATTTAATACAGACAGAAAATGTACAGCAGTATTATAGAGCTCTACGCTCTCTTTCTAGCTCTGTTTGTCAACTACTGCTAAAAGTTGCATTGTGTGCACCAGCCAACTGCTAACTTATTCTGTCTACCACTTCAAGCCAGGCAGACAGATTACAATCTGTCAAAAAAACTTTTTGGGACTGACTGAAAACACAGTAACTAAGAAACCCTAAAAGACGAGCTGGAAGATGCTAAAACGTTCCATAGAGCAAATGAAAACTGATTATTTTGGAGACTGTTTCTATTTGTTTCTCCTCAGTGATATATTCCACATTATCCCTGATTGTTACCTCAATGTTCTGAATCTTAATCTGTAAGTAGGTTGCATAATGTTCTTTTCCCTGGTCTTAGAGGAAAAGTAAAAACAGGATTACTTCTTACCTTGATCCAGCAGTGGACTTTATTTTTGAGGTATTTCTGTGATCTCACGTCCTTTTAGTTCTGCCTAGAGTGATAAAATATTTTCCCAGGATGAAACCAGCGTTTAGATCAAATACTTCTGTAAACAGTGCCATTCCGCATTTCTTCTTCTTCTTCTTCCCTGGAACATACATTTGGTAGTGTCTGGCTGAGTCCGTGGAAATATTGTCCTTAAATTTGGTTCAACAGAGGACAAACATTTTATTAGTCCGGGCAGAAAATAGACATCTGTGGGATCACAAAAAAATATGTGAGGACAGAAGCCACTGCTGGATAACAGGTGAAGGGAAAAATGTTTTCATTTTCCCCTGATAATGACTGAAAGTACACCGTGTGACCAAAGAACAGAGGTTCAGAGTGCTAAAGTCAAATGGGACAAATCACACAGATCTTCAATACTATTGTGATCACTTAAGACACATGAATGAAGCGCTTTTAAAGGTTAAAAATGACACAATTGTTGATATCTGTTATGTTTTGGATGAGAATAAACCAGACAGAAGGCCACGTGTCTGGCTGATAAGTAAAGCATATGTTGTTTTTTTATCGAGTAATGGAATAACTGATAAGGTTAAGCTATCAGTCTCTGATCTGGACTAGAATTTAATGTTTTTCTCTTTGTCCCTTGTGACATTATCGAGGCTACAGATGTAGGAGTAGTAATGCCTGGTTAGGTTAATGTGTGGTGTCTTTTTTCAGGGTCTTACTATAAGGACCACAAGATGAAAAAAAATAAACTGCAAGCCAGCATTGATTTCAATGATGCGATTTATGTTGACTTCAAGACCACTCACCAACAGCTACTGTGAAGTAATCAGTGAACCTCAGACATGACGTGTTTGAGAAGACCTGGCCACCGAGAAGGCATCAAATGTTTATTAATGAGCTCCTCAGACTCACCACAGTTATGTTGCTGGATGCGTAGAAAGACATGATCTAATTCAATAAACTTCTATAGTTCGTCAGATTACAGCGTTACTCTTTGCTGTGCAGGCTGCAGATCACTCTACAGTGTCATCTAAGATGGTATTGTCACAGATGTTAATCATCATAATAGATTGAGAGCATTATGGAGCGAGGCAGTGGTCACATTCACTACGTTTTTCTGGCCTGCAGAGGAAGTTGTGTTGGAAATATTAACATGACGGTGAGGCCAAAAGCAAGTCAGAACCATTAACAGTCCAATACCCAGCGTTTGTGGTATGGATATCTCTTTCTGTGTGTCTCAAGAGCAAGATCAACACAAAGGCAGTGAAGCTATCAGAGCCCTAAGTGATCTAGCAGAAGGAAATGGGTTGTCTAATGTCTGCAGAGAGGTTTGTGCAGAGGTATGCTCACAAGTTTTCCATGATTGCATGTTCAAATCACAATAAATATCCCTCTCTGTTGAGCTTCTGAGGCTGAGGTAAAATGTTCAGAGGCCCCACCAGATGTATTTGCCATTTTGAGACCATGGTAAGGTGCTCACATTTTGAAATACCTGCAGCTTTGTTAACTTCTTTAACCACTAGAGGGCGGAATCTGGGTCCTCTGGCTGCAGAATGGGGAAGTTCAACATGTATTAAAACTGATGTATTTTATGTTCAAGCGCAACAGAAGAGAGAAGCGTATCAGTATTCTGTAATGCCTGTATTTTTACTGCTGTATGCCTTTATTGACTAACTTCCAGGTTTTATAAAAGAGGCTTTCACTTTGAAACAACTATGATAAGAGATATAGTCATTGCCAACTGCAACGGTAAACTTGGTCAAGCAAAATGGTAAATGAAAGATTACGGTGTGAAACTCAGCATGTCTTAGCATCTCCTAAAATAGGGGCAAGGTTAGCTTCATGTGGAATGTTCAAAATGTGTATAGTCCCTTTAAAATAAAGATTGTCTCTTTCTTACTTAAAATTGTAGCTGCAACGTCGAATAGACAATGAAATCCTTTCCTGTAACTACAAACCTTTTAATGATAAGGTACCATCATATTTTAAAAATCTCATCTCCTTTAAAAGGCTCACCTCCCAGAGTGCAGGCTTGCTTGTGGTACATAAAGTCTCTGAAAATAGTGTGGGAGGTAGGGCCTTCAGTTATTAGGCCCTTCTCCTTTGGAATCCTCTACCACTTTGGATTTGAGTGAGGCAACACCCTCTCCACTCATAAGAGAAGGCTTCAAACTTTCCTTTTTGATTGAGCCAATAGTTAGGGGTTGCTCAGTCCGGACAGGACCTAGTTATGTTGCTATAGGCTTACACTGCTGAGGGACTTGACACAATAGGCTCCTGCATCTCACTCTCTTTATAAATTTGTATGTCTTCATATTCATTAATGTTTTTTACTTCTACTACTACTCTGTAGCATCTTCCTGGGAGTTCTTTAATTCCCTTCGATGATCATTGTGCTGTCGTGGACTGGCATACCTCCAACTGCTATCATTTTATTTTTAATATTGGTATTGCCATCATAAGCCTGTTATTTGTTGTCGTTAATTTTTACCGTGTTTGTTTGTTTTTATCCATCTATTGCTTCATTCATCTCTCTATTCCACTTTTTGGCCCGTCCAGTTCTTGCTTGATTTTGGTTCCACTTCAGGTTTCTACTTGTGAAAAGGAAGTTTTACCTTGCTCTTGGTGTCAAGTGCTTGTCAAAGGTGGATTAATGTCCGGCTGCTTTAAATAATAAACGCTAACAAAAAGTAAGGCATAGACCTGCTTGTTTGGTTAAGTGTCCTATGATAACTTTGTTATGGTTTGGCACTGTATAAATTCATAATGGTTGATTTGATGCTTAGGTAAAGTATGTGTTTAAGTAGGTACAAAACTAAAATGGGTTTTGCTGGTTGGCAGTGCAACTGAGTAAGCTAGTTCTATTTTTGCTTGTTTTGCGTCGGCGCTCATGTAGGCTTTTAGACTTCCAGTAAATCTTAAAAATATGAGTTCAAATGTTTGACCATCTTTAGGAGGGATATGCGACAACGATATTTATACAAGCAGACTTCTTTATGTCTAGCCTCATAGAACCACAAAAAAGTGTTGGCACTTCCCGAGCACACATGCCCTCCACCTGTGTATTAATGTTATATGCAGTCTGCAAGAAAGTTCACCGACAGTGCAGCCATGAATGTAAAGGAAACTTTCTGGCTTCCTTTTAGGAAATAGGTGAATTCCTCTTGAGTTTATATATCTGTTTATTGCCCCTGATTTCTCCATGTTCTCATGTCAAAATACAGAACACTTTCCTCACCATATAAGAACTGTGTCATAAACCCGGTCGTACGGTAAATGATATCATCGGAATAAAGACCCAAATGAGGTGTGAATCCGACTCATAGCACTCCTGAAATTCTTTTCACTGTAGATAATTTGCAGCGCAGACAGACACCACATGGAATAGCATTTGTGGGGCAATAATCCCGACAGCCACAGCAGCAAACGTGATGGTAAATTCTTGCTGCTTCATGTTTGGACTTTATGTGTTACACTGAGATCAGAAAAAAACAGTCTGCCTCAAATTTAAAATCGTGCTCAGAGGACCCTCGAGGTCAACCCACAACATCAGGAAAGAGCTCAGGAGCACGAGGCTGCCACACACTTTCCACAAGGTTTTTTTATTTTTTTATTTTGCTCAGTTGAGTAGACTTTGGGCTGTTAGGTCAGTTATTACTTTAGAGGTATAGAGGCATAATCAGCTTTTCCATGTGGTGGAAATTCCAGTTCACATCTGCTTTCAATACAGACACATGTCCAGCTGTTTCAGACCTATAGGCTACCAGTCTTTTCACAGCTAGCCCACTGAAGCTGTAAGTGTGAATGGCATTAATATTGATCAAATCCATGCAGTAAAAGGTTACTGTAAAGGACAGTGTAAAGAAAAGCTATGCCATATAGTGTGCAATATTATTGTCAGCATAAACAGTAGCAATGAAAAGATGATGTTTTTAATGATGCACAACTTTTTGCATCTGAAACCATTTGTTGGAAATAAAACTGCAGGCAGTAGATCATCAAGGATTTATCTAATTGTAGTTGTTGACATCTTTCATAACATTTATTATTGAAGAAGCATCCAGAGGATTGTCATTTGCTTGTAGACGTTTGAGAAATTACAGCTCTCCGTGGAGGAAGTGAGCGTACGTCTTAGCGAGACATCTGCTTTTGATGTACAATTTAAATCAAAAGAAACAACCATGTCTTTGCTTGTCTAGCCGCAGCTGTGTGATGAGCATCACATCCTCTCAGTGTGTTATTTCCTTCATCTTTTGTATGTACCACACGTAGGCTACAACTACTGAATTGGGATAAGTTGAACAATCATGCATCAGATACGCGAGTCTGCATCTGGCCACATTTCAACGAGATGGAGATGAGACAGGAGTGGAAACAGTGTACAGTATATGTGCATGTGCATCATACAGACCCTCAGAGACACTCAACATTTTCTTTGTCTGGCCTATGGATCTATAAAACCCCAGCAGATTTATTTAATGTCCCTCTCTACACCCTCAAAGATCTGTTTTGCTTATTCTTGTCGTGCTTCACTTGAACATTTTCTCTTAGTGTGCAGAAAGATGTAGGACGGCTGTTTTCACATTTATCTGCTGATGGGTGAAAGTGTCTCTATACTCACATTAACATTGTTTGAGACTTTCTCATGCACCTCTTACTCCATGCATTACATCAATGCACATCATCTGGATTATCATTGGATTAAGTCTGTTGACATTGTACATTGTCTCCATAATACAGAAAGCAAACTTCTGCACACTTTGCAGCCTCTTGCACATTCCTGTACAAACTATGCAGCTCTTTTCTAACACCGGTATTGTTCCTTATATCCCATTGAAGTTTATATACGTTGGGAGTGCAGTTTTCATTTTTTGTCCTATTCTAAAATAATTGTATGTTAACTGTGGTGCACCAATAACATCATAAAAATGAGATGTACTGTATGTGTAAACCTACTTGGCAATATATGCCTCGATTCTGATTGTGGGGGAGACAGTCTCATAGAAAAGTTCAAAGTAGAAATGAAATCTTTGTCAGAGCAGGCAAACTGAACCACATGAATATTTGCCAAGCCAAAATTAGTCATTGCTTCCAAAGGCTGCTCTGTTTTACTATTTAATCTTTTATTGTGAAGCACTGGGTGACCTCTGCTCATGAAAGTTGCTATATAAATACTCACTCTGACTCTTGTAAAATCTAAAAATACCGTCCTGATTAGGTATACATATCCACTTTGAGACACTTTTAAAGTGTGCTATTCAAGTCTGGGACGCACATGTCTTTCATGGCATTTAGGTGGAAACAAAACACCCCAGAATGAAAGGTGGTTTCTACCGCCTGCATTGACAATAATTAGTTTGGCTTAGAGGAACCGCAATGAGGCAAAGAAGACAAAGCAACAGGAAATTAACTCTTACTGTCACTTAGGTTAGATTTATGCTACATGGATGAAAGAGTTTTAAACAGGGTTGGGTCCACCTGAAATCTAACACTCGAATGCACAAGCATTATTCACATCTGACCTGGTTTTAAGTTGATCCTGGTTCAAAAGAAGCAGAAAAAAGAAAACAGACCTGTGATCAACTTTTCTCATTATATGGGGTGAACTGTTGATGTGTTGTGTTGTCTACAAACACATCCAGCAGATATGGTTTAGCATTTAGCATTAGCATTTAATTGGAGTCGTGTTAGTATCCATACATTGAATGTCTTATTCTCACTCTCTTTTGGTCTCCACCAACTGCTGCCTGCTGTTTGGTGCTGTGTACAAAGTGTGAAGTGAGTTTTTAACAGATTCTTTCCTGTCATGTTGAACTCCCTCATAAAGGGTGGAGACAAAGTAATGTTAGTCTGGCGCATGGATTAAAGGTTCATTGTTGTAAATTGAACTACACAATCTGAACGATACTAAATCCACAAAAATGAGCTTCAAAGACGTTACATTTCTGTAGAACGGGACATGCAGTCACTCCACTGTTTATCCCAATAGGAACTCTTTAGCATTATGGTCTGTTGTTACTGAGGATATTTATTAAAGGCAGTTCATTATGTTGAAATGAAACACATATTGAGAGATTGAGGATTTAAAAGAGAGACGGAATGCATGTAGTTGTAAAAAAATGTAGACAGGCAATCAAACTTTATTATGGAATATCAGTATGTGGTAAACAAATGTGCTTTATCTGTAAATGTTAAAAGGAGTTTTTAGCACACAAGTTTAGGGTTACCAGAGTGTTGTTTCAGTCTCTCATCAGTACTCTTCTGGCAGTCTGAAAACTTGTAAGTAATGAGCTGTGACAACCGATAACAACCCTAACATCAAATGTTCCCAGAATCCACTCGATAAAATGTCTTTCAGTTCACTAAGGGCAGACAACGCATTGAATAAACAAAGAAATCTGTTTTCCCAGCTGGTTAGTGTGTAACTTGGTGTAATTGCTCTTTCACCATCACCACCTTTATCTTTTCTCTCTTGGCTGTCAGCCAATCACTCCCTCCCCTCATCAACTCTAAATAGCCCTTTGCCATCAAGTCACCATCACCGACTTGAGAGTTCATGTGACGATAGAGTCTGGACTCGTCTGACCCCTGTTCTCATCTGGACTTTGGAACTGTGTCAAGCTGCCCTGGAGGGGAGCTGGTCAGACTGGAAAGACCCTTTCCTGGGCGTCTGCAGAGGGACTGCATGGTACTTAGGCTGTCTGTTTGTATTTTCCCAGAAATCTTTCACACATTCCTCCACTTTTCCCATGTTTGCTGGGTTTTATTGTTTAAGATGGAACTAATTATTACATCTCTTTGCTCCAGGACAAATGTCTGATTTTATGTAATCATCTGGTGCTAAACTAAATCAAACAAATCTCAGTCCAGGGACTGCAGCCCTGATTTACAGTAGTTGACAAGCTCTGCAAGTATACATCCAAAAGTTAATAAAGCCTTGATCTGCGTCCAGCGCAGCCTCCCAAATCTCAAACTGTTTTACAGATGAGGAGCATAATGTTGTTCTCAGCAGATACATTTTGCCCCTGGGAGGCGTCAGCATTTCAAAAGTGACAGCTGATGCTAACAGGTCACGTTCTCTTGAGTGTTTAAAGCGTCCCCTTCAATCAAGGAGATCAGTCTCCTCATTGATCCCTCAGGACAGAGGCATGCTACAGCTCCCAGCAGTCAGAGCAGGTGGTCAGCCGTCACACTATGGAATTTGTTAAAAACAATTAACCAACCTTATTCCAAATTAGATTAAGATTATTTATATATTTAAATAGACTTAGACAAATAAATATAAGTTTTTATTTGCACACCCCCACATCTTTTTCGTTCCCTTGTTTGTTGAAACGTGGGCTTGCATGATTGAAAAAGTTACAATGTCAGGTGGACAATAGATCTACATTTTCCATTGGAAAGGCCTTTCAAAATAAAACACAACTATGTAGAGCTGTAAAACTGCTGCTGTGTCAGCACTTTAAAAAGCTAAATTCCAGATAAAGATTGTCCCGCTGGGGAGGGAACTTCCTGCTTGGAAGCAACTTGTTTTTGACTTGTCAAATTACTTGTAAATGTAGAAAGATGTACAGGGGGCTCTGTTTTCCTATTCCTCTGTGAGTTCCTGCAGAGAAAAGATAAAAGCTGCTCCCATACTGAGAAAACTTTAAACCCAGCCAGCACTTACATAACAGAGTGAGACGTGTAGATCAGAATGATTTAAAGCTATAGAGAGGTGTTTGGCACTGATATCGGAAAGTGACTGTGTGTGTGTGTGTGTGTGTGTGTGTGTGTGTGTGTGTGTGTGTGTGTGGTTAATGCTTCCATATGCAATGACCAAAATATGTCTTCAATTATAGGTTTTCAAGGATTCTTTTAATTCATGCTTTGTAGATGTCATCCAGGCTCTTGCTGTGTAGCTTGACAAGTTGCCATATTTTATATTTTCAAATGTCTTCACCCACGCATTATAAATGCTTCCAGGAGTACTTTCCACTGTTGTATTTACAGTATGTGTATGTCTCTTATTTGTTTAAGAGAGTTACTGTAACTCATGTTTTTGTATAACCTTTGCAGGGTTAATTCAGAAAGTCCTCATCTTAAAGGGGCAGTTTAATGTGTTCCAATATTACTCTTGTTTTCAACAAATTATGAAAAGCAGCTGAGCAGTTTAAAGGGAATTTTTCAGACTTGATTCTGATTGGTCAGAACCCCATAGCAACGGTGATTAATTTTTAACGGCACAAGCGATGCCAGGGACAAGCTGACCCCAAATGTCATTTCAAATCACCTGACAGAAAAGAGTTCGCCTCACATCTGCCTGTTGACACTGCTAAAAACGTTATTGTCCTCACTTGTCTTAAGAGTGGGGAAATAATGACAGTTACCTGGCACAGATGTGAGAGCAGCCCCGGGAGCTTCTTGGCCCTCAGCATCCCTGAAAAAGGAAAAGTAGAGCAAGGTCCTGTCCTGCAAACCAAGCGCATCTCTCAGTTGCCTATCACTTCAAAATGACCATAAGTGGCAGCATAGACAATGCAAATAGAAATTACATTACTGTCATTTGTGTTGAAGATGTGTCAACTGAAAAACTGCTAGCGAGGAAGAGCTTAATGATCAAAAGAAACAACCATGTCTTTGCTTGTCTATATAAGCTTAACATCAATATTCCTGCAGAAGTCTAGTTCACCTTGTGTAACGTTACCTTCAATGGAAATGCTCAGTTAAGTTTGAATTATGACAAAAAAGCAGACCAATGTTTTAATCTGACTGTGAGTTAAAACATTCAGTGTGATGTTAATTAATCATCAAGGAGGCTGATACATATCCAATCAGGCAAAAGCATTGCTGAACAAAATGTCGGGGTGGACTCTTTCTTGGCTTTATAAATAGATAAGTAATGGTATTAATGGTATTACTTGATAGCCGAGCAATGAGCGAGATAAAGTATAGGGAGTGGGTGGTTATGTAAATTAGAATCCCGACAAGGTGAGCAAGACCCAGACTGAATCTTACTTATCTTCATAGTTTAAGATAAGAAATAACTTCCTGTGACAGCTGGGCACTGTAGGTTTCAGCAAAAGTACACAAACAGGAAAAGATAGTGTGTTTACTGGGAACTGTTTTGAGTAACAGAAAAATAAATTGTTGCTTGAATAGTGGGTTTCTACTGCATCATCGTGGTGTAATTTGGATTGACCAAAACACTGCAGTACCCATGGAACAATGATGTGATGATTGATGTTTTTTAGTTTTTGGATTACAATGGAAAAGGCCAATGGTAGAGTAGAGTAAAATATGTCAAGCTTTGGCTAAACAAGAAATACTTGTTGGTTAAAGTTAGGTCAGTGTTGGTTTTGGTCTGCTCATGGCATTTTTGACAAAAACAAAAGTACAGATTATCACCAGAAAAATCCCACAAACAAAGAGGTACTGTCAGGCTGAAATCTACACAACCTAACTCATCTTTTCTGTCAGCACGTTATAATGTTTCTAAGACTTTTTGTCATCAATCATTTTGTGATAGCTATCCTGAGTGGCACTTTCAGAAGAAGCTTGTCCGGCTTTCATTTACTATCATCAAAACTGGAATGTCCATAACTCCATTAATTCCCACTTTGGAAAACTAAAGGACTAAAGCCACATAAAATCACATCCTTATATTTCTGCAATTGCATAAAAATATCACTCACCCTTCACCACAATCCCTAACTGGGCTTAAAACAATATTGTGATGGAAACTGAGCAATATACAGCCCAGTCTTTAAAGACATGAATATTAAAATGACATTTTCCAGTTACACTCACTCAAGGTTTCTTTTTTGTCACAATCAAATGACAACCCTGCTGAACTTCTTTGTACATGTCCATGCATTTAAAACGTCTTCCCAACAGCAGTTGTTTTGATAGTGTTTTACTTTGGCAGATATCGACCTCACTCTGTTTATTTGCCAAAGTAGACCTTGTCAAACTCATCAACCCCTTGATGAGTTTGAGGACTTTTATCATTATATAAGATCACCCTATTGGCAGGAATATGCATGGAAAATAAATGTAAGGTATTTTACAACACCATCTATAATATCAAAATATGCACAAAACAGTGGCAGTTGCTGGAGAGAATGTGGGGAAAATAATGCAGACCACACACATATATTTTTGACATGCAGAAAAATTCTAAGTTATTGGTCAGAAGTAATAAGCGAAATTGAACAGATGCTAGGCAAAAAGAGCAGCGTTGGAAAACAAAATATACTCCTGGGAACACGTCCTAAAGGACTAAAAAAACAGTTATACCTCTTCTGTGTATTGAGAATAACTGCGCTCAAGCAAATCACAAGAAACTGGAAAAAAAAAGGAATCTCCAAGTGCATTCAAGTGGTTAGGAACAGTAGAGAACTTTTACTCAATGGAAAAAGTAACCTACAGAATAAATAAAAATGAAAAGTTACTTGAACAAAGATGGCTACCTTTCAAAGCAAGGACAGGATATCAATGAATATAAAGTTATGTGCCTGTAAAAAAGAAAATGTTGAAGCTTATGCCCCTTATATGTATGTATGTATGTATGTATGTATGTATGTATGTATGTATGTATGTATGTATGTATGTATGTATGTATGTATGTATGTATGTATGTATGTATGTATGTATGTGCGTGTGTATGTGTATGTACATATATGTATGTATATGCATATGTATGTGTATGTCTATGTATATATGTGTGTATATGTATATATATATGTATATTTATTTTATTCTACTGGGTTATTTATATATGAATTTATGTATTTTCAATTTTTGTGTTTTGATTATCTTTAGATAACCCTTATTATTTATTTTTCATTTCTATATAATTTACTTTCCAATTTTGTATGGGTGGAGGGTCACAATGTAAAAAAAAAAAAAAAAAGTGTTGTGTCAAAAAATGTTCGAACCTGTAAGAAATGTATATCATGTATATATAACATTGACACAATAAAGTATAAAAAAAAAAACAATATTGTGATGGAAACTGAGCAACATACAGCCCAGTCTTTAAAGACATGAATATTAAAATGACATTTTCCAGTTACACTCACTCAAGGTTTCTTTTTTGTCACAATCAAATGACAACCCTGCTCAACTTCTTTGTACATGTCCATGCTTTTAAAACGTCTTCCCAACAGCAGTTGTTTTGATAGTGTTTTACTTTGGCAGATATCGAGCTCACTCTGTTTATTTGCCAAAGTAGACCTTGTCAAACTCATCAACCCCTGGGTAAGCAGATTCAAACATAACACATCTGTGCGATGTGTTGCTCAGTGTTGAAAGAAAGCTGGTCAGAAAGTGAGTGAGGGAAAGGTAAAAGAACACATTTTGTCGGAGAGGTCGCACCAACAGATGTTTATGTGATTAATTTGCCGATGTACGGATGTGAAAGGACATTTATTTGTCCTTTGTTACTGGCTGCAGTGCAATGCCTTCATCAGGTCTCTGTCTCGCTGGATAGCTGACATTCCTGACTGTCTCCTGGATCCAGCATCAGTCAGACATGATCTGTATTCACAAAAATTACTCACATGGTACTCAGCAAAACTTTTTTTATTGCGAATTAAAGTCAAAGAACCTCAGGTAATCCAGTAGTGCTGGAGTTGTGCTGGGTACTTTTCAACACACACACTCTATTTGTTTATGTCTTGAAGATTTGCTTACAACACCTTATTAAAGTAAGGGTGCTTTCACACCCGGATCAGTTTGAGAGATTGTTGAGGAACAGAGGGTGTTTCTCTCCTAAGCCCGGGTCATTTGAACATATGTGGAAACAGTATTAGTTCTCTAATGCGTAACAAAACAAACAAGCCGATACTACCTGGAATAGGAGATTGGACAAATCAAGAAAAGAGAGAAAAGACAGGAGAGGTTTGAAACATAAAACCTTTAGAGTACCAGAAATAATTCCTCGAAATTGAAGATGACAAATGAAAGTAACACCTAATAGAGTACATTATGGAATATGGTGATAATTAATGACTGGGCAAAAAAACTCAATCAGGTGCAGTGCTGAGTAATATGACCCTGTTTGCCTTTTTTTAAAGTCAGCAACTGTGGAATTTTTATGTTTGATATGAGTAATAAAGGCTAGTTTTGCCTGTTTTAAGAAATGTGAGCAATAACTAAAAAAACTCCCTTTAAGAAGGCGACAGAGTTACTTGTTTGTCACATTTCAAACTGTGAGTGTGATCGATTTTTTAGAGGAATAAAGAAATGAAATAATTAAAATCATTTTCTAATTTTAAGTAAATCAGGTACTGTGCAGGATGAAGTATAGTGAGCAGATTGTAATGAATGCTTAGTCAGACAGTTCCTCAAGTTTTTTCCTATTTATATGAGATACTCAGTATTAAAGTCTGACATCCATTTATAAATCTCTTTGTATGCAGATGACACTACCTTGTATTTGCATATCCCTCCTTACACTCAAACCAGTGTAAGTTTTAATTCTGTCTTTATGTAACTTTAAACAAATTCAAGTGTGCTGTATCCACTTTAGACCAAGGTTGTGTGTGTTCAATAGCTGGAGATGAACCCGGCCAGCTCAGCGGTCTATAGTGGACCACACTGGGAGACCCCACATGTTATCTCCTTCCATCAGACAGCCATTCAATTAGAGGTTCTGTCAAGCATGTGTTTTCTACAACATAAACTCAGACAGACTGCATGCTGTATGAGCAGTCAACAAAGGACCGAGACAGATAAGTGTATCATTGCACAGACTCCCTTTTAAAATCAGTGAAATGGCATAACACAGAGGTGACTCAGTGAAGGTTTTCTACAAAGGAGGTGTTGACGCCAAGCCTGCTGGAATACTCTCAGTGTTGCTCAGAGCACAGCTGCTACAATTAATCGTCAATGTCTGCGTGTTTACACAGTGTGAAGCTACCTCACCCATTAATAAGTGTACTTAGATTAATTAATTATCACTTAAATGCACAAGAAAAGGGAAATGTAGATACAAAAATCTGCAAAAATAAAGGTCAGACTTTATTGGCTTGTTAAACTTAATAGCCTAAGCAGCAGGTCCACATTTTACAAGAACCAAACTGTTGCAAATCTGAACCTTCCTCTTAACTTTTTCCGTGCAACGAACACCACAACAAATGCACACCGTACACTTAAAAAACACTCTCCTTGAGGTCGTGGCTGTTTGTGTTGCTGAAGTCTTCTGTAGGCCGACAGTAGCAGCCGTCCTGTGCAGCAGACTACAGAGGCTGAGCCGCTGTCTGGGACACATGAGAGCCCCAGAGGAGGAAAACGGGATCCTAATAAATCCTTCAAGCAGGGGAGAAGGAGCTCTATAAAAACTGTCCTCTATTAAAACACTCAGCTGTCATGGCTTGTCTTTGTACTCAGCACTGAGTGATTTAATTGTCAACAACTTTACTGCTAGTGCTTTTCTAAGAGCAAAAGTGAATGGGCCATAAAGTTGCTATTTATTTAGGCACTGTTATTGCACTGATTTAACAAAGATAATAGTAAATCAGTGCCATGTTATAATATCATATGTCCCTTTAGATATATAGGGAATTCTATTCATTTTTAAAATAATATGGATATACAGTATATCTTATAGGGATAGCATTGTCAGTGAGAAGATTAAGCTTGTTAGTCTATTACTGATCCAGACAGAACTTTTTTGATAACTACAAGCTGAAGTGCCATCAAATTTTCTACAGACATGAACGGTTTGCTGAAGCTGAATCTCGCTATATATTTTGCTAGCGTGACTGCAAGTTTTCAGTGCAATGTTTCAACATCTTCAGATAGCTTTCTATGAAATTTGGCACAACAAAATAGAATGTAACTGTGGACTGCTTGGGGCACCGTTGGCCTAGCAGTCTAAGCATGCGCCCCATATACAAAGGCTATAGCCCTCGTCGCAGAGGTCGCAGGTTCAATTCCAGCCAAGATTGTATACTTAAGTCCTCCCCCACTCTCTACTCCCCACATTTCCTGTCTCTCTTTAGCTTCCCTATACATTAAAGTAAAAAATGCCCCAAAAAATCACAAGTTAAAAAAAATAGTAAATTGTGGACTGCCTAACAACATCTTAACAAGTTTTTCACTGAGTCAACTTTGCACATATCATTCAATAAAGAGTTCTGAAACAGGAGGAAAAATTCTCTTACAATCATGTCCTGTCAGATATTCTTCAATGCATCACAGAAAACAACAAACTGACTTTAACACTTCATAGTTCTTCTATGCCCTACTTGTATGCAGATGTAGCTTCACCTTGTCAAGGTGTGGGTGTGAGTGGTAGTGGATAGCTGTCAATCATTAGTTAAATCGCTTACTACACTTCCAAAGCACAAAAGTGGTCAATGCTTAAATAGCTAAACATATTTTTGAATGGAGAAGGATTTTTTTTTGTTTCCTCAAATTCCAAGTCCTTCTTTCTTATTTGCAATTCAAGTGTGGCCTTGCCAAAGAAAGGCAATTTAGAACAGCATTTGATGAACATGCGCACATCGTTTTGTTTCATGTGACAATCCACAGAGTGCGTGCCTGACTGTCCTCAGGGTTCCCCAAACAACAGGATTTCTGATTATGAATACAACATGTTTAATATTTACAATTTAAAATTGGTCCAGCCCTGATTGTGATCCGAGCAGATTGGAGGAAGTAAAATGACTCTTATCACACGTTGACCACAGGAAAATCTGACAAGACAATCTTTGGAACCATCTATAAATCAGGCCTTTGTGAGGTTGTGTTTACCTCGCTTAAAAGCAAGCACCAAACAGTGACGGCTGGAGCATTCTCCTCCTACAGGAGATATAATACAATGTAAACTAAAATTCATAGATTTCAGTTTCTGAAAACATAATTCATGAAGGTCCATAATTCTCCGTGTAGAGAGCTTTGGGGTGGTGCCCTAATGTGCTCTACTGACAGCTGCTACTGACATCAAAATATATCCCTTGAAAATATTCCATACATGATGCCTTTTTATGTTGCTTTGACCAGGGTACATATGCTTATTGGTTACAAATGTGTAAAAAAAAAACAGTCTTGTGCTGTGAGAGCAGATTGATGAGCTGTGAGTGATATGATCTTAGTTTGTTTGGAAAAAGCACAGAGTGGAACATGCAGTCACCATTAAGCATTTACCTTCCAACATGTCTCGAGGCATTCGAGAGAAAACAAGAAGAGGCTGCTGACAAAGCTCTCAGTAATCCTATTGATGTTTCCAACAAGAGAGGCCTGATTTTTGAATCAGACCGGCCCACCAGAGACAGATTTAGTGCTTTAGCTGTTATGGGTTTTTCCAACACTTTGAATATCAATGTCACTTTTTGAAGTGGTGGGATCAAATAACAGCATTGCAACCCTCAATCAATGAGAGGGCGGCCTCTTCCTCTTGTTTCTTTGGTTCTGTTTCCTGAGAATACATACCTCTTGTGATTGTCATCTGTTTACATCCTGTTGTCAGTTCTCTGACTTGCTGTGTCAGTAGTCACTTACAGCCAGCAGGTAATGAGCTTAGGTGGCTGGAAAGTAACCGCAGTGTCCTGTCTAAAGTCTGATCTTAGTTTTCGTTGATGGACATTTTTTAGTTCACATGTATTTAGGCCATAGTTTACTGATTTGTGGTAGCTGTGGAAACCCCATTCATTCATCACTTTCACATTCCCCATTGTCCCTCAAATGGTCAGGTTTAATTAAAAAGCTTCGTGGATACATCAGCCAAGAATAACTTTGGTAAAATATTGTGAAAAGTTATAATGAGATTATAGTGATTAATGGAAACTAATTGGGCTGTGTTGTCACTATTAGGATTACTGTTATTATGGGCTGATTCTTCATGATTCATTGACTCTCTGAACATAACTTGGTCACTGGGCTTATGAGCCAGGACCCAGAGGTGACAATGGAGCCTTTCTGAGTTTGGATTAAAACAGAGAGTTTTTCTTTGGGTGCTAGTTGCAAAGAAGATTAGATTGTAAAATGTGCTTTGCACCCTCTGGTCCATCTCCAGGTAATATGTTATATTATAATGAGAGTGATAAATCATTTTCATTCAATATCAGGGTTCACGATTGCATCAATTTTCAGGAAATACCTCCAAAAACGTAATAACAACCTTTAACAAGCAGTATTAATGATGTTATTCTATAGTTAAATATTATAGAATTGCACACTAATTCATGGAAAGTGAGTTACATGGGGCATCAGAGCCCCTCCAGCAGCTTTTCTTGGCTGAGTTTCTGCCTCCTGATGGGGTCTGGAAAACATATATCCCTGCAAGGGGGCTCCATTGGATGCTGCTGCTCATTGCTGCTACCCAGCAGGCAGCACTCCCCTGTATTATCCCCCCCGCTGGGAGCACCACCGGAAAGTGTCAGTCACGAGACTTCGGCATCTGCAACCTCAGGGAAGCCAAACACTTAGCTTCTGTTTCTTTACTTTCCCTGACACAGCACATTGTCAAGAGCGCATGCCCATTGAGCGAGACCTCCAGGGGAGTAAAAAAAACAATGCAGAGAGCTGGACATGAATGTGTTGGGAGGTTTGGCTCCATTGGAGAAGCTGCTCTGTGTCATGTCATTTTAAAAGCCTCATCCATTAGCTGTGTCTGTTGGCTTGTACCATGTCTCCTTTAGCAGATGACTGAGCACCCTCAGAGGGCCAACACTCACAGGCCCAGCAGTAGTTAGATTTGGTTTATTTGTTTCACACAGGAATAAAGAAATATGGCTAATATGAAAACCACACCACAAGGATGGTAAATAAGGTCCAGTCAGGAGCACTCTTAACATCGATTTGTACCATTAATTATATGATAATGCTTGGCGCTAGTGGCTCAGCTTTTCAGGGTGCTCCTCAGGTTTGCAAAGCAGCATGCTAAGGCTTTCCAGAGAGCCCCACGAGGGTAAAACAAAGATTTAAACCAGAAAAGGGGAGGCTGGGGTGGTGTAGACAGGCTCAGTGAGAGGCAGGACATGTTTAAATGGACCACCTTGCTGGGAGAATGGGCTGTGTTATGTAGCCTACTGTCTCCCTTGCCATGTTGCAAGTTATCTTGAATAAATGTTGATGTTTAAGCTGAGAGGAGGAGGTGCACATTCCTCTTGCTCATAAACCACTGGAAGTTTACCCTTTAAAGGTTTGCTTGATTAATTTCATTCACATAAATAAACTTAACTTATTTTTCTGTTTGAATTTTTAAAAGTTAAAGTGTACTTCTTCAACAACAAGCATGCTTGGTCAGACCTAAGAAGGTTGAATCATTATTGCAGCTTGTTAAGCTCCAGGTGAGAGATGATGAAGTCCACCTGGGTCAAGGTGACACTGATTGCAGAGCTCCTGTCTGATTGGCCCAGAAATGAGGTAACTTGTTATAAAAGGTGTGGGGAACTAACAAACTGGTTGATCTATGTCACTTTGAAGGCTGTGAGAGAAGCCAGCTTTCCCTGTCATGACTCCTTTTTCTGCTTCTTTTCCAGCAGGGGGTCACCAAACATTTTTTCTGACCTTGCTGCCCTGAGTAAACTCTCTTTCAAATGAGAAATCCAAATTCAGGTTGTTAATTTCTCCACTCCAACTGCCTGCTATATCCACACTACAAGGGGCTGTGATTGGTCTGTGCTGGTGGAGCAGTGGTTTGTGATGTACTGCCCTTTCTGCTCCAGCAAAACACACGTTTAACTTGCTCATGAATAGGCAAAGTTTCCAGAAGTTGGTAGAGACCACAGTGCAGCTTCTTGTGCCAGTTTGAAGCAGACACTAATGGCTGTGCAGAGTTTAATGCCTCGTATTGGTATTAAGTTTCCCTTTGGCTGTTCTGTCTCTGTTGTGCTGATCTGGTGCAGGAGCCACATTCATCTACAGAGCATTACACCTTATCTAACAGCATTGATTAGCTACTTAAAACTAAACTTCTCATACAGATGAACACCTGGACATAAATGAGCATCATACAACCTAATTATAATGATGGAAGCCATGTTTAAGACAAACTTAATTTGTCCCAGCTGTTTACATGGAGGAGGTGGAAGTGAGATAGTCAGTAGTGGGATATCCAAATGGCCTTGCTTCACCTCAGTGGAGTGGCCATGCCGTCCATCTTTTCATATAATCTGCGGTGTGTGTATACAGTTTCCAATGAATGGGAAAGTGTCAGTTTGAGTGTTTCTTTGAGCCAAACAGATCTTGGCAGTGGATCTCTGCCTGACCCTGCACTTCAGATGCTGGTCCTGGTGGATGGTGTGGAAAACTTTTGAGAGTTTTAATATGAAATCGAAATATCCTCAATCAGTGACGCAGGGAGTAGTGATGTTTCCAGGCTCTCCTCTTCATCCAGTCTCCTATAAGGGAAACAAAAGGGCTTCAGTTCAATCTCTGATTGATTCACCAGTTTGTCTTCATCAGCATTTAGAGGAGTTTGATGAAAAGAGCTCTGACCTCTCTTCTGATTTGGAACATAACTCATGCCCTGCGAGTTCTTAACACTAAAGAGTTTTCTCTTCTCTTCTTCTGTGTAGAATCATCTGCTGAACAAATCTTGTTTAAGCTTTTCAAGAACAGATTTTATTCATGAATCAGCAGAAGAGATCAGGTACCTTTAAGAATAGACTTTACTGGCAGAGAGAGCCTCTACAGAGACGGAAACATGATCTGACATGGGCCATAAACCAAACAGGTACTGCAGTATAGCAAGTATACTGCAGCTGATACACACTAAAGTCTAAAAAGCTTTAAATAATCACTTTGCATAAGTTTTAAAAACCAGCAAGAAGTTAGGGTCCAAATGATGGCATGTGATCGAGCATGTGTTTTTGTTTAGCAGCTGTATCTGTTGCCTTCCAAAGAAAACGGCAGGGGTTACTACTACGTCTGACTTCAACGTGCATCAGAGTTTAATAAAATAAATACACATGCAACTCCTAATTCTGTTTATGCACTTAAAGCCCCTGTGAGGAGCTTAAAAATGGTGGACTGAAGTTAACAGTAAAGCCTGTTTATGGCAAAGGATGATTTTTTAGAAGTGGGGTTGTATGAGGTACTTTTCAAAAGCAAGTGTAAAACTCAGATGGGATGCTGGCTGGCTTTCAGTAGCTATACAGCAAGGGAACTTTGGATGGTGACCGATAGCGCTGTTCGTGAGCTGCTAGTATCCTCTGATTCAGAAGGTACTGATTTACTGTTGTTACCAAAATACTTGTGATTGCAGTAGCTCTCTAAATTCGTGAACCTGGTCTCACAATTTACACACCTGCATTACCAGGTAACTTGGGAGCACTCCTGCTATCCAGTTAGTACAGCAGTGCCTCCCCCTGTCTTCTTCCATTGTTTTAACCTTGTTCTTTCTCTGTAAAATGCATAAAGGTGTCCTCTTGTGTCCAAAGGAAATAGCATGTCAAAGGCATTCATTATTTATTTTAGTTTGTCTCTGTAGAAGCCTGCAGACCTGAGCAGCTGATCGGTGTAGTGCAGGTAGGAGAATGGTGCAAAAACAAATGGGCTTTCTGAAAGCAATAAAAGTGCTGAACATTTTTAAATAGAGCCTTAACTTACATGACATTAATGTTTGGGAAGGAGTTTTTCAAAAGGGCTATACTAAGTGGTAGAGTTGACTCCATCTGCAGCAATTGATAGCCCAGCTCATGTGCCAGTAAATCAACAAACAGTCTAAGCTGACCAGCATCTCCTGTAGGTAATACACTGTCTGTTGTCAAGTACCTCATACAACCCCACTTCAAAAAAAGCCGTACTGTTCCTTTAATGTTTATACTGAACAAGAACTCCCAAATGGAAAATGTTGCATGCAGCTGTCTGGTGACTTGCCTCAGTGTCACCCATGTGCAGAAAAAAATCACATGGAAAAAAAAAAAGTTCCTAATATTTGTTCATGATGAGGTGATGATCTGCCTGTAAGTGTTGTTGGAAAATCAGATCTCTGTAGAACGTTGTCACATAAAAAATAATGGTGGGCACATTTCCTTACCAGAGTATAAGTTGCACACAGTTTTGCTGCTTACAAGTCTTATTACTTTTTTGCATGGTTTTGTATCCTTATAAATGTTATACAGCTGCAGCAGCACTGCAGAGATAACATCATACCTACTTTTTTAATCAGAAGAAAACTTTTCCCGGTATTTTATACGACTGCCCGTCCAGACCTCAGCTCAAAACAGCCGCACAAGAACACAGAATCTCCCTCTGGTCCCCAGAGACATAACTCCAGCATGCTTCAGCTTTACCGTAAGTACTCAGACAGGACAGCAAGAGTTATATCTCCTCTCTTGGAGGGAACCCCCAATTTGGGGGGGCATGGAAAGATCCGAACAAGTATGAGGAGTGGGAGGAGGGTGACGGGGTTCCCGGCACTGTTTAAAGGGTGATGACCTGATATTCCATACTCCTTTCTGAGAAGTACCCTTTTTTTTTCCTTCTTTGTCAGGAAGTGGAGAAGCACCAAAAAACGTGCGGAAAATTCCTCAGATTCTTGCATTTTCTAGAAACTTTGGTTGTCTGTCCAGCTTGTTCTTCTGTTCTCTTTCTTTTTATAGCACACTGAGGTGTCATGTTTATTTCCAAACACTCGCCGACTATTTAAAGGGACTTGCTGGGAAAAAGCCTCTTGGAGGTATTTATTGACTGATTAATGAGGGGTACTTTATCACACATATGGCAAACACATGGGTTAAGAATTATTCACCTCTGAACATGTACTCAAGTGAGATGACTCTGGATGCAAATATGTCTGAGAATCTTCCTATAAAGTAAATTTGTTGAGGTTTTAATTAGAGAGAAGCTTTTGAGACATTTAATAAAACAGACCAAAAAGTATCTCTAACAGTCATTTAGGGAGTGATTCAGCAGACCAACATGTCTTTCAGAAGGAGATACCGCACTGTTTGGCCGAAAGAAGAAGAGAACATATCCGTTTTTTCTCTTTTTAAAAGAAACGTATTAGTCTGTGATATTTATTACATAATGCACATAAATTACAGCTGAGAGTCTTCCAGTGAACATCTGCATGTGCTGGCGTGTCCAGCATTACGAATGACTGGAAGTGATGCAGAGTCCCTCTGAGGCCTGCAAAAGCTTTGTTGACTTGGGAATTAAACTGTTTGCACAACATGCAGGTTGCCCAGATTTCAGCCAATTCACGAGTCATTTCTGAGGCCTGAGGTACAACGACTACAACCGACGATACGTGATGTACTTTTAGAGAGACATGTGTCCAGATCAGCGAGGGAACAAAAATCCAATGAGGTTCTTCGATGGGAAACAGCAAACGTCACAGTCACAGGTAGCACCTGCTGTTTTTGAGCTGGGAATCTAAGGAGATATTTACTGCCATAAATGAACTCGGTGTATCTCAAGATTTCAAATGAAGAAATGATAAATATTTTGTAAATGCGAACCCAGATGACACTGAAAGAAATCCAAAACCAACTCATGGAAAAGTTCAACTTTATATTTGTAACCATGTCTGAAAGTTTGTGTGAAATGAACACAGAACATCTCTCGCCTTATTACTCATTTTCACAACACTAATTGCCCAACAGTCACGCTCAGAGCATTATTTATAGCACCACAGTATTTTAAACACAAATGTGTTGGTTCACTGCTGTTGAACTACAGGATAAATAATCAGACGGACTCTGTTTTAGTACCCTCCTGAGTAACCGAGACAACACGCGGCTCAGCTCGTGCTGCTGAACTGGCCTCATGTTTGGATGAGTTATTGTACGAGAGCTGTTCCACAGTTGTACCTGGCATTACAATAAATCACACACATATTGACTTGAGCTTTAATAACAATGTTGTAATGTTGAGTGTGACAGTGTGTGGTGTTGGAGTCGCCGTTTAAAGCTTTGACTTAATCCATTTGGCTCAGGAGTCAATATGGTGTTTAAGTCGTGTTAAATTGCCTGCAAAGTGTCTCTCTTTCATCGGTGCTGTACCGTGAAACAAGCTAAACCAAACTGGTCTCTCTGCACCAAACTGCAATTACTTGAATGACACCATTCCAGGAGCTGTAATAAGTCAATTTAATGTATATGTTCTGCCTGTGGATGAGAACCCTCCGCTCTCAATAAACCCCTGCAGCTGCAGGAAGAAACACTGAGGGAGATTCACTGATAGGTTTTCAAGATGTAGGGACTACAAACGGTAGTCAGCGCTCAGTTTAAGTGCTCTCCAAGCTGTGAGAGGCCCTTGCAGACTGAATGGTAACAGATTCAACTGAGGGAAAAAAGCCAAGACAATATCTGTGTTTGGGTACATTCTTAGGCCGCATTCCCAGACACCAACAGTGGCTTCAGTGACGCTCGGAGACTGGCCTGGCTTTGCCAAGTTTATCCAAAATGCAGGGACAATTAAAATGATCCAAATTGGTTATAGATGGAAAGAATAAGATGGAAATGAAAAAAAGAAAGGAACTTTTTTGATCAGGCATCATGTTGTGCAAACATCCAGTCAAGCTGCTCGCAGTAATCCATTTGTCTATGTTGTATGCGTCAGTGCTACATAGCAGAAAGAAGCTTTTTGAGTTAAAGTTGACCGGGTAGTTTTCCTGAGAGACTTGGCCGATGTGTTTGCCTCTGACTGGAAGAAGCAGCAGCAGGAAAAAAAAGCAGTCTTTATCAATCACATAGACGACAATAAAATAAAGTTCTGCCATTAATTAGCCTCTTCACTGCAGCCCTGACAGATTCTGTTGATTCTTTTCCAGGAGGAGTGCAGAATAATGGCTTCAGATGGAATTCTCCCCAGAACACAGTGGACACTTACTTTACACAGCTTTGAATCAGCGGTAAACACTGCATGGTACATTTGCAGATTAAGAAGTGATGACAATAGGAACAAAAAATATAAGTAACTGCCATGGAATTACCAAAATAAATGAAATCAATCCTCACATGCAAATGTCTAGACGATGACTAAGTCTGAATAAAAAGGAAGTTTGGGAAGCCGTGTGCTCAAATCTTAAGTTGTACACATCACAAAACTAGTCATGCTGAGAGGGATGGACTCAATCATGTGCAGCGTGAGCAGGGAATTCCAGGACAGCTCGTGCAGAGATGCATAACCTATAGCTTAAGGCAAATATGTGCAATAAAGCCACTGGAAGATATTATATTCCCACCTGGTTCTACTCAGCAAAAACATGTGAAAGAATGTATGGCATTTTAAAGATAGCATCATAACAGAGATTTGAATCAATGGGTAGGTATCACAAGCAATGTTTTTCTGCAGAGAACCTGAAATTGACAATGATGATAACAATGTACATTTATAGTTTTATCATTTAGGTCTAACATGAAAATGCATGCTTGAGCTGCACCGTAAAGCTAGATTATTTTGCTCCTAAGTAGGTCAGTCATTGCACAAAGAGTGCTTTTGATTTTTTCTCTTTGAATGTTTTTCTTCCCTGCGCCTTCATCACACTTTGTTTGAACTTCACAGCACTAAAGACTCCTCTTTTTCTTTGTAGGTCAGTCATATGCCATGGATCGTAAAAAAAAGAGCGTGATTGACACATTTACCTCTAAAAGTCCCTCGGTGCACTGAGGGGTGAGGTGAAGCAGATTCATGTCCCAAACGTGTCTCGGTGGGGGATTGTCTCTGATCTCCTCACCTAAATAGACAAGAATGTTCATCTTATACATGAGTGATGAGGTTCTCCAAGCATGTTCTCCACTTGATTCTCACTCACATGTTCCTGAAGCACATGTGAGTGAGTTCTTTAACCTTGAATAAAAAGTGATTCCCTCCCACTGGTCCCAAGGAATGTTATATTTGGTCTCTAGGACTTTGCTGAGTTTACTTCTTACAAATTTTCAAAGAATTAACGTTTGCACCATATCTTTGCTTGTCTCTTTGTTGACTAAAATTAGGTTGAGTCAGTATTTCATTTATTTATTTATTTATTTATTTTCTCTTTTTTTCTCTTTCTTTTTTTTTCTTCCTCTTGTCTGCATATATATTTCTGGTTTGTGTCATGTTTGTCACAAACTGTCAAATATTAATGCAATTTATTCTTGCAGCAAAAGAAAAGAAAGAAAACATTTTTCTTCTGTGCTGAGTCAGTATTTCAAACATGCAACCAACTTTGTTGAGCCTCAGAACACATCTCAGAATCTAGTGGTTGACGTCACAGAGAGTATGCTCATGTTTTTTTACAGTCTACAATTTATATACTTGCTCATGAAAAAAGCAAGAGATGCAGCAGTTAGTAAGACCTTTTTTTCTGGATGTGTTGGAAACCAAAACAGAGCTACAAAGAGAGTGAAAACAACATTTGCTTATTCAAGTAGGTCTTAAATGTATACTCTACTAAAACTGAAAAATAGTCCTGATGGCTTTCACAAAGTTTATCCTTGCTGCATGACTTTATACTGGCTGATTAACCAATATTTAAATGGCGGTAAAGAAGGAGAGAGTATATTTTTGCATTATTTTCCTATACAGAAAGGTAGTAGGTCAAGGGTCGGCAGGTTTAGGTTGTAGAGGCTCAATGTTCCTTTAGAGAGCTGAGGAACCGGAGGTGTTAAAATTTTACAAGACACCAACACTGAGCAGCAAGACTCCCTGAGGCCTCATACATACAGTGCATATAGTCCATATAGTTATTTCGAAAGCAGTCGACCTTGTGCAATAACGCAAGCTAATGATGTCAATGGGAAAGATACAGAGTGACACACTGACCGCAGGGTGCTGTGTTTAAACGGTTGTTCAGAGCCTGAAGAAGTGGAGGCATTGAGACATGTAGTCTCACCTGACTGCCATCATTGAAAGTTGTTTCCCTGACTTTAATATCCTTCAGGGTCATCATGGCGAGAGTGCACTTCCTAAAGTCGGTGTGGAATTTTAAAAGAACGCCAAGACAAGCAGAGCAAACTGAACTCATTGTGTGTGGGAGGAAGAAATAATGCCATTGCCTTTTAGTTTGTTCTGTACTGAATGCACAATATCATCAGTTACTTTCCTTAGAATGCCACAGTTTCTTACTGAGGAATTGTGGGAGTGACAGGCTCTGATGGTGCTCTCTTCAGGGGTCTTTTCTTAATAATAATAAAGAACACATTTCCCATTGAACTGAAATGATTAACTGTTCTAATGTATTACACCACATAAAACACGAAAGAACATATAACAACAAGAGAGCAGCATTTCCAGTGAAATCCATATTTCCTCAGAGAAAGATTCAACTGCTCTGCTTGAGACGGAAGTATGACGAACAACGATGGAGTATTTCCATTTTTGCATCAAAAAATGTCACAATATATTCAGTGTTACATAACCTGTTGACTGTGACTGTTCATATCACTCCCTAAAGAAACAAGAAGTAAGACAGTGAAACAAAATGTTACTGTCTTGCTGAAGAGTTTCAATAAAACTTTGGCAGTTACACCCATACAAATTTTAGTGCTCCAAAATAGATTTATGTGCTTTCTTTACATTTGGGGAAAGCTTTCTAGAATTGGATGAGAAAACGAATGTTTTTCTCAGATGTTTGCACAAAGAGTATAGATGCTACAGCCACTGCGGAGGCTGGCTGAAAGGTCATTCTCCTTTAGGTTAGCATTAAAACCGGTGGCGGGGGGAGCAAACAAAAGTCTTACAGAAAAACATTTATGAAAAATGATACGCACACATGGCCTAAAATGAATGCTAATGATACTCTTTCTTGAAGCTATGACAAACATAACGTACACTTTGGGACAAGATTAGCACATACAGGTAACAGTTGATGGCTAGCAACTCAAAGTTATCAATTAGCATGGATTAGAGCAGGGGTGTCCAAAGTACGGCCTGGGGGCCAATCGCGGCCCAAGGTCCATTTATTTATGGCCCCCAAGCTTACATCTTAAATTGTGTTGTTTATAGCACAGAAATTAATCACATTCTGAATCAACTGTACATTTGCAGTTTCCTTCAAGCGCACAAACAAAACTAAAGTCAATCCAGAAACGTCTCAAACAGCTTCATATGGATTACTTGTATAAAGCCAAAGCTCTGAGAATTCTGCAAGATGGCAATAAAGAAGAAACACAAGAACTCTTAAAGCTGACAGGTTTTTTAAATTAATGTTTTCATCATGATGTGAAAGTGTTATTGATGAACGCTAAAAGTTCAGAAGACACAAAAGAGGACACAAGACAAGATCAAAATCATGAAATTGTGCAGAAAAGGCAAAATTTGGTGCATAAAAATTGTTCAGAACGCAGGAAAATATTTGTTTAGTTCTTAAATGTTGTCTGCTGGTCAGAAAAGTCTAAGAAACAACATGAAAAAGAAGTGTGATGAAATCCAGATCATGATCCTGCCATAGAAAAATAATGAGAAAATATTTTTCCCACATTGCCCGACCATTTTCCTCCAGAAGAAGATAAAGTAATGTATACATGGCTTGTGGAAAACTGAGGACTACCTAGTTACCGATTTATTGAGAAAAAATGTAAAATAATTGTTATTGAATAGACATCTCATATATAACTCTTATGATTCCTAAGTCTCAGTTGGAGCCACTGGCTCCTGAGGTACTCTGACAACATCAAATGTGGCCCTCTTTGAAAAAAGTTTGGACACCCCTGGATTAGAGGCAGCCTATGAGGAATGAATACTAGACTATGTTTGTACAGCGGTCAAGTACACAAAAAGAATGCTAATGTTTCTTCCTCTATGATATGATAAAGTATGTTAAATCCATAGACTGTATAATTAGTGGACATAGTATCCGTGACGTCTCTCATCTGTTCTGAAGCGCTGTTTTGAAGCCAATTGTGTGTGCCAATAGAGAAATTAGCTATTCAAACCGAATTATTTTTTGAACCAGGCTGTAAACATGTTTATTAATGCTGCAAAGATCGTCACTTTTGAATTGGTGTGTATGTGGTTTCTGGTGTTTCTGCAGCCAGCCTCAAACAGACACTCAATGAACTGCAGTTTATAACACTTACGCATGGGCTTCATATTTTAAGACCGGAGGTTGCCGCTAGTGTAAGCCTAGCATACACTACATCAAAAAGTTAAACGCTAGCTTGAAGTTGATTATTTCCTAGTTGCATAATGTTAGCACTTAGCTGGTTTATTAAAGGCAGGTTGGAGGTAATTTAACACTATTCTGACATTTGTCTTGAAACATGACTCCAAACAAATGCTAATGATTCTGTGCTAGTAATGAACTAGGTTAAACCAAGTGCTTTAAGCAGGCCATGTACGCAATACCACCACTTCTAAATTTTAAACTTTAGCATGCCAAGACTTCTTACCATCTGCATGTACCCTTTCCTCCTGCTGTAAAACTGAAGCAGATGGAGAACGCTCAAACAGGACATGTAAAAAATGTCCAGTTTGTTAAAGGTCTGAATTCTATTTGATCCTTTGTATCGTGGATTCATCAAATCACATCAAATCATGCTGTGTTGAAGATTTGTATTGGCCTCCCATTGGAGATGCTCAACCCTTCTCCAAAAGGATGCTCATGCCGCTCTGTGTCCCTTGGAAGTGAAAGTTGTTTGTGAACACTTTTTATCCTTTAAAGCTTCTTAAACTGATAATCACTCTTGTGCTCTATGACTTCATCCACTTAGACCTCTTACATAATCTCCGACAATACAAAACAACCGCTGCGTGTTTTCACGCTTTTTAACGTGCTCCAACATTAGCTGTCTGACTCAATGTTGTCTTAAGAAGTATTTTTCTTTTATCATTCAGTCATAACATTGTTTTTGTACCACTGAGATTCCCAAAAAGCCATTATCCACTTGTGTGGTCATCAGGAGCTTCAGTGTGATTACAAGCCCCAGTTCCTGTACAAACCAAACACTCGCTCGTGCCTCTTTTCAAATGACCTTTAACATTCCTGCGTACCGTGTTCTTCTTACATCTGAGTGGCATGTGGTCTCTCAGCTCATTAGTCAAAGGTGTGCACTTAACAGCAGAAAAGTCGGAGAACAGCGGCGAACGTTTAGCACCATCACTCACCGAACCCAAAGTTCTCTGTGCCTGCAAAACTGGCATGAAAGGAGCATCACGGATGACTTGGTGTCAGTCTGTAAAAAGTAAGAGAGAAGACAAGCTTTCAGAGAGTCCGTCCAACATAATCAGACTCTGACATCACTTGCCGGAATTGAGTAGACTCACTGCAACCAATTAATCATTTTCTTCCATGCATACATCCAGGGATAAAGCTGCTGAATGCCACCACAAGAAGAAATCATTCAGTCTAGTTCTACACTGTAACACCGTTTAACACAGCAGATTCCTTGGTGCTAAAATGCATTTACATTTTTAACACAAGGCTACATCTGGACATCCTGCATATTTTAAAAACTCATCCAAGTAAGTAGAAGAAAATGGTAAACTTTTACATACATGCTAGTTTTACCACAGACAGAGCCGGTTCTTACAAGCCTGTTTCACAGACCATCATTTTGGCCTGCTCCTAAGCCGCCAGTAATATCCATATTTCCCATTATTATCCCTCCATGGCCAAGCATGGCTTACCATCAATGATTTACTACAGCCAAAAGGTCTAAGCCATTTTAGTGTTCTGGCATGTGCCGGAGACAAAACAGCTGAAAGAATTAAAAAAAAGCCCGGTTTGGCAGCACTCTGCCTTCAACTCCTTTCACAAAGAATATCTTCTGATTCCTACATTTTCTTGGAAAGGCCTTAAGAGCCCCTCTGTTAACGTATGATGGTCAGTTACTTTCCAGCTTTCTGAAATATGTGCACACTAAGTTCAGTAACAACAACATTTGAGGATGATTGTGAGTGCTTTCACCGCACTGACACATGTTCCAAAAAAACACTACAATTGCTGATGACCTTGCTACTGACCAGGTTTCAGTGACTCAATTCTTCTGTGTGTATGACTAGTATCCATGTAGTACTCTTACTCACCTTTTTATCTGCTAGATGTTGTATTTTGTTCTCCCAAAACAGGACTTGCACAAGCTTTCTCCTCAGGGGCATGTTTGGTGTCAGATTAGAATGATGGGCTGAAGCAGGACACGCTTGCCAAATAAAATGTGTTGATTCACGCTAGTTTTATGCACACGCCTCCTTTTGAAAAAAAGACTCCTCTCGTGCTGCCATCCTGCTGAATAAAACCACAGCCGCAGGGGACAATGTGATGGAACCTTTCCAGGTTAAGATGGTACGGACTTGAAATGTTTGATGAGTTATTCAATAAGAATGATGGTTAGGAGAAAGTCTAAACGTGTTTGCACGATAACACTGCGTCATTCGTACCAAATATCAATCCTAAACTGCCCAACCTCAGATGTCTTTCCAGTGCAGTGTGCTGTTTCTATGCTTTGATAAACACAAAACGTATGCAGCTTGGAAGAGGGAAAAACCCACATCAGTTTGATATACTTACAGTGAAAAAAAAAAGGAGTCCTGTTTTTAAATAAACTTCAAATTGAATAAGAATAGTTGGTTACATTTTTGCATAAAGAGCACATGCAATCAAAGAGATTCAATTTCAGCATTATGACTTTTTAAAACAGGAATGTCACTCATTAGTAGGATAATGCACATCACAATAGGAACAGTCAGTAGTTATACAAATTTAGCCACAACCCCAACCACTAACAGTAATGAGGCTTGGTTTTATTTGATTCCTTAAGTACTTAATTGTTAAATTAATGTCTGTCTTTCAACTGGTACATGCACAGATGGCATAAACAAGTTTTCACCTGCATACTCGTGACTTTAAAGCAGCCCTCATAGAGCCACAACCCCATAATATGATAGATGATACCTTCCTATTGTCTTTCATGTTGCTTGTTATACCAGCCTCAGCCTGAGGACATGTAAAATATAAATGCTGAATACAGGGCAGGTATTCTTTTTAATGTTTTAATCTGATCCTTTCACGTGCTCAGACACATGCAATTACTCATCCCTCACACAACAAAGTGTTGCTCTCAGAGTTGTTTTTAAGATTGTTAATGTTGCCATAGAGTCCTTTCTTTACTCGTCCTCGATTTTCTTTTCACAGTTTGTTTTGACTGGATACCTGCCCCCAGCTTTACACTAACTACAGGTTACATAAATCAATATTTACTTACATCATAGAGACGTGACTCCAGCAATATGTCTACGTGCAAAACACCTTGAAGTATAAAGACTCTTTGGTGCCTATAAAGACCAGAAATAGACTTAGCTGTATGAGGCTAAATATCTGTGTTTTATGTAAACTCATGGACTAAGGAGCAGTGAAATTCTGCTATGCAACACCAATTAACCCTCCCACCCTCTGACAGGTGTATGTAAGCTCCCCCGTTGGAAAGAAAACTCCGGGGATACACTCGGAGTAAACACTCACTATCTGAGAGCTGTTTCCGCTGCAGTTCTGGCTCCGTTCAGCGAGTATTCATCAGAGCTTGGCAAGCCTTTTCACCTCCAACACAGTCTTGTCAGTCGCACCTCCCACGCTGTGAGCTCACGGTCACACCCACATTGATGTGTCTGGTCACACCTGCCTATGATATCTCCACAGTGGTTCCCATGAAACCAGAGACTCTTATCCAACCTCTGTCCCATTTCACAGCCTTGGAGCCGTTTTCCAGTTGAATGATAGATCAACCCGGAGATGTGAAGGATCATCACTGCTTATCACCTAGTGTAGGTTTGTGTTTCACAATGACTGCTACCTATCATAAATCCTTGAGTCAGAGTGATCATATCAGCTATTTTGGTATGTTCTGTAAAGTAGATGAAAAACAGGTATCCAGATGTAATGTCTCAGAGGTCCATCTATCGCGTTTACTGCGTCATGGCGTCATGCATCACATCACTCTGTGCCCCTGTTTTTCTTGAGCACTTTCATCTCTGTCATCTGCCCTCTATCCTAAACTTCCCTATATCCACAACTTCCCTATATCCCAAAGTCTACAAGCTAGCATGAGTCAGAAAACCTCTTCAGCTTTGACTTTGTTGGAATGTAAAGTCTGTCATGAGGTTTCTGTTTTACATGGTTCTCTTGCACAGGAAAGGGGTCAAAGGTTATATGCTTGGCTATAAAATCATAGCCTAGATCTGTCTGATGATGTTTTTATTTGGAAATACATCAGAGTGTTTGAGCTCATAAGGATTGGGAATGCTGTTAGACACTTTTGATGATCAACTGGTGTTGGCAGTGTTGGAACTTCACTAAACATTTACTTAACTACTGGACAAATGAAAGGTTTGAGGTGCTTGATATTGTAAAAACACTCATACTGTAAATCAGTCACTACTCCACAGTTTCTGTAAATATTTATATGTAAGGTTAAAAAGGAATTAAATAAATAGATGTGATGCAACATAATGTTGTCAGTGTTTTATTGGAACCCTTATAAAAGAGATCATCAGAGCTGCCATGTGAATTGCAGTTCAGACTCGTTTTAGCTTGTTTCCCTAACAAGAATGAATGAGAAGTGTGAGGGTGAGGGGTCATATTTTACACGTTTTTAGGTTGTTTGCAATTCAGCCATAGAGACTAACTTTGATAAATATGCTTAAAGTTCAGGGATAAATTATCCTCTATTTAACTAAAAGAGGCCAAAAAGTAAAATTCAGTGTTGTGCATCAGCACACTGCTTTAATCCTTTCTACCCCATATATCACCTGCAAGCCCCTCAGATGTTTCCTGTGACCTCTCAGTGAAGGCCAGACTCAGAAAGCTGAACCCACTGGACTGACTCCTTAAAGCTCCTCTGAGAAGTTTTTAGAGGGTTATTAAAAATGACTGGAATTAACATTTATGTCTTTTTGAGACTTTAAAAAGCAGACTGGACCATTAGTAAAAAGATATATAATGACTATATTGTAGTTTTTAAAGCCTGTAACCACTACAAGGCGGTAGATGTCAGACCAGATGATTGTTAGCAGGCTTAAGGAACAGCCTTTCTTTAGTTTTTCCACAGGAAATATTTTTGCTGATGTTCTTGTCTGCCTTTGTTGGTACTGCTGATGTTCTGGCTAGTGTTCTGGCTATCATGGATAGTATAGGATAGGCAGAAATAACCCTTAGGATTCAGTCTGTTTGTTATTTGGTCATTGATTGTGTTAATTTTAGCAGTGCAAACATCTCAAATGGTGTTATTTGTTTTTTAATATTCACACAAATTGTGGACGTCTGTTCTTCTTTTATAAATGACTCAAATAAATATGTACAGTAATTAATACATGTTACTGTTTAAAGAAGGCAGGGTGATAGTTCTTTGTCAGAAAACACAAGATCAGCAATGACATGAGAGGTACCACCTTTTCCACAGGGGTGCACCAAATCAACACAACGTTCCACACAGGAGCTTTAAATTGTTCTGCAATAAAGACTTCCATCTCAACCTGTTTCAAAAGAAGAGTGTGGCCTACCGTTGACCTACCAGGTAGTGGTGTCTAAGTTATTTCTGAAATAGCTCTAGCTTTATATATTTTAAGTACCTTTAACTGTAAATAAAAACATACTTTATTTTGAATGGTAGAGTCTTGGTTTCAATACATTTTGCATTGTTGCAAGTGTGCAGGTGCTTTTATTTAATCTATAAATATTGTTCAAATTATTTGCCTTACAAACAGCATATCAGACATTAACAAATGGATGATTCAGCCTTACTTATTGCTTCAGATAGCAGGAAGTGTCATTTTGGGAGAAAAACCTCTGTTACACCATACAACGTCAAGATTTACCTAAGACATAGAAACACAACAGCAATAAAGATCTCTATGTATTTTATTAAACTGGAAATTAACATTCTGAAACTGCTGTGGTTCAATTATATGTCCCTGTATAATCTTTACATCTGTTTAACACTGTCCTCACTGCTATGTCATTAAAAATGAATGTGATCATTCCTTTGCAGTTTCTCTTTCAATGTTTCCAGATTCCCAGGAACCTGTCTCTGCAGGAACATGGGCACAAGTTACGGGCAGTACTCATGACAGTATCCAACGTCCCTCTTGAACTCTGTCTATACTGTAACATAAAAACGTCACACAGACATTGCAAAAATAGTTTCACAACTTCAAGATTCCCTAAAACCACCACTGTCCTTGATTTGACCCACATTGGAGGATCTGAAATCCATTTAAGTAGATACAGATCAAATTTGACTTGGAGCAGCCTCAGATGATTTGTAGCACCTGTGCAAATGTGAAAATATTTTCTTTCTTTTTTTTTTGTGCATTTTAGGTCACTGGATGAAAAGTCATCACATATTGGGCTCTAACAATGACATGAAGGATGTTTTTTCTGCTGTCAAGTGACAAAAAACTGACCAGCAGTAAGGGTATGAAAGGAAAGGCTCTGTATCCAGGGCATGATGAAAGAATATCCTAGAGCTGAATCTGCCCAAGTACATTTACTTCACAAAGTATATAAGTCTACCACGCAGGCTTCTAAGGAAAGTGAATAATTTTTCATGATGTCACTCTGCTCATGGTTTTGCTTTTTTTTTAAATCCATCATTAGCATAGATTAAAATGACCAATCAGACTTAATTTATAATTATAATAATATAATAATTTAGGCCTGCACTTATTTTGAATCAATAAATATGATTTTAAATTGAACCAAACACTGTTTTGCCCTCATATTTAAGATGTCCTCACTCTTATTCAAGTGGACAGCTGGCATCTGAAAGGCCTACTCTAATAAGAAGTTATTTTTAATTACATTTTTACTTTATTAAACCTTTTCAATCTTGTAACAATGCTTTAAGGGTACTTCACACATTTCTAGAACTACATTTTTACACATACATGCAGCAAAGAGATCCAAATTCAAAGCAACCACCAATCACACCTCTCACTCACCCTGAACATATCAAACTTTTACTACTCCCTGAGTCCCCTGGTGGTGAGACGCGGTAAAGCAACATGAGCAGAGCAGTCATGTCTTGCTTTTTGTTATAAATATGAACTGATATTAATACGCCTGTCTGAAATATGGAATATAACTTAATGTTTAGTTTGACTTTTATATCCACTCATAACTAGTTTTATATTACCAGTCTACTGAATTAATTGGCATGCTTCTGTCGGATCATATGAGAAATAAATCTACATATTTTGGGGGATAAAATGACTGCTTTGTAAAATTAAGACTGTTTGCCGAACAATTAAACTTTTATTAGACCGGAAACGACCACGTCTTGGCTCGGGAGCGTGTATGAAATATTTGTCCGGTGATGGAAACTCAGCTCAGGAATGCCTTTTCCCCCTCGGTGTGTGCGTCGCGGATAGTCCTCTGAATGGCTGTGAGGTAAGACAACAAGTCCGTCCCTCTGCGCCGCTGCGATCCCATTGGTGGAGACTGGACTCAGGAATGTCCTCAAACTGTTTAAATAGCAGAAGTATCGATGGGAGAAGTCAGTGGAATAAGTCAAATCCCCGGAATAAAGCCCGGTGAGGAGCTCAAAGAGACTTTGAAACCAATCTTCACCAAACTGAGGAGCTTCTACAGAGGACGAGGAGCATTAAGGGAAGAGAAACAGGAGAAATAACAAGAGAAGAAAGGACTTTTCCTACTTTTTAAAACATTTTTACAGAGGGAGTTTTCATTTAAAGGTTTGTACACTATTTATTTTTATCATTATGAATGGGAAAATGTAGTTTCAATGTGTCCCTAACGTTGTGTTGTTCTTTGCATCAGGGATCACTTGAGATTTCAAGATGATGCTGTGTGGCATCTTTTTGCTGTTGATGCTTTGGAGTTGTGAAGGCGCGAGGTTGGCAGGTGAGAATGGAAAATGTCTCCTTACAGTGCAATGTGAAAAATGTGTTAACTGTATATGCTGGGCTTTATATGCTGGCTTTTGTGTTGTCTCATGTGCGTATTTCTTTGGGAGTTTCTGACTTTCCTTGTGTTTTTACATACACTGTCATTGTATGGGAAAAATAACTGAACAAGGTTTTTCTTTTCTTTCCTCTGACCACAGAGAGCCGAGATGATAACAGTGTGTTTGACTTGTTCGATCTGGCTCGGGTAAACAAGAGACATAATGGAGTGAGTCTGGTCAGAGGCGAAGATCCTTACAGCCCTGCATTCAAAATCTTGAACGCAGACCTGATCCCCCAGGTCCCTGATAGCGCCCTTAGGGACCTCCTTGACTCCATTCAGAATGAGAGGGGCTTCCTCCTCCTCGTCAACCTGAAGCAGGCCAAGAAATCCAGGGGCAGCATTATGACCATTGAGAAGACTGACGGCTCTGGACCCGTTTTCGAGATCATTTCCAACGGTAAGGCAAAGACTCTGGATGTCTTCTTCTCCACTGGGAACCAGCAGCAGCTCGTGTCTATTGAAGATGCAGATTTGGCCACCGGAAGCTGGAAGAACATCACTCTGTTCGTTCAGGATGACCGGGTGCAGCTTTATGTGGGCTGTGAGGAGATCAATGTGTCGGAGCTGGATGTGCCCATCCAGAGAGTGCTGTCTCCAGAGGTGGCTGACATTGCCAAGCTCAGGATTGCAAAGGGAGCTGCCAAGGAAAAATTCATGGTAAGCTCATCAGTGTTGCAGCTTAGATGAAATGAAACATTTTTTGTCTTACTGTGAAAAATCTGACTTATGACTTTTGTCCTTTAGGGGGTGCTTCAAAATGTGCACTTTGTCTTTGGGACAACTCTTGAGGCTATACTGAGAAATAAAGGATGCCAGAGTGGAGGTAAGTCTTATAAATATATAAATCATCACCATGTAGAGCTTAAAAATAAAGAAATGTTGTGATTATTTTGGATTAAGGGGATCTTAATCAGCTGCAAACTATAGAAGTATAAATAAAGATAGAATCAGCTTCAGTGATCAGAAATGAATTTGTCTTCTCTCTTCTTTCCCCCCTGCAGCCGCTTTAACTGATGTCATGACCCTGGACAACCCCGTCAATGGCTCCAGCCCAGCCATTAGGACTGATTACACCGGCCACAAAGCCAAAGGTGAGACCTCTCCTCCCCAAACACACCCAAGTTGTGACTCTGCTCAACAGCTCAGTTGTAAACTTTAAGAGGTTAACTAATTTATTGGACTCTTTTCTCCCCCGTCAGACCTGCAGACTGTCTGCGGCTTCTCTTGTGATGACATCGCCGGCATCTTTAAGGAGCTCAGAGGACTCGGCACGGTTGTTAAACAGCTGTCAAATGAACTCCGCAAAGTGGTAAGCTCAGAGGGCCTTCAGGACCTGCTCTTTTGCCATCCTCATTCACCCCCTCTTTTCCTCCTCTCTCCCTCCTTCCCTCTGCATTCTCAGCGCTGCCACTTGTCACTGGAATTGTAATTACTGGCCAAGTCCTTAATGAGTCCCATGTGAATACACAAATATGTTTGGCTGTCGGTCACATTTGCACTGCTTCGCTAGAGTCAAGCAATGTCTTAATCATGGTGTCAGTCAGTGAATCATTTGTACTGGAACTTTGGCAAAGTGAAAGTTTTCCATCCTCCATCCTGAGCAGCTCCATTCACACTCTGTCTCTCTCTCTTTTTTTTTTTCTCCAGTCTGAAGAAAGTGCGCTGATGAAGAATCAAATAAACATCCACAGTGGCATTTGTATCCACAACGGCATAGTGCACAAGGACAAAGATGAGTGGACCGTGGACGGCTGCACTGAGTGCACCTGCCAAGTAAGTGCTGTCACACCTCCTGGAATGCAACCTTCAAACCTAAAGCAGAAAGCAGCTCAGGGAAGACGTAGAGGTGTTTCCTGTAGCCTCATTTTAATGAAGTGATAATAGTGTTGATGATTGCACCTCCCTTTAAAATCACTTAGCTCCTGTCTGAAAGCCATCAACACGTCCTTTAAACCATGAACACACCAGCATTGGGCCTCACCAGTAACGTCTAGTGAAGGCTGTTCACATGTAGTGTAATTAGTTAGGTGTGAGAAGGAGACTGTTGCTGAGGATAAAGTTTTCTATCAACATAGAGGGAGTGTTATATCCCAGATAAAGATCTCATCATTGGGAAATAAAGCAATTAGTCTTGGAACAGTACCAGTAACCAGTCAACCAGTCAGCTGGCTCATTATACTTGTACTAATTTGACTGTTCCTTTTTCCAGAACTCTGCTACCGTGTGTCGCAAAATCTCCTGCCCTCTGATCCCGTGTGCTAATGCCACCGTGCCTGACGGACAATGCTGCCCTCGCTGTGGACCACGTAAGCACCTTTTTTTTTTTTTACCTGCTGCACCTTTTATCAGATTTCCTTCATTTCTTTCTCAATAGCTTTTCTCCTTAAGGTAACAATCCCTGTACTTTGTTCTCTCCCCCCCAACCCTACAGCGAATGACTATGCAGAGGATGGTTGGTCCCCGTGGTCTGAATGGACCCCTTGTTCGGTGACATGTGGCCGTGGCATCCAGCAGCGTGGACGCTCCTGTGACCGCATCAACAGCAACTGTGAGGGCACCTCTGTCCAGACCCGTGACTGCTACCCCCAGGAATGTGACAAGCGCTGTAAGTCACTCAGTATTCTTCACATGACCTTTGGGATAATAAATATTCTCAGCTTGAGTAATTTGGAAATTAATTGTGCATGTGTTGCTCACAGTCAAACAGGATGGCGGTTGGAGCCACTGGTCCCCCTGGTCTTCGTGCTCTGTGACCTGCGGTGAGGGGGTCATCACCCGGATACGCCTCTGTAACTCTCCAACTCCACAGATGGGCGGTCGGGACTGCCAGGGACAAGGACGTCAAACTGAAATCTGTCAAAAGTCACCCTGTCCTAGTGAGTTCATTGCAGCAGCAAAGTTTGAACTCTTTGATATGAGTGTGTCAAATCAATGAGAAATACTAAATGTTGTTTTTATGATGCTCTTCAGTCAACGGAGGTTGGGGACCATGGTCACCGTGGGACAGCTGCACTGTTACTTGTGGAGGAGGAATCCAGATGCGCAAACGTCTCTGCTCAGACCCCATCCCCAAATATGGAGGAAAGGAGTGTGTTGGTGATGCTACTACATCTCAAGTGTGCAACAACCAGAGCTGCCCTATTGGTAAATATTAAGGATCTACCAAATATTGAAAAAAAAACAGTCCACAATAAATTCCTTCATGGAGTACCTCTTATTTTTCTCTACAGATGGCTGTCTGTCCAGTCCGTGCTTCCCTGGCTCAAGATGCGCCAGCTTCCCTGATGGCTCATTCAAGTGTGGCAAGTGTCCTCTTGGATACAGAGGGAACGGCATCTCTTGCAAAGACATTGATGAGTGCACAGAGGTCCCTGATGCCTGCCATACACATAATGGAGCCCATCGTTGTGAGAACACAGAGCCCGGTTACAACTGCTTGCCTTGCCCTGCACGTTTCTCCGGTCCTCAACCCTTTGGAAGAGGAGTTGAACAGGCAACTGCTAAAAAACAGGTTTGAGTTATTACATACTTGCTCTGCTTGTGGCTAGTAAGTTTGCAGCATGCAGTCTTTTTAACTCTCTGTAATTTCCCCCTAGGTTTGCAAACCTCGTAACCCCTGCCAGGATGGTAGCCACGACTGCCATAAGAATGCAAACTGCATCTACTTGGGCGTGTACTCCGAGTCCATGTACCGCTGTGAGTGCAGGCCAGGTTATGCTGGGAACGGCCGTATTTGCGGAGAGGACACTGACTTGGACGGATGGCCAAACACCAACCTGGTGTGTGTGGAGAACGCCACCTACCACTGCAAGAAGGTAGCCAGACCCCACATGGATAGAAGCACCAAAGACTATTATTATCCATCTGAACTCCATTATTATGATGATTGTCTCCTTAACCGCTCTTTTGTTCCCCTCCATAGGATAACTGCCCCAACCTTCCCAACTCTGGCCAGGAAGATCACGACAAAGATGGCCTGGGTGATGAATGTGACAATGATGATGACAACGATGGGATCCCCGATGATAGGGTGAGTCATCACAGCAATTTATTTTTGTCCCAAACTGAGCTCTACCTCAGAAACCAGACATAGCAATCAGGAGTAGCCATCCTTCCTTTGGGCACAAGGAATGTCAAGTCTCCATGTTTGTGTGCTCCCACCAGAGAGTCACAGTGGAAAGCATGTAGGATAGGAATACTCACATTTGATTCCAAAATAAGGCAGAGTTGAGGACAAGGTGGCTTGTTGCCCATAATTCTTAGCGTGTGGATTTGGAAAGTTGGGGAAGAAAAATGTTGTGGTCAAAATTACCAGCTCACTTCCAGTGGAACATCAGATTTCAGCAGAAGCTAGAAGCAGAAGGGGGAAAAGCCTTTAACAGCAGAGCTTTGTTCCTATAAATATCTCTCCTTTGAGTAATAGCCCATTTCTGAAATCTAATCCTGCTTCTGAAACTTCTTTTCAATCTTAGGACAACTGCCCAAGAGTGTACAACCCTGCCCAGTATGACGCAGACAGGGATGATGTTGGCGATACCTGTGACAACTGTGTGTTTGAGGAGAACACCGACCAAACTGATACTGACAATAATGGAGAGGGTGATGCTTGTGCTGTGGACATCGATGGTGACGGTGAGTGATTTCTAATAATTCCATCCAAGTTTCCTTGAAAGCTTTTCCTCAGCCTCAAAAATCACTTCCTCAGCCCGGGCGACTAAGCTGAATATTTTCTGTCTCAACAGGCATTCTGAATGAAAACGATAACTGCCCATACGTCTACAATGTGGACCAGAGAGACACTGACAGGGATGGTGTTGGAGATCATTGTGACAACTGCCCTCTGGAGCACAACCCTGATCAGGTAAAGCCACATCTCATCCTCCCAGGCGACACAGCTTCACCTGTCAAACTACTGTGTAGATTATCAACAAGGGGCAAAACTGAAGAGCACCTCTCATATTGAGGTGGGGGTAAAAAAAAAACAGCCTGTCCTTGAGAAATCTCATCAAATAGGAATTCTCTCCTCCTCCAGGTGGACTCTGACTCAGATCGCATCGGAGACAAGTGCGACAATAACCAGGACATTGACGAGGACGGCCACCAGAATAACTTGGACAACTGCCCCTACATCCCCAATGCTAACCAGGCTGACCACGACAAAGACGGCAAAGGTGACGCCTGCGACCATGATGACGACAACGACGGCATTCCTGATGACAAAGACAACTGCAGGCTGGCCTTTAACCCAGATCAAGTGGACTCTGATGGTGAGTTGTGTCTCCCTTGTTGTTTTCTTTGTAACGCCTTGTCCATGTTTTCCATTTGCGTGGTTTTAATGTCTGTGTCTTCCTCTCAGGTGATGGCCGTGGTGATGTGTGCAAAGACGATTTTGACCAAGACAATGTCCTGGACATCTTTGATGTGTGTCCCGAGAACTTTGACATCAGTGAAACAGACTTCCGCAGATTCCAAATGGTTCCTCTGGACCCCAAGGGTACCTCTCAGATTGACCCCAACTGGGTGGTCCGGCATCAGGGCAAGGAGCTGGTGCAGACTGTCAACTGTGATCCAGGCATTGCTGTTGGTACGTCCTATCAAAATCAGACTCTGACAGTATATGGAAACAAAGTGAGAGTAAAATCATAATCTAAACTATTTCTCACCTCATTTCAGGTTACGATGAGTTCAGCGCCGTGGATTTCAGTGGAACGTTCTTCATCAACACAGACAGAGATGACGACTACGCTGGGTTTGTGTTTGGCTACCAGTCCAGCTCACGCTTCTACACCGTCATGTGGAAACAGATCACACAAACTTACTGGTCCCACCAACCCACAAGAGCTCAAGGCTACTCTGGACTGTCAATCAAAGTGGTCAACTCCACCACTGGGCCTGGTGAGCATCTGAGGAATGCCCTGTGGCACACCGGAGACACCGCCGGACAGGTGAGGGAACATTCATTAACTCAGGATTCAAGCAATACTGAAACAATGTTTAACAATGTTCACACTCTAACCTTCATGTTTGATCCTTTCAGGTGCGCACTCTCTGGCACGACCCAAAGAACGTTGGCTGGAAGGACTTCACTGCCTACAGATGGCATCTGACACACAGACCTAAGACTGGACTTATTAGGTGAGTTTAAAACCTACCAAGCAATCCGTGTCAACAGTTCCATGTCTCCTCCTTCTGATTTATTTGGAAATGAGCTAATGTGAGTTCATTGTCTCTTTTAGGGTGGTCATGTATGAAGGCAAGAGAATCATGGCCGATTCTGGAAACATCTACGACAAGACATACGCAGGTGGACGACTAGGCTTGTACGTCTTCTCTCAGGAGATGGTTTACTTCTCAGACCTCAAATATGAATGCAGAGGTAAGCACATCAGTGATGATTCAGTATTTCAGAAAGAGTGGCCTTCACATGCCAGACTTGATTTCTAACAATGTTTCTTTAATTCTTTCAGATACATAATCGGACCACAGAGACTTCCAGACAGAATCAGCCTGTCAATATGAGTATTTAAAACAAGACCTGGATCATCATCTCTTTAACCCTTTCTTTTGAAAACTGCACATTCAGAGGAATGACGAGCAAGTGAGCAAGCATGAGGAGATCTGACCTCTGGACTCAAAGCCAAATGAAAGTTTAATGATAATTCTGCACCACTGCACCAAACTCAAATATGAGCGCAGCTCTGCTCAGAGGAAATTGGCCCTCTGACTTTGATCTGCATTGAAAGGGGGCTGAATTTAATCGCTTTGCACACCTGAACTGTTGTTGGTTTTCCTCTGCGGATGAGGGACCAAAGGAAAGACAGTTCCATGTTTTTTGATTATTTTTTAATTCCTTTTTTGAGCATTATTATACATCTGCTGTGGACTCAAAGATACTTGTGTAAGTGTGAAGTGTGAAGGCAGTGGGAGAACTTTCATAGGCTGGGGTGATGACACCCGTTGAAGGAACTGTTGAGGGACCACGGACAGTATGGACTGACTGATACTATCAAAGAGAGTGAATGGTGTTTGTGTGTATGTGCATGTGTGTCACCCAACAAGCATAGTTAAGAAGTCAAGTGCATTATTATTTTTTTTTTAATTGGTTCCTTTAAATGACTGCCCAACCTTCTTTAAAGCAGATCTGCACATGCATGGTCTTGTATTTAGCCAAGGCTTAGGGCTGGCCCGGAATATTCGTCTTCTCAGGAAAAAGCACAAGAGGAAACAAGGAGAGCACAAAGTTCAGGACAGCACAGGGCCCCAAAGCAGAGACACTTAACACTGCTTTGGAAAAGTAATTATTATCAAATATCTTGTAAATATCTCAGACAGTTTCAAGGGATGTGAAGATTATGGGCCAGTCTATTTCCTGCCACCAGAAAACCTATGCAAGTATAGCTGTCTTTATTTACTTATTCATCATAGAGGATGTTATTGTCGCTCATCTTTGCTTCTTGCCAGCTTACAATGTCGTCAGCAACCTATTACAAACATCTCAAATTAGAATCCCCTAATGGCAAGAAAACGTAAATAATAGACACCACTTACAGTAAGTCTAGATATTCTGCTTGTACAGTGTGCATGACTGGTGTGCCTGAGCTTGTGTGTACATTTATGACGAGGGGACATCAAAAGAAACCCTTTATGTACAAATATTACCTCATTAATTCTTCTTGTATTGAGGCCAGCAATACACAAGAATCACTTGTCTTTGCAACAGAGTATAAATTGGTTGGCTTCTCTTTTCTTTTTTTTTTAAACGCAAGACTTTTTCATCCTTTATATGCTGTATATAAGATATTTTTGTAGTGAAAGAAGCCCAAACAGGAACGTAAAGGAATTAAAAGAAATGTTATCTTGACTTGTTTTGTGCTAAATGTTTTTCCTGTGCATTTTTTGATAAATTATTATGTTTGTTTTATGTTGAGGTTATTTCATTTGTGTAGATATATGCTATTTAAATAATTTATCTAGAAGCGTAGCCTCATATGGAAGCGTTTCTGTCTGTATAAACTTATTTGCACACTGACACGAGGATGTCTTTGTTAATTTTGTTTTTTGTATGTGTCTTTTTTAAATAATAGTGAAGCTTTTCTATAAACTTTGTACTATAGTTTCTACTCAAAGTGCTGTTTATACTCCGACCTGGTATTTTGTAATGTCAAGTGAACAATAAACACTTCAGGAAAAAACAATCTATGTTGCTTGGTATCTTCATTGTGGCATACAAATGGTTAAAAAGCAAAAGAAACAAAGAACTGAACTTCCTTCTCAGCAACTTTTTGACATCATATCTCCTTTGATTGAGGCAAAAGGATCCGAGCCATGCTGTGTCAAGCAACTGGAATCTATTAGTTGAGTTGAGTGAAGCCTTGGAGAAAGGGAGTATCCTTGGGACTCATAAGCAGGAAAACACGACATGAGGTATAACCCACTTAAACAGCGCATCCAGATCTGGTTACATATTACACAGGCCTCTCCTTACACCTTCAAACAACAGCTCTCCACGTGAGAGGTAGACAGAAGGAATTCAGCAGAGCACTGAGGGAGTGAACTTAAGTTATAGCCCTGCTCTGATTTCACCAGTGAGACTGTGAATTGAAATTTCAAAGTTCCCCAAAAAGTGTCTCAATAAAACTTGTCAAAGTGGTGAGTCATCCACAATAGGACCCTTGAAACAGTACATCATGCTAATTGAGCTGTTTCACAGGGCCAGAAAGAGCTGTAATCTCAGGCACCAGTGAGGCTTTCAGCCAGAAAAGCCAGACAGTCTCAGTATGCCGCAGGTCTCCTTACATTAGAAGTGACCTCATTCTTACCATACTGAGCTCACCGAGTTTCCATTCTCCCAAACAAGTGGTATATCTACCATAATGACATTACACTGTCAATTGCACAGATGGCATTTGTATAAAGGACAGAAATGCTACACATGCTGCAAATGTGGTTAAGAATCAAAGACTTAAAGAATTAGGAAGGTTTTTATCTGGTGGGGTCTGTCAGAAAATGGCTCGCGTGCAGTCTGTTGGACTTGTGCAGAGGTGTCTGTTTAGATTCCCTGACAGATAGTGCTGCAGCTCTCACTGATAGCAGAGCTCTGGTTTGGAGGGTTTGACCCTGAAGGCTCACCTGGCCGATGTGCTTTCAGTCCAAAGGAATGTGGGATAATTCCTACCATTTACACGGGGTCAGCATGCATGGGTGGGGTGAAGAGTGAGACGAACAGGCCCGTAGGTGTCCAGTGCCAGGAGAGAGGACAGGCCGGACCTCTAGGCTGGGGTCAGCCAGGTGCAGACTAGCTACTCTCACTGTGCAAGCAGGAGCGAAGAGGACTCGTGTCAACAGCTTTTTAAAGTCTTCTTAACAAACCAAACAGCATGAATCTCAAAGCTGGTGCTCTTTTGTAAGCGGGGGTCACGTTTCTTTGAATAAAAATGAGGAAAAAAGTAGTCACACAGGGTCCAGTTTCAGGAGATCCTGATAATCTGACCCACTCTGAAGCAGATCACCTATAGAGGCAGGAATGAAAGGAATGCTCAGAGCTGAGCCTGTTCGGCTATCACTCCAGTGGGGCCGACACCATCCCTCTTTCCTCACCAGGAGCAACCAACACTGGATGCGTGAACTCACACCACAAAATGTGATGTATCATATTTTAAAGAAAGGGAGAAGTGTTCAGACTCCACCAGACAGACCTGCAGCTGTCGGCTGAGTGTTTATGTGTTCAGTAGAACATTCTGTGGCCACCGTACCCGGCTATTACACTTAATGACAGCAATTTTCTGTTCTTGTATATGATACTTGGGTTAATACAAAGGGTGGCCCTGCTGCTCAGCTTCCTCATGCAGAGCCATTAGCACAAATAAAAACAATGGGATGCTATCCAGCTGTATAGTGTAAACCAAGAGACCAATTAGAATAGAAAATCACAGTTATTTCAAACAGTTCGGACATGTGCCAAAAGGTAGATTTATTTCTTTTTCAGATTCTAAATCAGATGTTCAGGATTATTTATATTACTTTACATAAGAACAGGCTGTCATAGATACATAAATCTGAAAGCACTTCAGACTAGTCTGTTACAAGTGTTTAGTATAAAATATATTTTGTGATCATGAAGTTGTCTCTTATTTCATGATATTTAAATCAAGTAGTTGACATCCCAGCAGTAGTAGGATAACCTTCTGACAGGCATCCTGACAGCAGGACTTCAGATGTGGTCTTCTTTAGGGTCTCTTTGCATCTCTAGATCCTGGATCCAGCTCTCCGCCAGCTCACATTCATCCAGCAGACTAAGTAACTGCTCCTCAGCGAGGCCTGGTGACTCAATCTGCAGGGAAACACAAAACAATACATATATGATTTAGAGTTAAACTTGAAGATTACCCAGCTTTTTTTGTTTTTACTGATCAACTGTTTAAATACTCCATTCTGATTGGTCTAAACCCCATGACAAGTAAATGGCAATTAATTCTGAATAGCAAGGGTGACGCCAGAGACAAACAAATCACACAAGTCATATCAAATCAATCTGAGGAAAGGAGTTCCAACATCTCTCCCTGTTGGCACTGAAGAAAGCAAATTAGCATTGTTAGTTAAACGGTAGGCTATACAACAAGGATGATATTTTTAATATTATCTTTAATTTATTTGTGGTACAGGAAAGTATATATTTGTGGTAATGGCAGACCAGAGAGAGGAGGAAAACATTGCAGAAACTAAAGAGGGATGTTATAACACATAAGGAGCTGAGTGAAAGATCCGTCCACCAAACTGAAGAATAGAAGCAGCCACGGTGTCATGTCTTAGTTTACTTTTAGTGATTTTTGATTACCTGTGTTACTTTCTACATGTACCTTGTGTTTCAGTCTTGTTTCCTCCCTGTGTATTCTGTTTGTTATAAGTTGACATTATGTCTCCCTTGTGGTTTTAGTGTTTTGTGTCTTGTGTTGTCTTCCCTGTGTGTGAAGAGTTCCCTGTTTTATTTTTGTGGTTTTCGCTCCCTGTGTTTCTAGTTTGGTTTTACTTCCTGTGTTTTCCCTCCCTTTTGATTGTCTTAACCTGTGCCTTGTTGTTCTCACCTGTGCCCCCTTACTCGTTACCCAGTGTGTGTGTGTGTGTGTGTGATCTGTGATGTGTCTTCCTGTGATTCCTGTGTTCCTAGTGTTTTTAGTTTGAAGTAAGTTTTTGTTTTATCTCAGTTTTAGTTTATTCAATCATTTGATTTAAATCTGCACATGGGTCTTTTCCTGAACCTTGACACACAAACTGCAACATGGTGTGGACTTTGGGTGGATATATTGACTTCATCATGAAAGTTTAATGTTAATTCGACTGGAAAGGAGGCGAATACGAATACCATTGTCATAGAAGTGCTATCAAAAGTGAAATCTGAGGGGCATTTTTTTATCTGCATGAATAAATGATCAAAAATTCAATCATCTTTCAGTCAATACTTAGCATCAGCTTGTTTATATTTTCAGTTGACAACCCCAACATGAAGAGGGGGATTCCAGGTTACATTTCACCTAACCACCCGCTCACTACCCTACATTTTACATGTTAAGATGAAATGTATTGAAAAGCCTACATACACTATTTTATAGAATATCAAGCATGTACAGAAGACCTCTGACAACATGTTGGTATTGCTTTAAAAGTGACGACAGAATATTATTCAGCTTAACCGCTCTTATCTTCCAACACCCTCCCTACATTTTTTCCCATTTCAAACACCCTGTACTGGATTTAAAAGTCAGTTCTTGACAAATCCAGACAATGTGTTGTATTAACGCATGACCTGTGATAACAGTGGCAGTTCATAATAATATACTTCACCACTGCGGCCTTCCCCTGTGCCTAGTTGGAAGCAGTCCGGGAAAAAAAACGCTTCCAGTTGGATATAGCTGTTGTTTTTGTACTGATAAGTCGGATTCCTCTCAGGCAGCGCTCTGGGAGTGCATGTGAGTTCAAGAAGAGACGCCAACCTTCTTAAACTAGGTTATGAGGAAACATGTCTAAATGAACATATTTTCATAAGAGTGATGTGGCAAGAGCAATTTCTGATATCAAATTCTTTGGCCATGTAAACCTTTAATCCTCTTTCTTTATATTAATAAGGGGAGACAGGACTAATTTACCTATGCACAAATGCTCATATACAATTGCCTTCTTTGAGTGTGAGAACGCAGTACTTTATTTAGACAGCTGCGACTCAACAGTCAATTTGTTCCAGTAATATCAACTCATTACCTTTCATGACACGAGCATTAAGCCAAAAACGTGTCCAGGAAAGCTAGACCTTACTTGTCTGGATTGTATAGTAATCACAATCTTCATTCTTTCAACGTGCCATAGTGAAACTCGTGTTTCTAGTTGTAATACCACACTGAAATGAATGTCCATGACCTTAAAAAACTGATGTCCTGATACACTCCTTTGATCATGCAGCTTTGATCATGATGCGAGTCGTAATGCCACGTTATTCATTTTTTTCTATGGGCCATTTGGGGGCAATGTAAAAACTGTATACTCAACAATGATATCACCAATGAGGCTGAAGTGTTAAAAAATGTATACACAAATCGAGAGGATAAGAAGCAACATTATCAGCCCATTCAAAGTCCAACTGGTCTTGGCAGGAGAGTAAACTAGTATATCTTAAAAACTATCTTTGAGATATACAACAACACAAATACAAAGTTCAGTCTGATTTCAAATTAAACATTGTTTTTATTTTTAAATTACAAACTAGCATACATGCATTTATAACTGGTATTAAAATTTTGTCTCATCCCAGGTACTCTTTCTTCAAACAGAGTATTTTTTCCGTGCAGTTTGTTTTCTATTCTTCACCACATCCCGCTGAGTCTCTTGAGACAAAATCACATTCCTGTCTCTCGTCTATCCGCACTTACTGCTGCTAATACTCTTCATCGATCATCTATTCCTCCTCTGAACACAGACCACCCTCTGAAACTCCTCAACCCCTTGCCAAGTCCAAGTTGCCGACATATATCTCTACCACAGTCCTGTCTGTGTTCGGAGTAATGTAATGACACCCCCTGGGTCATGGCAGGTTAGGCTGTGTTACTCCTTTATGACCCCCACAATAACCCAGAAGCTGCACATCATCTCCTACCTCTGGATAGGAAGACCAAAGGCAGCAGGGGCACATTCCAGCGTGGACGCACCCTGCAGCGCTGCATGTTGTTGTCCTTTGACATGCATGTAGCAAGATCTGGCCTTTAGCTATGGACTTGACCTTCACCTTTAAAATTGCAAAGAAAATAGAATTATGTCTGGTGTGCTTACTTTTGCAAATGCATGTGATTATAAAGGTATTTTACCTTTCATGATTACTCCACACTTAGTTTTAAAAGCGATAACTCAGATCCCATTTGCAAAGGACTTTTTTCTGCAATATATGGAACAAACATAATTGAACCATTACTGCAGATTTGGACGTAAAGCACAAAAAATGACTGATCACTTACGTGCATGTCAGTGTTTCGGTGCTCATAAATAGGGCAATAAAGAAGTGCCCCACCAGCCTGAGCATTAACGGCCACAAATGCTTCTAACCAGCACCAGCCGGCTGGATGGGAACTACAACTCCGACTTTCCTACAGAGAGGACAGAGCAGAGATTGAAGAAAGAGAGTGTTTTTACTGCTGTGACAAAATGCTGCAGCTCTTTAAAGCGGGTTGACCCCCAGTGCCCTTAATACAAGAGAGGCCAAGGGTGTCTGAGGGTGACTGATCTGTGTTTTCCTGTCTGACTGTTTGTCTGAGCCAGTTGAACTGAAGTGTTACATCTACTTTAGTTATTACAGTCCAGCGCTGCCCAGCAGACAGCACTTTTATTTCAGTAACCAAGAGAGCATAAAACTGTGAGTACAGAAAGAGCTGTCCAAAGAAAATACATGATATGTTTGAATGAGGTGGTTCCAGACAGTTCCTTTCTTTAAATGAGGTTATCAAAGAGACAGGAACAATGTCAGTCTGGTTTAAAGTGCATAAACACTGCGTATCTATCAGCCTGATTCAAAAAGGAAATGGATGAACAGGAGAAGAGGAAACTTGTGTCAGCATTGGACAAGCTTTTGTTTTCAAGCTGCCATGAGTGGTTTTGTGCAGGCGTCCTGTGTGAAAGATGTAAATACAAAAAAATCAAGGTTTATTTTTTGGAGACCACTGCTCAGTCAAAGGAGACATGCAGCTGTGTGAGCGGCAAGACTTGAGGCTGGTTTTGGAGTTTCACCCAGACATACATCTTCTGGCATAAACATGTGAAATACAAGCTGTAAGTGGAAAATCTATGGACTCACTTGCCACTGACAAAATTAGGGCCTTTGACAGATCTATGGAAAGCATTCACTAGCATTGACTTCACAACTGAGGGATAAAATTACAGAGAAAAAAGTGGGTGCAGGTATTGATTAGGAAAATGTGCTCAGCAAACATGATGTTCGGTTCTTTGAAAGCATCGAATCAACTGCAGATTATTTAACTGCTGCCATGAGCTGTTCTGAATACTTTCACCCACTTGTTTAAACGGCAACCCCTCATCCAGGAACTCACTTAGACACCGTTGCTCATGAGCCAGACTAATTATTAGAAAATTATCAATTATATCACGAGTGAATGATCCAAAAAATGATAAGAAAAGTATTTGCCCTGCGCAGATAAATTCAAGGTTTACATCGTTCACCGGTGACATTGTCAGACTGGTTTTTATTTTGCTCCCTGACCTGGTATCATGACCCAGCAGGCGCTCTGTATTTTTCTAAGTGTGGCCTGTTGTCACAGTAACTTGGATAGAAAGTGTAAAGCAAACCCTGGGTCACTATCATATTTAGCAGCTCTTATAGGTGCAGTCCCTCTTGAATAGTGCAATGCTGTTCGTCACTGCACTCGCCTTCCCTGTGGATTTGAGTCGAACAATTGTGACAGTGAGGTCAGAGAGTTTTTCACCCTCAAGACAGGCAACTCAGGTTCCTTGCTTACAAACAACAGCAGCATCTTTGAATCCCCAACCTTTGCTTTATCATCATGGTCACTGTCTGGTATCATTTTCCCTCCTGCAGATCAATATGACAACATGTAAACTGTTGAGCCCTCCAGCTATATGCTCTACAACAGACCACCACCTCTGCACAGCTTACTGTTGGCTCCTGTACACGCAGAGAGCGGGACCTGATTACTACAAACGTGAGCTGCTCAGCTTTCAAAGTCACTGACTTCAGACACATACCTCAGCTCTATCGGCCCCAGACCCAGGGGCCAGTTCTCCTCTATTATATTAAGGAATTTGATTCATTACACTAGATGCTTATATTCAAATGTTCAAGCCGACTTGCCATACAAACTTTTTGTTTTTGTACACTAACGACAAGTGAAGCATTGAGGTCAAAGAGAAAAATCATATCCGTCAAATGTCAGATAATGTAGTTAATATAGATTGTTGGCCCCAGGGAGATTCTAAGTTACTCTGTAAATGTCAGTGACTTCTGGCTGAATCCCAATCTCCTCACTTTACCCTATAATTTCATGCATGACTCCTTGCACATGTACTTTAAAAAAATAAAGATATAATGTTCACGTGCACCTTACTTAGTTTAAGCTCGAGTTGATGTGACTGGCCATAATCAAACCTAAATGAAAAATAGAGTAAATTTACACATGAAGCATGAGCTTACAGAACAGCCTAGGTAGCTATCTTAAGCCTGACTTGCTCTTGTTAGCAGGCTAATTTCTAGTTATAGATGTATTCTAAATCTAGCTAGCTACATTCTCTTTCTAAATGAAAAAAATAAGATAATAAAGCAGCTTCTAAAAAAAAATAGGAAGGGAAGGTTGGGGGAACAACTGTTCTCTTAAGCTACAAAGCTCTATGATGTACCTGTTGGGGAACATAAAATAAAGCCCGGGGCATGGTACTCTTTTAAAGCTAGGGTTGGTAGTCACTGAAAACTAGCATGAATTTGAATGTAGCATTTCCTTAGGACACCGTATAACCCCGACCCCCCTTCCCGCAGAGCTCCTCCAAAACAACGCCCGCTCACATACACGAGCGCCACTGCTTCGCCACCGTATGATTGTGACTGATTCAAAATCAGTCCTCAGCACATGGTTTGTGTTTTGCACTATGTCAACTCAAGTCTCACTCAGCGGTAAGAAAACACCATAACATTATCATAGTGAAGGTTAAAAACACAAACAAACATGAAATGTACGCGCAGGAGGCGGGCAGAACGACAGGACGGGATTTGATTGGTTTCATATTTTGTCTCCTGATGGCAGAGATTGGTTGGTGTTTTCCCAGGTTTACTCCGGCTGTAGATAGCAGCTTTTTTTTCACTATTTTTTTAAGAACAGATTATGTATTGATTGCCATCAGGACATAAAGATCATTTTAACCATTTTGTTAAAGCTGCTGTGAGGAACTTTTGTTTTGTATCGATTCTGGCGCCCCCTTGTGGACAAAGTGATACCTCTCATCTCTTGTCCTATACATGCAAAAGTAGTGTTTTCAACAAAAACCTCATCCTGTTGTCTTTTAACAGTCAACTTTATCAGGCAATGTGATTATTTTCCATAAAAACAGTCAAATAAAGGCAGTTTCTGAAGCGAGATGTTCATCATCTGGTCTGACACCTACCCCCCCAGGGCGGTTTCGGGCATTAAAAATGACAACAGAGAAGGTGGCAGTGTTGCTGCTGATGGTCTTGTTTGCTATTGAAGATCATAAAGAGGCATCGGTATAATTTTTAGTCTGTTTCTCAGCCAGTTCAAAACTCCTCACAGGGCCTTTAAGTACAACAAAAAGTGTATCTAAATCTGACTACTGTACCAACCCCAGCTTTGAAGGAAAAGGTGGGTTTTTATCTCACCTAAATCAACATAACCTAATAAACATAATAAATAAAAGCTAGGCCTGTAAAGAGGTCAACTTTATATAACTCTATTTAAGAAAATAAAAAGCCTAACAAAATTATCATGAGTACTCTTGTATCTCTTAGTACCTCATACAATGATACAAAAGGGAGCTTTAAAGGGTGGTTCGGTCAAGATAATGAAATCCAAAGGGAAATAGAAAAGCGATGCTCAGTTAATTGAATACAAAGCAAAACAAACTGAACCTTAATCCCCTGTAACACCAGAGCACATGGTCTGCTCCAACAAGCTTGCCTTGGCCTTGTGCTCAAACCAGGAAGTGCCATTCCCCAGAGTCAGGTAAGTCAAAGACAAAACAACTATTAGGAAAACAGATTAAAGTAAAACATGTGCACACTTTGTTTGAACAATATAAGATTACATGCAAAAAATTAAATAAACCAAACTGTGTTAATTGGGTGATTGGTAAATTAAAAAAAACACGTGTTGTTCGGAAACAGATGAGGTGAGAGTGTGGCTGAAGGTGAGACCAATATGTGGCCTTGACCATCAGAGTACCACACAGTGGAAGTTACATCTTGACTCTAACTATATCTATACTAGCTCTCAATTGAAGTAATGAAACCCAACTCTGAGGTTGATGGACCCAGTAGGCATTTCCAGATGTAAGTCCAAAAACAGTTTAATCTCCATTTAAAACAAGAAAAATAGCTGCAGATACTTGAGTATCTGGATAATTTATTTTCAATTGATGGAAAAACAAAATAACTTTTTTTCTGAGAACTAAAAACAGACTGAGCTGCAGTAAACAGAGCAGTGCACACCCATGCTCACATGGTTCTATGTTGCCTTGCTTAAAACCCCTCTTACTTTGACACATTAAAGAAACATCTCATAGAGTAATATATTCACAGTATTTCCCTTGGATCAATATGTTATAATCACTCACCTAAAGTGTACAGCTAACTAATTTAACTACCCTTAAAAGAAATGTCTTCAGATTTGAGGGCACGGCTGTTTTTTAACAAATGCATGTTGGTTCAACACATTTCTACAATTCAAATCCATCTGCTATTATCTGTTATGAACTGCAGACACAGACTATACAATGTCCTCATTTCACTGGGAACATAAGGGTGACCTTGTGCAAAAAGACAGTGTACAATTACCAACAACATACCACAAATACCCAATCTTTATAAGAAAATCATTGATGGCAAAGAAAAGGAGTGCATTTAATTCTCTGCCACTGCTTTTAATCAGTGGCAGAGGAAAAACAGAGACTATTGTGGGGAACCCTTTTTGTTGAATCGTTTCTATTTCATGAGATCAGAAAGAGGGAAAACAAAAGCAGACAGCGTGACAAGCCAGAGGCTAACAGCCAAGACATGGATGGGATGAGGTAGAGGAGAGTGATGGCTCCCTCTTTTCTTGTGAACCTACCTGGCCTTCTGTGGAAGGACTCACTCATAGCAAATTTAATTTGGGAATCCTGGTTAACCTCAAAAGTCTGTTTGATAAACAATGTTTGCCTGATTGGCTCTATCAGTTCAACATAATCCAGTGGGAAATGGGTTATCTCTTCAACTTTTTCCTTTTACTGTATTTCGAAATCAATGCGTCATGAAAGGAGCACACTGACCTCACTTTGTTACAGTAAAACATTTGGACAATGTCAGAGGTGTTTCCTTGGCAAAGAGATTCATTTCACAGGAACAAGGTGTTGTTTGGACTAACAGAAAGTAGAACGGAGATGACGCACATCACAGGTTTCAGATCTGAATCCAACATGGCAAAGCTTTTGTAAAAATAAATCACTGCGAGAGGGTAAATCAGGTAGATCTCTATTCAAACACTTGAATTCTTATCATCACACACTTCTTCAATCAAACTGAAGTGGAGCAGAAAATTTGTAGCCACTGCTGCCATAAACTGGTGGCAGTAACCTTTTGGATATTATTGGGTCGAACACTGATTAGCATACTTCCAAAAGAGAACAATTATATCCAATCAGTCCTGGCAGTATTTGTGGAGACACTGCACTCCTGAAAGAAAACGTTTCAACACAAAATGTGATGACACGCCAAACTCTTCTTTAACTTTCTTATCTGGAATTAAGGAAAAATACAATAACTCTTTAAACTAAGAGAAACAGCAAACTAATCCCCTGTCGTGGTGAAGAGAGAGCTGAGCCAGAAGGCAAAGCTCTCAATTTACTGGTCAATCTACGTTCCCACCCTCACCTATGGTCACGAGCTGTGGGTAGTGACCGAAAGAACGAGATCGCGAATACAAGTGGACGAAATGAGCTTTCTCTGCAGGGTGGCTGGGCTCAGCCTTAGGTGAGGAGCTCAGACATCCGGGAGAGGCTCAAAGTACAGCCGCTGCTCCTCTGGATCGAAAGGAGCCAGATGAGGTGGTTCGGGCGTCTGGTCAGGATGCCTCCCGGACGTATCCCTGGGGAGGTGTTTCGGGCATGTCCGACTGGGAGGAGGCCACGGGGAAGGCCCAGGACACGCTGGCGAGACTATGTCTCTCAGCTGGCCTGGGAGCGCCTCGGTATCCTCCCAGAGGAGCTGGTGGAAGTGGCCGGGGAGCGGAGTGTCTGGGCTTCCCTGCTGAGGCTGCTGCCCCCGCGACCCGGACCCGGATAAGCGGAAGAAGATGGATGGATAGATGGAAACAGCAAACCAACGCTCTGTCCAGAGTTTCAAAATGAGGCCTCTAAAGCTAACCTCTAAGTTGACTTTAACAATGGTGATGTGGGGGGTTACATACTTTGAAATCTTTTGTAGAAACATAAGCCAGGGGAGTTGATCTAAAAGTTTACTTTGCTACGGTGCAAACATTTATCTGAGATGTTATAGAGAAGTGTGGGCTGATAGAATACTTGTTGTTTTTAATAGCTGTATTCACAAATGCATAAAACTCCCCAAAACATTCACAATTTCAGGGTGTGTGTCATGTTTTGGTTTATTCTCAGCTATATTTTGTAGAATTTTCTCCCAGTGGGTTACATTAAGTTTTTAATTCCTGTGTTTTCCCTCCATTTTGATTGTCCACACCTGTGCCTTGTTGTTCTCACCTGTGTCCCCTTACTCGTTACCCACTGTGTGTATACAGTCACTGTGTTTCCTCTCTTCTTGTGTGACGTCAAGCCTTAGCTGAGTGTTCCTGTGTTCCCAGCGTTCTTGGGTTTCCTGGATTTTGTTTGAATTACATTTTTGTTTATTAAATCTTTCTTTTTAATGAATCTGCATTATGGGTCCTACACCTTTTGTTTGCCTTTCCCTGAAACATGACAGGGTGAGCTGCAAGGGAGATCACAAACAACCAGAATTTTCACCCTAACTTCACAAGTACTTTTTCCTGGCAGCCTGCTAGCAAAATATCTAGGATATTTGGGAGTTGGGAGAACAAGTCAGTTAGATAAGTTATCAATATTATGTGTAATATATGTCGCATCTAAGCTGTAACGACCCTGATGCATGTCCTGCCTACAAAGACCCCATTGACCCCCAATACACACACACACACACACTCCTTGTCTGGCAGGGAAGACTTCACACTGTGTGCATGTGTTCACAACTTTTGAAAATTTTGAGGGCAGGGTTCTGGAAATTTTTGAAAAATGTCAGAAGTGCTTGTGTGAGAAACTGAAATAATTAAAGCATGTAACTCACCTAAAGTGAACCTCTGCATAATTTTGACATTTCTCTCTGTGTAAAAAAACATCAAACAAAAGTAGATACAAAGTGTTGGGTGGGGTAGATGTTTGACATACTTCTGAGTCGTGGAGAGAGCCAGACAAGAGCAATGAAGAGGTAATAAAAATGAACTAGTGGTTGCATCTGAGGATAAACTGCTTTACTTAAAATGAACAAACTGATTCACATCAAGATAAAATAAAACCTTAATGGTTTCAAAAACTGATCTCCTCTTGATTAATTAGCACGTCTAATACACCAGAGAACTATGCAGACATCCTGCGGAGTCAGTCTGCGCTTCAGGTGCAGAAAGACTGTGAGAAGAGATTTGAGCTACGGATGTGATATAAATCAACTTTATGAGCCAACCCGAGCTGTGTGAAGCTGTTTAAGAATGCCCTCCCAGACAAATTCCATACAAATAAATCTCTTCAAACCACAAAACAAGCCCAGTGGCACTAAGAATATACACAGTGAGTGTGCTGTTTACATTGCAGCCGCTCGCTGGGTTCAATCATTTAGTCACGGGGTATAAAATGCTCTGACACACAGGCTAAATGCAAAGAGTGTCTCGCAACACCAGTAGTTAAGAGTCTGGTGGTTTGATGTTTTGTGATCATAATGAGACAACAGTTTCCTAAAACAGAGAACGGCTTCATTAGAAAAAGAAAATTTAAATTGTGTCTCCTTAATTAGGCCAGGAATAGGTTTGGGTTGCATGGCATGGGGCCTTGTGTGAAGTAAGGGTGTGGCTGCCACTTGATGTTTTTACTACCTCACTTTATGTGGGCAAAAAGGGCATCTTTAATGTTTAAATTAAACATGTATACATCATGTTGTGGTTCATCAGCGTGAGAACTGAAATGTTGAGTTTTGTATTTAACTGACGGCATTGAAGTGAAGAAGGGAACAGGTAGCTTGTTATGCAAGTCCGAGAGAAGATACTCGTTCGAGTAATGACAAAGTCGGACCAGTGAGTTTATCTCAGATGTTTTCTTCACTTTCTCACAAAATTTAAGGTCATAAATGTCAGCGAAAGAAGAAATCAAAGCTATCCACCTTTTGTTCCTGGAACATTCTTCTGTTGGGTCTTTAGCTACAAAGTTTGGGGAAAGGGTGACAGTTTTGTGGTTGTAACTCTACAGAGGCTCCTAAAAGCAGACAGTGCTCAAAGGTTTCTAGGGAACACTGTGGACATGGAGATCGAGTCCGAGCGAAGAATGCTAGAAAGCAATGAAACACGGTGGAGGACAAAAGGGTATCAGTAGGGAAACGATCATCCTGTCCTTAAAATCAAACCTGTGAACTACTTAAAAAGCACTTGAAGCTAAAGTAAATCAAAATATTGAATTTACACAAAACTCCAAACTTTAGAGGGACTGTGTGTTTTGGACAAAGAAGGAGAAGGAAACTTAGAAAAAGAGGAAGAAATATGGGCCTGCAGAGACACAGATATTGCATCTGATTTCATCTCCCCCCCTGTGAGACTGCCTGAGGATGAGCTATGTGCATGTAGTGATTTGTCACACACGTGTCCACGGATAGAAGTGCTGAAGAGGATTAAAAAGCAAAACGCAGACTGTGTGTGGATGCAAGTCTCGAGTGAGTTTGAGCATGTGTTTTGTTATGTGAGTGTGTGTGTGTATGTGTGTGTGAATGAGCTTTGAACTCACAGTCATCTCCTGGCCCATGCCCAGGAGCTCCAGCTGCTGTTGGATCTCTTGGAGCCGCCTCTCCTGCCCTCTCCTCTCCTTTATATCCTGCAGGACCTTCTCTCCTGGCTGCCGGTCCCCATCACACGTCCAGCCAACCTGTGAGCCCTGGCCCTGATACACAACAGGCACAACTGGTTCTCATAGTGGTTCTCAAATGGCTTAATCTCACATGTGGACCAGCTTGGGTGCTCTGCTAGCTTATGGCTGTCACTCGGAAACATTAAAATAGGGATCAAAACCATAAAACAGCTCATAATTTGGGTGAAATGTTTCCATTCCTCCGTGATTTTTCAGTCACAGTGTGCTTATCACTTCTGAATGCCATCAGTTTGGGATCTGAAAGATGTGGCAATCAATACCAAATGTTCTTTTTACAGACATAAAAAAAATACCATCAGGTGAACACTGTAGGACCTGAGAAAGAGCAACTTCTTAGCCAAAGTCTACATGAGGTCAATGCACGGCATCCATGTACACCAGTTGGACACACAGAACCAAATGCCCTTTTATCAGCAAACTTTCAAAACTGGTTAGGAGGAAGTGGGAGAGTCATGGTTTGAGGAACGGTCATCAGATTCTTAATACACATTTAGATATTAGATTTATCACAAATAGAAAAGTTCCCATGAAACAGCTAGCACATTTCAGCTTTATTCCACATATTTGCATGTTTCTTGTAACAACAGAATGCTAGGGAGGGACTTGTTGCAAATATTGATGGCTGATTACAGCTGCAAACCAACCCTGGCCTCCCTTGAATTTCAAACAATAAATCAGGGATCACTAAACACTGCCGGGAAGTGAAAATTCTACCAAACACCTGGTACTGCTCATATGCTGAATCCTTAGGCTGTCTGAAACGATGAACGATACGTTAGCTTCCTGAAAGTGAAGCCAACATTTTAAGAGCTCCCCCTGGAGTCTAGCTGCAGTATAGGTGACATAGCCTGAATCTTCCATTATAGCAGATGGGACAAGGGTCAAACAAAACAAAAACACATGTCAAATGGGGCACCGTTTGGCCTAGCACTTTGAACAGGCGCCCCATGTATCAGGTTCAGGTTACTTTATTTGTACACGTAAGTAAACTTGTTTTACCAGTGAGATGTTCGAGTTAGAAGACAGATGTCAGACAGAACAAACTACTTAATGTGCAAAACATACAAAAATATCCTAAAACTATTCTAACAATAAAAATGGTAAAATTAGTAGACATGATAAAATGATAAAAGTGCTAAAGGTTCCATTCAAAACGCATATCAAAAAACAGTCAACCAATAAAAACTATAAAATCACATGAATAAATAAGAAAATCTGGGCTCAAGTCTTAGTCTTATTGAGGCTACAGTCTTCATCGCAGCAGTTGGTGGTTCGATCTCCAACCACAACCCTTAAGGCTGATTTATACTTCTGCGTCGAATCGACGGCGTAGCCTACGCCGTAGGTCCGCGTAGCTCCCGTACCTACGCAGAGGCCTACGCACGTAGCTGACGTGCACCTCCTCCAAAATGTAACTATGCGTAGAGCCGACGCGGACCGCAAGCTCTGTGATTGGTCCGCTCGACGCTTTGTCTTTCCCGCATTCACAGCACTTCCGGGATCCAGGACATCGGCCACACATCGGCCACACATCGGCCGTGTATTTCATCTCCTCCTCTCTATTCTTCATGTAATCATGTCTGTATGATAAACAGCAACATGTATCAGCTGTAGATTAACAGAACACGCTCTGAAACGATGTGGAAAAGTAAACAGAGATCGTAGCATGACCGGAAGCAGGCGACCGGCTATCAGAGAGACCACAGTGCCCTCAAGCGTTTCGGAGGAGAATTGCCGCGCGATACGGACACATCGACGCACAAGTATGTGGGGCTCATGTCCACGTCAGCCCCTGCTGCGTAGGGGAGACGCAGAAGTATAAATCAGCCTTTAGCATGTCATGTCACTGCATTTCATCCTGCACTCTGGGTTTCAAATACCTCACTGAAACTGAAATACATAGCTACAGTAAAGGTTTAGCTTCTGCAGATGTAGCAAGCTAAAACATGCTAAATAGCTTGCATGGTTTGGCCAACTATAAAAGACAATGTTAAATGGTAAATATCCATTTCCATCAGACCCACACATTAAATCTTCCAACAGAAGGATCGATGAAAAGGCAAGAAGAGCAATGTAGAGGCTGACCAGTGAACAACCTGTGGTAGGGCGATATTTCTCCCTCTAAAAACACACAGCTACTCTATAAAAGCAGCAGCGAGGCTGAAAAATGGTTTGGTCTGGAAGAGGATGTTGCCAACCACAGCGCTGTTTTGGAGTGTCAGTCCAGCGCCATGTGGTTGAAATCTCCATTTTTTTGGTTAGTCTGTTTGCCAGGAAGGCGTAAATGTATGATCTAATAATGTTGAAATTGATGGATATTTCATAAAATGCCGACATCCCAAAAGGGACGTGCATACAGCAAAATGGTAGGTTACAGGAGACTGCGGGATCAGGCAGAAAAATGAAGTTAAACACTGAGTTACTAAATCTATTTTGACATATTTATGATAGGATGTAATCTTAGTTAAACCTTGGGGAGGATAGGAGCCTCAGATATGTTAAGCCAGCATGTTGAGTGGAGGAGTAAAAGCTTTTTCCCTAGCTAATCAGCAAAAGAGACATGCTTTAGCACATATTTTATACATGCATATATTTTAGGACATGGTGGCAGTGTGAGTTAACATAAAGATTTGGCAAAAACAAAACTTTTCTCTTCCAAAGTGTGTGTGGCCTCACCTAGCAGTGCCCTGTCTCCCTATAGGGAAATAATGACAGCTTCTATCTGAAGCCTCTTTTAAGTGGTCGTTACCAGAGCCCTTCAGTTAAGACTGTCTCATCCAGACTACAAAAGCCAGGACCACGATTGGATTAGACTCCTGTCATGCACCAGAGTGAGAAACACTGCATCACAACCAGGGAAAATAAAAATTAAAGTCTAGCTTTACCACCATCCTAACACCACTAAATGCATGGTTCCAAAAAAGCCTGAATCTTTGGGAGAAACAGTTTATTTAATTTGGAAACGACAGCTGCCCTACTTTTCAAGAAGTATACACAGCAAACTTTAAAATGGTCTGCAGGGATAAGTGGTGATAAAGCTATCACTCAGCAAAGTTTAAATTAATTTGGCATGTGTGTCACACATTTTGATACTAAAACATTTGTTTGTGGCTGAATTAACACCCAATGAATTCTGTTGTGTTGAGTAAAGCCCACAGCTTCTGTATAAAACATGAAGATTTGCTGAATTAAACATAATTTTTCCTGCTTTCATTACCTCATTACTGTGTCTGTTACATGGACCATTATTCTCCTTTTAGTCCAAAAGCTGTGTGCTTTTACATTTGTACACAATGGCCATGCTATCATGCTAATGTTTAGCAGCTGTAAGCTTCACCCTATGCTAGTTTGAGAATCAGCATGCTAACGTGTGCTCACTAGCATTGCATACAAAGATAGACTGTATAATACATGATTGTAGCCTCAGTGACGTCACCATAGACTGCATAAAATATGGACGTAGTATCCGTGACGTCACCCATCTGTTTCTGAAGCGCTGTTTTGAGGCCAATCGGCAGCACCAGCCATATTGCTGCTGTCGAGCGATTGTGACGTAAAGAGGCGGGCTTTGAGCCTCCTAGCCAACAGCTACAGTGTTCCCGCCTGTCATCAAGTCAGCTGTGCCTCTCATTGGAAAACTCGTAATCTCAATATCTTCGAAATTGCCGCTTTAGAAAAAAATTCACCCCCCTACAGTGTGAGCCGATCAAGAAATGAGCTATCAAGACTACACTCGTCTTTTGTACCAGGCTGTAAACATGTTTATTTCTGCTGCAAAGATTGTCTCTTTTTTGAATTGGTGTGTATGTGGTTTCCGGTACTTCTGGAGCCAGCCTCAAGCGGATCCTCAACGAACTGCAGTTTTTAGCACTTCCGCATTGGACTCATATTTTTAGACTGGAGGTTGCCGCTTGGACATCACCCATTGGTTTCTGAAGCAGAGAGAAGCCTTTCATTGGTTGACGCCATATCGGAAGAGCGGACTTAATTTTCGGTCAAGCAAACTACAAGCACAGAAGTGTATTTGAGGCGGGTCTGTGGCGTCATTCTAACAGCTAAGGTATGCTGCCTGTTAGTCAAGTCAGCCGTTGCTCTAGTCATTCAAAACTTGTGATCTTAACATCTTCAAAACTAATGAGTTATAAAAAAATGTACCCCCTAATGTGTGCGGAAAAATAAATGAGTTGGTCAGACCCAAATAGTTTTTGTACAAAGCTGTAAACATTCTTATTTTTGCTGTAAAGATGGGCTTTCTTTGATTGAGTGTGTGTATGTGGTTTCCAGTGCTTCCAGAGCCAGCCTCAAGTGGACACTCAAAGAACTGCAGTTTTTAGCACCTCCGCATTGGCGTCGTTTCTCACCACCAGAGGTTGCCGCTTGGATACGAAGTACAGTACATTTAAAACCGAGGTGAATTAGTTTAACAGATATTTGCTGATAAACCAAAGTACATCATGGTTTGATGATGGCCAAGACGCATTTATGGGATCAGAAGAGCAACTTTTGATCTAGAGCTGGACATTAATATTTGTGCCAAGTGTCATAGTAATTAATCCAACAGCTCAATTATTTTACTCAACCTTCTGGTGGGTTCAGGGTAAACATATAAGCGTACCAACGTCAGTAACTGTAACTAAATATCTCTACAAGATTTAGTGTCAATTAATTCAGGGAACTTTGAGATATTTAACAGGTTTGCAAACCTTGGCCTGTTATAATCACTATTGGTAAAATGAGGATTAGAAAACAATATACCAAAAGTTAACCGGTATCTTAGAATCATGTGAGGCAAATCTGCCTAAATCCTAACACATGGCTCATTGCCTCATTCATAAAAGACTCAGTAGTCTGTTTTTATTAGCAGCATTTTGTGCCGATATTCCTCTGTGTATTATTGATTAAGCAGTAATAATGACTGAGTTCAACAAGTTTAGATCTCCACCAATGTATTCACAAGGATAAACACAAAATGGGTCTCTTGCTCAAGTCAAATTATAGATGATTCACTTCTTGGAGAAAGGAAAAGTGTTTCTTGACCTTAAGTGGCTCCAGCGATTGTTCTCATACATTACAGTATTTATGCTTTTTCTTCAGGAATGTGTGCAAGCTTTAACTCCATGTGAGGTTAGACTGAACAGAAGAGAGAGACAACAGGGTTCATCTTAACTGAACATCAGAAAAATGCAGGTAATTGGCTCTCCTAGAGTGACCACTTGACATCGTGGTGAAGATGTCCAATAAACACATCAACTATCTGGGTCACAAGACCGCTGGGAGGCCACATAGTTCCAAACTCTGTTTTCTTTAAGTTTGAATAACATGTCAAACATAATTATCTTTCAGGAGAAAAGTGTGTCAGCCTACTGATGACACATCAAATGAATCCCTTGGAAATCAAAGCTGCATTAGTGTCATGAGTTAATATAAAGTGCACATTGTATATATATGACATTGACTGCCAAGTGCTTTTTGAATGTAAAGTCAAAGTTGTTATTAAAAAAAAGGAAAAGCTCATTCGTGCGTGATATGGCAGCTCCTGAAGAGCTGTCCTTGTTTTACCCTGTGGTTCACGTTTTGTTTCTCACAATGTGAAACATTATTCACTACTCCCAGGAGCAAAACCATCATTAGTAGCTAATTTGTATGACTTTCAGATAACTTGAACCAAACATGCGTTTAGCAGTCATTGATGATCAGTTTAATGATTTCAAATAGAAGCAATACATTCCATCCTGAGGTTGTCATGGTGTTTTAGTGAGAAACATCTGCAGTGTTTCCGCTTGTGTCCAAAGTGATGAAATAGGAAAAACTACCAAGCTTTTTTTATGTTTTAGGTTTTGTATTTAAACACAAATCCTGTGTGCCCAAATTCCAACCACACTGAGCGTGTCATATCATGAAGTTCATGTAATGTAGATGTACATGTAATTAAATCACGTCACTCATATAGTTCTGTTCGATGGTGAAGGGAGTTGTTGAGATTGTTAGCCTGGAGCTTCTGCTCTGGATTACATCTGTGGCTGGAATTGCCAGATATAACAGCTGGATCCTTTCATGCAGATGTATTCACAGAAACAACTCCAAACAGCAACAAAACAAGCCGAATCAATGGGTCACTTTAAGTTTAACGTCTCTTGTAAAGCCACCACCATATTCTTGCTGCAATATAATGCACAAGGCAGTGCACCTCACTGTTTGCTTTGGGTCCCTTCTTACACTATATAAATCTTGAAAATAGCAACAATTATGACCTCGTTCACAAACTCAAGACAAGCTTATCAGGGACAACATGCACAGAGGCAGATAGCTTATCCAAGGAAGTGTCAATCTGAAATGATAAATGCTGCTGCTTTCTCCAAACAAACTAATTAGAACAACTTGAAGTCTTTTCAACTGAATTTTTTTTAAGCTTAATTTAAACCAGCTAAAATCAAAAATGGTTTGAGAAGCTATCATAGCTCCATAAGAAGGAAAATGAGGACTTCTGGGCATTTTTACAAGCATGATGCAAAGAGTTAAACAAATCAAACATGCACTTTTCCTTGACAAACACTTATGTGATGTGGATGCTACCCAACTTTTTAAACAACAGTTTGTTTTAGCATGAAGTAGCCCCAAAATGGTTCATTGGCCTTAACTCTGAGGCCTTTGTAATATCAAAACTATATGTAGGCCAGATTGAGTCACTCTGTTGTTAAAAAACAGGCAACACAATAATGAAATCAGCATGTTGTTTTCCGTTTACAGTTTACTGGATAATTAAATGCAGTGCAAAACAATAGCATTCAATAATAACTATCTTTTAAAAATATATCATAACAGTGTGTTGACACAAATTACCCCTCTTTGGTAAACGTGTTGTTTGTAGCAAAACAGTGCACATTACATTGCATCTGATTGTTGGTATCCTCATGTAACTCTAATACAACCTCAATAACACAAAAGTTTGGATGCAGCATATGTTAATAAAAACAGAACTACATGGTTTGCAAGTAATTTAAAACCTGTAATTCATTACAATAGTGCAAAGACAATGTGTCAAATGATGAAATTGAAAAATTGTATTGTTTCATGAAAATGCGTAAACTTTTTAAATTTGATGCCAGTGAAACATTCTGCTTTTTCATATTTTTCATTTCATGATGGATTGCAAGCAGGCCAGTTTAGCAACTGGACTCTTCTACTACAGAGCCATGCTGCTGTAATCTGTGCAGGATGTGGTTTGACATTGTCTTACTGAAATATTCAAGGTCTTCTCTGAAAAAGGCATTGTCTGGATTGTGCCATATGTTGCTCCAAAACCTGTATTGTCAGGCGTTAATGGTGCCTTCCCAGATGTGTAAGCTGCCTACATCATTGACACTTATGCATCTCCATACCATCACTGTCTTTTGAACATGGTGCTGATAACAAACCAGGTGGTCCATTCTCTTTTTAGAGCAGTGGATGCATATCCATAATTTCCAAAAAGAATGTCAAGTTTGTTTTGTCAGACCCCAGGAAAATTTCCACCTCACCTAACCTATTTTTTCCTCTTTGCATGGTGCAGTTTTAACCCTCATTTGTGGATGTATCGACAAACTGTGCTCACAGACATTTGTTTTTGGAAGGGAATTTTAGCAAATGAAGTGATTTCCACTACAGTCACATAGATTTCTCTAGTTTCTCAGAATCTTTAATGATATTATGCACAGTAGATGATGAAATCCTCAAATTGTTAGCAATTTTACACTGAAGAATAATATTTGAACTATTTGCCTTGTCTCTTACAGAGCAGTTAACCTCTCCCCAATAGTACTCCTGCATGACTCAGCTTCCCTGGAAAGCCCTGTTTTATACCAAGTCACGTTATTTACCCATTGCAAATAACCTCATTAGTTAGCAGATGTTCCTTCAGGTGCTTATTTTCTTCGTTTGACACAACTTTTCCATTATTTTGTTGTCACTGTCTCAACTTCTTGAAACATGTTGCTTGCATCAAGTTTAAAAGAAGCATATATTTTTCATATATCAATCCAATTTTTCATTTTCAGCATTTGACACATTTCCTTTGCATTATTTTCAATTAAATACTGATTTAAATGATTTGCAAACCATCAAAATCTGTTTTAACCAACATTTTATTCAGCGTCCCAACTTTTTAGGAAATGGGGTTGTACACTGTGACGGTCTTCTTCCAGATTCTAATTGAGTGAAAAATATTTTTTCCTGTGTTTACAGGCAATAGTTTTTCTAAACAACCTTTAGCTACACATTCCAGAGGGACAGTGTTTTGTTTGATCAAAGTGAGCCAGCCATGCTGACTCACCCTGAGAGAGCAGTGCTGTTGTTCTGAGCCGCAGTTTCCTCTTTCTTCACTTTCTGTTTCTCTCTGCTACGCTGCCTCTGTCTCTCAGCAAATCTGAAGTATAGTAGGAGCTCTTGCTGTGCCACGTGGACCCAGGCTACCTGCCAAGGCCCGTCCACATGCCTTGCCACGAGCACTCCCTGTGAGAGCTCAGGAGTAAGCCGTTCGGAAGCAATGGCTGAGAGTCTCCTCTTAATTTCTTGAATTTCTTTCTCTGTCTCTCAGACTGATATTTTGCCCAGCTATAACCTGCTGTTATGTGCCACGTTATTGGGTCAGAAGGTACTATAGTTCAGATGTCTGTCATGCACATCAAAAACGTGCCTCAGAGGAGCTGAACCTCAAGCCAAGTAATGCAAACAAACATTTTTGATTATGCACCGCTCTACTTCTTAACCCCATTATTTCTTCAACCTCACTGTCTGCAAAAACTGGAACACAAATCAATCTATTATGACACGATAAGAAGCTACGTCACTGTTTGGGCATCACTGTCTTCAAATGTCCTAGAAATGACAGTTGTTTTTATCCAAGCCTGAATCTGGGGTAAATGACTTGATGATTGCCGTAACATTCCTTCAGTATTAGAAGATTTATTTGTAGGTCATCTGGACTTTGAACACACTTTCTTTTTTCTCAGAATTGAGGGTGGTCTTGAGCAATCCTTATTGCACAGATCAAAACCTCCTGCTGCCTCTAAAGAAGCATGTTGAATGTGATATCGAGGGAAGATATTCACACCACCTGTGTGTTCTCAGTATCACCGCATAATCCAACAAGCAATCAGAGGCGGAGAAATGTTTCAACTGAAGGTTTTTTCGGTTCTTGTCATGGAAGACGATCTTGTCTTGTGATATCTCCAGACCACTCTACAAACCGCACAGTCTATAGCTTTTACTGTGGCTCAGACAGACTCTTCAACAAGCATCAAATTGCTAATAGAAGGTAATTTTAGCGTTTGCCAAATAATGACACACACAAAATGAATCAAAACAAAGAGTTTAAAAGCAGACCATTTAGGTATTTATCTAAAGCATATGGAGGGGAAATACATCCCAGCATCTCTTTGCGCTTCTTGTCCCCCTCTGACACATGCTGCTGTGTATTGTCAGGCTCAGTATCTGACCTAGATTTCAGCTGCTGAAAGGTTTACAATGATGTTGTTCTTTTTCAACAGTGAGATATAAAACAGGACAGTAAGCAATGTCAGAATGCTTTGCTAGCTAACAGGTAGCGTCGGCGTGTCCATAACCACAACCTGTCATTCAAACACTGCACACTTAAACATGTTTTGGAAGAGGTAAACAAATAAGTTATAACCTTGTGAACTTTTCAAAATTTACAAACTGCATTGAGGAATTCAGCTTTTAATAGATACAGCCTTCTTAGTCCACGTAAACTGTACTGGCGGAAATGAAATGAGACCGTCCAGTCTACCAAAGATCCCCTGTATGTGTAAGGAACTGTTCCAGTCCATACACTTACGTCTCATAGCGTCATCTGGCAACAGGTAGCTGGCTAACAAAAATAGCATAACGTAACTTCACCACCATCCCTGCCATTTTAAAGAGAACTTCAAATATCAAGGTGTCTGTCTTTCTTCCATCTTCATCATTCTAACTGTATACTAATATTCATCAGAGTTTTACTTGGCCGCTTGAGAGTCCGCCATCTTGTTTGAATTAGTATGCAAAGAATCAAAGTATGTGTTGGGTGGCAATGGATAAACTTCGAACACTTTCAGCCGCCAAGAAAAATCAGGACACATTTGTTGGCTGCAGTGGAGGGAGCCTTCAAATGGACAGCTTTTGACGTGACACTGTGACGCAGTTTATTAATCTGGGTCACAGCTTTTTGGGGGCCTCGGACTTTACTTGGAAATCATCATAAACTGTTCCGGGTCATTTTTCCTGTGGTTTCTCACTTTTTTTCTATCGTTAATAGTAGCTGTGTAGTGTCTACACATTTTTTAATCAGGTGGCACCATTCTTAGCTAATATGTGTCCAATCATATCTTTCCATTAACTTCAATTCCACCATGCAACTGCAAAAATGTGCCTAATGTTTAGTTGACACTATATTGGAGCACCTTTTGTGCATATTTTGTTACCTCTGGACAGAAAAAAACAAGCTTTCTAGACCTTTTTTTCGTAGTAGCTTTATAAGCACCTCTCCAGTGTGGGAGTGGTGTTGGTCTTCAAAGTGAGACAGGCTGTTCAAATTGTAAGATCCTCCAAGTTACTTAATTTGGATCATAGAGACATGAGTTAGAGAATATTTAGGCTTTTCTTTATTACAAGCAGATGAATGGTCCTCTGAGAAGTGTCATAATGAGTGGAAAAGTCAAAAGTTAGATCTCAACCAAAGCAGGGAAAAACCTCCCCAAACCACTTAACACAACTCCTGCTGCTGTGGATAACACCATTGGGAGAGGCGTTTATAAGAAGACAATAAACTGGGTCCCATGGCAATTATAGGGTGGGGAAGGGTGTGGAGTTTATTCTTCTTCGCCAAGTTAACCATGTGAAAAACACTAAGCATGCCACATGTCAAACCTGACATTTCAGTTCTCATTGTGCAGCTGTAAAGACAGACTCCTGTAGAATGTAAAGGCCACAAAGACAGTCGAGATGACATTACAGTTTTCACGTTAAAACAATTATAATAAAAATGGGTAAAGCTTGACCTTTTCATGCAAGTACTCCATTGAAAACACATCTATTTACTGCTAAAATGGGGACAGAGCTGGATTCATTCAAACTCCTGGCTCTAGTGAGAAACAAAACTAAGTCACATCCTTTCCTGTTGTGAATTAGCATATTTTCAATATTTCAAAAGGGGACAAGAACATTGTACCCTGGAAACTAGACAAATCTGTGTGTCTGTTTCATTTACTCGAGCAGATGCATCTGGTCCCTCTCCTGTTCGATCGGGTTTCCATCTGGCCTGATTCAGGTCAGGACAATCATAAGCGTTTATCTAATATGGGGCAGGTTTTAGGGTCGTTGAGGCATTAAAGCCAAGATGGCTTCCACTGATGTGGAACACTTTGAGTCTGTTATTGTGTAAGTATTAAACAAACCGGAAAACTATGCATAACGGGTAAGTAGGTTACTAAATCATGTCATGCCGAACCTCTATGTAATATAACAGACCATATTAATGTGGTTTCAGAACTAGGCTATAAGTCTGCTGCTTTGTGACAAGTGTTTTTGCTCTGATGGGTTGTAGTGCCCAAATTGGTTTCGGTCTTTACTGGTCGATGACAGAGCTTAAAAATTGAAAATGTCCTGAGAGGTCCCAGACTTATTGGCATTCGGAAATTAGACTCTCAGAAGACCGGCTATAAACACCTTCCAGAGAGGAAAGTTGTTCCTTTGCAAAGACGTCACTTATATTACAGAGGAAAACTCTAGTTCCATTTTATTGTACTGCCTTTTCTGTACAAATTATACTTCTGGTTTCATTTTGATACTGAGGCAAATGCAGATATGATCCATGCCATCATGTTGATAAAATTATGCCCCACTGAATTTCAACAGCCAATAGTCGCATTTTAATCACAAGTTTAAAATTCCATTATTTTGCATTTCAAAACAGATTTTAAGTCCTTATTAACACATTAAAGCATTAGACCTCTGTAAACTGTGTGCAATGCACGGCAAGTGTTCGTACAGCAGGTGTCTGACTGCTGTTGTCATATTCTATGCACTGTCTCAGCCGGCTAGCAGAGGCAGGACTAGGAGTATGATATGTGCTGCTCTCCATCAAGTAGTTCAGTCACCCTAACCTGCCATGAAAAAGAAGTGAAATTAACTGACATTTATAAAAGAGATACTAACTCAACAACACTGAACAACAGTGCCGTCTGTACACAAGACATCCACAATTTTGACTGGCAACTGGCTTGCAGTCAATTTCCACTCATTTAGTAAGCAGAGTCCATTTTGTGATATTTTAATTCTGTTTCATACATAGTAAAAATTACTTGTGTCAACTGAGCAGTCTAGGAGTCTTTAAAGTGAAATGTGAAATTCAAAAGTGTAGTGTGTCCTTATTTTCCATCGTGGCAGCATCATGAAGCAGGAAGATGCATCTAGGGCGTACAGGAAGGGACAAAATAACGGGATTTAGAAAAACTAACGAATTAACTTCAGACCTTTACTGCATCGTGATTAACAGGTTAAAGCTGAAAGCTCAGGTTTTAATACAAAGGTTGACAGTTCAACACCCAGCTTCTTCAAGCCAAATGTTTTATAATTCTAGGGACTTACACTGGACCCAAGTTGCTCAATTTTAAATGTGTCTGATTGTGATTCATGAGAGCCTGATGGGCAGATTTGCACTTTGCATAGCATCCTCCGCTATCAGTCGGTGACTGGGTGTGTGAAAGGGTGATTAATATGGAGTAGAATGAATGTTACAAAAAGCCCCATTGCAAATTCAGTCCATTTTCCACTTATAAAATTATACAGAGTACGATACTTTAATGGCAGCTTCATGAAAACCTTTGGTTAGCTTTCTATCATGAATTCTAAGACAGCCTACACTTGATGATATAAAAAAGGAACCAACCTATATTTTAGCTGAGTACAACATGACCAAAACTTTTCCACAGCTGCTTAATTATAAGACTAGACCAAATAGGATGCATTTGTAAACTAGCTGCTGACCACTTCGTGTTGGTCAAAAGGGCGTTTTCTGCCCAAAACTCTGCTCTCTCACTTGACACTTGCTAGTTAAAATCATGGGTGCTCATCAGCAACCGCACACAATGACCTCATAGTCCTACATCAAAACACAGCCAACCAATATAAACAAAAACACAGCTGGAGTTACTATGCAAACAAAGAAGGATTCAAAGCTCTGATGATGACAGAAGGGATCTGAAGCAATCCAACACTGGGACAGGGACTGAAGAACCATGATAACACTCATTAATTTTTATCGTTACGCCACTCTTCAGAGCCACACATGATAGAATAGCATTTGTAGTGCTGATCACACACAAACACTTACACACCCATGTCACCAAACACCCAACAGCAGTTAATTCTCATGACACAGTTCCCCATTTCTGGCTTTAAACTGTGGGTGGTGCAGGCATTACCACACAGCTGTACAGTAGGATGAGTGAACTGTAAATCAGTCCTATATACTAACACGTGTTTTTAATGACAGGGAGGCTATTTCAGCTGAAGAGGGGAGAAGATGAGGAATGTGAAAGAGCAATGCTGTCACTAGAACAATATCAACAGCATCCAAGGAAAACACTGTTCAAAGGGATATTTTGATTCCATTCAATCCAGATCATTAAAGTAGGGCTTGAAGCTCTGTGACCTGTTTCCTGGCATCAAAAAATAATCAAAAAGGGAGCCAGAGGTAAAAAGAACAAGGCTCTTTTTAATCAATACTTCCACTGTGACTCATATAGTGGCCATTTTTTCACAAAGGACAAAAACTGGAGCATCAAACACGTAATTTCCTGTATTCTGGTACATGGTTTTGCAAGCATTTGTGCTGTTTCTGCATCCCTTAAAGGAAACCATGAAGCAGGCCGCTGTCCTTTTAAAAATCAGCCTGTTGACCTTGAGGTGAGCAGGAGGAAACACCCAAACAAGGACTTAAAAAGGGAGTAAAGCCTCCTTCCCTCTCCCCGCTTGATACTGGCGGGCATGGATCACATTTTCAAGTCAGTCATGCAAAATCTAAGTCTAGTAAAATCATTTTGCAGCTGTTAGCATGATGAATGACACTGTGTTACAACCAAAAACTGTTCCTGCAATTTTCTGCATTTATTCTTATTTGATTTGTCATTCAGTCATTGCATTACAATGTGGAACTGCAACTTAATTTCCTGATTGCGTGGGGAAAAATTTGTAGCATTTTTAAGACAACACACTTGTCCCAGTGCACTCAAATGTGTCTTAAACTTGGTGCCCTCTTTCGACCAGGCATTAAGATGCATCTTGGAATCTGACCTAAGTGGACCGCCCTGAATACGGTTCTTAATGCAGAGACTAACAGATAAACTCCATACTGGCTAACTTAAACCAAGTGTTGTTGTCTTGTACAAAAAATGTTCAAAGCATGTTTTCTACATTTTATTACACAAACATATTTCTAAAATAAAATAGCAGCATAAACGTGCTGCTGGTCATCATATCCACTGCACAGTAGTCATAACTGTAGAGCTGGCACTCCTCTGCCACAACCAGCTCTGTAATTATGCCCTGATGGGGGGTGCCTCTCCTCCATGGCAGCATCTCAGCTGGTGCCTGGCTGCACAGACTGCATCCACCCTTGAACACTCAAGGGAACAACCTGTCTAGCCCTGCTTAGAGAGGCTCCTCCTCAGGTGTTCAAACAAGAATGCAAGATCTGCTTTTTTTTCAGAATATCAATCATGACTTATTGGGAAAGGATGCCGCCAAGCTCTGAGTTCATAGTTTCAAGGCCTGACTGCTTCTTTGTGAGCCAGTGCTCACTGGGGAGAGCTGAATAACTCCCTCTTCCATGTAAAAACTGACAGTAGATCAATCTGACATCAAGAGAAAGCAAGAGACAAAACCAAATGTTGAAATGTGGGCTGTGATCAAGTATCAAGGTGAAAAAAACACACTTTAAGAGGTGTTGAAACACAGATATGATGACCTCGTTTGTGTATTTTAGAGACTTCACTGGAATGGGCGAGCTAACAAGCGGAGTCCTGTTACGCCATCCAAATGGTTTCAGTTAGAAAAGACTGGTGCAAGCTACCGCAGAGAAGAAAGCTAACCGCAAAACAAAAGCATATTTACTTTTATGACCAAGTTTAAGATTTACAGGCCCTTATGTGAAATGAATGACTGGCCCTCAAGAGATTTATTGTCAGGGCAGTCTATCCTTAATGTGTGCCACAACGGTGAGACAGGATCAAGGTAGAGTGCGGAAATGACTACTTTTCCACCCTACAGGTGTGGCATTCAGACCTTTCACTCTTTATTTTTTAAACAGCATAAAAACACGTGAACACAGTGACTTTTAGCCATCTCAAGGGGGAACCATCTGCTAATACTTGAGAGACAATGGTCTTTTTGTCATTGTTTAATTCATATTTTCCATCATTTTAAAAGAAAGGCCTGCATTAGCTGTTTCAGTGCTAATGGAGAGCAGATGATGGATGACGGGGAGTTTTACTCTCCCTTAAACTCTTTTAAACAGGCAGGATGATTAAAGGGTGGGATGGGAGACGAGTTAGGCTACATAAAGTGACACAATCATCTGCCCAGTTATATCACAGTTTTGTACTGTTGGCCAGAAATCCACTCAGGAGGACGATAAGGGAGGTTTGCCTTATTTTGAAAGAGTCTTACGTAAGGCAATAGTCACATTTGTTGAGCAATGACAGTATGTAACTTCTGCATCAGTTCTGCATTAGTGCTAGTTTCATTATTAGTCTATTAAATTGAAAGGAATTCTTTCTTAATCCAAAACGCTCCTCAGGGTTCACCTATTGTTCGTGTACGAATCTGTATGGGTTCAATCAGTTCTCAGCGGAATAGTGACTAGATGAAATCTTGAAGGGAGTTTATTAGCTCAATAAGTTATGTAATTAGTCTACAAATTATTTTATGATGTTGTTCCTTCTTAACAATTACTTGTTTTAGAGCTACCTGTCATTCAAGACAGATGTTATTTTGAGAATCCTAGTCATTTTAAACCTATACCGCAAAACCCCAATGACCTCAGAACCCCAGCTTAAAATGTTACGCACCTTTTTTGCCATTTCCTCATGACATAAGATGAATGACCGATGAAATTTACAATAGGAAAGTCAAATTATTCTGCCAGCAACATAAATTCTCAGTCCGAGTATTATGACACGGGTTATGAGCCATTCAAGCTCTGAGATCAGATGCTGCAGTTTTTCCTCATCTACATTCAGTCGTGATAGTAGAAAATGGCACCACGGATTCACAGAACTGTTGTAAAGTTTTTATGACTTTAAAAACATTATTTTCCACTGACAGGTTATGCAAATGATGAACATGCCATCTGGCCTTTAATGTGCAGTGAGATAAGCTCTTGAGATATCTCACTGAGCTCACGTCTAGGAGAGGACCCAAACGCATGCAGGAACCAAGGCCTGGAAAAACTGGCCTGTAATAAATGTTTGTTAAAGCTGGTTGCTGTCTGGTGTGGTTATGATGGATGGATCATGCTGTTAGCTTTGACAAGTACAACATTTAAAGCATTGGGTATTAGAAAATGGTAAAACTTGGGCCAAAGTGTTGTAAACGCAGATCTCTTGGGAAATAGAGACACTTCTAGGAATTACAATAAAAAAATGTTCAATTTGAAAAGAATAATTTGCATGTATGAGAGGAAAGATGTTTTAAAATTACAATGAACCAACTCAAAGTGCGTCAATAAAACGTCATCAATGCTTACATGAAGGATGTATCATATTTACCATTGCCCATGTGGAAAAAGAAATGTCCTTTTAACAAGGAAACAACAGTCTACGCTAATTTCTTATATAAAGTTTACTAGCTGAAAATCAGGCACAAGAGGCTTTAGATTATGGCCTTCATATGGAGACATGGAAAATGGGGATGGAAAGTGAGGCAACCCTTAGATCCAAATTACTCCAGCTTACATAACAGTACTTTCCCCTGCTTTCGAAGAAGAGTATGTCTCCCAGATGGTCAATAACAAAAGGTTTTACAACATGTTGCCATCGTTGCCCTACCATGCTGATCTTGTATCCTGATGTAACACAGATCAGAATATCCCAGAGTGGCCCTGAATTCAGTGAACAGCATTCTACTTAAACTCTTTCTTGGTACAATGTTGGATACAGACCTGGGACATCCTTCCAATGTCGATGTATGAGCTTTGCACTGAGAAGAAATCTTCTGCAGGGAGGAAACAGCGAATTTTGGAGTCAATGTTATGGAGGTGCTCCAGGTCAGAGGGCTCTGGAGTGTAACCCTGGCCTGTTGAGAGTGAAACAGCCCACATGTCCTCCTGGAAGAGAATGATTGATAGTATAAGTCATGGTCAGTGGGGTCAATGTCTGGAGCTCTAATAGGATTTACTTATAATCCATCTGTTGCTTTAAAAACTTTGTGACAGAGATGTCTGAAACAAAGTAGTTACAAACCAGACTTTGGTACTTGATTTTCAATTCTGGAGGCAAATATTATGTAGATCACTTAATCCCTGTTTACCACCAAAGCATACACTACTTTGTACTACTATACAGTAGTGTTCTGTTGTACGCCTTCCTGTGCGATGGGAAACAGTTAAATGATTGCAGTAAGTCATTATTAGCAAACAGGATCATACATTTGTAAACAACTAAACTTTCCCCTCTGGATGCTGAAGGCAGGGATTATTAGAAAACTGATCCAGAACATCAACAAAAATGGGGTCTGAAATCACTGGAGAACCACAGAAAACAAAACTTTTTTGTACAAGCTAACATGAAGCTAAGGCCGACAGCTGGTTAGCCTGGCTTGGCATAAAGACAAAAAAACAAAGAAAAAGCTGGAAAAGTCTTGTTCGTAAAACAGTGACTTATTTCACACCTTACTTGTAGGTTACATTAACAAAACATGACATAGTAATGTTTGAGTTTTAAGCACAGCTTATTTCTAATTTTGATGGTTAGCGGCAATAAACTAACCCTCTCCTGGCTCTAGCTGTACCCAGTGAGAGAAATGATCCAATTTGTAAGTCATTATGCTAAGCTAAGCTGAGCTAGCAGGTGGTTGGCTATGACTTAATGGTAAGATTGATTTCAATCTTCTTCACAACCCTTGACAGGAGAGCAAATTAGCATTTTTACCATTGTCAAAGGTGTCATTCAAGAAGTTAGCTATAGCACAATTTTGACGAATCAGAATATGTTCTTATTCTGTTTTGTTCATTTGTTTTAAATTGGTTCTACTACTGCTGTTGGTAGGAATGGGGTAAAAAACTCTACTTTTTTCTGCTGGGTTTGAAGAAAAGGTCATAATACCCATGAGTACTCATCTGTAAGTGAAGTAATTTGAGATTATGGTAAAATCTCTGTGTTTTCCAATGCCTTTGTATCAAGCAATGTTATTATTCTCCTCTTTCCCGTTATCACGGACCAATCAGAGCTTCTCCCCGACCCTCTGTCCTGATTGGTTGAGTGGCGGCCCCACTATGTCGCCCTGATTGGCCGAGAAGCCACTACTTCCTCGTAGAACGCACACAACGATCTTTTGTGGGCGAGGTTACGGGTGGTGAAAGGAAATCTGGTGGGGAGATTCGAATATCACGACTACCAACAGCAGCTTTAAGTTTGAAGCTTGCACAACACTATAGTCATCTACAGTTGTTCTAGTATATTAAATATAAACTGACTTGACTAATAATTCCTCAATTGGCATTTTGAAAGAATCATGCGAATCAGATGTTTTTATTTGTACCTGATAATGACAACTGTTACTGGTAAAGCCTGTGGTATAAACCCTAGTACAAAGATAAAAGGTTAATGCTGGTTAAAGAGATCACATCCAATACCACAGCACCAAAATATTCTACTATTACTCACAGCTACTTATTTACTGCCCCAGGTAACTAGAACTACACTAAAAGAGGAGCTTGTTAGGACAGGCGGTCGCGATTTTAAGAGAATAAAAAAAACTGTGACGCAAACAATGAGTAGCAACTTGATGTGTCCTAGGGGATTCTGCCAAAACCTGGGTGCAGCCTTTTAAAACTGAAGATGCATCACTGTAAAAGTCCTGGTGACATGAATAATGCGCTTAGAATGCCTCACAATAACAGGAAGACTCCCTCCAGCCAATAAAAAACCCAGAGGATCTGCACTCCCCTGAGTTTGGTATCTTCCACCACAATTACTGCGGTATTGTTCAAAAAGTCAAGGCAAGCATCATAAATAGAACAGCAAGACATAAAAAAAAAGCCCTTGCAGCTTGTACCACGGATGCAGAGCTGTCGGGGTCAGGCTAAATGGAACCGCATGTGAAAGGTAAGTATGTTCCCTCTCGCCTCCCAGCATCCCATCTGACTTCAAACTGGCCTTACAGCTGCCAAAAAGGGCTATTAAGCAAATCGAAACTGACTATAACAACATTTGGAGCTAGCATGGTGTAGGTGGGTTGACAGCAAAACACGGGATCTCAAATGCACCATCCAAAGGGGGAAAAAAAGACATGCCGCCACAATCTCTTTTCTTTAAGCTCCATCATCACACCTCCACTGTGGGTGCACTGACACAGCTGATAGCAGGGCTATATGAAAGATCCAGGAACCTGAACTTCGTAGAAACACAACAGGGGGAATTGTTATGAAAACGTGCTAATAAAATGAATTCATAACATGCGGCGTTCCATGTGAACTGCATATGGCACTTAACATCTGGTTCATAATCTGAACTGCTTTGAGGAGACAGAGTCTTCTGCCCAGAGGCCGAATCAGTTGCCAAGCAGTCATCAAAACATGGATATGTGACCAGTGTTGCTCTGCAGGCTGTCCTGGAGTTACTCAATGTGTTTGATAACGTGGAATAAAAGGCTAGATATCACATATTGACATAAATGATAAGAAATAAAATTATAAAACACACATTTATTGACTTCAAATTGTGTCAAAAGGCTGTCTGGAAACAGTATTTGCTTCCAATAAATACTTGACATGTTATGGATTTAATGCAGTTCATGTAAGGTGAGAATGCCAGTAAAAGAGGCAGTGAAGAGGATCATCTGCTGTAACGCGGCTACACAAAAGAATTCTGCATATGAAGGGAGGTATTAAGGAACTTGAAAAAAAGAGTCTCATCATGACCATATGTTGTCTGTTAAGGCTTTATGTCGGCCCACCTCGCTGTCTGCCCCTCTGGCATTGTCGTCTTCCTTTTCGTCTGCTCCTTGCAGGAGCTCAGCCAGACGCTCTTTTTCTGCCTGGGTCAAACGCACCTGGGCCCCCTCCCCACTCACATGCTGTTGAATTAGCAAAAGGAAAGGGTCTTAAAAATCATTACTTACATTGCATTTCCACTCATCTTCAGTGGTGGCCTAGTGGGCTTAAAATATGTATTTTTCTTGAACTAGAGACAAATATTTCTTCACTGGTAAAACAAACAGTCTAAAGACTTGCTCCCAGTCATACGATATATCCCAGCACTGCATTTGGCCTGACATGAACTTTGACATACCTCGATGTTTCTCTTGACAAAGTCCTTCTGTTTTTTCTTGCCTTTGGAAGCTCCACAGTGGCTGCCTTCAAATTGCTCTTCCCCTCTCTCCTCGTGGCCTACTTCAAATGATTCTATCCAGCTGTCTGACATCTTTTCATCTGTCAGGTAACACACACTTAAGATTACAAGAGGTAAATCTGTAAAAGTTAGTCAATGCTCTAATGGTAACACTTCGCCAAGCCTGATTTTACAAAGTCATTTTTAAGCCATGTGCTCTTATTCTGTCATCTTATTCACATATATTTCCCAAGGGGATTGATTTCATAAAAAGCCGCAAGATCTTGATCAGGAAATTGTTCATGAGACACATATTAGGTGAACTGTTAAGCATTCACTCCTGGAAAACTGCTTAATATCTGAGTATGTGCGCTAAAGCCTGAACCAGCCTGACATAAAGGGGAAAAAATCAGATCTGCTTTAAGTTCCACAGGCTCATGGCGCCATCAAGTGCACAAGTTCTGCAATACAGCCACGAATCAGCATTGATTTTCAGGCCCACAATGAAAACATAGAAATAAAACACTGCATTCTCTTCAGATTTTGATTGACTCACATTGCTCCATGTATTTGCCGTCTCCGGTGTGGTCACAATCAGGAACCTGAGTTTCAAACAGTGGTACAAAGTTTTCCTCCTCTTCTGTATCTTTAAGAGAAGACACATTATTTAAAATATCCCACAGTGATCAAATGTACAACTCTGTGAACATTGCTTCTGATTTGAATACATCTGCCTGTACTTACTGGGGGGTGCTTCCAAAGCCAGAAACAACCTTGTGTTTGAAGCTTCGCTGGCACATTCAGAGTGACCTTCAGGCTTACTTTGCTACAGAACAATAGAGTTTAACATAACGTAAATTACAGCTGATTTTTAAATGAATCAGTATTTGATGGAGGAACTGAGAGAGTGACAATAATATCCAAAAGTGGCCAATGGCATGCCACGTTATACACAGGAAGATTATATGCCAACAGAAGAGCAGCATGTGCTGATGTGGGATCACATTCTGTTCCATATTGAGTACTCTGACTGGGTACATGGACAGGCCAACAGGCTTACCACCAGCTTTTATGTCATCATGGTAGTATTGAATAACCATATTGTACCAAACAACCATACTTTCTAAACACATGAAAGAAGCATAAGAGAACCTTATACATTCCTGTATTTACATCACTTTGCTGCACGTTGTCAATAAAAAGAAAGTGAGGTGATACATGTCGCTTAACTACCAATATGCACCTCATCTACCAGAATATCGAGTGGCATGCCATCAGCCACTTTTGGCGCAGCAGACTAATACATTGTCTACCATGAGCTCTTGCCAGAGTCTTGCTTGAAGTTCTTTCCTTTGACGTCTGACTTCATTTTCTCTACAGATCTTCTCAGCTAACATTTCATCAAGTCGTCTCATCTCCTCGATGGCTCTCTGCAGTTTGGAGTCTTCTTTTTCTTCATCAGTTAAATTAGCACGAAGCTGACCTAGAAGATATATAAGTTTAACACAGCCTCAGCTTAGTTTTCTGAGAGACTGTATCCTCCTAATCAGAATCAGAAATACTTAATTTATCCTGGGGATAAATTCAGTTGTTACAGAATGCTTTATATGCACAGTATGAAAAAGTCAAAATATTAATAGAAAGAAGGAATACAATTTGGATTAATAATAAGTATATACAGAAATGCAGAATAGTTACAGTTTGCTATGTACAAAAGCGCTGGGATTGAAGGTATTATATACAGGATGTTGAAGTGGCAGGGATATTGCACAGTGTATTGCACAGTGTATTGCACGATTATTGCACAGAGTACAGGATATAGCAATATAGTTCAGTAATCAGAGGGAGGAGTTGTACAGTCTGATGGCCACAGGCAGGAATGACTTCCTGTGGCGTTCTGTGGTGCATTTAGGGGGGATCAGTGAGGGATAGTCAGTGTGCAACCCTACATTACAGAAAACTAACCTTTGTCAGGAAGACCTCTGGCTGTTGAGTTGACCATAGCATCTTCAGTGTTGCTCCTTATCTACAAGAGATTTTCAGTATGTCTTAAGTAACTTGAAATTATGCAGTTTGGCAGTTATTATGAAATTGTGCATATCAATGCAACCTCCTCTTCCAATTACCTTGATATTAGTGGCATCCTTTGACAAAACAACAAGGGAAAACGAGGTCGTAGGACTAATTCTCTCATTATGAGGCAAAGACATGCTGGACACACGGCTGCCTGTTTGCTCACTCGATGCAGGTCGAGAAATGTCCTCTAAACTCCCTCTGATTATTTCCATTCTGTGAATTTTGAAAATCCGTATTTGAAGAGGAAGGGAAACAAAGTTGGTATTTTAAGTATTAAATATCTGTGGTCCAGTTAAAAATGTTGCACACAAAGTTACCAGCGTATTTGGTAACCAGGGACGCAAACCTTCCCGGATGTTGTAACTATGGAAATGTGTATTTGTTACTCCGGCCACCGGACGGAGGAGGCGGCGGAGTTGATGTTGCAGCCATAGACATATATACGTAGACGCCGCATTGACTGGTTGAGAGTACGTCAACGTCGCCGCCATGTTGAATGTGGCAATTTATACAGATGCGCTCACACAGATGCGTAGACGCATGCCTCCTGATTGTTGTTATATGACCACACCGGTGTAAATTTGATTTATTACCATTAACAGAGCTTTCCAAATATACGAAAACATTGTTTTGTTGAAGTCTCCACAGTATTTTATACAATTAAAAAATGTCTATAATTTATGTAATGTAGTTTATCCATCATTCCACTGCTAAATAGCAGACTCACTGCCAGCTGCAGCATTTTATTAATTTGATAAACATACTTCGTACGTTTTTTTTTCTTTAATAATTGTCGATTTTATTACTTACATCAATTTTAATCCTCTATTATCATTTTAATATATTAATTCTTAAATAAAGATTTCATAATGCACAAAAACCCACAAAAAAAAACACAATTGCTCCCACAGATAACATTATCAAAACCAAACAAAGCAAAACATTTTTTATTCTTTAGTAAAAAAAAAAAAAAGGGTTAAGTTATTATAATGAGATACTGAGTCATAATTATGAGATACTAAGTCATAAGAATGACATACTAAGTCAGAATTGTGAGATAGGTATAAATGGGCTTCAATGTGTGTTGCGCCGCAGCTACAGTTTGAAGGGGCTGAGACAAAGCTTTGCAGACCTTAATGCCTTCATAGGCTTTCAGTTGCAAACGTTTGGCAAGCAACACAGCTACAGTTGGATACACCAAATATGTTGGATGGCCAGAATAATTACAGACAGAGAAACTGTGTGTCAATTGATGCGACTGATCGATGGGCGCGGGGTAGAACTATGTGCGCACAACAATTTGAGATGGCGTGTGTCGTGGGTCGAACTATGTATGGCATATAGTTGGCTATATGACAAATTAAAGCCCTATGGAATATGCATCAGTGGTTGCATTGATGGTTTTTCAAGAAAAATTATACGGCTAGAAGCATTGCAGGTTATTTGATTGATGCTGTAACTGAAAACAATGGATGCCCTCAAAAATTTTATTTCACGATTTGTGAATCCACATCTAAAGTAGTCTTCAATGATGATATCCATTAAAATCTGCAAAGCTTTGTCTCAGCCCCTTCAAACTGTAGCTGTGGCGCAACACACGGAAGCCCATTTAGGCCTCTCTCATAATTATGACTTAGTATCTCATTATTATGACTTGACTTTTTTTTTTTTTTTTTACTTTTTCATTACATTTACATTTATTTATTTATTTATTTTTAACTGGCGGAAACGGGCTTCCATAGTTTTCACATCTACTTGAATTAGTTTACACGGCAGACCCGCCACATTCAATATGGCGGACGCGCTGACGTATCGGGGCAGCGGGAAAGCACAGTCAATGCGGCGTCTACGTATTTATGTCTATGTTGCAGCCAGCTAGCGTCACAGGTAGCAGGCTAGCCAGTAGGGAGCTAGCTAGCTGTTAGCTATAGTAGTACCGCTCGGCTCGTTTAATCGTGTTATTTGTTGCTACTTTAAGGACATTTCATGTCTTTGGCAAAGCGAATACATCGGTGATAGATGTCGTCGGTCTGACAAAGCGAGTGTGGAGGTTTAAAGGGGCCCTGCTTTTGTGGTAGGTGACGTTTACAGAATAGCCATTTTAATTTCAAGCTAGCGTAACATTTGTTAGCATATAACGGCTAAATTGATTATCTCTTAGTAGGCCTACAATAAATTATATATACTCTCTGTTGAACACCGTTTTCATTGTGAGGTGGTAGCATCGTTGCTATCCTGTTATTGTCAGCATGATGTGTTCTGTATGTAAATGCCTTCACTACTGTTTTGGCCTTGAGAGCTTAGCTATCATGGCTAATTAGAAAGCATCGCAGTGGGTGTGTAACACTGTAGTAAGCCACTGAAACGGAACCATTCAGCGGTCATAGCGGTACTTCATATGTGAAATATAATTAGCTATTATCATTGCTTTGCTAGCACTAATTATAAAGGGATTTAAAAGGTGTAACAGCCACTGGGATGTAGGAACTGCCAGCTTTTGTTATGCGTATCCCGATCTCTCAGTATTGTCATTGTACCCACTGTCCCACGATCACGCCCATTTCTCTGGCAGCCGTCCAGGCTCTGCAGAGTACCTGCGTACGGTTAGGGTTACGGACAATTACTCTCTGAGCGTGATTCATGGTGCATTTATACCAACGAAAATGCTTTGTTTTTCTTTATCTGAACAGGTTGAGTTGACTGTACAGGGGAAGATGTGCAATGGAATGATAGAGTCAACATCAAAAGCCCTTCTGGCCCACACCTCAGCCACTGAAAGGTCCTTCCTGTTGTTGTTGGTTCTGACTGCAGTGTCCACTGGACAAGGGTCAGGTAAGAGGCAGGATTTAAGGTTGCACATAAAAACAATGCAAAGCTGTTAGGATTGTGTCCTTTATTTATCAACTACCCTCTAACTGCTGCAAGACTGTTAACCAGGTCCATCAAAACAACCCACATCACCCCCATCCTATTCTCTAAGATCCTCATTTTAACATAAAGCAATCCATCATCAAGCACACATACAGTTGTGCTCATAAGTTTGCATACCTTGGCAGAATTTGTGATTTTTTTTGGCCATTTTTTAGAGAATATGAAAGATATGAAAAGATATGTAAGATATTATGGCCAAGCTGTCGTCTCTGATGAACATTTCTTTTTTTATATATATATTCTTGTTGAAATTCTTGTACTGAACACCTTTTTGTTTGCTGCTGTAACTCCATGAATTTCCCCGTTGTGGGACGAATATAGGAGTATCGTATCTTATCGTATCTTATCGTATCTTATCCTATCATATCTTATCGTACCTTATCTTATCTTAAGAGAAAAACTTTTTTTACACTCATGGTTAGTGGTTAGGTGAAGCAACATTTTTATCAAACAACTGTGTTTACTCTTTTTATATCATGATGACAACAGAAACTACCCAAGAAACCATCAATTCTGCCAGGGTATGTAAACTTATGAGCACAACTGTATATCTCCGACCTGCTCCACCCTTACCATCTCCAGTAGACCCCTCAGATCCTCAGACCAGGGTCTTTAAGCATGTGGCTCCAACTCTGTGGAACAATCTTCCACTCCAAGTGTGCTGTGCTGTCTCCACTGAGACTTTTAAAAAGTACCTTAACACACACTTGTTTGACATGGCTTCTGACCGTCGTATGTAATTTGTTGTTATTTTGTCTGCTTGCATTGTTGTCTTATGTATTGCATTGTATTTGCCTTGTCAATATTGAAACTCTGTGAAGCACTTTGTGACTATGCTCTGTGAAAGGTGCTATACTAAATAAACTTTACTTACTTCCTCACTTACTTACTAACTGCTATAGAAACATTATCCAATCAATTTCATCATAAGAATTGGTGAAAGAATGTAATCCTCGGGCCATTGATGAAAATATCACAACTCAGTGAACTAAACAGATCATGTGATATATGATTAATGTCTACCCAGACCTTGTAATTTTTCAAGTTTATTCAAATCCATGAGTTTTTGATTCCAATCAAACGTATGACTTCCCAAAAGTGTGACTGTTATTTATCAATAGTAAGAAAAATTTTAAAAAATGCAGAGACGCTGAAGGTGGCTTTGTAGCATCACAACACAGCCAGTCCACATTAGATGCAATTTGTTAGTATCTCATATTGCATGGCAGAGTTTTTCAAAAACTAATGCAGTAAGATTTGTCACCCAAAATCTTTTTTTTTTGATCAGTGTAACTTTGATCATGTGAAGCAGAACCATGAGCAGGACTTCCTTCCCAAATGTTATTTTTTTACGGCAGACTACTAGTGAGGTTTCCAAGTATAATGTAACACATTTTATTGAAGCATTCATTAAATATTACAAGCATTGTATTGGAAGTGTTTGTTCTCACAGTACATTACAGTGTTTTTATGATTATGATCTCCTTGCGTGTGTGGTACCACTGTGAAGCCTTTCTGTTACAAAAGGTTACCATAGGTCATCCAATGTCCTTGTCACTCATGACATCAAGGGCTGACACACACATCTCAAACCAGGCTCAAAATATTTGTTTTAGTTCACAAGTTTCACAGAATTTCTTCTTCTTCTGTCTTCTCTTCCCAGGATGTGTGAGGCCATACATGGTCCAGAACAGCTGGGTAAACCTCACAGAAACCAACAGGGGCTTGTTTCCTGTGGGCACGGTACTGCAGTACAGCTGTGACCCTGGTTACCTGCCGGATGGGCCCAGCATTCTCACTTGCACCACTGTTGGACGCTGGACCTCTGACCCTCCTCATTGTATTCGCAGCGGTGGTACGTGTTTCTGTTTACCACAGCCTGACGTTACGTTACAAGCTGTCACTGAATTCTGAGTAACTAGTCTTATTTACTATCAAGGAAAACCCTCTTTCACATGTTTTACATCTAATTATGCTCAACTAAGTCTCATGAATGAATGTTAGCTAACTTTGCCTACCTGTAAAGATTTCATGTTTACTCTCTTCATCAGCATGTCTCCCCCTCTCCAAACCTGAGAATGGGGGCTACACCTGCCACCCAACTCCATGTCGAATGTTTGCACACGGCACTGTGATCGAGTTCTTCTGTGACGAGGGCTTCATTCTCACCGGGGACTATTACTACCTGACCTGTCAAGATGGACAGTGGGATGGCCCCATGCAGATCAGCTGTGTGAGCCAAGGTTAGTCAGACCTCAAAAATTGCGAAAAACACTTATTGTGTATAGGAGCGACTGTAATAACTGAATTCACCCCGGGAAAGATAAAGTATTTTTTTTTTGTTGGGACAGAATGCTTGAGGCTGATTTATACTTCTGCGTCACCCCTACGCAGCAGTGGCTGACGCGGATATGAGCCCCACATACTTGTGCGTCGTTGTGTCCGTGTCGCGCAGCAATTCTCCAACAAAACGCTTCAGGGCAGTGCGGTCTCTCTGATAGCCGGTCGCCTGCTTCCAGCCCCATTACGATCTCTGTTTACTTTTCCACAGAGATTCAGAGCGTGTTATGTTAATCTACAGCTGATACATGTTGCTGTTTATCATACAGACATGATTACATGAAGAATAGAGAGGAGGAGACGAAATACATGGCCGATGAGCGGCTGATGTCCGGGGTCACGGGAGTGCTGTAAATACGGGAAACACAATGCCACCGAGCGGACCAATCACAGGGCTTGCAGTCCACATTGATTCTACGTGTAGTTACATTTTGGAGGAGGTGCACGTCAGCTACTCTGTGTAGGTACGGGAGCTAAGCTGACGTTGATTCGATGCAGAAATATAAATCAGCCTTTAGAGACATGAGTATTTCTCCATGATACTGCTTTGGTTTTGGGCTGATCTAGGGATGGCAGAAGACCAGGACACCTTCACTACTATCTCCCCACATGCCAGCTTCACCTCAGCCCTGCATGGGCCAACAGCTCCATCCATTATCCATTAAACATGCAGTACAGAATACAGCCAGGTGATAGAGCAGCAGAGTACAGAAAGATAACAGCCTGTCTTTGTTAGATGTCAAGGACTCACGATAATAAGTAAAGTAATGCTGCTGTGCCTAAAAGTACACATAAAATAAATGTGTGTAGAGATATTGTTTCAGTGGATATACAGTAACATCAATCCATGAATCAACATACATTGACCGGTGTGTATTTTCTGCGGTTTTAGGGGCAAAGTGAGATGAGTGAAAATAAATACGCCAGCTCGAGCCCAGTCTGTTTAAGTAGAAAGGCTGAATCTGCCATGTAAGCAGTAATAAGTCTGCCTTTCTGCAGGTTCACATCACTCTTAAGGGAACGAGAGCAAACACAGTCATTGGTTTGAATCATGTTATGCCCAAAAAGAATAATTAATCAACTTAATCCAACCTCTGCACCATGACTGTGTGCCGCTTAACTTAATACGACCTTGAGTGTTTTTTTAAAAATCCCCTATAAACCAAATGTATATTTATGAAGCACTGCATATATACTGTATATGAATGTCATTTTGAATGTTGTCTGTTTTCCAGGTTGTATTCGGCCCTCTACGGTGCAGCACGGCTCAACTAATTTGACAGACACCAATAGAAACTTGTTTCCTGTGAGCACAGTTCTGCAGTACAGCTGTGACCCAGGTTACCTGCCGGATGGACCCAGTATCCTCACCTGCACTTCGCTGGGACGCTGGTCCTCTGAACCACCTCTCTGCGTACACAGTGACGGTAATGGCAAACCTCCTCACAGTCCTCTTTACCTTTTTAACTCGAGGAACATAAACCATCAGCACACCTAAGACCTTTATAATGAACCAAATTCAACATACAAATAATTCCTTTTTATGACTTTACTTTTCTAATTCAAGCAAAAGCAATAGTCCTAGATGCTGTCAGTTGGATAAGACACCTAAATGTCAAATTGTGTATTGATTGATATTCCTTAAAAAGCGCACCGCTGAGCGTCTCCGCTGTGTGCAACACCTTTAACAGCTAATTCACATCAAAACATGCTTTGAACTTAAATCACCTCCCTGATAGCTGAATCTAATATGAGATCACATGATGTTTGTTTCACATGATGGAAAATTGAAAACAAAAATGCGTGTTTCGAGTAATTTCTCAGTGATCAATTAATCGATAATCGATTAATTGTGTACATCCCTAATATGAACATAATTGAAAGCACCCTTTTTTTCTTTGTAACATGAAAAACATGCAACATCAGTGTTTGTTATCAAATGATTCAGAGATACAAACATCATTTTTTGTCATCAGTTTTTTAATGTACCTGTCTATTTTCAGGTTGTATACGACCCTCCACAGTGCAGCATGGCTCCACTAACCTGACAGAAACCAACAGGAGCTCATTCCCCGTGGGCACAGTCCTGGAGTACCGCTGTGACCCGGGTTACCTGCCAGATGGGCCCAGCATCCTCACCTGCAGCACACTGGGACACTGGTCCTCTCTACCTCCCCGCTGTGTGCGCAGTGACGGTAAAGACAGGACATTATCTACAGACATTTTCAGTCTCTCAACATTTCCTGCCTGCTGTAGCTCAGTTATGGTTTGACATGTGTAATGTTGCGTAATACTGCTGTTGATGACTGCTTTCCTTTCGTTCTGATGACAGTTTGCCAGACTCCATTTCAGCCAGACAACGGAGGCTACACCTGCCACCCCTCCACATGTGGGAGACTTTCTCACGGCACAGTGATTGAGTATTTCTGTGATGAGGGTTATATTCTAAAAGGAGATTATAAATACTTGACCTGTCAGTATGGAGAATGGGACAGCCAAATGAAGCTCAGCTGCATCATGGAGCAAGGTAACAAAACAAAATGAAATTTTTTTTTATCAGCTGAATAAATACAGGAAGTTCTGTCTTAATGCATGATTGTTTATTTCCTCACAGACCGTGATCCAACTCTACCAATAGGGATGCCCACCTTGTCCATAGTGGCATCCACAGCTAGCTCAGTGGCTCTGATCCTGCTGCTGGTGGTGCTGTTTGTACTTCTGCAGCCCAAACTTAAGTCCCTCCACCGGTAAATCTGCCTTAATATCACACTTCACTTTTGTCCAAGGGCCTGGTTCCACAAAGCTTTTTCAGCCAGGAAAGCACTGGGAGGATGCTGGGTAATGTTTGGATGAGGTGCTTGTACCCCTTGGCGAACACATGTCACAACATATGCCTTCCTCTGATCAGGAAACAGTTTAAATAGAAGCTGTTGTCTGAAAATGCTATGTGGACACAACCCTGTATACATATAACCCACTGCTGTGTTAGGCTCTACGCATCCAGTGCATTATTTATAGAGGCTAAAGGTGGATGGATGTTAACTCTCTGTGATCCTCTTCATCCAGACGTGATCAGGGTGTGACCGGCCAGCCCGTCTCCATCATGGTGGAAGGAGTCCAGGTGACTCTGCCCTCATACGAGGAGGCTGTGTGCTGTAACGGAGCCCCATCCTCGACTCACGGCTCCGAGTCTCGAGTCCAGATAGTGCTGTCAGAGGGTCAGCATGTGACAACGCCAGAGGCTGGCCCCTCTCGGCCCTCCTCCCTCAAACATCAGCAGTCAGAGATGGCCGTGGTCCACCCTGCACCACACTCCTCTTCCTCTCCATCACCTTCCCCGTCGTCTTCTACCTGGGTCCTGGAGCAAGTAGGTGCCGCTGCTCCTTCATCGTCCCGAAGAAGGCCGTCTGCAGGCAGCGACCAACACAGCTTGTCTATGGACTCTGAGATGGATTACTCTGATGGTAAAACCCTCTTCAGATTCCAGTTAACTCGTTTGAATCACTGCTCTGCTCTGACCTCTGTTTCTCTCTGCTGTCTTTAGACATGCCGTTACTGAAGGAGGCCTGAGAAAGGCTGCAGCCTTTGGACTTTACAGAGAGAGCCAGCATTTATTCAGACCTGTACTGACGAGCAGGGTGCCTCGTGTGAGTTAGTCAACACAGCTGTCAACACAGATGAGTCCAACATGAGAGGCTCTGAGTGGAGCTGTGAGTCACTCAGAACAGATCCTCTGACCTTCCCAAAAGAGAGAGGAGAAGACATTCACATGTACATACATGCTTACATTTTTTATAGGAATTCCTACACTATGTATGTACGTCTAATGTCGGGGGCTGGGTTTGAATCGTAGAACAAATACAGAAAAGAGCGGGCATCACTGAAAGAGTTTCAGAGTCTTTTTGAAGAACTGAACGGGCACAGCTACAAACTCGTTTTGGGAGCTAATTATCTCACCAGTGTCTTGGAAACCTACCGTTCATAAACCACATATCACAGCATTAGAGACACATTAGCAATGACACAGTCATGCACACTAACAACAATTTTTGTAATTATGAATCATTATTTAAAGTTTTTAATCATGACTCACATCATTCTACACGCCACTGTGCAGTTAAAGGCTTGTTGTCCATGAGAGTATTGAGTATTCCATGGTTTCCTTGTCGGATTGTGGGCACACTTTTTTCTTTTTGTGACATTTTGTTTCACACCTGTACCCAACACACGTCATCCTATCTAAGAGTCCAGATGTATTCTCTTCACACTAACACATGCTCCCAATGGCCTTAGCTTTCCACTTCTATGCACAAGTACCTATAACATTTGAATTAAGGAGTTTTGAAAATGAATGTCAGTTTAAATGCCTCCCCTGCTTGGTGATGTTACGTGTGGCTTTGTCTGACACATCACTTGTACAACAGAAAATATTGTTCTCTTAATTTATGCAGGCTGCTTGGATACTCCTGTTTTCAGTCTTAACGGGAAATTGTGTATTTAATTTATTTGTGTCCAGAACGCTGTTGATCAGCCATGGCTTCTTTTGATGCTTCCACAGCTCTTAGAGAAAACGTCTTTTTAACTTGTGGCTTTAGTTCGGATCATTCTGCAGGCACGTTTTTTGTGTCACTGTAAATGTAAATGGGTAGGGACAACACAAAGATGTGTACAGATATGTGTAATGTCAGTGTTCACTTATTGACTGTCCATTGAATTCACTTTTGGACTAAGGAATGATTTTTTGTCTTAGTAAAGATGTTTCTTAAATGTATGTAAAAAGTTCTAATTTAAGTTTACTCTGTATATACCATCTGACCATTTTGATTAAATATAATTTCAGGTGTTCAACCGGCCTTCATTCTTTTCTTCAGCAGAGTGCTTTTCATATTATTTAAACATTACACTTATTTAAAGAAGCTCCTCTTGTAAACAGACTGTAGAGTCTGTCACAATAACTGCCACAGCATTATTATGTATTAATATTATTTTGTATTGATAGCCCACTTTATGAGAATCAGATCTGATCACCACTTTAAGATCTTTTCATAAATAACAAATAATACATTATTTCCATGAGCTTAACAGTTTAATTACAAGTTTGTGTACATGCAGAGGTGTCAAAAGTATTCACATTCATTACTCAAGCATAAGCATAGATACTAGGGTTTAAAAAGACTTCTGTAGAAGTTGAAGTATCAACTCAAGCTTTTTACTCAAGTAAAAGTGTAAAAGAACTGGTTTCAAAACTACTTAAAGTATAAAAGTAAAAGTAATGTAAGGGGGAAATAATGCCATTAAGGACAAAAGCTTAGACTGTGCCACAGGGGCCTATAGTGCACTACGCCACCTCCCAAAAAAAAACATTTTTTCTGAAGGCCATAATGACTTAAATGTTATATTAATATGTTAATGTTGAAATATTTTGGTTGCACCTGTTTCTAAAGCATTTATGCCCATTGAAATGAATGCATTTTCATACAATGCAAACACATTAAAGAACCATATATGTGCATTAACATGTTTCATGGAGTGGAGGATAACAAGGCTATTTTTAAAATGTAAGGAGTAGAAAGTACAGATAATTGCTTGAAAATGTAAGGAGTAGAAGTAAAAAGTCAGCTGAAAAATAATTATCCAGCAAAGTATAGATACCCAAAATTTCTACTTAAGCAAGGTAACAAAGTATTTGTACTTCGTTACTTGACACCTCTGTGTACATGATGGGTCTGATATTTTTATGGAAGCAAATTTATTCATATTTCATTTACTATATGCTACTTGTGATTTTTAAATGGCACAGTCTGGGACATGTCAATGATTAGCAGCAAAACTGATACTGGTATATATTTCTTACAGTGTCAGATTTAAAAACAGTCCTACTTGTAACTTATGTGGACAATAAAGTCCACAAAATAACAACTTAAAGTTATACATTTTTTCCTTTTTTCCTGAGTCAAAGGTTCAAATTCAAAAATAAAAAAGCATACCCCTGCAAAAATGACGTCAATGGGGTTAAAGCTCCTGTGAGAAGTTTTCAGCTTGTTGTTTAACACAGTGTTTTTCAACCTTTTTTTGAGCCAAGGCACATTTCCTACATTAAAAAAATCCAGAGTCACACCACCAACCAAAAGTGTTACATAATGACACATTTAGTCTCTCAATTTATCAATCTGATTATCTGAGAAAGGGACTTTGGCTACTTCTTTAACTGCGTCAGGGCAAAGCATCTCATTTACAATGGCTTTTGCAGGTAGTATTAATGTCTGTGCCACAGTGTGTGGCTTTTTGATTTGGCTCTAAGTAGCTAGCTTTGAGAGCTCTCGCAGACATCATTGCAGTTTTTCTCATAAAAGTTGCCTTTTCCGCCACCCGTATTACACTATTCATCCGGGTTAGAATTTATCCAGGGCCCAGTTTGGAGGTTTCATTTTTCCTTTTTGAATATTTATCCATCGCTGTTGTACGCCTACGTCTTATCACATACACCTCTAGCATGCATAATGAATTCTATTGTCTTAAATTAACAAAGTTATTAGTGCACTTTATTGCCACCCAGTGGGTGGTTAGCACAGGTCAGTGCATGGACGAGTATTGAATTACTCCGCCAGTCACTACTCTGCAGGCACAGATGCACTGCATGGCAAATTGTTTGCAGTATATGAATAATGTTTTTTTTGGACTAAGTGAAATTGGAAAATGTCCGTGGCACAGTGGTTGAAAGTCACTGGTTTAACAGATTGAAAGCATTATTGCTGCCTCCTTTTGGCCTTGAAAAGTGATCAATGTTTGACAACTGTTAAAGAAAGCAGGATAAGTCAAGAAACCCTTATTAAACATATACAGGAAAAATTCAGCAACAACCACATTGTCCACAGGGGGCGCCAAAATCAACACAAACTGAAAGTTCCTCACAAGAACATTAACCTTAAAAACACATAATGGGTGATAACTATAAAGAGCACATTCCAGATCAATCATTTTAATTGTTATTAAATCATTTATTTATATATAAAATTGTGCTTAAAAGGCCTCATTCAGAAAATTAATGAATTCATTCACAAAAATCTCGAATACAAAAATATAAATACCTCATTTTAAATCATTAACTTCCTGCTTTAACGTACACTAGCTGTACTTTACATTGTGTGTGTTTATAAAGTTAACAATTAGTATTATTGGCACTGAGCCACTACCTCCTCAGTAAGTAAGATTCAGCTCTTCTTGGGTTTCTTCTCCAGCATTGGGTCTTCTGTTGTGGTGCTGTCATTGTTTCTTTAAATAACAGATCCGTTTGGTATACTTTTTTCTGTGTAAGAAGAAGAACAGTGACATTAGACTTTCATTGATCTGAATTTGAAAGACCAACAAATCTGTAGAGAGTGTGCATGTGCTAATCCTCCTCCCAGGGTATCTCTACACAAACACATATGCAGCTGGCATTTACCCTTGGCCAGTGGCTTGAATCTTCGGTAACATCTGTAGCACAGCGTCAACAGAAGACCCTCAGTGATCTGCGCAGCGAAGTAAATCAGAGGGAAGAGAAAGAAAGCTCCGATGGCCTCCATGGAAAAGGTCAGCTTTAGGATGGCAAAGCACAGCTGGATGTTTTGACATCCTGTTTCCATGGCGATGGTCCTGCATAATCTAGAAGTAAAATCAAGAATCAATATTTTTGTATTCAAACTTTATACATGCAACAACTTTAATGCAACTGGATTAATAGTGGACATCACATTTATTAGCATATTGTTAAACTTAGTTGGGACAGTTATTAGGAATGTTATTTAAAACAGAATTTGATGACTTATAAATCATTAAAAGCTTATTTTAATTTAGAAAACCGGGCAGAGGTGGCCTAGCATAAGGCAATCATAAAGGCACAGAAGCCCCAAAATATAACTTAATTTATTTTTTTTAAAGCAAAACAACAACATATCAAATGTTGATGTTTTGTGTCATTATTTCATGAAAAATATACGCTCATTTTAAATTTGATGCCAGCAGCGCATTTCAAAAGAGGTGTAACAGGGGCATGTTTACCCTCGTGTTTTATCACTTCTTCTTTAACAACACTGAAAATGCTTTGGAACTAAAGAGACCAGTTTCAGGAAAACAGCAAAACCTCAGTACATTGGATCACAACTTTAAAGTCAGGCAATCAATAGGTAGCCAACTCAAACATAGTATATGAAGGGTTTGCTCACTCACTTATGACTTTGCTTGCATAAAATGGATATAATGTAACCCAACGTGAAGCCAATAAGGGGCATCATCACAGCCACAGTCAGAGTGTCAGGTGTGAGGATCATCCACAGGATGTCTTTGATGGCAAAACCAGACAGGGTCCATAGTACGATGGAACAGATCACCAGCAAGGTCAGACCACCCTGCCAGGAAAGTGAACAATGAACATGTTACAAGTTATCTACCCTTGATTTTAAGTATATCTCAGCATCATCACTAAAGGCCACACCTTTCCATTCCTCTCACATAAAAGATGTCAGGTGTCTCACATTTTTGATGAATGGTGTGTACTTGGGTCGGTAGTGGTTTAGGGCAATGCCAATGGCGCAGGGAAACAGCGTGAACAGAAGGGTACTGATGATGCCAAGGTAGGGCACAGCATTTTTCAGACTGGGGAAGCCTTGGCAGTAGATAAAAAGCAGCAGAGGCATCATACCCAGGGCCGCTATGCTGGAGAAAGTGGTCATCACAATACTAAAAGCAAGAGAATAAATGAGTTAGACCTCCATATGTAACTTTTAAATGTTTCAAATAGTGCGTGCTAAAAAGGCATTTGTATTGTGGAATATATAAATCTGAATAAACTGTGCAGACGCATTAACATGTCTAGGGATCGATGCATGATTTAGGGTTTACCTGAGATTCATGTCCCCTTGTACAGCAAGGGAAAGAATGTTTGATAACGTCCCCCCCGGGCAGCAGCCACAGATGAGCACAGTCACAGCTTTGAAAGATTTCATCTGTAGCATTTTAGCTAAACAGAAAGCAGTGAGGGGCATAATGCCAAACTGGGCCAACAGTGCAATGCCTACACCTTTTGGCTTGAGACAGTGGGCCTTTATTTTGGAAATTTCCATCGTACAGCCAAGAGATACCATGGTGATGAAGAGGATGGCCATGGTCAGGGTGTCGACGATGCGGTTCATCAAGGGAGATATGCTCAGGAGAGCCAAGCCCCCATTGTCTGTGCCATTTGACACATTGTAGTTGTGAGTTATTCCATCGTAGACAGCTGTCACATTCATGATGGCATTAATCCCCTCAGTGAACGCTCACTGTTCTGCAGCTTTCACCTGTCACACAAAGCATATATATTTAAAGCATTACATATCCGCCACAGTTTATGGTTAGTAATGTGTGTCCTAATAGTGTTGACTGCAACATATCTATTACAATTTACCTATTTAGATTAATGATTGTAATAGGAAGTAGAGATAGTCATTGGTTTCCAAAGTGAAGCAACCACAAGTGCCTCAAACCTAAAATCACTGTTAAATCTAAATGCTGAATAACAATACACATTTATATTAAATATTTAACATTTATATTTAACATTCAAAATCTAGATTTATATTTAACATTTAGTTTCAACATTTAGATTTTTAGTTAGCATTTGGATTTAACAGTGATTTCAACTAAATACATTTGTCACAACAAAATTAAATGTGAAAATGATTCCTCTACATGTGATAAAAAAGTCACTTAAAAATTCACACTACATTTTTAATACATTTAAGAGCTAAATGCAGATAACTGTTGCTGTTATTTTCAGTGTGCACAAATTTACAAATCGCGCCACATAAATGTATGAATAACAACAGCCTTTGTATTAGCTTTTGTATTATCTTAATGGGTTCGTTACTACTTCCTGCTCTTGAGGAGTGCAGACGCTTTTTTGCTTGCTCTTGCTTATGCTTGCATTCTTTTCATTTTAACTCTTTTTTCTTCACTGAGAGACTACAAGCAGTCACTCCAGGATACTTAGAAACCACTGGGACTATAATTTACTGTCGACAAAGTAAACAACTGCCTTATCTCGACATTTTATCGAAACTGCAAACGTGGCCTACTGATCGGCAAAAGCCTGTTAGCAGCTAAGCTAACTGGAACCAAAATGCCTCCTTTCACTGTGGACGATTTTCAGAAGATCCTTCAGAAAATTGCTGTGCTGGAAACAAAGATGCATCGGATAGAAGTGAATGTGGAAGTGAATGGACTATGCGGGAATGACACCACTCTTCCATGGGGTCAGAGCAGCAGACATGTACCTGCTAACACACGGCTAGTTAGCCCAAACAATGACACTCCAAAACAGGAGGACCGTGCAGTTGGGACCAGCTGGAACACTCTTGGCGCTAGGCCTAAAGATAAAACGTTTCCCACGGACATGAGAGAACGGATAACAGGCAGAGCCAAGCGCCCTGAGATTTCTGATGCGACTGGCTGGCCTGCACTCTCATCCAGAAGGAGTGCCGCCTCAACCCCCCTACCAAGGAGGAAACAGCCATGGACAGCAGTAAAAACTACTAGTAAGAGCAAACCTGTAGAAGAAACAAAGATACATTTAGAGAACAGATTTGCACCACTTTCACAAGATCCTGACTCTCCATCCCAGGACCTGAGAAACCCTGTGTCCTCGAAGACCAAGGGAAGGTACGAGACCAAATCTATAAGCAAAAGGCCGCAGAGGGAGCTGACGCCTGGGCCTGAAACACTGATCGTGGGCGATGGTGCCGTGAAAGAGGTCAGTAGCCTCTGTGGCAAGAGAAACACCAAAGTCCTCTGCTTCACCAACGATTCGGTCTCTGACATTTCAGACAAAATTCTGGACATTGTTGCTGACCACACAACGGTGAAATCACTCATTCTTCACACTGGGGCCTTGGATGTTGTGAAGCAACAATCTGAGGTATTGAAACAAGATTTTACTGATCTGCTGCGCAAAGTCAGATCTGTTGATACTGTGGTGTTTATCAGTGGCCCTCTACCGACTGTCCGAAGAGGGGACGAGAGATTCAGCAGGCTGTTGATTTTGAACAAATGGCTCAAAGCTACATGTGCTGCTCAATCAGTGAACTTTATTGACAATTTTAATATTTTCTGGGAACGCAGACACCTTTTTAAGGCAGATGGATTTTGCCTCAACAAGTCAGGAGTAAGATTGTTCACTTCCAACCTATTTTACTCTGTGTATCACACACCAGCTTCCCTGGCCAAGGACAAGAGACAAGACAAAACAAAACAGAAGATAAGACCACATTCTGGAGGAAAACGACTGAGATCGCTGAGCCAGGAGGAGTCTTCATCGCCGCCACCTTCACCCCCCCAAGAGGAGCGTCCTCCAGTGCCGCCAACTTCAACCCCCCAACGAGAGGAGCGTCCTAGATTGCGGCCATCTTCACCCCCCCAACAAGAGGAGTGGCCTCCACTGCGGCCATCTTCCACCCCCCAACAAGAGGAGTGGCCTCCACTGCGGCCATCTTCACCCCCCCAACAAGAGGAGTGGCCTCCACTGCGGCCATCTTCCACCCCCCAACAAGAGGAGTGGCCTCCACTCCCAACAGGAGGAGATTTCTATTCTTCACCACCCCAAACACCAGCCAACTCCCCGCCCTCTCCAGTCACTCTCTCTCCCTCCTCCCCCCTCCTGGATTTTACGGATGAGATGAAAAAGCTTGTCAATGTTGGAATCAAGCTTACACCCCGTCCAAATCCCATATTCTCTCCCCTAAATCTACCCCATCGCCCAGCCCCCAGCCCACCACCGTGCCCGAAACCACCATCACAGAAACTTCACAAAGCCCCTTCACCTCCTCAGAATCATCATCATCATAACAATTCTAACTGATATGGGCCGGGTCCAGGCTTCAAAGCTGATATCATTAATGTTTTCAACCAGGAAAAGCCGGGGCCCTGTGGAATTCAGGTAGCCTCCTCAATTCCTCTGTTGGCAGGAAATAGAAAAAGGGTAAATCTGCTAAGAAACAGAAGATACTCGACTAAATCTGCCAACTTATTAAATTTAGCTCCACTTCCTCGTCAGCCACAAACAGCTGTAAAAAATAACACAACTGGTTTTAACTCACTAAACTTAGCTTTATTAAATATCAGGTCTCTGGGAGGCAAATCTTTTTTAATAAATGATTTTATTATTAAACACAATCTTAATTTTATGTTTTTAACAGAGACTTGGTTAGACCAAGATAACAGTGCAGCTGTACACATTGAATCATGCCCTCCAAACTTCTCTTTTGTGAGTGAGACTAGAACGCATAAAAAAGGAGGAGGTGTTAGTATAATTTTTAATGAGTTATTCAAATGCAAGCAGGTGTTTTATGGAAATTTCACTTCTTTTGAATATGTGGCTCTTCAGTTAAAAACATCCTCTCGGTCTATATTTCTTAATATTTACAGACCACCTAAATACTGTACTGATTTCTTTGATAACCTTGTTGAACTACTGTCTCTTATCTGCACTGACTTTGATTCTGTTTTAATTGTTGGTGATTTTAACATCCATGTTGACAAACCTGAGGACAGAGTGACTGAAGAACTGTGTTATGTCCTTGACAACTTTGGACTCACTCAGCATGTGATGCAGCCCACACACAACAGGGGCCACATCCTAGACTTGGTTATCTCCAAGGGTCTAAACATTTCCAAGGTTCTGGTATCTGATGTTGCTCTCTCTGATCACTGCTGTGTTTTCTTTGAAAGTGATTTATCTGTGAACACTAATGTTCAAACTGAGGTTATCTCAAAACGTTACATTACTGAAAGTACCAGTGATATATTTATTCAGGCTTTCTCTTCCATAACCCCCCTCTCTAGGTTCTCTGCAAATGAACTTGTAGAAGATTTCACTTTAAAAATTACAAACATTATTGATTCCATTGCACCAACTAAATTAAAAGTGGTCTCCAATAAGAAAAAATCGCCTTGGAGGAATACCATGCAGGTCAAACATGAAAAAAAGGAATGTCGAAAAGCTGAGCGCAGGTGGCGTAAAACAAAGCTTCAGGTTCATTATGACATTTATAAAGAAAGACTTCACATGTTTAATCTAGAACTGAAAAAGTCAAGGCAGACCTTCTTCTCAGACATTATCTCCAAAAACAAAGATAATGCACGCGCCCTGTTTGCTACAGTCGACAGGCTAACAAACCCCCCTGTGCCAGTGGCCTCTGAACACTTATCTACCAAGGCCTGCAATGAATTTGCATTCTTCTTCACCGCCAAAATTCAGAAAATCAGACAAGCAGTCAGCACTACTGTACGAGGTACTGGGAATGTGTTATCTGTGTGTCCACCAAAAAACAACTCAATCACTATGACACAATTTAATCCAATAAATTACAAAAACCTACAAGATATAATACAGCATTTGAAATCCTCATCCTGCTGCCTTGACATTCTACCATCACCATTTTTCAAAAAGGTTTCAGACTGCATGACCTCGGATCTGCTTCAAATTGTCAACATGTCTCTTCTTACAGGTGTCTTCCCCCAGGCCATGAAAACAGCAGTAATTAAACCCCTCCTGAAGAAGAACAATTTAGATGCATCAGAAATGAACAACTATAGGCCGATATCAAACCTCCCTTTTTTAAGTAAAATTATTGAAAAAGCTGTTTTTCAACAACTGAACAATTATCTAATGATAAATGACTGTTTTGATGTCTTCCAATCAGGATTCCGATCACATCACAGCACAGAGACCGCTCTAGTCAAGGTCCTCAATGATATTCATTTAAACACAGACAACGGCAAAATCTCAGTTTTGGTATCACTTGATCTCAGTGCTGCTTTTGACACAGTTGACCACAAGATACTACTGGACAGACTTGAAAACTGGGTGGGAATCTCTGGTGCAGTACTAAATTGGCTTAAGTCCTATTTAAATGACCGGGACTATTTTGTGTCTATAGGTAAATACACATCTGAGCGGATGAAAATCGTATGTGGAGTACCTCAAGGATCCATTCTGGGGCCTCTACTATTCAACATCTACATGCTCCCCTTAGGTCAGATAATAAGAAACAACCAAATAAAATACCATAGCTATGCAGATGACACACACATTTACATCACCATATCACCAGGGGATTATAGTCCCATACAAACACTGAGTAAATGCATTGAACAAATCAATGACTGGACGAGCCAAAACTTTCTTCAGTTAAACAAAGAAAAAACTGAAATGATTGTTTTTGGAGCCAAGGAAGAAAGGTTAAAGGTTACTGCTCAGCTCCAATCTGCAATGATGAAATGTTCAAACCAAGCCAGAAACCTTGGTGTAGTCATAGACTCAGACCTTAATTTCAGCAGCCACATTAAGACAATTACAAAGTCAGCCTACTATCACCTTAAGAATATATCAAGGATTAAAGGACTTATGTCTCAGCAGGATGCAGAAAAACTCGTCCATGCATTTATCTTTAGCAGACTAGACTACTGTAACGGGGTCTTTACAGGACTCCCTAAAAAGTCCATCAGACGGCTGCAGCTCATACAGAATGCTGCTGCTCGAGTCCTAACAAGGACCAAAAAAGTAGACCACATCACTCCAGTTCTTAGATCTCTACACTGGCTTCCTGTCTGTCAGAGAATAGACTTTAAAATCCTGCTGATGGTTTATAAAGCACTGAATGGGTTAGGCCCAAAATACATTGCTGATCTGCTACTACTTTATGAACCACCTCGACCTCTGAGGTCATCAGGTACTGGTCTGCTTTCAGTTCCTAGAGTCAGAACGAAACATGGTGAAGCAGCGTTTAGTCATTATGCACCACATATCTGGAACAAGCTCCCTGAAAGCTGTAGGTCTGCTCAAACTCTCACCTCTTTTAAATCAAAGATTAAGACTTTTTTATTTACCTCTGCCTTCCTATCTTAGATTATTTTAACCCACTTTAAATTAAAATTTTAATGTAATCTTTAATATATTTCTAATTTTCCTTTTCTTTTCTGTTTTATCATATTTGTCATTTTAATTATGTTCTTTTATGCTTGTCTGAATGTCTCCAATGCTTTTAATGTGTTAATGTAAAGCACATTGAGTTGCCCTCGTGTATGAAATGCGCTATACAAATAAAGCTGCCTTGCCTTGCCTTGCCTTGCCTTGCCTTCGTTATAGAAATAATAATCCCCCGTAACCTCCCTTACAGAAAGTGCAAACAAACAAACAAAAATTGCAGATATCTACATCTGTGCTTTCTATAAGCAGCTGCTAAAGCTTTATTATTTTCACCACATGCAGGCAATTGTTGTTACAGCTGTGGTTCACTTGTGAGTTCCTTTAAAGTGACATTCAGAACTTTAACACCTCTGTATCTCCAGTGGACCATGGTAGCTAAAATTGCAAATCTATAATTGTGTCATCCTGAAGTGTAATGAATAACTAAAACCATCAGTGTGTCACTCCATCTCTTTTATTTTGAATGTCCCTTATTTTTATTTAATTAAAAATATGGATAAATATTATGTGAATCAGCGAGGCTCCATATTTACTGTATATGCCATCCAAACAGAATGAAACAATGCGTTCGTCGGGAACTATTTGTGTGTGTTTTTCATAGTTTTAAAACTTCAGTGGAGTTCTAGAGACCATTAGTCCTTTATTGTTTGGGTGTTTTCATTAGAGTTGTTGATGGTCGGATGCCTAGAAACACTTGCAATAGCAACAAACTCCAGTGTGTAGAAGTAGCCCACCATGAGCTATCATTTTAACATTAATTAGCCCATACAGTGAGGGTGTTTGCCAAGCATCCTCACATTTCCTTGCAGTAGTCTTTTCCTGGTCCTCAGTTGTTCATGCAGCATCTGTCTGATGCCTTTTCTACACGTGTCATCTGACGTAGTTAACAGTCGTTATACAGTAGCTAAAATTAACATTAGTTGGATTATTTCAGCACAGGATGAACCGAAATGCAGCTCCTGACATTATTTCCTCTGAGAACTGGAGGACCACCTTGTACTTCTTTCTTCACTGCTTATCATAATACATTTCTGAGTAATGTGCTGCTCACTAGTTTTAACAGCATCACCTAGAACAGGATGCATCCATATCTCTGTCATTCTGTCATAATGTGCTAAAACCTTAACTTAAAGGCAATTTAAACCTCTGCACAGGCTCTACAAATTACAAATTGTTGACACTAAAAAGCACAGGGAACTCTTTCTTTGTTTACACTGCATTGTTTTTCAGAATGAAAGGAAAAGTAAGGCAACAAAATTGAAAAGTGTTTACTCTGATGAAAGTTAGCCCCCTTTTTTGACTTTACTGTATTGTATTGAAATGATACAGCAGGGAGGAAAGCAAGCACAGGCACAGCAGACAACATTATGTTTTGAAACTGCTAATTATTATTTAATAATAAAAAAAGGGATTTTAAGGATAGGCAAAGTAAGAGCACCTTCTTACCTTGTTTTGAGACAAACTCTTCAGCTTTACAGTCCTCGCTCACACACTTGTTTGATTCCCTCCTCACATTCTTGTGTTGGACTCCTTTTCTCTGTGGTAAGACCCCTGTGCCTGTGTCACACGGGCTCATGACAACAAGGAAGGTCTAAACAAGGCAGTCAACTACAGAAGAAAGTCCCCTGGAACTATTCTCCTGAAACTCCTTGCACAACTCTTTTCCTGTGCATGTGTGTCTCAGATTTCTTGTAAATCCTCTATATCTTAGCCGTTTACTGGAAGTCAGCTGACAGTTAGTTGCTTGGTTTCAATTTTTTCTGGGCACCGTGGGAAAGTCTGGTATTGGTGGGCTGGAAAATGCAGAAAGAATGTTACTGCCTCTGTACCCCCAAAGAGGCACTTTGTTCATTAGGCCTCACTTGCATGTGTAAACAGGCCTTCAATTAAAATTATGCAACCAGGCAGCGGGTGCAGTCTGCCTGGCAGAGTTATCAGTCCTTTCAGAGAGGGGCCTTCTTTTTCTCTGAGGGTGTTTTTTACACCAAAACTTTTATTTACAACTCCCATAATAGATCAGATAAGTTAAACAAGGCTTGAAATTTATTGCGTTAATCCTCAGAGCAACCCTAACGTGCTGACATCCACCAAGATCCTCTTACAGGAATAACAACCTAAGTAACAATCGCTTTTACATTAACTTAAGGCTATTTAAACAAATGCAGACTTTTAAAAAAGCAAGATACATGAACACAGGAGTAGATATAAATACAGAAGTAACCTTTCACGTCTGTTCCAAAGAGAACTAAAAGTCTCACACAGAAAAAAAACTGAAAGTAAACCTGTGGATACAAACTATGATTATCAATTTGATTTATAATCGTTGTAGAAAAAAAAAATAGAGCCAGAGGTGAAGAGTAACATTCTGAGATTAAACTCACATCATTTTTTCAAATAAAGTAGCAAATTTGGGAAAAAAAAAGAAGTAACTCAGAAAAGTGTCAGAGAACTTCATCGCCTCACAGTTTCACTCATCAGACAAACTAAGATGGACTTATAAGTTAAAGGGAAAGACAATGATGGGGTGGCTTAATTTTGATAGACTGTATGTATACAATACATTTTGATGAATGTTTTGTTTATTAGTACTGAGTCACTAGCTAACACTACCCAACACTGGAAGAAAGACAAGAAATAAGAGTGAAGACCGTATCATATCTTAACGTATTATCTTATTATATTGTATTTTATTATCTTGTCATTTATTTTATCCAATTGATTATATTGTATTATCTCATATTATCTATCTATCTTGTCTTACGGTGACTGATAATCGTGCATTGTGCATATCATATTGCAACAAAACATTATTCTTCTTCATTTTAGCCGGAAAAGGGCAAAACTACGTCTACCTCCAGAAAAGCTGAAGAGATCCTGTCTGTGGCCCCTCAGGATGACTCAGAAGCTTCAACGTCACACTCACAACCCCAGCCTAATGATGTGAGTATTTCTATTTTAAACAACATATCAAAATGGTCCTAGACATAGGAAAATCTCTCTTGTTTGCTTCTATCCATATAAAACACACTCACAAATAAACCCATACACACACAATTGAAGACATGTTGAACATGCATTCCTGGCACACACACACACACACACACACACTCACTCACTCACACACACACACACGCACGCACGCACACACGCACACACGCACATGATGCTGGCAGTGGCTTTGACAGGTGATGACTATAAGAAAGAATGTGGGCCATACTCTAGTGGTGTCAAAGTGATGTGTGTGAAGTGAAACATCACTCAAACCATGTTCATCCCTCTTTTTACGAGGTTCATAGCCATGCCTTGCCTGCTTCTCCTACCGCTCTTAAGGCCAGACTCAATGAAGCTTTAGCAAGAGTGGAAAGTCTGGAGCGAGAGAAGAAGAAGAACGCCATGGCTAGAGAAAACAGGGCAAAGACCACAGTGAAGAGTCTTTTGGGGGATTTGAGGGAATAGATGATAGAGGGATAGATGATGGTGCAGGGATGTTCACAGGGGTTTGGAGCCATTGGACACTCTCTTCTGCTCACCCAGCAGGTACATCAGTTTGTGTTGGTTGTCAAATGAATACAATTCTTTGTGTGTGTTTGTGATCAGTGGAAAGAATGTGTCTCTGATGTCCTGGTATATAGAGGACAGGTGGTTAAAAAGTGGAGCTTTGTCTCAACCTCATGCTGGGTGCAGACTCTGTCCTCTTAGTGAGCCAGGTCTGTCAGTGGCATCCTCTCTCAATGGCGAGGTCGTGTTCCCTGAGTCTGTACATGGTCAAAGATTCATTCATATCATCTATCTATCATCTATCTATAGATTTTCTTTTATATATATGTGTGTATATATGTATATATAGACAGTTTTGCAGATTTAACCACACACCACTCGCCTCCAGGTGGTGCTGTTTGTTAACTCACTCTCAACAAACAGAGGTCAATGGAAACCATAGAAACACTAGCTGTGAGTCACTCAGAACAGATCCTCTGACCATCCCAAAGGAGAGAAGAGAAGACATTCACATGTACATACATGCTTACATTTTTTATAGGAATTCCTACACTATGTATGTACGTCTAATGTCGGGGGCTGGGTTTGAATCGTAGAACAAATAAAGAAAGGAGCGGGCATCACTGAAAGAGTTTCAGAGTCTTTTTGAAGAACTGAACGGGCACAGCTACAAACTCGTTCTGGGAGCTAATTATCTCACCAGTGTCTTGGAAACCTACCGTTCATAAACCACATATCACAGCATTAGAGACACATTAGCAATGACACAGTCATGCACACTAACAACATTTTTTGTAATTATGAATCATTATTTAAAGTTTTTAATCATGACTCACATCATTCTACACGCCACTGTGCAGTTAAAGGCTTGTTGTCCATGAGAGTATTGAGTATTCCATGGTTTCCTTGTCGGATTGTGGGCACACTTTTTTCTTTTTGTGACATTTTGTTTCACACCTGTACTCAACACACGTCATCCTATCTAAGAGTCCAGATGTATTCTCTTCACACTAACACATGCTCCCAATGGCCTTAGCTTTCCACTTCTATGCACAAATACCTATAACATTTGAATTAAGGAGTTTTGAAAATGAATGTCAGTTTAAATGCCTCCCCTGCTTGGTGATGTTACGTGTGGCTTTGTCTGACACATCACTTGTACAACAGAAAATATTGTTCTCTTAATTTATGCAGGCTGCTTGGATACTCCTGTTTTCAGTCTTAACGGGAAATTGTGTATTTAATTTATTTGTGTCCAGAACGCTGTTGATCAGCCATGGCTTCTTTTGATGCTTCCACAGCTCTTAGAGAAAACGTCTTTTTAACTTGTGGCTTTAGTTCGGATCATTCTGCAGGCACGTTTTTTGTGTCACTGTAAATGTAAATGGGTAGGGACAACACAAAGATGTGTACAGATATGTGTAATGTCAGTGTTCACTTATTGACTGTCCATTGAATTCACTTTTGGACTAAGGAATGATTTTTTTTCTTAGTAAAGATGTTTCTTAAATGTATGTAAAAAGTTCTAATTTAAGTTTACTCTGTATATACCATCTGACCATTTTGATTAAATATAATTTCAGGTGTTCAACCGGCCTTCATTCTTTTCTTCAGCAGAGTGCTTTTTATATTATTTAAACATTACACTTATTTAAAGAAGCTCCTCTTGTGAACAGACTATAGAGTCTGTCACAATAACTGCCACAACATTATTATGTATTAATATTATTTTGTATTGATAGCCCACTTTATGAGAATCAGATCTGATCACCACTTTAAGATCTTTTCATAAATAACAAATAATACATTATTTCCATGAGCTTAACAGTTTAATTACCAGTTTGTGTACATGATGGGTCTGACATTTTTATGGAAGCAAAGTTATTTATTTATATTTCATTTACTATATGCTACTTCTGATTTTTAAATGGCACAGTCTGGGACATGTCAATGATTAGCAGCAAAACTGATACTGGTATATATTTCTTACAGTGTCAGATTTAAAAACAGTCCTACTTGTTACTTATGTGGACGATAAAGTCCACAAAATAACAACTTAAAATTATGCATTTTTTCCACTTTTCCTGAGTCAAAGGTTCAAATTCAAAAATAAAAAAGAATACCTCTGCCAAATGACGTCAAAGAGGTTAAAGCTCCTGTGAGGAGTTTTCAGCTTGTTGACAGTATTATGCTGCCCCATTTTGGCCTTGAAAAGTACTCAATACCATTAACAAGAAAGGTTATTATATCTATATACTTAAGTGTTATGTTTGACAACTGTTAAAGAAAGCAGGATAAGTCAAGAAACCCTTATAAAGGAAAAAATCAGGAAAAAATGGGGGATTTTGTCCACAGGGGGCGCCAAAATCAACACACACTGAAAGTTCCTCACAGGAGCATTAACCTTAAAAACGCATAATGGTTGATAACTATAAAGAGCACATGACAGATCAATAATTTAAATTTTAATAAATAATTGTTTTATATATAAAATTGTGCTTAAAAGGCCTCATTCAGAAAAATAATGACTTCATTCACACAAATCTCAAATAAAAAAATATAAATACCTCATTTTAAATCATTAACTTCCTGCTTTAACGTATACTTGCTGTACTTTACATTGTGTGTGTTTATAAAGTTAACAATTAGTATTACTGTTTCTCTACTATTCTTTCCTGAAGCACCACAGACCTGAGTGAAGAGTCTAATCACCCCATCACTGCCCATGAAGAATTTGCAGAGGATCTAATGACAGTGAGGCACTGAGCCACTACCTCCTCAGTAAGTAAGATTCAGCTCTTCTTGGGTTTCTCCTCCAGCATTGGGTCTTCTGTTGTGGTGCTGTCATTGTTTCTTTAAATAACAGATCCGTTTGGTATACTTTCTTCTGTGTAAGAAGAAGAACAGTGACATTAGACTTTCTTTGATCTGAATTTGAAAGACCAACAGATCTGTAGAGAGTGTGCATGTGCTAATCCTCCTCCCAGAGTATCTCTACACAAACACATATGCAGCTGGCATTTACCCTTGGCCAGTGGCTTGAATCTTCGGTAACATCTGTAGCACAGCGTCAACAGAAGACCCTCAGTGATCTGTGCGGCAAAGTAAATCAGAGGGAAGAGAAAGAAAGCTCCGATGGCCTGCATGGAAAAGGTCACCTTTAGGATGGCAAGGCACAGCTGGATGTTTTGACATCCTGTTTCCATGGCAATGGTCCTGCATAATCTAGAAGGGAAATCAACAATTAATACTTTTTATTTCACAGTATTCAAACTTTATACATGCAACAACTTTAATGCAACTGGATTAATAGTGGACATCACATTTATTAGCATATTGTTAAACTTAGTTGGGACAGTTATTGGGAATGTTATTTAAAACAGAATTTGATGACTTAATAATTAGAAGTCTACTTTTTATTTAGAAAACTGGGGCGATGGTGACCTAGCGGTCCAAGCAGCCCACATACAGAGGCTATTGTCCTTGTCGCAGAAATCCCCCCTCTCTGCTCCCGAAATTTCTTGTCTCTCTTCAGCTGTCCAATCATAATGGCGCAAAAGCCCAAAAATATAACTTGAAAAAAATTTAAAAAATAAAAACAACAACATATCAAATGTTGGCACTTAAAAAAGTGTTATCATTTCATGAAGAATATATGCTTATTTTAGATTTTATGCCAGCAGCACATTTCAAAAAAAGTTGGGACAGGGTCATGTTAACCACCGTGTTTTCTCACTTCTTCTTTAACAACACTCTGAAAACACTTTGGAACTAAGGGGACCAGTTTCAGGATTTACCAACATAACAGCTCAGGTTTTCCTCCTGTTGTAATACATGCAGAACATGGTATGGCATTGTCTCACAGAAATATGCAAGGTCTTCACTGAAAATTTAATAATCTGGATTCTGGCAGCATAAGATGCTCCAAAACCTGTATATTTTTCACCATTATGCCTTCCCAGATGTGTAAACTACCCCTGTAATTGGCACTTCTGTATCCCTATACCATCACAGATTTTGAACTGTGCATTGATAACAAGCCATGTGGTCCTTCTCCTTTTTAGAGCAATGGACAAGGCATCCATGATTTCCAAAATGTATGTCATATTTTGATTGGTCAAATTAAGGGACAGTTTTTCACTTTGCCTCGGTTCATCTTAAATGTGCTAGAGCCCAAAGAAGTCACCACTGATTTTGAATCATGTTTATAAAGGGTGTCCTCTTTGCAAGGTGCATTTTTAACCTGCATCTCTGGATGCACCACCAAACTTGTTCACAGACAATGTTTTTTTCTAAATGATTGTAAGCTCATGCAGTAATTTCCACTACAGAGCCATGTTTGTTTTTATTGTAGTGCCACCTGAGGGCCTGAAGAATACGGCCATCCAGTAGTAGTTGGCCATAAGCAGTCTTGTCCCTTTTGTACAGAGATTCTCAGAAACTTTCAATGACATGAACTGTAGATGATCAAATCCCCAAATTCTTTGCACATTTTTACTAGGAACATTATTCTGAAATTGTTTAACTATTTGTTCATGCAGTCTCTTATAGAGTGGTTAACCTCTTCCCATCATTACTTCTGAGAGACTCTGCCCCTCTGAAATGCCCTTCTTAAACCCTGTCATGTTACTAACCTATTACAAATTAACCTTGTTGGTTAGGAGATGTTTCTCCATGGGTTTTTGGCATCACAAGACAGTTCCAGTGTTTTGTTGTCCCTGTCCCAACGTTTTTGAAACACGTTTGCTGCCATCACATTTTGAATGAGTTTATATTTTTTATAAAACAATTAATTATTCCAGTCACTACATTTCATATTTTGGCTTTTTTGCACTACTTTGGGTGAATATATAGCTTCAATGTTTTGCCAACCATCAAAATTGTTTTTTATTAAACATTTTCACAGGGTCACGTTTTTGGGGGAATTGAGGTGATAAGAGCTGTTACACAATGTAAAGACACATTGTATTGAAAATATTATCTACAATTATGTAACATTTTCAGCCAAAATCATGATAGTCCTGGTACCTATGATATAAAAAGTAAAGGTACTAAACAAGGGGTGCAGTGAGAGGTGGGAATCCAGTGACTAGGCTCGGCAACAACACTCTTTTCCTAAACTGTGATTGGCTATCTGCCTGACTAGAGGCAGGACCACAGTCAATTAAAAAAATCTTTATTTTTGTTAATAGATGTAGTTCAAATTTGACTTTTTACTCTTAAATGCCTCGTTGTTAGGGGTGTTCTTTCCGTAACAAGATGATCTGATCTGATTTGAACCTTGATGGCCACAATTGGAGTAAACGATGACTCATTAAAATACAGAACGATTTGGTGCAATCAGATTTGATTCAGTTCAGTTGGATGTAAGTTGATAATTAAATCCCTGGTCAATTTTTACTCTACAGAACTAAGTCAAAAATTAAAGACAGTTTTTTCCTTCAAAATTACGTCCCTGTGTTAATCATTTTCCAAGAGACAAAAGACCCGACATACTGTAGAAATACTGAGAAATTTGAGTCCACCTGACCTGATTTCTGAGGAGGAGAAATTTCTTTGGCAATCTTAGACATTGTTAACAAGAGCTAATGAATCCTACAACTAGCCGCCTAAGCTAACATTACTCTTGTGAAAGGTAAAGATCAACATTCAAGTTTCACAAGATTGAAGTGGCTGAGCACAGTTTAAAGAAATAAAACAGCAAAACCTCAGTACATTGGATCACAACTTTCAAGTCAGGCAATCAGTAGGTAGCCAACTCAAACAGTATATGAAGGGTTTGCTCACTCACTTATGACTTTGCTTGCATAAAATGGATATAATGTAACCCATCGTGAAGCCAATAAGGGGCATCATCACAGCCACAGTCAGAGTGTCAGGTGTGAGGATCATCCACAGGATGTCTTTGATGGCAAAACCAGACAGGGTCCACAGTACGATGGAACAGATCACCAGCAACGTCAGACCACCCTGCCAGGAAAGTGAACAATGAACATGTTACAAGTTATCTACCCTTGATTTTAAGTATATCTCCATTCCTCCTCCATTCCTCTCACATAAAAGATTTCAGGTGTCTCACATTTTTGATGAATGGTGTGTACTTGGGTCGGTAATGGTTTAGGGCAATGCCAATGGCGCAGGGAACCAGCGTGAGCACAAGGGTACTGATGATGCCAAGGTAGGGCACAGCATTTTTCAGACTGGGGAAGCCTTGGCAGTAGATAAAAAGCAGCAGAGGCATCATACCCAGGGCCGCTATGCTGGAGAAAGTGGTCATCACAATACTAAAAGCAAGAGAATAAATGAGCTAGACCTCCATATGTAACTTTTAAATGTTTCAAATGGTGCGTGCTAAAAAGGCATTTGTATTGTGGCATGTATAAATCTGTGACATGGGAATAAACTGTGCAGACGCATTCAAATGTCTAGGGATCGATGCATGATTTAGGGTTTACCTGAGATTCATGTCCCCCTGTAGAGCAAGGGAAAGAATGTTTGATAACGTCCCCCCCGGGCAGCAGCCACAGATGAGCACAGTCACAGCTTTGAGAGATTCCATCTGTAGCATTTTAGCTAAACAGAAAGCAGTGAGGGGCATAATGCCAAACTGGGCCAAAAGTGCAATGCCTACACCTTTTGGCTTGAGGCAGTGGGCCTTTATTTTGGAAATTTCCATCGTACAGCCAAGAGATACCATGGTGATGAAGAGGATGACTATGATCAGGGTGTCGACGATGCGGTTTATTAAGGGAGATATGCTCAGGAGAGCCAAGCCCCCATTGTCTGTGCCATTTGACACATTGTAGTTGTGAGTTATTCCATCGTAGACAGCTGTCACATTCATGATGGCATTAATCCCCTCAGTGAACGCTCACTGTGCTGCAGCTTTCACCTGTCACACAAAGCATATATATTTAAAGCATTACATATCCGCCACAGTTTATGGTTAGTAATGTGTGTCCTAATAGTGTTGACTGCAACATATCTATTACAATTTACCTATTTAGATTAATGATTGTAATAGGAAGTAGCCATAGTCTTTGGTTTGCAAGTGAAGCAACCACAAGTGCCTCAAACCTGCATTCTTTTTAGTCACCAGAAGGGGGTCGTGCCCTGTGGTTAAGATAATAAGAAGTGTGATTGCATGGAAACAGATGAGAAAATTGCCCTACTATCAGTTGATTTATTAACTCAGTGAACATTTCCTTTGTTCAATAATTCCTTGTCCCAATCATAAACTTCTCCAAAACAGCTACATGTCAGTTTGATAATAATGGTCCCATCAGGACTAAAATTGAGGTTAAAGAAGGGAGTGATTTGGGGCATGACTACGTGTGACTGATAAGATGCTTTCTTGGCAACCTGTAAACCAGGACAGTTACATAGCAAATGCCACAGATTGTATAAAATATGGACGTAGTCTCTGTGATGTCAGCCATTGGTTTCTAAAGAGATGTTTTGAAGCCAAACAATGGCGGTCAGTTGAAATGCTGACTTAACATAATTTTCCATCCAGCTTGAAACAGGCAAAGAAATAGAACTGAGACTGATATTTAGCTTCCTGGCAAACATGCCCAGCTACCATCAACTCAGCCGTGACACTGAAAATAACATAAACATTTCTCCACATTTAGCTCCAAAACGTCATAAAAACGTAGTAAGAATTTTTAAAAGTCACTTTTTAAAATCCTATTTAGAGGATAATTGGTTATCTTTTTAACATTATTTTTGTCTTGATCAATACATTTAAGTTAAAATCACTGTTAAATCTATGTGTTAATAACAATCCACATTTATATTTAACATTTTGATGTAACTTTTAGATTTAACATTTAGATTTGTATTTAGCATTTGGATTATACAAATATTATGTGAATCAGCGAGGCTCCATATTTACCGTATATGCCATCCAAACAGAACGAAACATTGCATTTGTCAGGAATTATTTGTGTGTGTGTGTGTGTGTGTGTGTGTGTGTGTGTGTGTGTGTGTGTGTGTGTGTGTTTCATAGTTTTAAAACTTTAGTGGAGCTCTACAGCAATAGTCCTTTATTGTTTGGGTGTTTTCATTAGAGTTGTTGATGATTGGATGCTTAGAAACACTTGCAATAGCAACAAACTCCAGTGTGTAGAAGTAGCCCACCATGAGCTATCATTTTAACATTAATTAGCCCATACAGTGAGGGTGTTTGCCAAGCACCCTCACATTTCCTTGCAGTGGTCTTTTCCTGGTCCTCAGTTGTTCATGCAGCATCTGTCCGATGCCTTTTCTACACGTGTCATCTGACGTGGTTAACAGTCGTTATACAGTAGCTAAAATTAACATTAGTTGGATTATTTCAGCACAGGATGAACCGAAATGCACCTCCTGACATTATTTCCTCTGAGAACTGGAGGACCACCTTGTACTTCTCTCGTCACTGCTTCTCATAATACATTACTGAGTAATGTGCTGCTCACTAGTTTTAACAGCATCACCTAGAACCGGATGCATCCATATCTCTGTAATTCTTTGAGCAAAGTTGAAAGGAAAAAACACGACACCATTGATCATTGCTGATTGGTTCACACTGCACCTCTTGCTTGTCACAATGATATCAGTTGAACAGTCCAGTCTGTATCATTGATTGGAAAGTAAAGACATAGAAACAGCTGTTTGTTGCAGCTGCAGATGTAGACAACATGGATTTGATAACAATCCTCCCAACTCAAAATTTCAAGACCTACTTATTTCTACTTACATTAAATATTACTCACACAAAACAGACACAATTTGAACTTCAGTGTCTGAATGTTCTCTCTTAATGTAAACGTTTTCGATGTTTAATGTAATGTGCTAAAACCTTAATTTAAAGGCATTTTAAACCTCTGCATATGCTCTACAAATTACAAATTGTTGACACTAAAAAGCACAGGGAACTTTTTATTTGTTTACACTGCATTGTTTTTCAGAATGAAAGGAAAAGTAAGGCAACAAAATTGAAAAGTGTTTACTCTGATGAAAGTTGGCCCCCTTTTTTGACTTTACTGTATTGTATTGAAATGATACAGCAGGGAGGAAAGCAAGCACAGGCACAGCAGACAACGTTATGTTTTCAGTTGAAACTGCTAATTATTATTTAATAATAAAAAAAAGGGATTTTAAGAATAGGCAAAGTAAGAGCACCTTCTTACCTTGTTTTGAGACAAACTCTGCAGCTTTACAATCCTCGCTCACACACTTGTTTGATTCTCTCCTCACATTCTTGTGTTGGACTCCTTTTCTTTGTGGTAAGACCCCTGAGCCCGCCCCCCTGTGTCACACGGGCTCATGACAACAAGGAAGGTCTAAACAAGGCAGTCAACTACAGAAGAAAGTCCCCTGGAACTATTCTCCTGAAACTCCTTGCACAACTCTTTTCCTGTGCATGTGTGTCTCAGATTTCTTGTAAATCCTCTATATCTTAGCCGTTTACTGGAAGTCAGCTGACAGTGAGATGCTTGCTTGGTTTCAATTTTTTCGGGGCACCATGGGACAGTCTGGTGTTGGTGGGCTCGAAAATGCAGAGAGAATGTTACTGCCTCTGTACCCCTAAAGAGGCACTTTGTTCATTAGGCCTCACTTGTATGTGTAAACAGGCCTTCAATTAAAATTATGCAACCAGGCAGCGGGTGCAGTCTGCCTGGCAGAGTTATCAGTCTTTCAGAGAGGGGCCTTCTTTTTCTCTGAGGGTGTTTTTTACACCAGTACTTTTATTTACAACTCACATAATAGATCAGATAAGTTAAACAAGGCTTGAAAGTTATTGCATTAATCTGCATAAATCTAATCCTCAGAGCAACCCTAACGTGCTGACATCCACCAGGATCCTCTAGAGGAACAACAATCTAAGTAACAATCAGCTGTTACTTTTACATTACAACTTAAGGCTAGAGTTGAACAAATGCAGACTTTTAAAAAGGCAAGATACAAAAACACAGGAGTAGATATAAATCCAGAAGCAACCTTTCAGGTCTGTTCCAAAGAGAACTAAAAGTCTCACCAAAAAAAAACTGAAAGTAAACCAGTGGATACAAACTTATGCTATGAATATCAATTCAACTTAGGGTCATTTTAGAAAAAAGTATAGAGCCAGAGGCCAAGAGTAACATTCTGAGATTAAACTCACATCATTTTTTAAAATAAAGTAGCAAATTTGTGAGAAAAAAAAAGTCGTAAACTTTAAAGAAGTAACTCAGAAAAGTGTCAGAGAACTTCATCGCCTCACAGTTTCACCCATCAGACAAACTAAGATGGACTTCACTAGCAAGGACCACGCCACACAAGGATATAAGTTGAACATTTAATGAATTAGTTGTGCGTGGTGTGCCCAGCAGAAGGAGACTCAGGATGGGGGTTCCGTCTCAGCGTTATCCTGCCGGAGCTGATCTTGACCCAGGTTGTACCTGGAAGTAGACAGGGCATAGAAGGAGCGAGCACGAGTTGAGTAGGAGAGGACAAGGAAATAGGTTAAGTGCAGTAGAGTAAGGTGAGGGAGGGTGGGTTGAAGAATCACGGACAAGCAGTTGGAGTAGGCTGGCTACGTTTAAGAAGGCTTGTCAGGTGATTGAGGGTGTGGTTTAGGCGTGGTCCTGCTCCCGAATCTAAGTTAACACCTTAACTTCATTTATAAGTTAAAGGGAAAGACAATGATGGGGTGGCTTAATTTTTGATAGACTGTATGTATACAATACATTTTGATGAATGTTTTGTTTATTAGTACTGAGTCACTAGCTAACACTACCCAACACTGGAAGAAAGACAAGAAATAAGAGTGAAGACCATATCATATCTTAACGTATTATCTTATTATATTGTATTTTATTATCTTGTCATTTATTTTATCCAATCGATTATAGTGTATTATGTTGGATTATCCTTTCTTGTCTTACAGTTACTAATCAGAGTGCCTTGTGCATATCATATTGTATCGAAACATAATTTATTGTATCCTATTGTTTCATATTGTCCCATATTATTGTAATGCTATAATCTTATCACTTGCACACTGAAATCTAAAATTTTAACTTGTCAGTAAAGTTACTGTTTGATCTTGTTCCACCTGATTATGGACACCAGGAAGATGAATGGATTTTTCCTATGAGATGCCCTGTGGCTGGTTTGATTTGGAGGTTTGTTTTCTTAAATTGACAAAGTCAAATTGCCACTTCAGTTACCTCAGGGATATCAGGCTTGTGGCAGCTCAGCGTTCATGAGGATGTATATTTTTGATTCTTTGATGTCAGCTATTCATATAATTGTGAAGCTAAATTCGCCAAGCGTTGCAGTGTTCACTCACTAATAGGGAGCTTAAGCTGGATTTAGACCACTGTGAGACAGGTGAGTTTTGGCCCAACACAGTCTGGTCCAAGGAGGAGTATTGAGTTTGGGTGATGTAAGTCAATTTCTGATACAATTATTGTTCAATCATTAAATGTATTACAGTTTGTTCATTATGTGAACAACATGATTAAGTGGCCACATTGTTTTCTTTTCTTAAGGCATTAGTGATTTCTTGTTGGATGATGGAATAATGTGTCTGATTATGCAATACGTACTGGTACATTATATCAAAAAAGACTGTGTAAGTTACAATACAGAGGAACATCTTTTGATGGATAACCTAAATATTCATTTAAATAAAAAATGATAAATCCTGCACTCAAAAGATAAAACAGTAGATTTCAAAATGATATTTGATGCTTTAGAATTGCCCTTGTTTAGCTTTGTCTTGAGCTAGATAGAAATATTCAGTTCTTGATTTAAAGGTGCATCTTTATAGCCAGTTGCAGGTTTATAAGCAGTGATAGCTTGCTGCACAAACTATTTAAAGGCCCTATGGAGGCAAGCATGCAGCAATGAATGGTGAGTGGGGGAGGGCAGCCAAAATGAGCTAGGCCACCATCTGGCCTCATAATCATATGCTGAGTGGAGCCTGGTTATTGTCTAACCTCTCTGTCTCCAGTGACCACTGAAACTACAGCCTTTTACACCTCTATATTTCAGAATCCCGTTTGCACGAATGGTTTATTTTTGTGAAACATGTCTCAGTGCATGGCTGTATGCACTAAAGGCAACAGTGATGCCATCATGGCAATATAATTAAATGCTGTAATACAGGGGCGTCGCCAGACCCCCTTTACTGGGGTACGTGCCTCAGTATAAATGAGCTGTGCCCCAGTATCAGGGGCGGACTGGCCATCGGGAGTACCAAGAGTTTTCCCGGTGGTCCGGAGTAAAAAAGAAAAGAAAAGACTTTAGGCGCAGTTGTTAATGTGCTGCATCCACCGCAGTGTTTCCCATACATTCATTAATTTGCGACCTGCTCGTTTGCGGTCTGGTTTTGATTTTGCTGTTGCAGAGAATGAGGATCAAGGTGCTGGAGGAGGAAGACAGACTGAGGTGCAGGAGCGGTCGAGGCAAAGTGAAAGTGAGACTGACAGGCGAGAGAAGGGTGAAACAAGTCAGGAGAGACGGCCCCAAGATGACAGACATGAAGATGAAGATGACGAGGGAGCAGTTTCAACAGAAACAGATGACATTAGTCTAGGGGCAAGAGCAAAAACCAGCGTCCACAAAGAAGGAGGGGACATTAGTGACTTAGGGGGCAAGCGTGATGGTCCTAAACAAATGGAGTCCCACTATCCCCAGCACTGCTTTGGGTTAAAAAAAAAAAAGATCATTTAATTTACAATGGTTTGAAAGCTTTCCCTGATTATAATATTCTGTAAATAGAGATGCAGCTTTGTAAACACATGAAACATGACACGACAGCCAAGTGGCGGAGGGTGTCCGGTTCGGTGGCCTTGGGATTCCATCTCTGCTCTTTGCAGATGATGTGGTCCTATTGGCTTCATCGGAGCAGTGACCTGCTGAGTGTGAGGCAGCAGGGATGGGGATCAGCACCTCCAAGTCTGAGGCCATGGTGCTCAGTTGGAAAAGGGTGGCTTGCCCTCTCCGGGTCGGAGGGAAGTCTTTGCCCCAGGCGGAGGAGTTTAAGTATCTCGGGGTCTTGTTCACGAGTGAGGGGAAAAGGGAGCGTGAGATTGACAGACGGATCGAGGCAGCTTCTGCAGTGATGCAGGCGCTGTACCGGTCTGTTGTGGTGAAGAGAGAGCTGAGCCAGAAGGCAAAGCTCTCAATTTACTGGTCAATCTACGTTCCGACCCTCACCTATGGTCACGAGCTGTGGGTAGTGACCGAAAGAACAAGATCGCGAATACAAGCGGCCGAAATGAGCTTTCTCCGCAGGGTGGCTGGGCTCAGCCTTAGAGGTAGGGTCAGGAGCTCAGACATCCGGGAGAGGCTCAAAGTAGAGCCGCTGCTCCTCCAGATCGAGAGGAGCCAGATGAGGTGGTTCGGGCGTCTGGTTAGGATGTCTCCCGGACGTCTCCCTGGGGAGGTGTTTCGGGCATGTCCGACTGGGAGGAGGCCACGGGGAAGGCCCAGGACATGCTGTCGAGACTATGTCTCTCAGCTGGCCTGGGAGCGCCTCGGTATCCTCCCAGAAGAGCTGGTGGAGGTGGCCGGGGAGAGGAGTGTCTGGGCTTCCCTGCTGAGGCTGCTGCCCCCACGACCCAGACAAGCGGAAGATGGATGGATGAAACATGACATATTTGTTTCACTAACTGGAAAAAAGCTCTGGATCTCTTTAGAGAGACACCTGCCCATAAAATGTGTGTTTGTGTGTGTGGAAGGGGATTTAGTAGGGGGCCTGTGCCCCAGTAGAGCTTTATGCCTAGCACCGCCCCTGCTGTAATATATTCATGTTACAAAACAACTAAAAATATATGATGCACTTGAGGAAACACGCCTGAGGACGTCCTGGGGATGCTGCTGTGTTTGCAAGTTGTAGGCGATAACGTTATGTTTTTGGGTAGGCGCGTCCAAATCCCTTTACTCATGGGAAATGTAGTTCGACGTGCGTACCCTTCACTTGGCTGGGTTCTGAAACATGACTTCATTACCCAGAAGACGTCACTCTGTTACGCCTGCGCTGTGAATGTTTTCCCGTCCATGTGTAGGCGAATCACGTGTAGAGAAACCGTTGATCGTCATGTATCTGCTGTAGCAAAGCTCCGTGCTACATTTTATTTGCCCCCAGTTGTCGCTGCACTTTGTTTTGACAGCTGCTTGTTTTGTTTTCTCAGACCTTTTACCGAAGAATGAGTGAAAACGATGACATCGAAGTCGACAGCGATGTATGTGGTTTAGTTTCCTTCAGATATAGCTAGTCAGATTTTCAGCCAAACGGCAACTTTAACATTCCTGACAGCCTACGCTGCCTGGAACTGAGCTAGCTAGCTCGCTAGCTATAGCAGGGTCTTTTTGGCTAACATAGCAGATACATAGGAAGTGAGCCGTCAGAAGTATTTCTGGGAGTGTAGTCTGACTGGTTTGTGAATAAAAGTTTAGTACATGAATGTGATGGGTTAGATACATCGTTCAATTGCGGAGAAGTCTGCTGTGGCTTGCAAAAAAAACACGTTAAGCGAGTAACCGTGTAATTGTCGCTGCGCAGCACCTCGTGCAGTTACGGTACGGGAGTTGACAGCGGCCAAAAAGGAGCGTCAGGATTCGCTTAAGAGTTAAATAGGAAATAGTACATTTTTTAAAATTCCTTTCAAAACCAAATATCATTTTAATGATGTGTGTACTTGAAACTGTCTAAAGTATGTGTACAGATTGTGAGACAGTGAGCATTTGCATAGGAAGATGTGTGGATAGTTAAATTGATAAAGGGTAACCATCAAGTCAGATATGTGGCTTTTAAGTTTAACATATTTTAATTTTATTTTAATTTTAATTAAAAATGCATTATTATTATCATTTGTATTATTATTTTTTATTATTTTAATCATTATTTTCAAAAAATTATTTATCTTTATTTTTTGTGTTCATCTGATCTCGTTATAACTCTACCTTATTTTTTAACTTTTCTTTTCACTCTTACTCATTTTATTAATTATACTGTGTTGATTTTCTTTTTTTAAGTATTTCTTATTTTTTAATCATGCCTTTTATAATTTTACCATTGCTGTTGTTTTCTGACAGTCTGTTTGGGCTACATGTTTTTAAGTTGAGAATTTATATTTTAATTTTCAGAAATAACGTGTTTCAGTATACCGTTACCTTTATAACCACAGTTATAGCTATGACATGTATTTACGTAATGTTCCTTTAAAAAAAAAAAAAAGGCATACTATGAGGCACACTTTTAAAATATGGTATTTTTAATTTAAAGTTAAGCCTTTGGGTGTCATTTGCATACGCATGACATGACACTCTTGAGTGTGCCTTCTTTTCCATGACACATTTCCTTTTTCCTTATGATGCGTGCCATAACGTGTTATCTGTTGACGTGCAGTAAACCTTGCACATATTTACAGCATGAGTGTAAACACGTCCATTTTGGCCGCTTCGAGCACCACGGCCGTAGTTGCACGAATAGATGCGCAAGCGACGGCTCACTTGACCGCAGTGCAAATAGGACACCAGAGACAGCCGTGGACGTGTTTTTATGCTGTTTCCCCCCCCCCCCCCCCCCCCCCGAGAATAGACCTGCCAAGTTGCCTTGCTATTTTCCTGCAGTCATCTTTCACCCTTTCGAAAGACGTTATCCTCAAACGGGAAACCAGCACTGCTACAGGACTTCACATTGCATTTGATACATATTTTTCAAATGCAACCTTGAACAGTTTTTACATGCTAATCAAAATACCTGAATGTGCACAAACCAGCAGCACTTAATGGACCGAAAATGTGATGTGTTATTTGAAAACACTGCATTGGTGATAGTGTCAGATCCCTGAGCTGGTCACATATTTGTCAGAGCTATGGATTCCCCTCCCCCATTTGATTAAGCTGGGATCTCCAGCTTTGGAGCTTTGGAAACATACAGTGCACTGTTAGGCCTGTTGAGCCTACATGTTTGGATATTCTAGGATAGTGAAATCCCAAGTAGAAAGACAGTTTATGAATTAAGTGGCAACTTTTTTTTCTCTTTGAAAAATGTCTCTTTCTTGCAGCTTGTGGTTTACATAAGAAATGAATGTAGCCAACCCCAGGAGAAATCTCCACCTGCACTAAATCCACTCTCCTATTGGTTCAGGGTTAGACCATTTAATGTTTGATTGCTCATTTATATATTGAGGAAATTGGATGAACACAGTGTCTTGACACAGACTACACTGGCGTCTGATTGTAATTAATCATTTTTAATTTTCACATTGTTTACAAGGTACATGACAGAACTCTGTGTTCCAGGCTTCTCGTTGCTCCAATTTGATATTTAGAAATGCAATTTTGAACATTTAGCCTCCAGTCAGGAACAGCCTTTTCTGTCCAGTCCTTTAATTATTAACCTGGACTGCATCCTGCCTCAGCTCTCACCATTCATCTTTAAAAGACGCCCTTTTGTGACCACGTCTAGCTTTAGGCTGAGGTTGCTAAACAAGTCCATGTAAACATAAGAGGTTACTACTGTTGTTAAACTAATAAAAGCAAGCAAAACATGCTCAATTACGATTATGTAAACACGCTCTATCCTTCTTTAACACAGAGGTTTCTTCTGTGAGATTTAAACATGAACTAATCTTATTTCATACTAAAAGCTTCTCTATTTCCACATTTATCTCTGAAATTTCTGTAAAACGAATATCCAACTCGTGATTGTATCTTGTATATTTTTGTCATTCTGCATGCTCTAAGTACTGCAACTATTCCCTCCACCTTTGCAGGCAGACAAGCGAGCACATCACAACGCGCTGGAGCGCAAACGCAGGGACCACATCAAAGACAGCTTCCATGGTTTACGAGATTCTGTGCCTGCACTACAAGGGGAGAAGGTGAGAGAGAGACAGTTTCATTTTCTACATTCAATATCCACATAAAAAACATTTTTATTTCAGTAAAGAATGATGTCAAGGCTCAGCAACCTTTTTCAAATGGAGCATCAGCTGATGACTTCTTAATTGATCAGGGATCGGCATTCGAGCCGGTCATTGATCAATTGGAGAATACATACACGCAAGTAACTATGTGTAACCGAGTATACGCTAAGACAATAATAAACAGGACATTGATGAGGAACTGTAGTTACTGCTTAAGATGTCTTGCTGGATCGAATGTCAGCGGTGGAGATACTTTAAATTAGAAAAAGGAGCCAACCGTAATAAATGCATTCGATCGTTCACGAGGTGGTATCAGTAGAGCTGCGTTCAATACTACCAAGTTGATACATCTAAAATCTAAACATGCAACAGAATTCACTAAAGAATCAAATGAAAGGATGCAACCAAACAAAGGATAAATAGCAAAAGACTATAAAGGCCATCAAGAGAACGCAGGTTTTTGCCATCTTATGGATCCAGGGTATGTCCTGCCGTCTAATCACTGCACGTCACACACTGCCCTACTGGAGCTGTGCAGCAAAGTTCATAACAACATGTGATGTGATTTAAAACATGATGTGACCGCTGTAAGTTTTATAACAGACATTTGGAGCTCCGATGTTTGTCCCATGTCGGAGCCTCACTGCACACTTTACTGATCCCTCCACTCAGCAGTTTAAGTTGATCCAGGTCAGCTGATGTTGTGATCCGGTTTGTGAAAAAGTAAAGGTAGAAGTAGTAATGAGAAAGAGGGGGAAAATAACATGAGGAAGCTGAGTTAAGGTCCAGTATTTACATTCTTCGACTAGCAGCCAGGCGGTGCCATCGTGACTCTCATGAGAGTTGCATTCACAGCAGAAAAACAAAGAAAAACACAGTGTGCAGCTCTTTTAGCAGGGAAAATACAGGTATACATATATTACACTGATCGGGACGTCTCTCAATGACTTACGCCGCCAGTGAACATGTATAAGATGGTCATAGTGTTTAGAAAAGAGCTGTAACTACAGTCACTTTTATTAGCCAGTAAATCACTCAAATGAAACAGGACAGTTTAACAGGCACTTCCTTTTACAGGTGTGATTAGAGGCAGTCGATGCATCCAAAACCAACACTAGAAGCTCTCTAGAAAATCAACTTATGTCTGGTGAACAATAAATGACAACAACAGTTAGCAACACGTCAGTAATAGTGAAAGTGTAATGTTTTGATGGCTGGGAAAAATGTCAGCGATGAGTATTCTTCCACTGATGATGAGGATATATTTTTATTGCTCTGGTGTGTGAGGGGTTGTCGACGTTGGACAAGGAAAACTGGAATCTCAACATTTCTCAATGTGCTGTAGGTGAAGGAAAGAGGGGGTCGTTTATTTCCCTTTCTGTACCTCACCTGCTACATGTAGGTGTTAGCTTATGTGTTACAGGTTGCTGTCCTCTGTAAGTGTTTTAATTTATTCTCCAGTTTATAATCCTGACTGTATGCCTGTAAAACTGTGATCTGTGAAATGCATGTTCTGCCTGAACAGATTAAAAACTGCTACATTGTCTCAATGCTTTCTGAACTCTCCGCTGACAGAGTTCTGTCAAACAGGCCTCCCGAGCACAGATTCTAGACAAAGCCACTGAGTACATCCAGTATATGAGGCGAAAAAACCACACCCACCAGCAAGACATCGATGACCTGAAGAAACAGAATGCACTGTTGGAGCAGCAGGGTAAGCAGAGGAAATATTTTATGTGATGTTCGACAACAAAGAGTGGTGTTTGCTGCTGTGTTTATTGTCTTTCTATGTGTGTGTGTAGTTCGTGCACTTGAGAAGGCCAAGGGGAACACTCAGCTCCAGACAAACTACTCTTCTGACAGCAGCTTGTACACAAACCGCAAAGGGAGCGCGGTGTCCGCCTTCGATGGTGGCTCCGACTCCAGCTCCGAATCAGAGCCGGACGAGCCGCCCACCAGGAAGAAGCTGCGCGTCGATGCCAGCTAAACTCAAACCGCGCCGGGTTCTCCAAACAGACTCTTTTGGGCCCCACCAGCCACCCTAACTCCTCCTACCTGTCCGCACTCAGTCCAGCCTTCTTACAGCAGTCAGGTGACGAGGTGGAGACTGTGTGAGAGAGGTGCTCTTATGTATAAAACGCTTTACCTTCCTTTTTCCTCCTGGCAAGCATCCCGTCACTCCTTTTTGTGGCCCAGCGACAACTTTTAAGACTCCCACAGTGAGGCAGCTCTGCAGTTTTGAAGGACTTTAAGCTTTTCAAACCTCATGATAACCTTTCATAATCAAACGTGGAGATGACATGTTATGGGGCTTTAGTAAAGCTACATAAATAAAAAGATTTTTTTTCCTTTGTTGGACTTGTGAGGCTTTACCACCTTTGACAAAAAAAGTGTAATTAGGGATAGTTTACCTTTGTGATATTCATACTTTTCCACAAAAGAATGTGAAGTTGCTTTTGAGAAAAATGTCTGTAATGCAGAATGCACCCCTTCTTGTTCAGTGTAGGTGGCTCAAGTTTTGTTCCTGAAATTGTTTGTGTAATTAAATGAACCCTTCTATTTATAGTAACGCACCGAAATTGATTTTTAACTCTTCGCTCTGTTTGGCCTGAGATTTTCCAGACACGGGAGGAGGAAGAAGCTGACCTGCTGTGTTAGCGGGTAACACAGGTTCAGCTGTTTATTTTTCCTGTATTTTTATTATCACCAGATTAACTGTGGGTGTAGAAAAATCCCCTTAATGGATGCTGAATGTTACGCAATGCAGTCAAAGGACAGTGACCTTTTATTTTTGTTGATGGAAGTCCTATTCAGTGTGTAGTATATAACACTGTATACTCTTAAATGGTGTCAGCTCTGCAAAGAAAAGCCTTCCCTTGAAATATTTGCCTGTGCTGGGAATGTTTATCTTTCTTTTTTTTCCTTTTTTGCAGAGGTGAAGTTAGTGTGTACGTAATCAATATTTGTTTGTTCCATTCCGTGGAAATTACAGGTATGTTGTACATACTGCCAACGGTTGTCTTGCGAGTTGAGGCATACCTTTATTATGAAACTATAAATAAAACTATTTTATCCTTTTGGGATGTATTTGTGACTCAGCATGTTTTTAATAGCTTTATAAGGTCGCTCTTTTGCACCATGCTTTAAAGTTACAATTATTAGATTGTACCTGTACTCAATCTCTTATTCAAACAGCAGTCATTAGGGTTTATAAGGTGAAATATTGGATGTAGTCACATGTAAATATTTAATAGGTATTGTCAACACTATATACAAATTATTGGGAGTAAGACATCCTAGTTATCTTTATAATTAGAAATGAATCATATAAAAGCACGGAAGGCAGGTCTGTGTATGGACAAATATACTGTAAGTGAGGAAATTTGGCGAATATACACAGGGGTGTAGTAGTGGGGGGAAAAGTGGGACTGACAACCTAGGGCCCAAGTGGGGAGCGGGGCCACCTAATGGTCCTGAAAGTTTCTACTACGCTTTTCTTTTGTTATAGCTGCAATAAGAAAACTAAAATTGTCTGAATAAATAAACATTCAGAATTCCTTTCTGGAAAAAAGGTGAGTCTCTGTGTAGTAGAGATAATGTTGATAACTCCGTCTGGACACTAGTTTGTGTAGTATTACCAGGTTCACACAGGGGTGTCGGCCAGAACACCACTTAAGGCCAAATGCTCGAGAGCACGAAAAACACAGAGAGTTGGAAGTTGGTTGATTTGGGTTTTACTTCGTGTGACTGTGTGGGTGTGTGGTTTTCTACAAAGAAAAAGGGACAACAAATATGTCTTAAATATGTAAAGCAATATGGCACACTTCTTTATACTATAGCTTAGCTTAGCAAGAGTGTCTGCAAATCTACAAAATGAACAATGGAGAACATCTACACTCTAAAAGGGGACTCAATAACAGTTTACAGTGCAACATCAAATTAAATCAACTCTCTTATACAATTATCCTTTAGATTAATACTCACTCTTTCATTCACGCACATCCAGCTTCTTGTCACTTGTCTGTCACTGCACCAGCTCTCATCACCGCATGGCCTCACTCACTCACAGTCAAACACTAGCTGGGGAAGCCCCTCCCACATTGAAAATGAAAGCATAACTTAAACATAACTGAAACCAAACAGGATTTAATATAACTTTGGGGCCTTTTCTACACTCTGTTTACGTTTGGACCGCAGCGGTCTGTCAGCAGCAGGCAGCTCCTGGGGTGCTGAGTGGACAGCGGCTGCGGAACAGACCGTGAGCCTTGATCAATCAATGTGGATGTGCAATTAATAAGTTAAAAACGCATATACAGTAGGCTATTAGTGTGATTTAAACAACTGTCTATGCATGAAAACGCTTGTCATTGCCATATTGTCATGGCATTAAGTGTGGCTGAATCTGATTGAAAGTAAACTGTAGGTTTTTGGAGTTTTATTTCACTTAATTAGGTAAGATTATACCAAATAATGCCCCCTTGTTGTTATTCAACCAGTCACTTGGCTTAAAATAATCTTGTTTAAAGAGGTGGACAGTCTGAAGGTCAATATTGTGCAGTTACATTTGGTGAAATTGTAAAAAAAAATCATTGGTATGTAGCTTAGATTTGAGTTTAAGCAGTATATTTTTGTTTAATGCAAATAAACCAGTATTATAGCATGTTATATTTTGTAGGGTTGGCTGTGGTGATGGGGCTTACTGAAATATCTTTTCAGGGGGCCCAGAATTCCTGGCAACGCCCCTGAGTACACAACATGCAAAAGCATTGCATTTGAAGGAGAGCACAGATTCTTCACAATATTCTAGCATGAATTTGATTGGCTAACATATTAAAGATGGACCAGTGAGAATGGAAAAGTGAAAATTGGTTCATATTGGAATGTATTGTGAAATATAGGCAGTAAAGGTTTAATCAAAGTGTTATAAAGCGGGTGGTGTTCTCTCACATTAATTCAGTCTAATTACTTCAGTGTTCATCACCTACTGCTCTGCCTTTCTTTGTTTAAATATTGAATTTGGGAGCAGCTCAGTGATGTGTCCCAGCTGTCACTCCTCCTGCGTGCGGCAGCCTCTTTAAGGATGCAGGTGAGATGCTGCCTTCAGGGCTCATGGGAAATCTCAGATCAACTAGGAAACACAACATTTTTAAAGATTGAAATAATGTAGTGTATTTGATGGAGGGTTAAGACTGCTCAGAAGGAAGAACGACGGCAATAGAAAAAATAAATAGATCATATTGCATTCTATATTGGGTTCGTTCAATACAAGTAAGCTGATAAGTACGTAAATATATCTGCAGTCTTCATAAGATTCAAGATTCAAGAAAGCTTTATTGCCAAGTGAGCTCACATACAAGGAATTTGACGTGGTGAAAGGAACACTGGTACTTAACAACAAGACAGTAAGGATACAACAAGACAGTAAGGACAATAAATACAGAAACCTAAATACAAATCCAAAAATTCTAAATAAAACTAAAAATACTATCTGTACAAAGAAGATATAGAAGTACTTTAAAGAAATGAAATAAGTTAAATTAGCCTAAGCCAGAGTGCATGTAGTAGATGGATACAATAATTGGATGTGTTATGATATAAATTACAATATTGCACATGGTTATGAGGTATTGCACGGGAAATAAGATAAGATAAGATAAGATACTCCTTTATTCGTCCCACAACAGGGAAATTCATGGAGTTACAGCAGCAAACAAAAAGGTGTACAGTACAAGAATTTCAACAAGAATATATATAGAAAAGAAATGTTCATCAGAGATGTTGTATTGCACATGTTTGTGAAATATCACAGGATTCTTTTGCGGTTTACAGTTTGATTGTTCATGATAATTAGCAAAGCTATGCCAGATAACGTTAAATCAACTATTTTATTTATATCATATTCTTATAAAAACTCTATTTTTGTTGTAAAATAAATTATCACAGGAGTCTTTAATGGTTTACAGTTTGATTGTTCATGATAGTTAGCAAAGCTATGCCAGATAACGTTAAATTAACTATATTATTTCTATTATATTCTTATAAAAAGTCTATTTTTGGAAGAACTTACTTATGTTGTAAGGAAGAAGGCTTCTGAGTTTAGCGATATCTGGGAGACATTTTTAAATTTTCTAAAAAGTGTTGACATTGAAGAAGTGCTGGAACTGTGATGTGATGACGAGAATGACATTTTCTATATTTATGATGTGAGGAATTATTTTATTTATTTATTTATTTTGCTACATTTGAGTTTTTATGTACTATCAATGTCATTTTATTATTATTATTACTATTTTCAATGTCATTTTATTTTATTTGAAGGTTTTGTCTAGAGTTGTTGTGTTTTATGTACATTTTGATACATTCTGTAAATACCCTTAAAAAATGTGAAAATCAACAAAACATGTTTACAAAAAAAATTCTATTTTCGTTGTAAAATAAATTATCACAGGAGTCTTTAATGGTTTACAGTTTGATTGTTCATGATAATTGGCAAAGCTATGCCAGATAACGTTAAATTAACTATATTATTTCTATTCTATTCATATAAAAAGTATACTTTCGTTGTAAATATTAAAGCTGCTCAGAGTTTTAGTTGTTTTACAAGTTTTCCTTTGTCGAAGCAGAAGTTTCCGAGGGACCCTGAAGGCAGCTCACAGCCACAGTGCGCTTGAGAACATCACCGAGCTCAGCTACATGGTAGAGTCATGCTTCTCTCTATATTGTAGCTTTGTGTCATGGCTAAACAGTACGACGTTTTGGTCAGGCTGCTCATGCTGGGGGACTCGGGGGTCGGGAAGACTTGCATGTTGCGCAGGTTCACGGAAAGTGAATTTAACCCTACACATATCTCAACAATCGGTAAGTCATTCAACATCTTTTCATTGACATTTCAAATCAGTCATCATATGTCTCGTGCCAGCCTCTTGATAAGCATTTATACAGCGCAAATGTCGAGGGATCAACTTTTTACAGAAGCATTTGCTGTGTTTTCATTTGTTCAAAGAGTGGAAGTAGGCCTATTGAGCTAGAAGGATTAGTGCAAAGTGCCTCAGGCCATAACAGCTCTGAAAGTAACTGAAAAAGCTGTTAGTTCTGCAAATAGAGGCAAAGCACAAAAGATTACCTTCAAACGGAGATATGTCTCTAAACTTTAAAATGTAAGAGGTGTGAAAGAGCAGGTTTGGGAAATATGTCACCAAACAAATGTCAAGTATTTCCTTCTCACATACCAGCTCTCTTCTCCTTCATAGTGCTTATGCTTCTTTTTCTTTGTATTAAAAGTGTAACTTGTGGAGTGATCAGCTGGTTAATGCTCCATATATCCATTCTGCCTCTTGACCTGACTTTGAGATACACTAATGACTTGGAGGAAAGTTGTGAGGCTCATCAAAAACAAAAGAATGAACTTTTTGTTCACTTAAACAGAGGGAAAAGTCTTCACATACTTTCATGCTATGCCACATAGTTTGTTGTCACTGTTGAAGAAAGCACCGGAGCTTAAAAGAGAGCTTTATTCAGGGCAGAAGGTTTTTCAGGTGAAGCTGCATTGTGGGAAAAGCTTTTTGGGATTAATCAGAGTTATTTGACCCAGTGCACAGTACATACATTTTCATTCCTACTATGATTGTTAGAATGTTACGCTGCCTCAATCACTGCTCCAGGTGTGCATGAATTTCTTACAGAATGAGGATGCATTCTTTTTCCATCTCTGTACAAGATGCCACAGTCTCAAGTGATGAGGAAACTCAGCAGCACTGAATGAGGAAAATCTGCAAAAACATGACTGGAGTGCGACTTTGGCACATTTTTCTGACTCACTTGAAGCCCTGGACTCAAATCAAACTCATTTAGATGTTCAAGTTGAGTGGATCTGAAAAATGAGTTGACTAATTGATCAGTGGATTGAACGTTTTCCCGATTATCCACTCACTGTCACACTGTCACGGCTTACTTGGATACTTTAAAGGAGCAGAGCCTTTTTTTAATGCTATCAACATGTGTGCAAACAACATTTTAAAAGCTTGAAGTAGATAACTCATGATGAAATGTATAACCATGTCCTCTGGTGTAATATATTTAAGGATAAACAACTTTTTCATTATAGTAAAAGAACACCAGAATTACCCTTTAAAGCAGGGGTGTCCAAACTTTTTTCAAAGAGGGACACATATGATGTTGTCAGAATACCTCAGGGCCAGTGGCTCCTACTGAGACTTTGGAATCCTAAAAGTTATATATGAATATATTTAATAACAATTATTTTAAATGTTTTCTCAATCAAACAGTAACTAGGAAGTACCATGTAAAGATTAGCAAACTTTATCTTCTTCTGGGGGAAAATGTTTTTCATCAGGGTCAGGCAATGTGGGAAAAAATATTGTCTCATTATTTCTCTATGGCAGGATCACGATCTGGATTTCATCACACTTCTTTTTAATGTTGTTTCCAAGACTGTTCTGACCAGCAGACAACATATTTAGAACAAAGTCATTACTTTCCTGAGTTCTGAACATTTTTTATGCACCTAATTTTACCTTTTCTGCACAATTTCATAATTTTGATCTTGTCTTGTGTCCTCTTTTGTGTCTTCTGAACTTTTAGTGTTCATCAAGAACATTTCCACATCATGATGAAAACATTAATTTGAAAACCTGACAGCTTTAAGAGTTCTTGTGTTTCTTCTTTATTGCCGTCTTGAAGAATTCCCAGAGCTTTGGCTTTAGAGAGGTAGTCCATGTGAAGCTTTTTGAGATAATTCTGGACTGACTTTAGTTTTGTTTGTGCGCTTGAAAGAAACTGCAAATGTCCAGATGATTCAAAAGGTGATTAATTTCTGTGCTATAAATAACACAATTTAGGATGGAAGCTTGGGGGCCATAAATAAATGGACCTTGGGCCGCAATTGGCCCCCGGGCCGTACTTTGGACACCCCTGCTTTAAAGCATCTGATGTTTACAGTAGAGAGCATGAAGAATAGGATATAATGTCTCACGGTCACACTGTCATGACTTGTTTTGGCACTTAAATGGAACAGAGCCATTGTTAATGTTATTTGTACATGTGCTTTTCTTCTGGTCACCAGTTTTTTCATACTACTCAATATATAAAAAATAAAAAAAAGACATCTTACATTTTTTTGAAGTAAAAATAATTCAGGGTAATTAACTTTGATAAAACTAAAATAATATTGCTTATAATAATACAGCATATACCATGATAAATAGAGATGAATGTCTCACGGTCACACATTTGCAGCTTATTAAGACACTTGAATGGAACAGAGCCAGTGTTAATGTTATTTGTGAATGTGTTTTTCCCTCTGCGAAAATAATCTGTATATCAGTCTGTGCTGAGCATATTAACCCACAGATGTTACGGTGTGATACACTTCAGGATGACTGACTTCAAAGAATAGAATACTACTGTATAAACACTATGTCCACCCGTTGTGTATACTGTAGCATGTAGCCTGAAGGATCAGAAAATAATGAGTCACTGTCACACTGTTCGCTCCCTGGGAAACTTCAATGGACTACAGCCATTGTTAATGTTATTAGCACGTGTGAAAAAATACAACACTGAGGGAAATATGCATGAGATCAATCTTTGTTATATAATCAGTATATTTCACATATCTGTTCGAAGTATTATAATCAAGGTTGAATAACTTTACAACAGTAAATGTTTCACACATCTGATGAACATCTCGTAGCATGACAAAAGGAAATGAACGTCTCACAGTCACATGGTTTGGTTCATGTTAGGACAGCTGAAAAAACACAGAGATTGATGATGTGGTTCAATCATGCATCCTGTCACTGTGACAGTTTAAAACCTCTGGGAAAATACTCTGTAGATTGATCATTATTGAAATTGTATACCATCTGTTGTTAACTATTACATATTCAGAATGAATAACTTTTAGAAGACTATAACATTTAAAGCATCTGATGTTTCCAGGACAGAGCCTCAAGAATAGATGTTTGAATGTCTTACTGTTGCACTGTCATGCTTGTACAGTTGATGGGACTGGAACAGAACCATTGTTTATGTGCCTTTTCTATTTTGCCATTTTAATACCTCCCTTAAAATCAAATGTAGTTTACTCATTATTCAAAATAACATGAAATGATGTAATGCATTGAAGGAATAATCTTAAAATGATTGAGCTCCAAAGAATAACATCTGTTTATAGCTTAAAGATTTGAAGGCATGTGTCACTGTCACACAGTGAGACAATATAATGAATTAGAGCCATTACTAAAGTAATTAGCACATATGCTTCCTATCCTAATGCCATCAATGTTTTAAAATGTCTTTAGATATAAGCAGCAGATTTATCAACTATTATTTGAAACTATGTATTTTAATTTAAATATTTTTCTGGACTTTATTTGTGTTTTTCTCAAATTCATAGTTGGTATTATAGTCAGTTGAGTGATCGTGGCAGAATTGAACCCCCACCCCTATCAGGATATAAAGTCGGGTTCACGATATATCACTGGAATAAAAAACAACAGTACAATCCTATCACAACCCCAGAAGAGAAAAGGAAAAATGCATAGCTGACCAAAACCTCAACTAGGAATAAGTAGTTCATTAATCTACATACATCTATACGGATACATACATGGACATACAGTTGTGCTCATAAGTTTACATACCCTGGCAGAATTTGTGATTTTTTTTGGCCATTTTTCAGAGAATATGAATGATGAGAGAAAAACTTTTTTTTCACTCATGGTTAGTGGTTGCGTGAAGCAAAGTTTTTATCAAACAACTGTGTTTACTTTTTTAATATCATAAAGACAACAGAAACTACCCAAGAAACCATAAAGTCTGCCAGGGTATGTAAACTTATGAGCACAACTGTACACGTCAAAATATACATCAATAATACTAAATTGATTAAATACAATTGAAAGAGGTCGCTATACTCAAACTTTTGCAGTGTCAACATAATATCACGTAAAGATGAATGAAATGTTATAGAACGCAATCTTGTACTGTTAGTAATGCAATACACAGCTTTAAGGTAGCGTTAAGCTTTGGACATGTCAAAGAAATAGTGACCAAGTCTTGTTGTATTTCTCAACTGACCCGTGTAATAAGTACTATAAATATAGTATATGTATATGTAAAATATATGTAAATATTTTCAATAGAATGTTTGATAAAATTGATTTTAAGCAAGCAAAAACGTTGCTTAAAGGAGAGTGACTTAAAGGAAGGAAACACTTAAAAGTTACAGAGTAACTCAGTGTTATCAGCACATGTGCTTGGTCCATTATGATCATTCAAAGCTGTGAAACTCATCAGTAGTTAAATCAATATTGTAAAATAATAAACCACACTTTGTAGAGTTAAATATCGTCACTGTCAGGCAGAAACCTCATATCTCCAAAACCACTTCTTTCCAGAAAGTAAGGCAAGGCAAGGCAGCTTTATTTGTATAGCGCATTTCATACACGAGGGCAACTCAATGTGCTTTACATTAAAACATTAAAATCATTGGAGACATTCAGACAGGCATAAAAGAACATAATTAAAATAACAAATATAATAAAACAGAAAAGAAAAGGAAAATTTGAAATATATTAAAAATTACATTAAAATTTTAATTTAAAGTGGGTTAAAATAATCTAAGATAGGAAGGCAGAGGCAAATAAAAAAGTCTTAGTCTTTGATTTAAAAGAGGTGAGAGTTGGAGCAGACCTACAGCTTTCAGGGAGTGTGTTCCAGATATGTGGTGCATAATGACTAAACGCTGCTTCACCATGTTTAGTTCTGACTCTAGGGACTGAAAGCAGACCAGTACCTGATGACCTCAGAGGTCGAGGTGGTTCATAAAGTAGCAGCAGATCAGCAATGTATTTTGGGCCTAAACCATTCAGTGCTTTATAAACCATCAGCAGGATTTTAAAGTCTATTCTCTGACAGACAGGAAGCCAGTGTAGGGATCTAAGAACTGGAGTGATGTGGTCTACTTTTTTGGTCCTTGTTAGGACTCGAGCAGCAGCATTCTGTATGAGCTGCAGCCGTCTGATGGACTTTTTAGGGAGTCCTGTAAAGACCCCGTTACAGTAGTCTAGCCTGCTAAAGATAAATGCATGGACCAGTTTTTCTGCATCCTGCTGAGACAGAAGTCCTTTAATCCTTGATATATTCTTAAGGTGATAGTAGGCTGACTTTGTAATTGTCTTAATGTGGCTGCTGAAATTAAGGTCTGAGTCTATGACTACACCAAGGTTTCTGGCTTGGTTTGAACATTTCATCAAGTAAAACAAAAACATCCCTATGTTATTCACCAAACAAAACGCTGCACAAGATTTAACCACAAGTGTTTTCAAGTGTGCATAATACAACGATAAAATACGGAGAGACAAGGTTTCTGCCCGACATCGATGATGTGTAAAAAAGTAGAGTACATGAAGACTTTTCTCAAGCATAACAAAAAGCAGTCTACTGTCTATTGCATGAAAAACTGAATGTTTTGGTTGAAGGTGATTCACAGTATGTAATGTTTGGAACTAATGATAGCCAAATGATACATTACTGTTATTGACAGCCTTGTTAGATATATTTTCTTGGAAACTACCAGGTAAAAACACTACTTTACTTAGTTTACATCATGACACTCTTTGATTCTAAGTCCACACTTTATAGTGATTGAGATAGCATTCATGAAGGATAATAGCGTCTGAGCAACACTTATCAAGTGCCAAGCACACAAAAGCCTATTAAAAAGCACCAAAAAGCATTATTATATTGAGTATCAAAGCTGCTCCAGTTGTTCCAGTCTGACTGTTAGTTTTATCTGAAGTGTGGTAACCTTGATTCTTTTTGTAAAAGATCTCATTTTCTTCCTCTTTGTTTTGTGAAGGAGTTGACTTCAAGATGAAAACACTTGAAATAGATGGCGTCAAGGTGCGAGTACAGATATGGTAAGTGAAGCGATGTATGTTTAATTTGATGCATTCACACTTCGATTACGTGTAAACAGCTGATGGATCTTTTTCTGCTGATGTGTTTTTCCATGCAGGGACACAGCTGGTCAGGAGCGGTATAAGACCATTACCAAACAGTACTACAGGAGAGCACAGGTGAACCATCAGAGGAATGAAGTTACTTTAATCAGTCGTTATAACATTCATTCTTTAATCCTAATCTTTTTGTGAATTGTTGTCCAGGGCATCGTTTTCGTCTACGACATCACTAACAGGCTGTCCTTTCAGCACCTGGCGATGTGGGCCACTGATGTGGATGAAGTAAGACAATAAGCTCTTGTTTCGCTGCTTTGCACTTGTTGTCCTTCAAAGTAACGCTGTTTGTTTAACCTCTAAGCCTCACTGAGTCTTATGGTTTGGTTTGAGTGACACGATGGTAAAGTCTCTCTTTCTTGTCCTCTTCGTTTTTCTGTTGTTGTTTTCGCAGTTTGCCCCAGATAAGGTGCAGAGGATTTTAGTTGGAAACAAGTCCGATGATGAGCCCAGCAGGGAGGTGACAAGGGACCAAGGAAGCAAGGTTTGTTTGAACCTTATTTTCAAGGTTTTAGAGTTTTTTTTCTCTTTTTTAAAATTTAATGATTCTGAATGCTACTTACCAGGATAAGCTCAAAAGCTAATCCTAAATACTAAGTAGATGTTTCTTTAGGATACACAGCTTACAGATGCACAGTTATCTTATTTAGTTTGCCTTTCATTTTACCATCATCAACCTTTATTTAAGCCAAGAAAATCATTGGGGTTTCCATTTGGTTCTGAAGTGCTCTTTTGATGCACCATCTATGAGTAGTTTTTTTATTTTCACATAGAACCGAAAGCTTTTGGTGATTAAAAACTGCACTGATTCATGAATTCATACATTTTGGGATAAGGCATATACACATTATTTAAATGCCAATTAACCAAAGTTTGCCCAGCACATTAACTAATTTGAACATTACACAAAAAGGCTGATTTTTTTTAGCAGGAACTACGCGACATTCATCACTTTTCATAAGGAGTATACCTCCTGTCAGTGATAAGAGATTTTGTTTTATCATTGAGACTTCTGGTTTAATCACAAAGAAAGCAATAACCTCACCAGGGCTGAAGAAACAAGCCCCCAGCACAATCCAATGGAAAGACAGGTACAGAAAGTGTTTGTCATGGAGAAAATCACAGCAAATCTACAGCTGAAAAAGATTCAGATTTCCCTTTATTATACCGCCACAAGGCAAAACTTGTTATGCAGCAGAGGCACACTGAATGACAAAATACACAAAGGCAACATTAACAATGAAATCAAATCCAATTTAAATCAGATGTAAAACATGTATAAAATGTCTAAAACATGGGGCGCTTGAGGACTATAGCCTCTTAGTGCCCCACGCATAGAGGCTATAGTCTTTGTCACTGAGGTCTGAGGTTGCCGGTTCGACTCCCGGCCGGTCGACCACTCACTGCATGTCTCCCCCCACTCTCTACTCCCCACATTTCCTGTCTCTCTTCAGCTGTCCTGTCAATAAAGGCAAAAAAAAGACCCCAAAAACATACATCTAAAATGTAGAAAACATTATAAAAAGACAATAACAACAAAATCATTACCACAAGCAGTAAAACAGAGCTTATACCGAGCTCATACAAATTGACATTGAAATTACTACTGAATGAAAATGCTAAAAGATGGGTTCTAAGTGAGACAGGCAATGTCTGAGCTCTTGTCACAACTTTTTTAAAACAAAGTTATTTTAGAGTTTTTATCCTAATTTTAGTCTGAATGTACCAAATTCTTCAATGGAAAGTAGGCAAAGTATGTATGCAGGAATCATTGAGTCAGCAGTGGTATTAAAGGGATAGTGCGTTTTTTTCAGGGTGTTTCCCTCACAGACGAGGGAGCATGTATGTAGTTGTTTCCATGAATAGTGCGTACAAACTTTTTTTTAAAGAGCTCACTGGTGGCAAAATTCAGTCCTAAAAAACCTAAAAATTGAGCGTACACATACACTGACATTGGTGTTTGACTTTGAGTTCCTTAGAATGTGCGAAGTTACATGGTATATCTGACCCCATATGCAGTGGTTGATAGTTCTAGTTTCCCGGCTAGTTTCTAAACTGAGGGGCTGAGCTGACCAGCACCCCTTGTGGATAGTACATTGACTGTTGACAAATACCTCATACAACCCTGCTTCAAAAGTAAACAAACTATCCTTTAAGACAATGTGAATGATTCGACAAGATCCTAGATGAGCTTAATGAAAAAGTACATTTTGGAACTATTTCAATAGAAGATATAAAATAGCTAACACTTTTTAGTGTATATGCATCTCCTATACATCATAATGTTCTTTATATGTTGGTTGAATTTGAAACCTTTTTAAAAAAATCAAAAACCAAAGTGATAGTTGAGCCAATAACCACCAGCCTTTCTAAATGTTCTTATTGCTGATGATGCCAGTCATCTACTATCACTGATCAGTGTTCACATGGGACGGAATGTGGTTCTGCAGACAAGCAGACTACTACTGTGTTTGTTGATGAAAACTGAATAACCATTTGAAATGCTTTTGCTGTTCTATTTTTAACCATGTCCCAATGGGTCTTGCAGTTGGCAGAAACCTATGGGATGGACTTCTTTGAGACCAGTGCCTCCACCAGCACTAACATCTCTGAGGTAGGACACCCTGTGCGTCACAAAATAAACTGTAAAACATGTCAGGGAACTCCCTGCTGCCCTTTAATTTATGATCTGTTTGTTATTCCTCTTCCTCCTTCCTTCAGTCCTTCACACGAGCGACAGAACTGGTGCTGCAGGCTCACATGAGAGACGTGGACGACCTGCTGGGATCTCTTGATGACTACCTGGAGAAGGCTGCTCTGGAGACAGAGAAAGGCAATCAAGATACTGATGAAAACACCCGAAAGCCCTGCGCCTGTTGAAAAGAGAGACATCCCGGTGCCACGGCTGATGCTAAAGCCAATATTTTCCCCACCGTGACTTGACTCATTCTTGTCTACCTTCCTCATACCTCATGACCTGTTGGCTGAGAAGGTGCTCGAATGGTTTCACTTTACAAAGTCAATACAGTGACATGCTGATAAATACTGTTACCATAAGCGACCAGCAGAGGGCAGTTTTTTGCTTGTTGAATTAACCATGCTGAGTCTTCACCATCAGTTTACCGTTTTCCACAGCGTCTGCTATTTTGTTGCATTTTAGAACTAAGAAAAAAGTCTTAACATATATAGATTGATTTAAAATGTACAGACCCATATGAGAAGCTGCTTATGGGGGCTGCAAACAGAAACATGCTTAAACACGGTAGCCTGAGGATGGTGTTGAATTATTCACACCTCGAAACTCAAACCAAGCAGGGGTGGATTCATTTACACAACGGACTTACTTCCTCAGGAGAGACAGTGTCGTGCCTTGTCAGTTGACCTTTCTGAATGGAGTACATATTTATTTTCCAGCCTGAATGTATATGTACAGTTTTTTTTATGTGTGACTGCCATTGCCTCCTGTATGTTATGCACTTAAGCAATGTGACAGCAGTTTAGCATAGTGTTTTTGGGTCTGTTGAGGTGCCATACAAAATATAGTTTTAATCTAATTATTGAAACCTAAAGATGTTCCAATCAAGCCATGAATGAGTGAATAAATTAAATGTGTTGTATTTGAAAGTAGTTTATTGGAAGTCTGAGCCTTGCTGAGTCACTAAATTTGGATCGAGAGTGAAGTGAGGTCCTAAGAGAGCTCAAACAATTGGTTCATTCATTTTTTATCACCTGCTTTGAAAGACAGGTGATCACATGTTTAACCTTCAATGAATGGAGACATTGGATACACAGATACCATACAATGACAAACATACAATTATGAACAATGTTTCCTAAATAACTATGCTTTTGATAGGGAAATTCATGCTGGGATAATAACCAGATTTTAGTTGATTTTCAGGTATTGACATTATTTCGGCTGATAAACATTTCAAATTTAAACACTTCTCAAAGTTTCACAAGAATAGAACAACGCACCTTGATGCAAATAATGCAAAAACCACTTCATGTACTTGTGGTGTCACCAATCTACCTAAAGTCTGTAAAGGGGTATCATATGTCGGGTGTAGATCAGTTTCTTGCAAAGCAATTTGACACCCCTGAAAGGCGGCTTTCTACCCCGAGTGAGTCACATGACCGAGCCGCTGGATACAGTCACACGTTGAGATCCTGTCTGCTTTCAGTAAGGAAGCACCGGAGACAAGATGACGTTCATCGCCAAGACCTTTTACGACCTGAGGGCCACCACGGTGGAGGGAGACTCGGTTGATTTTAACGTGTTTAGGGGCCGTGTTATCTTGATCGAGAATGTGGCCTCGCTCTGAGGCACCACCACCCGGGACTACAGTGAGCTCAGCCTGCTTCAGAGCAAGTACCCTCATCGACTGGTGGTCCTGGGTTTTCCCTGTAACCAGTTTGGATATCAGGTTAGTTGTGCAGAATAGATTCCATATGAAGACCCCATAAAATCAGGTTTGATATAAAAACTCATAGTATCACTTTATATGCTGATGATGTTTCATCAAACATGTAGGATCTGCTATTTCATTTTAGTTTAGAGTACTTGGACCCAACTAAACTTTCTTCTGGATGAAAAATATGTTTATCTGAAGCTGCACATGACTCCCAATAAATATCCAAGACTATACCAATGCATTATTTGATGCGTATTAAACAGGATCTTTAGCTTTTACTCTTTATCCTGGCCTCTGAAAAAGAACCTTCTCCTATATTTACTTCTCCATTGAGAGCCCCTCTCATTACACTTATCTTAAAGTAATTGAAAAAGCAGCTTGATTGCATTGTGTGTCAGCTATAACTTGTATTTAAGCTGTGATGTGGCGATTAGATTTAAATGATCTGCCCGACACTCTTATAGAGGGTGGTGCTTTTTGCTGCATTGTAATCAGTATAATTATTGGTTTTACGGTAATAAGAAGCAGACTGTGAGTTTTGAAGGCATACTTCTGTGGAGTACAGAACAAAATGTGAATGAATGCTTTTGTTTTTGAAGGAGAACTGCTCCAATGGTGAGATCCTGAATTCCCTGCAGCATGTGCGTCCAGGCAGCGGCTATCAGCCCAACTTCACCATCTTTGAAAAGTGTGATGTCAACGGCACAAACACACACCCAGTGTTTGCCTATCTCAAAGACAAGCTCCCCTACCCCGACGATGACCCAAACTCCCTCATGCAGGACCCCAAGTTCCTGGTTTGGAGTCCCATCTGCCGCACTGATGTCTCATGGAACTTTGAGAAATTCCTCATCGGACCAGAGGGAGAGCCTTTTAAAAGATACAGCAAAAAGTTCCCCACAATTGACATCGAGCCTGACATTCAGAGACTGCTGAGATTAACAAAAACCTAAGAATCATCTCCATGTCTTAACAAGTCCTTATCCATCATACTTAAAGCTGATATGCTATCCTCCACACTTTTAAGCCTTATTTAATGAAGGTGATATTCTAAAAAGCTGAGGGAATATTATCTGAGGCCTTATAAGTGCTTAAGAGTAGTGGAAGAATGAATTCAATGTATTTGAAAGGAATTATACAAAGTAATTAAAAGATTAATTGTGGGGATACGTCATAGGAATTGCCACTTTCATTTACATGTCTTTTTCTCTCCTACTCTATCCTGGCCAGCAGATGGTGCTGCTGACTTGATTAAACAAACAGAAAACTTTCATCATGATTTTATGAATTAACATTCCGCACACACACTCTCACATAATGTTTGCTCTTGAATAAAGGCCTGAAAATCTTTATTCTCTCTCAATGTTTTTCTCTGATTGAACCATAAGCAGCTTGAAAGATTTACGCCTCTTATGCCAGGTTGAAAAAAATAAATGTTTTCCTGTTCTGGCGAGATCTGTGTGGGCATACTAATGCAGCTTGAAATACATTTGGAAGGATGTAAAATTATGATGCATGTTATCATAGCACACTGAAATACTGACTTAAATAACTCATAAGCCATTCCTCTGTGTTATGCATCCTTTAGCCTGCTGATTCACTGTTTCTATGTTGATTTTTTCCCTACATTTCCACGTGACATTTGCTGATACCAGTCGCCCAATAAAACTGCAGGATTGCTTTATTGCCACAGGGACACCTGAGGACGTGCTCTAAATCATGTTTACAGGTAAATATTGACCTTACTGCTTTTAATGAGCTCTTATCCACTTTTCATTTCCTGTGCACAGTTTGCAGTGTTTGCAAGGTCTTGCAGATTAGCAGCAGATTTTCTGCACATCCGCTCCCATTCACAGCCTCAGCTGATGATGTCAGAGCCACAGGGTACACAGACTAGGCAGTGCCCTAATTTGTTTGACAGGTTGCTGCAGGGACAACAGTGAAACACCCTGCCACCTGCCACTGTGTTATTCTGTTTGTAGATAACCTGACTCAGCATCTTTGCATATTATATTTGTTTGTTTGTGTTTTTATGACACATAAGGATGTGTGGGTAATATATATCTCCATGAGGACTACTGGACTGTGGTTGACAGTCAGGTAAGTAATGTTTTCTTTTTAGTAGTAGCAAACATTGGTGGTGGAATACCAGGGCATAATACTGAAAGGCTCTTAAACCTCTTAAACAAAGTCAAACCGGACTGAGACAGAAAAGCTTGATATTTTTCACCTCATCACTAAGAATACTCTTCTTTGTTGTTGCTCTAACTGGGTTTTCCCCTGAAAGTCACTGTAGTGCAAATGTGGGGTGGCTTTGTTGAAGGTCTCACCATGCTTTAAAAAGAGACTTAAGACTTTTCTTTTCCGTAGGGCATTATCCTAGTTTTTACATGATCTCCCTTGCTACTTTTATCTATTATACTTAGCTGCACTGTTTTTAAGAAATGGGCTGCTTTGTAATTTGTATTCTTAAATTTGTTCTTAAAGTCTGTTTTTTTTTTTTTTTTACCTTTGCTGTTTTAATTGATGTGTCCTGTTGCACTTTGGGATTTGCTCAGAATGTAAAGTGCATTATAGATCAAATGTATTATTATTATTATTATTATTATTATTATTATTATTATTATTATTATTATTATTATTATTATTATTATTATTATGCCAGGCCTGGTTGTGTGCTCCATTTTTTCCTGACAAATTTTACAGCTGGTTGGAGAAAAAAATAGGAGAACATTAAAATGACTTCACTTTTTTAATGTAAACGAAATCAAATCTTTGAGAAAGCTGGAAATAAATGGGGTCAGTGGTTCATCTCCAGTATGGACAGCAGAAAAGAGGAACTAGGAAAAGAGGTAGTATCACTACAATGAAAATAAAGGCTTCTGAAATCTGAATTCTAAGGATAGAATCTCTCAAGGATATTCAACAAGGTAACAAAACATTCAACAAGCTAACAAAACATTAATTTGACTTGATTTGTTGGCATGTATAAAAAGCATATAGCCATGCCTCTATCTGTGACATTTTGTAAGTTCACTTGGAGACATAATTCTAGATTGCTATGATTTTTCTCTGAATATTTCCATCTTTAACAGTAGGTCAAAGTTTGCTAGTTTCCCCTAATCAGTGGTAAAATGGAACTCATGAACTCTTGTTTGAATTTGATTTTTATTAAAAATAATAATTATTATTGGAGTTCAATTTTTAACACTTTATCTGAGGTAACTGGGACATTTTTACAACCTCATGCTGTGACGGCCTTGTTTGGCATCTCTCTGGTGCCCTTACCTAAACCGCAATCAGATATAAATGCCTTTGTTACTTTATTGGCTTGATGCCTCATTCTAATGAGGTGGAAATCAGCAACACCCCCTTCCCACACCCTCTGGGTAAAAGAGATTTTTAATAACTTAGAACTTGAAAGAATTCGATATACATTAAAAGGATCCTCTTGTAAATTCAGAGGGGTGTGGGGCCCCTTCCTTGTTTATGCAGAAAAGATCATTTTCCCACTTGATCCTGAATACGATCCTGCTCTGTTCTGCTGTTGGTCTCTGTTTGTCAATTAAGTCTTGTAATTATTCTATCAATGTATGTACTTCTTTAGTATATATATATGTAATGAACGTAAGATGTAATGAATATATATGTAATGTATATAATATGGAATGAATATATATGTAATTTATGTGTATGAATTTTATGTGCTTTGGCAACAACATATCTTTGTTCATGCCAATAAAGAAAATTGAATTGAATTGAAAATTGTATATCTTCTTTTGTCTAAAAAACTAGGCTGAATAAATAAAACCAAGTTGAAAATTTGGGAGCACATGTAAACATTGTAAAAATTAGGCAAGGCAAGGCAAGGCAAGGCAAGGCAAGGCAGGTTTATTTGTATAGCGCATTTCATACACAAGGGCAACTCAATGTGCTTTACATTAAAACATTAAAAGCATTGGAAACAATCAGACAGGCATAAAAGAACACAATTAAAATGACAAAAATAATAAAACAGAAAAGAAAAGGAAAATTAGAAATATATTACCTCAGAGGTCGAGGTGGTTCATAAAGTAGTAGCAGATCAGCAATGTATTTTGGGCCTAAACCATTCAGTGCTTTATAAACCATCAGCAGGATTTTAAAGTCTATTCTCTGACAGACAGGAAGCCAGTGTAGAGATCTAAGAACTGGAGTGATGTGGTCTACTTTTTTGGTCCTTGTTAGGACTCGAGCAGCAGCCGTCTGATGGACTTTTTAGGGAGTCCTGTAAAGACCCCGTTACAGTAGTCTAGTCTGCTAAAGATAAATGCATGGACCAGTTTTTCTGCATCCTGCTGAGACATAATTCCTTTAATTCTTGATATATTTTTAAGTTGATAGTAGGCTGACTTTGTAATTGTCTTGTCTTGAAATTAAGGTCTGAGTCTACACCAAGGTTTCTGGCTTGGTTTGAACATTTCATCTGTGCAGAAAAAAATAAAAAAAATATTAAAAAGGTAGGCAATAGGGCCACTGAAAAAAAAAAATTAAGGGCAATTTTTTTTTGTAATTATTATTCTGAGAAAAAGGTCAGAATTCTGAGATTAAAGTCAGACTTTAATCTCAGAATTCTGACTTTAATATCAGAATTCAGGGGCGCTGGTGGCCTAGCGGTCTAAGCGCCCCACATACAGAGGCTACAGTCCTCGTCGCAGGGGTTGCCGGTTCAATTCCTGGCTGGTCGACCATCTCCTGCATGTCTTCCCCCACTCTCTACTCCCCATATTTCCTGTCTCTCTTCAGCTGTCCTATCAAATAAACGCAAAAAAGGCCAAAAATATAACTTAAAAAAAAAAAGAATTCTGACTTTAATTTCAGAATAATAAATAAAAATAATAATAATTTGACCTTAATTTTTTTTTTTTTTTTTTTCAGTGGCCCTAATCCTCTTCCGTACATGTGTGATAGAAACCACAGAAAAAAGTGTAAAATGAGAGGTTTATGAGACTTATATTTACATCCATCGTTTACAGACTATGTTTTCAATAGAGAGTGAAACCTCTTCGTTTCCGCTCCTTGTCGTCTACCCACTACAGGTGAGCACTGTTGCCACGGTAACGTTTGCTTTCCCCACGTTTTCCCTTCTCTCGCGAGACTCCAGGGGCAGAGGGAAAGAGAGGGAGAGAGAGAGGGAGAGAGAGAGAGAGAGAGAGAGAGGGAGAGAGGGAGAGAGAGAGAGAGAGGGAGAGAGAGAGAGAGAGAGAGAGAGAGAGAGAGAGAGAGAGAGAGAGACAGGGGGACAGAGCGAGAGAGGGGAGTCTGCCTGAATGATCTCATCCCTCCAGCAGCTGCATAGCGCAGCCAGGCAAACACGTAACTTTCTATAACTTCAAGTTTTCTTTCGGAGGAGGACACCGGAGCGTCCCTCGGGTTGAACCGGAGCAGCAGACACGTTTCCCCGGGAAGGTAAGGAGAACGCGCTGCGCAGTTTGTGTGTCGGAGTTAGCTACTGGACCTGAGTTGAAACAAAAGGAGGAAAACCCGCTTGGTGTTGTGTGACATCTAAAAGCTTTGTGGGAGAAAGGCGGAAAGGTGAGTGGGAAACGTAGTGCTCGGTGTGTGTGGGGTGTAGCTCGTGGTAAAAGGTGTACACACAACATCTGTCGGATATCTGTGGACAAAGCTTATCATTGTGCTGGGTGAAGGTGCTGTGTGGAGCCACTACGCAATCAATGCCACTGGTTTTTTTTTTTACTTAATGGGATTAACGAAAAAAGGCTTTTTCCCGACATTCAATGGGGCTGTCAAAATGTATGTAACCGCTGCGTCGTTGTTGCTATATGTCAAGGGCATTGTTCCCAGCACTGGTTTAGGAAAACGACTCACAGGTGGTATCATAACCACAATATCAGGACATGTAACTTCATATGTGTGAATGTCACCTTGTGTAATCGCCGAAAAATCTGTTTATTTTTGAGTTGACTTTGGTATAGCTTGAGCAAGAGGACAGGTGATTTCCTCGTGCCACATCTGCCTGGCCCTGTGAGCTCTGATTTGTCCACAGCATTGCCTGTTCATCTTCTTGAACACCAACCAGATTGTATGTTGAATGTAAAGTGCATCCTAATCAACATGCCTTTTAAAAAGGATTCTATCCAACAATATGTCTAGTGATTGAGCCAATAGTATTCAGTCATCTTACACCCAATCAGATCTTTATTTGCTCATGTATTAGGCTATTAGAGATAGTTTTGTCATATGGATCACAGCAGTCCTGGCAGCATGATTACAGTGGCCCTGAAGTGCAAATCAGAAAACACTACAGCAAATCAGAAAACACTGCGGCAATTGAAGAAAACACTACGGCAATTCAAGAAAACACTACAGCAAATCAGAAAACACTACAGCAAATCAGAAAGGACTACGGCAATTCAAGAAAAGACTACAGCAAATCAGAAAACACTACAGCAAATCAGAAAACACTACAGCAAATCAGAAAGGACTACGGCAATTCAAGAAAAGACTACAGCAAATCAGAAAACACTACAGCAAATCAGAAAACACTACAGCAAATCAGAAAACACTACAGCAAATCAAAAAACACTACGGCAATTCAAGAAAACACTACAGCAAATCAGAAAACACTACAGCAAATCAGAAAACACTACAGCAAATCAGAAAACACTACAGCAAATCATGAAACACTACAGCAAATCAGAAAACACTACAGCAAATCATGAAACAATGGCAAATCAGAAAACACTACAGCAAACCATGAAACAACGGCAAATCAGAAAACACTACAGCAAATCAGAAAACACTACGGCAAATCAGAAAACACTACAGCAAATCAGAAAACACTACAGCAAATCAGAAAACACTACAGCAAATCAGAAAACACTACAGCAAATCAGAAAACACTACGGCAATTCAAGAAAACACTACAGCAAATCAGAAAACACTACAGCAAATCAGAAAACACTACAGCAAATCAGAAAACACTACAGCAAATCAGAAAACACTACAGCAAATCAGAAAACACTACAGCAAATCAGAAAACACTACGGCATTAAGCAAACCGAAGAAGTAGTTATCCTCGGGGGATTTGCCGTTGTGTTTTCTTATTTGCCGTTGTGATTTGCACTTCAGGGCCACCGTACAGATTGTATGTTGAATGTAAAGTGCATCCTAATCAATAAGCCATTTAAAATGTATTCTGTCCAACAATATGTCTAGTCAATGAGCCAATAGTATTCAGTCATCTTACACCCAATCAGATCTTTATTTGCTCATGTATTAGGCTCTTAGAGATAGTTTTGTCATCTGGATCACACCAGTCCTGGCAGCATGATGGAATACAATCTGGCAAAGCAGGGACACAATGCAAACAGGGATTTGTTTGGACAGTCAGGAACAACCAGGACACCATGCCAACCTGTTCAAAGTTCAAAAATATGGAGGATTGCGTCCTATACTGGCATATTTGCATGATATCAACTGTAACAAGCCCGGGCTCCCTTAAATCACAGCAGCCTGCTCTTGTAGCAGTGCTTATTGGATGCCCTGGCAGGAGTCAGGTGAATTAAAAGGAAGCTTTGGAGTTTGGCTTTGGGCAGAGTTCAAGGATTTTTAGCATTCTTGATAGGCTTAGCTGACCTGGCATGACTGATCATAGAGCCGCACTGCCATTTTTTTAAAAAACTAGTGAGTCTAATCTCAGCTTTGTCGCTAAATCGACGCTATTACTCAAACTGGAATGCATCTTGTTTTCTGTGATTGGATTTATTCTAGAGAATTAATCTAATGCAAATGCAGCAGGTTTATATAACAATTGGGGAAGGCATCCATTCTCTGTTATAATCTGCCACAATCAGCCAAGAAGTCTGTGTTTTTGTGCCACTGAGAAAAACACCTTTCAGATTCAAGACGTCTCATTAACGAAGACTGTTTTAAAGCCATAGTGACACCAATATGGCTGACAGAATAAAGCCCAAATATGTGTTTTGTATTCTGCATTGCATGCAACTTAAATTAGTTTCTTTTTAAAAAACAAACAAACATTGCTTCTCTCATTTCCCATCATCCCAAACATCCCCCCCCCCCTGCCTCATTACCAAAGGACAGTGTTTCTATTTCCACCTCTTTGCATCATCGTACACGACAATAACAATTGTTTCTGTAGTCACTTTGTCGTGGACTCATTTTAAGGTGCCTACACGCTCACACAGGGTCGCTTCCTGTTGCTAAGTTGAGCCTGTGTTGCTATTGTTTCTTGTGGGTTGGCTCATAGGGAATAGTTTGAGCAAAGATAAAAGACAACTACAACAACAACAAGAGGAGCATTGTGCTGCTTTATAATTTGCCACGCTGGAATGTGTCATCTGTAATTATGCTAAGTGGCTATCATTAATTTTCCAGATTAACAGTTAACACGTCCAGAGCACAGCATGGCTTGTTTTGAATCGTTCTGGCTTTAGTGTCTTTAGTAAGTTATGACCAAAGGGCAACCTTGTGTGTAAAAATGAAGTGTCCAAATGAGGTCTTATATAAAGATGCCCATTTTAACAGCAGAATCAAACATGTTTACAACCTGGCACAAAAATGGGATGGCCTCCATAGCTCATTTCTTTATTTTTCAGGGTGAATGTTTGTGATTAACTTTTCTAGTTTGATTATGTTAGGCTAAGATTTAGGGTAAATTAGGGGCACAGCTAATGTTGACTGACAGATGGGGGCATTGGGGCCAGCAACCAAGATCCAACACTTTGCTTGTTTTCTACATTGGCTTAAAGTAAGTTTGAGTCAGCATTTCCAATATGGCGACTGGCATCATTGGGTTCCACAACAACTCATTGGTAACCATATGGGGGCGTCTGTGGATTTGACCACAGACGTGTGGACAAAATACTACTATGGCTATTTACTATAGTATATAATGGTCTGTCTGACCACTCAAAGCGCTTTTACACTATTTATCACATTCCCCCATTCACACCATAGACTGTATAAATGATGGCTGTAGTATCCGTGACGTTACCCATCTGTTACTGAGCGCTGTTTTGAAGCCAATCGTTGGCGGGAGCCATATTGGTAACACTGAACTCAACCAGGCATAGTGTGACGTAGAGAGGGGGAGTTTGAGCCCCCTAGCCAACAGCTATGTGTTCCCTCCTGTCAGTCAAGTCAGTCATGTCCTTATTTGGGAAAAACTCATAATCTTAATATCTTCTAAACCGTTGTGTTAGAAAATAATTCACCCCCGTACAGTGTGTGCCGATAGCGAGATTAGCTACGTAGAGCCAAGCCGTTTTTTGAACCAGGCTGTAAACATGTTTATTAATGCTGCAAATATTGTCTTTTTTTAATTGGTGTCTATGTGGTTTCCGCTGTTTCTGCAGCCAGCCTCAAGCGGATTCTCGATGAATTGCAGTTTATAACACTTCTGCATGGGCTTCATGGTTTGAGACCAGAGGTTGCCGCTTGATTCACACCCATTCACTCTCTGATGTCACTCCCTTGGACAGCTGTGGCTCAGTTGTAGAGTTTGTCATCACTCAGTCACAAGGTTGGAGGTTTGATCCCTTCTCCTGCAGTCATAGTCAGAGATGTGTAGATGGTAACCAAGCAGCAACCTCCGGTCTCAAAATATGAAGCTCATGTGGAAGTGTTATAAACTGCAGTTCATTGGGCGTCCGCTTGAGGCTGGCTACAGAAACACTGGAAAACCACATACACACCAATTAAAAAAAGACGACCTTTGCAGCATTAATAAACATGTTTACAGCCTGGTTCAAAAACAGGTTTGGTCTGAAGAGCTAATTTCTCTATCGGCACTGTAGGGGGGTGAAGTTCAGAAGATATTAAGATTACAAGTTTTGCCCTTTTAAGGATATGACTGACGTGACTGACAGGCGGGAACACTAGCTGTTGGCTAGGAGGCTCAAAGCCCGCCTCTTTACCTCACACTAGCTCGACAGCAGTTAGATTGAGTTCAGCATTTAAAATATGGCTGCTGCCGACAATTGGCTTCAAAACAGCGCTTCAGAAACAGATGAGTGACGTCACGGATACTACGTCCTTTATTTTGCATTGTTACGTATCGTACCATATCAAATTGTATCGTATCAAACTTCCCACTCCACTTTTCACAGTGCTGTTCTTTTTCTTTGGCGCTCTCGTAGCTTTAGAGTTAAATAATTTCCTAAACTACCTCATCCTAATTTGTTTTTAAACATGCAGCTTCTCCTGACACTGTACTTTTAAAACTGTGCCTCTTCCACACGCAACTTTGTATCCCTTGTGACTGACTAGAGGACAAACTAAACAAACCTTCAGTATAGTGTCCCTGGATGATCTGGTGCACAAACATGACCAATGTCAGCAACAAGGCCAGGTTCTCCATGCTTCTACTACAGACATGAAATGAGTCATATGTGCATGAGGTTTGACACATAAAATAAGAGGAAGCTTTAAGATGAGTTTTGAAATGAGTGATGCGTCTGAGCGGTATTAGTCAGCTTATCGTAACAAGTCAAATGACTTGATGATGATATGCCTGCCGGGGTTTTTTCTTCCGTGCGACTGTCTTTTTTCGCCGGTGACTGACAGAGTCGATGAGTTTGACTGTAATGAAGTGTGAATACCGGGTCCGTGCTTCCTGCTCGCTAAACTGTTGGAATGCTCTTTCTTTGTGTGGGTCGAACGAGCCGCCGTACACCATCCAATGGGTGAAGGCAGAGGGCTCGGAAGCTATAATGCTGGTGATGTAATCCCCTTTCAGTGCACTGTCACAAAGTAAATGCCTGCAGACAAAGGAAAATTCCCCTCCTCTTCACCCCACCTGCCACAAAGTTTGGGGAATTCTGACCCTGGAATCATGACCCTGTAATTATCCATGAGAGAGATTCTTTACGGTTTATTAAAACTGAGGGAGTTTCGAACGGGCACAGGTGCAAAGTGCTGCTTTTGTCCTGAATCTGGACTTACCTGGTGGACAATTTTAGAGGTTACACACGCTCAAGAGCTGAAGAAACATCTCTGCGACAGGTTTCTGTTATCCTGCGTCCAACTTTTGAACTCCTAACCGAAACCCACAGTCATGCAGAGATCAGACACTGTGAAATTCCCCTTCTTGCTCCAATCAAACCTCATACAAGCCCTGGAATAGTACGACACGGCGCAGAGGTTGTAGGATGATGAAGTCAAATGAAAACACTTTGACAAACAATCCACTTCAGTCAGAAAAAAAAAACTTTCCGTAATGAAATGTGGGATTGTGCTGATGATGTGTTGCTGCAGGCTATCTCTGCGCTGCCACACGCTCGTGACGTGCTGGGTATTGTCTCGACATGTCTGCCACTTGCTACACTGTCTCTCTGTTCGGCCTGCTTACTCTCCCTGGAGCGGATTACAGAACTCTCTGCTTGGGGAAGAATCAAAACATCAAGTGGAGCTGCAGGCCCCCGTGCCCCATGCCGAGCTAATGTGGGCAGCGGTGGAAAATAATTCCACATACAAAAAAAAACACACACATAGAGGTTTTTGCTGTTGTCCCTCCTGTGGACAGAAATCTGAGAAGCAGGCAGGAATGCGTGAGGGCTTGGTCATGGCTGAGCTCAAAACAGATCTTGATGCATAGACAGGTCTGTTCAGCCAGTCCTCATTCCTGCTCGTGCTTACAACTGTTTTTGTTACTTTCAGGGGCCTGTTTTGTTTTGTTTTTTTACGTGTGATGTGTAAAACTGGAATGCAGGCAAAACAAAAAACAGTGCAAGGTTTTCTCTCCTGCACATTCTTCAAAATACTGAAAGCATTCTCGCTGTAGTCGGTGTTGCGCTTCGTTTCCTGTACTGAAAGTCAAAAAAATTCCTTCCTTACACTGCTCCTAAATTCCACATCCTTTGCTTTGGGACCAGGGAATCCATTTCCATCCTGCCAGTTCCTGCTTCGCTCTGGGTAAAGCTAAGGGGGGAAGAAAGAGTCCACTGTGAAATAAAGGCTTCCTTTGCAAGATTCAGATGACTTTTTTAAACACATAGAAGATTGAAGTCTTTGTAGGAAGTGTTCCCCTCTCTCTATTCATGAAGAATGACCGTCAAGTTCTTTCATATTGCCTCAGCTTCAGAAATAACTTCACATTGATATATGAAAACAGTTCGTCTGTACAGTAAGTGTACTTTGATGAATTAGGCCATAGTGCTTTTTCCCATGTTGCTCCAGGTGCTAGGGGCAGATAGGGCTGACTAATAACAAACATGGCTGCTTTCCCAGCCTTTCCTCTCTTGCTGCCTGTTTCCTGTATGTTTCATTGATGTGCTCCTGGATACTCCGTCTACAGCGCTAATACAAGAGACGCACATTTGAAACTAAAAGCTGTTATAGATACGATTACAACTCGTCTCATCACTATCATCACTCTCTCTTTTTCTCCTCTATCCGTCTTTCCAACCCCAACTTGGTCGAGACAGATGGCTGTCTAACATGATTCTGGTTCTGCTCAAGTTTCTGCCCATTAAAAGGAAGTTTTTCCTTGTCATTGTAACTAGCTAAATGCTTATTGTGGATTAAGATGAGATAAGACGTCTTACCCTGTCTTGTTGTTGGGTCTCTGTTAATAATGTAACATAGAGTACGGTCTAGACCTGCTCTGTTTGTAAAAGCGTCTTGTGCTAACGTTTGTTGTGATTTAGCGATATACAGATAAAGATTGATTGATTGATACGATGGATACAAGCTTGTGTAGACATACCGGGATGGGCAGCAATATTGTGGTCACCAAGCTCATAGGATTGGGTGGCCCAAGTAGAGGCCAAAAACTAAAGCTGAACTATGAACATAGAAAAGGCATTTTAGTGTAATTAAAGACAGAAACACATTTATAATATTCTTTATTAATCAGACCTTTTCAACTGAGAACTCAAGGTCTGAGTTTTCTTTTTAAAACTTACTTTTGTGAGATGTAAGCAATTATTAGAGTGCACATGTGATTAATGTCTACAGTCAGTCAGTGTGGTCAGCTGTTCAGGGGATGTTGCATAAAATAACTATTTTAAAAGCCCAAATGCTAACCATAGCCTGGAGACCTGTGGCCACAGAGTAACTTTTTTGCGGCCACAGGTCTCAAGGCTATGGTTAATGTGTTCTTACCAAGCATGCCGGACACGGCCCTGGTGGTGAGGCTTTCAGCAGTGTGTCTGCCCTCTGGTGGCTGGCTGCAGTATAGGTCAAAAAATCCGCCCCCCCCCCATTCATTTGAATGGGGGAGCAGTCAAACTTTTAAAAATAAATACACGTCGTACGAATGTTTCTCATGTCCGTATGCTGTGGTGATATGTAGTTATTATTTGACTGTTTTGTGTCTAAGTCCTCTACAACGAGAAGAGGCGGAGCAACGCTGTCCATTTTTATTTACAGTCTATGGTTCTTACTTACCTGGGACTTCCACCAGATCCATGTCTGGTCCGTCTCAGTCAACAACCACCGGTTGCGTTTTCAGAACGCACCACGAAGCAGGACCGCTGGACAGCTGGAGTCATGTGACTGAGGTTTTCCTGCTGTATTAATTCTGCATTAATGAATATCAGACGCCACTCTTCATCTTCATGGTCCTCTGAAAACCTCTGACCTGTTGGAGGCCTGGCTCCACTCATCACGACAGTTTTTTGTCATAGTTAAGTGAAAAACACTCAGCAAACACTTGAAAATTAACCAGATATTTTTGTTTTGGTGCCTGACTTCCTGTCCCGCTCGATCTAAATCTGTTAAAATGTATGTGTTGTGCTCCGGCGTCTGACATAAATAGAAGTCTTGTGTACGCAGTCGGAATGCAACGCAGCGGATCCAGTGGAAGTTAACACATTAACTATAGAAACCTATCAGATCCAGTGCCATGACGGGTCAGAGACAGACCGGACGCAGATCCGTTTGAATTTGACCGTTAGAAGCTGTTGCTTCATAGCAGTGGTTCCCAAAGTGGGGGTCAGGATCCCTTGGGGGGTCTTTAGACACAGATCGGAGGGTCCCAAGATGCCTTCCAAAATAACCACTAAAATATAGAATGCTCTAAAATAGCATTTTTAATCCAGTAGTGTAAAGATATCTACAAACGTGCAGCTACACTTGAGATAAAACCACGTAAAGAAAAAAACTCATCAATTTTCTTTTTTACCTTGATGCCACATGACCCCTGAGGAAGTGCTGCGGCTTGTAGCCTTTTTTAAATGACAAAGAAATATGTAGGTTTTTGGATTAACCTGCTAGTTCTTGAATGCAGCTGTGAGCAACATTTAATCACCTCGAGCAACGGGGTCTCCAGTCTGTGGTACTGTTAGTTTTCGGGGGCGCAGACTTAAATAGTTTGGGAATCCTACTTTATAGTATTTATATGAGGCGTCATATTTTGACGAAACTTAATGCTTCTCCTGACAGTGCACGTTGCAAATGTTTCTGTAAATCACTCTATAGAGCTAGCCCCTCTATAATGGCTTCATTTATCATAACTGTCAGTGCTTATGTCGGTGAGGGAGTGTTGCTCTGCTTCTGTTTACATGGTGCTTATACTTGACTTGAATGCTGATTAGAGCCAGGTCACGTGTGGCTGTTTGCTAACAGAAAGCCTGCACCTGTGCACATCTTAGATCACTGGGTGTTAGCCCCCCTGCCTGATTTTAACAAACCCTAGAAACCTGAATCAGGTGTAGAGACACTCGACACACGTCAGGCAAACAAGATGCAAATGAAAGCCTCACAGAGAGCTCCAGAAACGTGCATGTGTTCCTCCTCTGTGACTCGTGGGGATGCTGCGTCCTGATTATTGCCAGCCTGGGGGACAAAGCTAATGAAGAGTTGGGGGTGTTAATTGCTGTCGGCTTCACTCTGTATTTAAGAATCAAGACGAAAACAGAAAAAAAAAATCATCAGGATAGCTGTCTGATGTTGTCTGATTAATAAAGCTCATGCTAATTTTCTCTCATTTTGCTGTCATGTGTTTTTAAAATCAGCTATGCTTGATAAAAAAAACATAGAATACAGCACGGCACCCTGGGCTTCTGTTTCATATAAGATGTGTCTTCAATGCATCGGGCTCTGCAGCATGATAAACCACAGATGCAGAGCTGGCCTGAGTGTCCCAATCATTGCAGTGCAGCAGCAGCAGCAGCAGCACGGCATGCAGGTTTGCACTGTGAATTTCTGGCACAGGCTGTGATTTTGCAAGACACTCCTGTTATGCAACACTAGCTGGCTTATCACAGTCCAAATGACTCTGTATGAATTGATTAACTCTGCGGCCTGACTGTTTATAATTGGACTGGAAGTGCACTGGGCTGTGCATTGGACACGTGCCAAAATCAATGACAGAGAAACGGTTTGTGTGTATAACTTTGCCACACTGTTGTTGTGGATTTTGTGTTCTCCCATTAAACATCCCTGCATTCAGATTAAGCGGCAACCTCTGGTCTAAAATTATGAGTCCAATGTGGAAGTGCTAATAACTGCAGTTCGTTGAGGATCCGCTTGAGGCTGGCTCTGAAAGTACAGGAAACCACATACACACCAATTCAAAAAAGCCAATCTTTACAGCAGAAATTAACATGTTTACAGCCTGGTACAAAAGACGGGTGTAGTCTGGATAGCTAATTTGTCGATCGGCACACACTGTACGGGGGGTGAATTTTTTTCTAACGCGGCAATTTCAAAGATATTGAGATTATGATTCCTTCAATGAGAGGCACAGCTGACTGCGGGAACATTAGCTGTTGGCTAGGATGCTCAAAGCCCGCCTCTTTACATTACAATCGCTCGACAGCAGCAATATGGCTGCCGCGGACGATTGGCCTCAAAACAGCGCTTCAGAAACAGATGGGTGACGTCACGAATACATCCATTATTTATACAGTCTATGGTTCAGATCTTTAATTTTAGAATCTGCTTTGCATTCCTGACACATAACACCGATCACTGTGGCACACCTGAGCTCTCCTCTGAGTCCTCACTTAGAATTAGGCCGCCCTCTAAGCTGTGTGGGGACAGCACAGTCAGCCCGGCCTCTCCCGAGACATGGCAGAGAACTCCCCCAGAGGTTTTCAGCAAGGATAACAAGCCCTGCCTTTGTTGCCCCTCCTTATTCTCTGCACTGGTCCTTATATGTCAACTCACACTGAAGCTCTCCCTCCTTGTCCCTAACACTGCAGCACATGATGCTACCTTGTTAAAGTGCTTACCTGGCAAGAACATAGTCAGACTTTTCCTTACTTAAAAAGGGTTAATTGCAAAATTGTACAGAACGTCCTGTGCAGTCTGAAGACGATTAATGTGTGGTGGCAGCACAGCAGCTCTTTGGCGTACGTGAGGGGATATTAATCAAGCTTTCACCTTGACTTTAGCTTCCCAGGATGACTCGATGTGTTTTCCTCCGATTTCTGCTCTCTTAGCTGAGGATTTAATTGTTTGGAACAGCATAACTGTGCTCCTGTCTGTTATTAGTCTGTGGGGAATCCTTGTACAGCTGAAATGCATCCCATTATGGCCTCCCCTATTCATCTAAGCAATCAAATGATCGGTTTAGCTTCCCCCTGATTGCTGCAGAGGTGTATTTGTGGGCTAAGCGGCTGATCGATTGATACTTGACTGATGAAAATGAACTCCATAAGGATGTGTAGAGGATCTTATGATAGATCACTTTGCTATTCTCCAGGGGACTTTTAAAAAGCCTGTGGTCAATGCTGCTTCTGCTGCAGTGGAGCTCATGTTTCTCACGTTTGCTCCGCAGGGTCCTAACCTCTCACAAACAGCCTAATCAAACAGCTGCTCCTCCATAACATCACCTCCCCACAGCATGTCCAGACAAATGACAAACAAGCCTGCATGTCATTCCTAAAATACCTCATTCTTGAAATGCTATTTTAGCAAGGTTCTTTTTTGTGGGGTTTTTTTTTCTTCCCTGAGAGCTTTCCATTCCTCTGCGGCGGCCTGTGTTTCCATTTCTTTTTCCTGAAAGACTGTTATCTGATCTGAGCGCTCAGTATTGTGTCTGTGTTTTAGCAACAGATACTGTTGTTATTGTTTCATGGGCACATAAAGGCTCTGATTGTCTTCGGATACACCTGATTACTTCAATGTTTGCCATGAATTAAAATGTGCTCTACTTTTATTGCAGTAGGGGTGGTCTCATCAGGATTCTGTCTTTGTCGTCCTCTGTGATTCGGCTTGTTTGCTACCTGTGTAATCAGGCAGAGGATGTGAGGGGCCGGGGCGGTGGATGACTTCCAAACATTGCAGACATCTGTCACATCGACACCTCCGCTGTGAGAATCTGTCAGACGGCTGTCAGCTGACCTTACTGCTCACTCACAATTGTACACAAGGAGCTAACTGCTGTAACCTTGCCCTGTCTTACACCCTTAACCCACTCCACCATGCATAATCAGGCCCTTAAACACAATCTCATCCACAGTTTGCAGTTCAATTTAAAAAAAGGAACTTGAAGGATGCAATATGATGCAATATGGAGTGAGAGGCAATTAGGAAGGAAAGAGGAAGGCACACCTCTGCCAAGGCCAACAGTCCAGTCTTGTGTGATGTGTAAATCTGCCAGGAGACCCACTATATCTGTCTGCTGAAATTAGCTGAATGTGTTATTATTGCTTGTCACGGAGTCAGGTCTGGATTCAGACCAAGTTTTAAAAGGTCCTTTCTCCGCCCTTACTGCAAGATTCATTTAAAGTGATTAGCAGATGTGACAGCACCGAATGTAGAGCCGCTTAAGACATCTTAGTATATCTTTAGTGTAGAATTATCATTCAGAATGCAGTTTGATGAAGATTTAGCTCAGATTATTATGTGAAATTTGGTGGTAGAGTAAGGAAGCAACTGGTGAAGACAAGAATACAGCGGCTTATATTATGACCTATTGTATTCAGGAATGACAACATGTTAGAAATACAGGAACTGTGTTAATTAAGGTGAAGGAACAAACATTGATAGGGCAATACATCGCCATCTTGACCAGTGTGATACAGTTATCGTATAGGGATGGGCATTTCAAGCCAAAATACTATTCAATAATCATTGCCATCTATTCAACGTTTATTCAAATAATCAGCCTCCACTCCCCCCGCCCTCCCTCACACACACTCACACACCTGTCCCATTAACGGCATGATTGTGTGGCATTCTCGTTAACCAGCAGCAGGACTGGTGCTGCTAGTAGCGGGCACTGTCGGCGTCTGTCTCAATCTTTACGTCAGTGTTTCTGTGATGCAGCGTGGCGTGTGTGTGTACATCTTACAGCCATGCTCAGTCTCTGGAAATATGTGTGTAGTGGTGTGAAATTCAGAAACGGAGGAACTCGCCACGACTGGCGCCAATGTTTTCTTCTGTTGCTATTTATTGCCGTTAGCATTCTTCTTCTGTTACTTAACACGGTTAGCAAACAGCTCTAAGATGCTCTATAACCACCGTCTGGCGGGAATACCGTATAGCAAACAGGCATGGGTAAAAACGGTGAATGTTCGAAAGTCCTTGCCCATCCCTATTATCATAACTCTTCCACCAAATCTTAAATAAACATCACTTTCAATTGGAGTCAACACATCACTACTTTCATGACTCCTAGTGGTGGGGCTAAAGACACTGATCCTTCCGCACCTTTTTGGAGCCTTTTATATTCTTCTGTTATTGTGATGTATCATCATGTGATGTCTCACAAGGTATCCATTAATGCAGAACCGCTGTGTTATTATTTCAGGAAATGTATTGGGTATAGTATTGGGTCATGAGTTACTATCGATTTCCACTAGTATTAAACATCTGAAGCAGCAGAAAAGCACACTCTAACATAATATCTGATATTACCACAAATAATCTCACACAATGTAATGTAATGTAAGACCACCCTGGATAGTTTGCAATGGAGATGCCTGGACAACTTTAGCTCTCTGCATCAGCTGTGGGCTTTGCTTCATGTGGTTTTTGGGACTCAACATACTCCAGTTGCAACTCATTAAACATCTCCAGTCAATGCAAATAACTTTGGTCTTGTTGTGAGAACATTCAAATAGACACATTTCTTAGTCTATTCCTGCTCATGGAGGGTTGTTTCTGCCCCAATTTATCAGCTGGACATCTGTACTGGCCCTTTTGACAGACATCAGCAAGAAGCAGTAGATGATGTTTATCTGTATCTTGTTGTATCTTATCTTTATTTAATCAATTTGCTGCTGGCAAGCTAGCTAACATGACTGCTGATACAGAGTTGAGGGTTTTAGTGGGCAGAGGAAGTTCCCCGTTGGTGACAAACTCTGATTTGTTGCTGTGGTCAAACACGTTTGCAGTTTGTAAGACATTTCAGATTTAAGAGGAGGGACTACTGGCAACAATTTAAATACATCCTCTCAGATCTCATACCCTACCTAGGCATCAGAAACAGCTATTGGATAAATTGTTTTTTTTGTCTGTATCAGTATCTGCCCTGATTTTTACATTTGGTGCATCCCTTGTCACTTCACATTTCAAATTGTACTCCCATCGTGCACCCCAGTCAAAAACAATATGTCTTGGTTGAGATAAATTCCTATTGGCTGCCCCTTGAGGCCATGCTGCCCTTTACCCTGACATTACCAAAGTAGCTTTATCTGATTGAGTGACCAACATTATCATCAGCTGACTCTTAGCTCTCAGTTACAGGGCTAACATTTTAGAATCGATTGGTTTGTTCCAAGCTGGAACAATGCGTCCATGTACCAGTAAGGATTTGTGTCATGTGTACTTGTCGACTCGTAGCATGAGGATTTTCAGGAATATTATTGACTCGGTTTATTTCCACTGTTGCTAGCCATGGGCCACACAAGCAAAGGGCTGTATTGGCCCGTGCCCAGCTAGGACTTGAACCGGGCAAGTGACCAATCCTCAGTGATGGGCGCACTCGTGCACACAGCATGTCTGTCTGCCATGCAGAGTGTGTGACCACTGGATGCCCCCGGCCTGGAGCAACCAGCAGTGCACGCAACACTATAAAGCACCAGCCTTCCCTACGATCAAATACAGTGATCTGATTGACATTTTGATTGATGTCGGATGACCCACTCTGTTTTTTCATCCAAAACTTTCCTGCAGCTTCACCACTCTGCTGCTACAGGGATGTGACATTGATCCAGTGGAGCAGTCAGAGTGAATCTCAACATGTAAGTGTGAGCAGTGCTGCCGGCCTATCCTGATTTGTTTTGCTTGTGAGTGCCTATGATCCCAGAATGAAGTAATAGCAGGTTTGGAAGTATTTGGCGGCCCCCCCCTTGGCTGAGCCCCATCCTCCGACTTCTGGCACGTGGAGAGGCTGAATTATAGACGGCAAACACAAACTATTCACTCAGCCCTCCTCCTTGCATCAACACTGTTAATTATGCTGCTGCTACTCTTGCATCTCTTCTATTTTAATCCTCAACTGATGGAAAGTACCCCATCCAAAAACACACACACACACACACACGCACACGCACACGCACACACACACACACACACACACACACACACACACACACACACACACACACACACACGTAGGCATGTGCCAGCCTCATGCTGAGCTGGGAGTATTTGTGCTGTAACACATCTGCTTCTCCGATACTAAGAGGGTCATATTTACCTTCAGTTAGATGAATAAAGGAAACTTTCCTGCTATAAACACCTCCCTGCCCTGCCCCACACGTCCCTGTTTAACAAGGCACACTGCTGGGAAATGCTCCCGTTGCAGTGGGGTTAATCTGGAGGGCTTGCTTGCTGGGCACAGCAAGGCGAAACTGTGTCAAACACGAGTAATGCCTGCATTTTGACTCCACTGTAAAAACGTGAAAGTACTCTAACATAATTAACCTTCAGTTTTTCAGACTCAGATGCATAACTGCCAAGGTGAGACACCTTACAGCCTCTTATAGGAGTCATCCGCTGTAACAGGGGGAGAGACTTCCTGAGAGCGAGGGCTTAGTGTTTTAAATCTAAAGCGGTCTCCCACAGAGGTCACAGAGAAACACTCCCATATAAATCACAAAAGTTTTTTATCTGGAGGAAACCGTGCAGCAGCGTGTGTTTTGGCACTGTGCCCGTGTGAAAATGGAAATGCTGGTGCGTTTGCAAAAAGGATTGAGGTAGAATCATCCCTTCTTTAACCCTCCTGTTACTCTCAATTTGACTAACATCTTTTATCCTTGGGGCAATTTTGACCCCAGCAATTTATACCTCCGGAAACTGATTATGTTTCTGTGTCAGGTACTTCATGTTTCTTTGTTGACTGCCTAAATAGCCCTTTTAAATAAAATATATTTCAAGCATAAACATAATTTAAAGCATTTCAGAAGGACTTTATTTGTAAAACAGAACATCTCATCGGCCCTGCCTTGTTTCTATGTTATCAAAACGTATGACACAGGACACATCACTCAATGTCTTTAGAGACATGATGGCAGGAAATGTTATATCTCGATCTGAAGGTTGGCGGTTCGATCCCAGCTCCTGCAGTCACATGTGGAAGTGTCCTTGGTTACAATGACCTCAATATCATCCAAAACAACCAAAACAAATGTGTGTAAAATGTTGATATTTCTTATCTTTTATACAGGTAAAACAGCCTGGGGTCAAATTGACCCCAAGGAACACAGATGCATTTTTTTTTACATAAAATTGGAACATATCAACATTTTAATTTTACGTTCTCCCAGTTGTCCTCATTCACTTAAGAAAATTCATGAAATATGAAACCAAAAAAAATGATGTTGGTCATTAATTTAGAGACATTAAAAATTGAATGGGGTCCAATTTGACCCCAAGGATAATAGGAGGGTTGAGGATATCATAGTGTTTTTGCCTTTTCAGACATGCAGATTTGTCTGATGTGTTTGGCAGTGAAGGACACTGATTACACTACACTAACAATGTAGCAAGTGAAGGTCAGATTAATATGTTACAGGAGATAGGTAATAAAAAGTTGCCTTGTAAGAAGTTTAGTTGTGTCACTTGAAAGTGGCGAGTCAGAATTTTGAACTTTGGCCTGCATCATTCCTTTGTGGCAAAGTTGACTTCTCTTACCTTTATGGTGCTCCATCACTTTAGATGCCACCTGTAAGCATTAATGTAAGACTGCATTGACAGGCAAAACTTTATTATCCTCCAACAACCACACAATACCTTTCTGTTAATACATTTGTCTACACACAAACCTTATAGTGAGGCTACTGCATTCCACCTGTTCCAACAATTTAAAAGTGTAGTTTCTGGAAACAGCAAAGTTCACAATAGAGATTAGATATGACAGAGTATGCAGTTTCATCTCCTCTTTCAAATATGTTTTTGTCTTCATCATCCTTGTAAGGGATTGATTAAAACAAAGTAATTGGTTCAGAGGGTTACAAATCACAGCCAGCTCTGACTTTGAGGCCTAAAGACTGTAATCTCTTTAGCAGTTTGGCAAACAACCAAGCAGGATCACTGCTGCAGAGCCTCTGACGGGGCTGTGAATGAAAGTTAGTCGCTGAATATTCTGCTTAAGCACGATTACAACTTATATTTGAACGTGCTGTACATCCTAGATATTTAATTAATATTGGAAGAGAAACAATGGAGACAAGTTATACAGGTTCTTTTGTACTGGGCAGCCTGATGTGATTCTCAGCAACCATAGCCTGAAGTCATTTGATTTCCAAGACACAGTGACTTCATTTTAAGGCAGGAATTGTTGAAAGTATCTCTAAGGGCTGATGAGGAAAAGAGAAATGCTGTGGTTGATGTTTAGAAACAAAAGTAGTTTAGTTGTGCTTTCAGAAATAGATTTTGTCCCATGAGTTCCCAGCGCTGATTCCTAAATGAGCTAGTTTGTGTTCTTCTTCTAGTTGCTGTTTGCTTCGTCATGCATGTGTGTGTTTGAGAGCTTTTGTCTTTGCGTGTACCTGTCCATGTGCATCAGGAGCTCACTGCCTCTCTAATGGAGTCCTCGGGTTGGAGACTGCGAGCGGAGAGGGGAGCAGGGAGAGGGAAAGTGCAGCCCGAAGCAGACATCAACTTTTAAGCCTCAGATCCCGACTGCTGCAGTTCAGGAGCCAGGCAGCCGCCTCATTATAATTTTTTACATTCCTCTTCAGGCAGAAGCACACTCTTCCTCCCCATTGCTCTTTATAAGGCACCACTTTTAAAAGCTGACAAGCTTAAATCTCAGCTTTCTCAATAAAGACAAGTCATCTATAGCCTCCTGTCAAATATCAGACACTAAACCAACTCTTGCTCGGCCTCTGTAGATTTAATGTATTTATGGAGCATGAAGCCGTAAAACTTCTGTGCAGACTTCTGCTGATGGAGCCACATACTCTAAAACGACTGAATACAAGCCTGTTTAAGACTGAGGACTTTCTCCATCTTTTATTTTGACGGGTCAGCTAATAGATTAGAGTCTAAGTAGTCACTCTTCTCTACTCCAGACAGAGCGGACCACCTAAGCAGTAAGCAGGGCAATTAGTTTTTTCTCCTAAAGGTAAATGGCTCTCTAAGAGTCAGACAAAGGCCTTCAGTGTGAAACCCCCCCTCACCCACCCAGATAATGACATTGAGAACAGGACCAGGTTTGCCATTGCTAACTTTAAACTATGTCAAGTGCTTCAAGTGTCTATTTATCTCACTGCCTCTCCCACGTAAACTGTGAAACCCTGCTGGAGCACTCAGTGGATAAGAAAGGAGGAAGAATCGAGGACACCCTGCTGGAGATAATGGAAAAGAATATATCCTGGCGCTCCTCCAGAACTGTCTTCTTTGAGGGAAATTCACTCTGCCAGTAGTTAGCTCTGCCCATTTACTTAGTGAACTGTGCTGCAGTGATAACGTGGGGCCCGGCATTACTGCAGAGCAGCACAGAACAATGGTGATGATGATGATGAATGTCGATTCACTGCCACTGGTTTTTGAAGTGCTCTAACTACAAGAGGTGTGTGCGTTGCATGTGTGCACAGTTGAAGCGTTAGTCGGTTCAGTTCTCACTTTGTGATTGCATTCATCTTTTTATGGTGCTTTTATTTTATAGATCAGATCTCAATGTAACACAGGCTTGTTGTTTTAAAGTCATGGCAGGCTCTAAAGTGTTTTGTAACAGACTATCACTTGGACAGTCGGTGTTGCTCTACCCTCTCAGAGTTTGCCTGAACATGCCCTTCTTCTCTCCCCCCTCCTCACTCAACGTTCACCACTTCCTCTGCTTAAAATTGGTGGAATTCCAGGCTCTTGCCTCGCGGTTGGGTGACGCGAGTATCGTTTGTCTGCCAGCAGGGCCTGCCTGTTTTCCTCTCAAGGTGTCAGCTTCTCAGGTTTGCTCAATCAGACAGGCAGGTTTGTGCCTGGTTCTCAGCCAGATGCACACGCAGGAGCAGACAGGAAAAGAGTGAAATAAAAAAATAGCAACACAGAACAGATGGAGACAGGGGAGTGGAGGAGATGCTCTCTTACTTCCTGTGCGTGTGTTGTGCCGCTGGTTGAGCTGCACCTCTGAGGATGTGATGAGACCCCAGTTGACCCCACACTCCTCAGGATGATGTTGTGTGGGAGGCAGTGGAAATATTGTAACTGCTGATGTTTTTCATTCACCGGGCTGGTTCATAAATTTGTGGGAGAGCTTGCTCACTGTGGAAGAGTTTGAGGTTTTCCAGTCTGGCTCCAGTCTTCTGTTGTTCTCTCTCTCTCGGCATATGCATTGAACTCGATATTACATGCACTTCATCTTACTCCCTTTATCTTTTCTCTTATTTTTAAAGTCATGTTTTTAGGGGTTTTTAACAGGACAGCTTAGGACAGACAGAAAATGTGGGAAGCATAGATTGGGGGAAGACGTTCAGCAAAGGGTTGTGGCTTGAAGACAAACCACTGAGACGAGGAGTGTAGCCTCTGTACATGGGGCGCACTCCCAAACCACCAAGCCAACCGATGCCCTTACACTCCTTAAATCTTCATCATTCATCTGTTAATTATTATTCCACCAGTTAGTCAATAAATCATAGATAGAGGTTTTCCAATACCAGAGCCAGTATAAGAAATGAACCAGCCGTAAATGATAGATTTTTATTCCCCAGAATGCAAATCTAATCAGTGTGCATTTGTTCAGGAGAAAACCACAGACTGCCCTCTCAAAGACACAATTAAATCAAGAAAACACCAATATCTGAACTTTATATTCTTAGAGCCAACATTACACCTGAGTACTGTTAGAGCTTCTTTTAAGAAATGGAGCCTCAGAATGTTAAAGTTGCCAAATAGTGTTTTAGATAGAGATAAACTATCAGCTGAGGTTTCCTCCTCTCCCAAGCAAACAGACTCAGTGATTTAAAAAAAAAAGGTTAATTGATGGAATTTAGCGATTTCATGTTAATGCTCAGTGTTTCTCTGGCCACAGGGCGTAAAGATTGGTTGTGAGATAAACTGCAGCTATCTTGGTCTTTGAGTATTCTCGGAGTGTTTTACAGGGAGCCAACATATCTGCAACGCCTCAGCCTCTGCAAAACAAATAAATCAGAGAGTTTTAACGACTAAAAAGCAGTGTCATGTTCAAAACAGTTGCCTCCTTTTTTATGTGTGGAAACGATGCACCTTGGAGTAAAGCGTGTGAGTTCTGTTGGCTGATCATGGTGTTTGATTTGGCTTTGAGCTCAAATTGAAATAAGAAGTGATCAAAGTTGATATCAAGAAGCCAAATTGGATTGATTGATTGATTGATTGATTGATTGATTGACAATCATTTAGCGTTAATTGCCATTGTTTACAGCCAGACTAGGAGCAGTAACTCATTATTGGCTAACTTGCATGCAGATGTCGGTCCATGGTGATCAATCAAAGTGAAAATGTTGACTCTAGACAGCTGATTGGCTCCCATGTTGCACCATGATCTGAGCTTCCTTCCTCTGGTCCTTTTAAAACTTTGACCACAAATAAAAATATGTCTGCCATCAACACCAACACTAGTGTGATCTGCTTATATACAGATTAGATACTAGATATGCACCAATTTGCAAAATCTGTTGATGGTATTGGAAAGAAAAAACAATGGTAATCAAAGATCTCCTGAACCGAATGATCCTGGTGTAATTATTCTGCAGATAACTTTCTTGTTCTTGTTATACAACATTTTGTTCTTCAACGTCTTGCTTTCTTCCAGTCCGTTCTCCCGCAGCCCTGTCCTCATCACAAATCCTCCTCGTTCTTTGATGCTTCTGTTCCACTTGTTTCCAAATTCTGGTTCTGTGTTTATCTCATCTCTAACTCTTCAGTTCCCCTTGCATCTCATTTATTTTGTTTTCCTGGCAGGCTTCGCACACACACAGCCGTAGTGAGGCCCCCGTGCCAGGCAGTTTTTCAAAGACTTCACTATGTTGGAATGAGGCCCCGGTGTTGCCCAAGCCAGGACAGAGGGACCTTTGTGCCTGCTGCCCAACAGCTCAGGCAGCCCTTGGAGCGGGGAGAGATTAGGAGACAGGGAGAGCCAGTGGCCTAAATGGTAGGGTGCCTGTTTGAAAGCCAATGGTGTCGGCCAAACAGCTCCTTAGCCCCATTGAAGCACGCAGTAATTACAACCTTGTAGGGCAATCCTCGGGCTCTTTTGTCTCGGCTTTGGAGACACTCGCCCAGTTCACTGAGAAACTTCATTACTTCTCTGTTTGGAGTCCCAAGACGAAGAGTCTTTTAAGCTCCAGCATGTCGTCTTTTATGTCTCAGACGTCAGCAAAACCAAGCCAGCTCAGACACAGCGAGTCGCCTCCAGGAGACCCCAACTTTAAGAATGTCTAGCACCCAACACTGTGAGCTCAATGATGATGATTCAGGCCTTGTTCTTTTGCTTACTCTGATATTTGTGAGTCAGGTTTTAAAACCTCAGACCATAAGTTTATGTTTCTGATTCATCACACAAATGTAACATTGTCATCTACTGACTGACTGACTGCTGTCTGACTCCCAACTTATATTCCATGTAGAGTGTTTGTGTGTGTTTTATCACAAGTTCCTGAGAAGTCTGCAGTCTGAGTCAACACATGCAGGCTGAGTCGTTATACGGGCATGTTACTTCATCAGCGCGCAGTCCTCAGTGTCTAGACTCGTTCTTACAACCAGAACAACAAATTGAAGCAGCTCATAGGTGTGCCGTGATATCACCCACTCTTTGTTACATAAGTACCTTTGCTTTGTTTAACTCTCAGTGGGGCTGATGGAGCATCTGCGGGGTCAGAGCCTCAATTACAAGAAGTTAACCTAATTTAGAAAACAGGCAGGGGCTGTCAGGACTTGACCTACAGACTTGTGAAGAATTTCTCCGTTTAGTTCTGCGGGCAGTGGAAAGAGAACAACAGTGAGGGCTGGAATCAATTTAAAATGAGGTCTTGGGATGTTTTGATTTTGCCTTATTTCCTCCTCAATTCACTTACGGAAGTAACACAAGACTAGTTCTCTCTGCTTTAACGTTTTAATTTGAACGGGGGGCGAAGCAGAGATCACAGTAACAGATTATGTTACGTATTGGGCGTCGTTTTTTTGTCCAGTGATGGAACAATCTGAAGGCTGTCCATCATTTCACAAATTAGAAATGATGCTTAAATTTACAATAGATGACACACCAGCTCTCTGTCCCCCCCTTCCAAGCTCACTGGTACTTGAGTCAGTGTGCTGGGAATGGAGGAAGTGACTGTCTGACAACAGACCACTGTACACAACACACCCATGTAATGCACATTAAACCTGTATGACCACAATAAGCTATGTTTAACATTAGTTGCAATGAGTCAACATAACAATGAAGCAACGTATGATGTCTTACCATAGACTGTATAAAATGTGGATGTAGTATCCGTGACGTCACCGATCTGTTTCTGAAGCGCTGTTTTGAGGCCAATCGGCAGCAGCAGCCATATTGCTGCTGTCGAGCGATTATGATGTAAAGAGGCGGGCTTTGAGCCTCCTAGCCAACAGCTACAGTGTTCCCGCCTGTCAATCAAGGCAGCTGTGCCTCTCATTGGAAGACTCGTAATCTCAATATCTTCGAAATTGCTGCGTTATGAAAAAAAATTCACCCCCCTACAGTGTGAGCCGATCGAGAAATGAGCTATCCAGACTACACTCGTCTTTTGTTCCAGGCTGTAAACATGTTTATTTCTGCTGTAAAGATCGGCTTTTTTGAATTGGTGTGTATGTGGTTTCTGGTTCTTCCGGAGCCAGCCTCAAGCGGATCCTTGATGAACTGCAGTTTTTAGCACTTCCGCATTGGACTCATATTTTTAGACCGGAGGTTGCCGCTTGTGTGATACTCAGGGTTTTGGCGTATTCATGCCCAACACAGATGTGTTGATTTATGAGTAGAGAGTGGGGGAAGACATGCAGCAAATGGTCGAGGCAGGGAGTTGAACCAGGGACCTCTGCGACAAGGACTATAGCCTCTGTATATGCTTAGGGTTTTTTTGCTCATATACTATATTGAGTAAACGCCGCGCAAGCTGAATACGATAAACCCATTTAATGTTTGTGCTAACGCTAGCATATTTGCGCTAGCATAGGTACAACACAGCAGCAGATTAGTTTGATTAGAATTAGCAGGTGAATGCTTGAGTTTACTTAGTTCAACTTCATTTTTCTAAGATGTATTTTGGGGCTTTTAAACCTTTATTTAAAGAGGAGAGGACATTGGACAGGGTGGGAAACCGGGAGAGAGTGGGGAAATGACACACGGGAAAGAGGCTGCAGGCTGGAATTGAACCCGAGCCGCCCACTATGTCAGCACGTACCTTAAACTATAGACTAAATCAGCAAAGTTCCACTTCTACTGTAGCTCCACGATGTTGAGTGTTGTTGGTTTTAATCAGGCGGGCGTATCATGAAAGGAGTTCAACCCTGGCCATCAAAATGACAGACAGTAAGAATGTCTAACTCTACCTCTGTCATGAAGTCTGCCCTCCTTCTGTGTGTCCACCAGCGGGGAGATTAAAGGCCCTGCTTTCTGGGACATGTATGCGTGTTTTGTGCGTTAGTTCTGTTCTCTCATGTGTCCCTGTGGACACTCAGCAGCGCAGGAGAATGAGGCCCGACCCTCTGAGACTGGACCTGCAGTTTAACTCATTCCCTGATTATTTCCCCTTGTATTCTTGTCAGAGAAATAAGGGTGTTAGTAGGACATGAATTAGTTTTTTAATTACTTAAAAGAGTTTCATTAATCTGCTCTAGACACATACTCTTTGTCTATGCCCTGAAGAAAAGATGCCCATTCATGAGGAAAGTGTGTGGTTTGAACCCTTTCTTATGAGACAGATTAGAGATAGTGGGAATATTATCTTTCATCCTATTTGAATGTCTTTGGAGATTCTGTATCATGTAACCATGTCGCTTTTGTGTCCTGGATCTGAATCTAGACTGCTCCTGTCCTTTTCTTTTGATGGTCTCTTTTGCTCATTTTCAGACTTCTGTTCAGAGACTAGCCTCCTTAGAAAACTTCTATTATGAATGCCTTGTGTAAGCACCCTAGCTAACTTTCTAACTCTCTGTTTGTGGTGAAAAAAATAAAAAAGTAGGAGCATAATGTTAATTCAAAAGAGAAGACAGCTCGTTCAGCGCTCCACTGGGACACACATTATGCCTGTTAGTCTTACCTTAAAAGCTCATGCTGCATTGTTTTGCTAGATATTGGTCTAGCAGATGCTGCATAATAAGCAGAGCTTTAGAGGTTTGCTGTGAGAAAACATTAAATCTTCTATGTTTTGAAGAAAAGCTAACAGTGGATCCTTTGCCTCGGGCCGTCTGAGAACTGAACCACCTCCAGAGCCTTGAGACTCTTACACTCTCTTCCTTTCAATAAAGCATTATTTCCTAAGAACATCTGACCCATCTCTCAGTCTAATGTACCTCCTTAGTAATAGTTTTGGTCACAAGGGATTATGCACTAATTTCCTTTCTTAGACTCAAAAGCCTCCATGCATCAGATTAGTTTTTACTATTCAAACCAAAGGTGAATGTCTGCCTTTCAATAAGTAAATGCATGTGTCATTGTTAGCTTAGACTTTGCCCTGAAGCCGGGATAAAGTGTGAAGGTGGTTCTGCTGTAGGCCCGTCACAGTGCTGTGATTGCTAGTGGCTAATGTGATCACAGCCACAGCCAGGCAGAGCTGACGGAGAGCCGAGCCTTAATCTCCCCCAGTGTCTTCGCTGCCAAATTGGCTCGATTTGTCAGGCAGAGGATCATCACTCACTTCTCAGATGACTTTCAAAGGGCCTCTTTGCTTTTTGATGTGCAGCTTGGGATATTGTTTGGAGAAAACTGCAACTCCGCATAACAATTCACGAATGTAGGCTGCCACACCGAGAAGACGACAGACAAGTCACGCGCTAAGAGTCGGTGACAGAGGGAGGTGCAGAGGTTTGCCAACTGAAGAGGGTTTATTTATAGATCCAGATGATTTTACTTTCACTTTGGTTATGACATCAGTCCTGAATAGGCTGGTTAAAATGCCAACTAAGTCATCTGTACTGTTCTCTCTGCATAAATAAACTGATGAAAGCAAAGGCATCATTTTGCTTGGGCTTTATAGAATTTAAATGACACTCATTCATTTTGAATTTGGCTGAGCTTTCATGTTTCCTCCTCAATGCATACTCTGGAATTGGTTCAAAAAGTAGGCCCTCTTATCTGAAATTGAAGATGTCAGTGACTTTTCACTTACTCGTAAGAATCCATCAGTGTTGGAGAAGAAAAAACATCTACGTTCTTTTTTCCGCGGGCAGGTTTGTTGGATTTGAAGTCCTGAACTCTTTTCTTAGCATGCATAAAAAGATGCCCTGTTGTATGAAATGTTAATGAACGCTCAATGTGAATAATTTTAAGAACGGGAGAAAAGCAGATTTAGCATTGTGTGACTGTTTTGCTTTAAAATACCAACATCACAATCGTTTTGATGGTACACTGACTGACTCGAACGCTCAATTGTCTGTGCATGCTCTGTGTAACTTGGATGGAACTGTAAAGATCTCTGGCAGAGAGCCCTGAAAGTGAACACCTCCTGTTCCTGGTGTTAGCTCAGTATATTCCTTATGAATATTACGGCACTGGCGATGAGACTGTGGAATAAGTCGACAGTAAAAAGGAAGGGCAGTATTCTCCAGGACAAACGGCGGATAAGATTAAAACTCTGGTCGTTGTGGTTGCTTCCACTTGTTGGTAAGAGATAAAGCTGTGGTCTAAAACTTTAGAGGAACCAAATCTAAAAAAAAACATTGCTTTGAGCGTTGAGATTGTGATTACCATTGTGCTTTCTCCCATGTCAGGGAGTGTAACATGGCACTGTTCTTAGCCAATCAACTGTAAAGTCATCTGATTGCAAGTGCTTAGGGTTTTATTTCAGCAGCTTTTTAATGACTGACCTCATACCAAGCCCGGTTTCTCTTATTTCAGACCTCCCACTGTAGGTCTTCAGTAAACAGCTGTTTTGGAGATTATTAACTCTTATTGTATGAACTAATCAACTTTTCTTTTCGTTCCAGGATTGTATGTTTGGAGGAAGAGAAATGCCAAGGTGCAATGTTGAGGACTCGGCTTGAGCGCTAACTAAGTGGGCTTCCTCTTCCCTTTTTTGCCCCCTCACCTGTTGATCCAGACAATCAACCTGCTCATGAAGTCAGGGAGCAGCATCCTCTCCAAGAGGCAGCCATGTCTCTCTGCTAAGTGCCTTTAGCCTTCGGCACTGGTGTCATGACCAGCCTGAAGCGCCAATCTATGGAGCGCACTGTTGGGGGAACCATCCCCGCCACTGATGAGTTTTACACCCGCCACCTCCGTATGGTAAACGGAGGAGTTTTGCCAACCCGCACAGACAATATCCATGCCACTGTGAGCACAGGAGTGCCTAAAATGGGTGTACGGGCTCGGGTGGCCGACTGGCCCCCGAGGAAAGACATTTCAGGGGCTGTGTGGCAAGCATCTACAGAGTCTGAGAACTCTGCCGTGCCCTCTGCTGGGAAAAGTCACATTAAGTTAGGCTCTATAATGAGCCCTCAGGACTCGTCTATGCTGCGTAATATCCACAATACTCTGAAGAACCGAACCCAGACCCACGCCAACAACTATAGCCTTGACACCCGTTACCTAGCCCCAGATTACCGAGGTCCTGCATATAGAAACCCACGACAGAGACGTATCCGTCAGCGCAGCAACAGTGACATGACTATCAGTGAGATGGAAGCAAGTGGAGACAGCGGAGAGGACTGGGGTTCACCAACAGGGGCAAAATGGTCTCCTCTTCATCGTGAATATGGTAGCACCTCCTCAATAGATCAACATGGAGCGTCTGGAGAGAGCTTCTTTGAAATGTTGAAGGGCTACCAAGGGGACCAAGTTGACCAGCGTAGCCCTGCTCCAGCCAGACTGGAGGACATGCTGAACATTGGGCAGCAGCAGACTGTTATTGATCTCCATGAGGATGCCATTGATGGCCCGACCCCCAAAGCTAAGGACAGAGACAAGCCCCCAAAGAGACGGACTAAATCAGAGACTGGGGGTGAGTCTATATTCCGCAAACTTCGTAGTGTGAGGGGAGAGTCGGACTCCCCCAGGGCGGGGTCTGACGTAGAGGATAGCCGGATGGACGACATGGGCCCGCCTTGGGTGTGTCAGAAGAGTTTTGCCCACTATGATGTTCAAAGCATGCTATTTGACCTTAATGAAGTCACCCAGCTCAGACAGACCGCAGGCAAGAGGAAAAACACCACCACAGGGGCGTCTGCTGCTGCCGTAGCCTCGGCTACCTCCACACTGTCCTCCACTCACAGCCTGCCTTACAGCTCTCCGAGTGGTAGCCAGGAAGAGCTCAGTTCTAGGGACAGCCCTGGTCTGGACGCAGGGGATGAACAGAGCAATGAGATGCTGATGAGCTGCCCCTGCTTCCGCAATGAGATCGGGTTTGATAGCCTTGGGAGGCGCAGACTGGGAGCAGCTGGAGGAGGGTACAACGGGATTCTGGGTGGTGGAACAGGTAATGGTAGCTCAGGGACCATGGGTGTGGAAAGTAACCTGTATGAAACATCTGTGAGCACACACTGCACCAATGCTGGAGTAGCAGTGCTCGAGGGACCAAAGGAGGGGCCCAGCACGCTGAGTGAGAAGGGCAAACAGTACATCGTAGAGCACGTGGACCTGGGAGCATACTACTACAGGAAGTTCTTCTATCTAAGGGGTAAGATTCTTTCAAATGCTTTTAATGCATGTTCTCATCAGCATATGGACCTGTCTTGTTTTAAGTTTTCTTAATATACACTTTGTCACTTCTCCACCACAGAGCACTGGAACTACTTTGGGATTGACGAGGCATTGGGTCCCGTGGCAGTGAGCTTGCGCAGAGAGAAGATGGAGGAGGAGAAGGAGCACGGGCAGCAGTATAACTACCGCCTCATCTTCAGAACCAGCGAGGTCAGTTACAGAGTCCTATTGTACACCCCAACCTAAACATAAGTAGCACATTCTTATCAATCCTTCCTGCTGTGTAGTATGTCTGTCCGTTACACAGCATTTCAAAGGAGCCCAGCATATTAAGACATGTTGACCTTATTGGATTAACATTGTTGGCTTTTACTAATATTTAATATAAGAAGAGCACAAAAAATCTCTACAGTGTTGAAAACATTTGAAAAATGTATTCACCTGATGGCCACCATTGTTATTTACACAGCAATTCACTTTGGCTACTGACGTCATCCTGTGGAAAGTGGAGCTAAAACAATGGTACCTGTACTTCTCGTCTATGCCAACTCAGATAATACCTGGTATTAGTGATGTGTCCTGGCTGATCCAATCACAAGTGCACAGTTCTAAGCACATCTGGACCAATCATGTGTCTAAAAATGTGTCTGCTTTAAAATTAAAATGGCTCAACGGCCGTCACACATGCAGGGAAAGTTTTCGGGAGACGAATGGAATAACCAGCAACTGTTTGAAGTCACTACACAGAGTGCATTGCAGTGTACACAGCAATGCAAAACTATGAGCGTAGAAATCTTTTGTTTCATTTTTGTACAACATAAATTTAAAAGAGAACAGTTTTAATCCAAAAAGTTCAACATATTGTATTATGCAGTGTCCCTTTTGAACCAAGTGGCAAACTCAGGTGTAAAAGATTAAGCTGACATTTAAGTGCAAAAAACTGAAGTTCCTGAAGTGTCCACTTGAGGCTGTCTTCAAAAATCCAGGAAACCCCATCAGTGCCCATGTTTAGCTGGCCATATTTAAAGCTAAATTAAACAAATTAACAGGCTGCTATAAATAAATGATCTTGGTCTATCCTTCATTACTTCATTTGTGTCAGCTGTTTTTGGGTGAATCTTTTCAGCGCATCTGTTTTTATTATACAACTTTAACTCTGCAATATTAGGGGAGTGGCTAATTCGACTGAAAGGTGGGTGCACTGAAGTAGTTTGACTGGCAGCAGGGCTACAGTCTTAACTCCACCCCTTAGCCAGCTTCTAGATTAGCCAGAGGTTAGATGGAGTCCAAGATGGTGACCGCCATCTTTAGACTTCATTATACCTCCTCAGAAACCAATCTGTGAAGTCACTGAAGCTACCTTCATTTTTTGTAAGATCTAACTCATACATTTGGGAAGGAACTATACTGGTTGGTTGGTTGTGATAGTTGACATTAACTTTGTAGACATATTTGTGTTAAAGGCAGTATGACCTGAATGTTGGGGGTCTTAAATCCTGTTTAACTGCAAAGACAGTCTTTATAGTTCATCTACTACTTTTCCTGCCACAGACTATGAAGACCAGCGTCAAGGTAAATCCAGTCTTGGTTCTTGTTTGTTATTATGCAAAAAGGCCCGAGGCCATTTGGCTGTCTGCAGATATTAACAGTGTGTGAAGAAACTTCAGAAAGTGCGCTCATCTTCTAGCCTTCAAGGCCTGTCAGTGTCCGACAACCTCAAACCGCTGCGTGGAGAGCTTTGCCTCAGCGTCTCAGCAAAAATAGACTGTCATATTTAGTCGCACTGTTGGCCCCCAGTCTTCTGTGTTTGGTTTGGGATTTTGGGGTTTTTCAGTTTTGGGTTATTGCCTTTATTACATGAACGCACATTCCCAGACAGAGGGTAGCCCGCCTGAGGATGTTTGTTGTGGACTGGAGAAGGACAGGTGCATGTGATTAAACCCCCGCACTTTAGACTGAAGTGCTTCAGGACCCTGGCTCTCGCTTATGTCTTCCAAACTTGGGAAACACAGGCCCATTGTAAACACAGTCCCTGCCCTGCCTCAAGCTTGCAGGAGAGAAAGTCTCTGTCCGTTCCAGATGCTTGTGATAGCCGAGAGATTGAGTTCACTCCCTGAGCCCAGCACAATGCAGACTCTGTGTACACAGAACACTTGGACAAGCCCTCCAAACTCCTCTCTCCTAGTTCAACTTTGTATTTATCAGGGCCTTCAGTCAGACTTGTCTTCTGTGTCTTTTATGGGTACAACATGTCCATCATACTTCAAAAAACCACAGCAGCTTGCACCTTGTGTCCGGGCAGGCAGGTTTTTGCTATCAGTGTGTTCAATCTCCCAGAAGAAAGTCAAAGCACCGCAAGGATTCCTGAGATGCATTCTTTCCCTTCTCACCCTCCTCTCTGTAATCTTCCTCCAATCAGCTGACAACCCTGAGGGGCTCTATCCTCGAGGATGCAGTGCCTTCCACCTCTAAGCACGGCACCACCCGAGGACTGCCCATCAAAGAGGTGCTGGAGCACGTTATCCCTGAGCTGGATCTGACCTGCCTCAGATTGGCCCTGAACACACCCAAAGTCACGGAGCAGCTGATGAAACTGGACGAACAAGGGGTAGGAAAAAAGAAGCAAGATTATAAGATTTCAAACCAAGTGTTCACTTTTTCTGCAACAGCGTTTTGATTTATTGTGTTACTCTCTGTCCTGACATGAACTGCAACACAATATTGTCTCTGCTTCCTCCCTGTTCCCCCAGCTGAGTTTTCAGGTGAAGGTGGGGGTGATGTACTGCCGAGCGGGTCAGAGCACAGAGGAGGAGATGTACAACAATGAGACGGCTGGTCCTGCCCTGGAGGAGTTCCTCCAACTGTTGGGAGAGAAGGTTCGCCTCAAGGGCTTCACCAAGTACAGAGCCCAGCTGGACACCAAAAGTAACAACTCCCAAACACACCTCGCACACATAAACACACACATACATGTAATTTGTTCTTTTAAACTTCACGACCCTTTTAATTAAGCATCTTTGAAGTAACCATCAGTTTGAGATGACATCATGTCTGGTTTGTAGGTGATGTGTACTTAAGTATCACTATCAGACCTGCTGTGAGTTAGTTTCACTTTAGTTTTCACAATAAGAGAACGTCATTGTCCTCATATTGCACTAAACTTTATACTGTGTGTACTTTGCTCCTTTATCTTGATCTTGAACAGTAGTTACTTTAATCAGAGCCTGTTTCTCCATCACACTTTCACTTACCTGTTATTTTCCTTTTCATCTTCCCCCTCTTTTATGCTAATTTTGCAGGGGGAAAAATTCTGTAACTGCATCTAGCTTTGTTTAAAAATATCATTTTTTAAATATCTGGTTGATGGCCTTCTTATCCAAAAGGAAACTAAACTGTCATACAGAAATACAAAGAGCTCCACTTACAGCTCCTCCTTACTGCTGACAGTCTGACAGCTGACAGTCATCTTATCCTCTACAACTGATCCCCTATTGTCTAGTTGTTTGGGTTGAAGTGAAATAGCATCCTGTCTTGAATGGAAAACACTGAGCACACATAAAGCACATTCAAGAAAGATGGATCACAGTGGTTATTGTACAATGAGTCTCAACAAGACGTTGCTATTTTTCCTGCAGCGGATTCCACGGGCACTCACTCGCTGTACACGACGTTCAAGGACTACGAGCTCATGTTCCATGTGACGACTCTGCTGCCTTACACACCCAACAACAAACAACAGGTAAAGACTGGGAGCCTAACCTTTTGTGGTGCACCACTAGTTGTGTATCAGGAAGTAGAAAACCCCTTTGTTTGGGAACAAATGTACCACAGAAAACCTTAGAGGAAGGGTGTATCATTAAGAGGAATGCATGATGTGTTTGTATCAGATTTGACTCTTGTCCAACTTTCATTCTAAAGAAACTTGAATCATTTTAAGAGTGCTTTTTTGTTGTAATGAAATAAAGATGATGATGACTTTAAATCCAATCCTCCTCTAATTGAGACGTTGTTATTTCCCATCTGTTAGCTGCTGAGGAAGCGTCACATAGGGAATGACATAGTGACCATCGTGTTCCAGGAGCCCGGCGCTCACCCCTTCACCCCAAAGGCCATCCGCTCTCACTTTCAGCATGTCTTCATCATCGTACGGGTGCACAATCCCTGCTCTGACAGCACATGCTACAGGTGGGTGTTTGAGTGAATTTCAACAGCAGAATCACGTCTTTACAAAAAATGAAGTGCATGAGCTTGAAGGTGTACAGTGTAAAACTTGCAACAGTAAAAAAAAAATGAAACAAGAGAGAAATCACACAGCATGGCTTTAACTTTTGACTGTTAAGATAAATACCACATTTGGTGTTTAAAAAGAGAAGTCCAACATGCCTTCTCTTCAAACACTCATGCGTCACCAGTGTGCTTCCATAAAAAACAAGGTCTGCTTTACAAATCTTGCAGGCAGCCCTTTTCTTTGCAGGGTTGAGGGTGAAATGGTCCCAGACTTAAGACGTTTTAGGATGGGGTTGTGATTTGCTATACTTGTCTTTTTCGGTTGCTGTTTTGAATATGCAACTCTCTGCAGAGATAGTAAGGATGTAAGATGGCTTACTACTCAGCAACTGGCTCAAGAAACTATACAATGGCTGTTTTCGAAACCACCTGCTACATACTACCCACGAATTTAGTATGCAGTACTGGGTTTAAAGGTAGTATGTAGTATGACTGTTCTGTTTTATCCCTTTTGCAGTATGCTGGGTCAGGCAATGCTGGAATTCTGGTTTCAGAAAGCGGAAGTAAACAACGGCCAAACTGAAACTGAAACTGCTTCTTTAGCATCTTATAACTTAAAAAATGATAAGTGGTTTTTATGGAATTTAATAATTTTCACAGCACCTAAACACTGAGTGCCCCCTGTCAAAAAAAATTTAAAAAGAGAAAAGGTGGAACGTTAGCGCTGTGCATTATGGGAAACAGTACGCGAGGGAGACTAGTCCGATGCGTACTGAGACATTTTCCCTGAATCAGTAGTTTTGGCATACTGCAGATTTTGTTTTGTTTTTACATACTGCTTACTACATACATAATTTTGGCCAAATCAGTACATACTGCTAGTATAGTATATGGTTTCGAAAACAGCCTGTGTCTTCTCACAGCATGAAAAAACATGCACAATGACATGACCAAATTGTTGACGGTGTTGGCCAGCTGTCGCAGCCCTTGTGCAGTTTGTGCACTGCGTTGACCATAATGGAAACATGTCCTTTCCTCTGTCACACATATATACGTGTTTTGTGGTTTGTGTTTGTCAACAAAAGGAACGCTAAGGAAAGATCATGTGCATGTGTGCTGAACAAAACCTCTTCCTAGATAAGTACATGTTTGCAAACTCTGTCAACCCACAAAAAAGCCTCGGAGAGGTTTCCAGTTTACTGCCTCAGAGAATTCTGGGTAAGGACTGTGACTGACCATGAGGTTAAGGTTAGCCCATCAGCCATGGTTATATATGACCGTGTCTCTTAGACTTAGGAGGCTAATTACAATTTCAAAGTGGGGCAGACTGACCAAACCCCATAGCTATGTTGAATTAAAATCTGCTGCTTCCTGTCTTCGCGCAGGACTGCAATCTTTTTATAGAAACCGTAAAAGCCAAACAACGCTTTCTTTGCTACAAGCAATGCTGTTTTTATGCAGGTAGCTACAGCAGCATTAAGACAAAAGCATTAGCTGGAAGGCATGGGTCAAACATAAGAGCTGCTTGTTTGTCTGTCTCATCTCCTGGACTGTTAGTGTTCATGTTTGTCTGCTAAGTATGAATTTGTTTGATTATGGTGAAATAGAATAGATAAGTCCTGCAGTGGCTGTCAGGCTGATGAGAGATCTCCTCCTCTGTTCCTCCTCTGGCTGATTCTTGTCCTCGTGATGATCAGACTGCAACTCTGTGGCATTCACACTTCTGCATGGCTGCCCCACCACACACACAGACACACAGACACACACAGACACACACAGACACACACAGACACACGCACGCGCAGACTTTCTGTGCACTGCATACACAGATATTATCCACACATAGTTGCTCCCTCTCACTCTCATACTCCTGTTTCTCTTTTGACCTCTTTCTTATGCTCACTTGCACACAGTTACACTCACGCACACACTTTTTTTTTCTCCATGCCCATCAATTCACTCAAAGGCTCACTCTTTCACACACTCCTATAATACAAGACTCCCCTCCCCTACCGTCTCCCCCCTCCTCCTCCCCCCACTGCCACTTTGCCTTTGGGCAGCGTGAGCCGGAATGGTCTGAAGGAGTTAGCGCCATGCACATGAAGTGCTCTCTTCACCCGGACATGCATGTGAGCGCGGATGATTGTTGAGAGCAGAGTCCCCTCAGAGCTCTCAGAGCCCATCTCAGGAGCGGATGGGTCAGGCCATGCTTCTGTCTCAGAGATCACACCCGCTTCAAATTTGGGCTAATTTATCTCAAGCACTTTTTTTTTTTCATCACTGGCTAAAAAAAAATGACCAGCTTCTGCATCCATGTCGTCTGGTGGACGCATTCTTTTAGCTTGTCTTTAGCCAAAGGGGGCTTCTTGTAGTTTACACTCTGGGAATCAAAGGAGGCAAACATGCTGGTTCTCCTGGTTTGCTTTACGGATGAAATGGAGAGGCGCGGGACACTGAATCCTTAAGGACGACCTAGCAACTCCACCCAGGGACGCTGACACACTATCAGCCTTTTGCTTCTACTCTTATTCTGTGGATCGAGCCACCACATGTTAAAACTAAACTCCTGACTGCTTGTCACAAGTCTTTCCATGGATGCTTTTCCCTGATCAGTTGGAAAAAGTAGCGGCTGCCTACAAGGGGAAACAAGATACAAGGATTTGCTACACCATCCTGAGTGGCGTGTCTCTAGTCTGGGATTCTGTCCCCTGAACAAGTTATCACCAGGCGTGGGAATCTTGTGGCTTCATACTGATTGTGTCAAAGATTTATAGAGATTTGTTCGTAACACTCCAAGTATCATGGTTACTTTTTGGTAAAACCAGGAGGTAAGTTGTGCTGTATGTGTGTTTGTTGATGTTTGGAGGTTGTGCTGTGCTGGTGTTAAACCATGCTTAGTTGTTATTGCACTGATTTGACTTTGCAACCCACTGGACTCCAAGATCTTTGGATTTCAGCAGATCACTAAGCAGTATTTGCAAACACACACACTTGTACAGAATCTTACACGCAAACAGACTGGCTTAAGGCTTAATTTTTTGCTGGGATGTGATTTCTCTTCTTTCGTTGTCACCATGTCATCCTTCTGTGTCCTCATATCTTGTGAATGCCCATGTCAATACTGGACCGTCTTTATGTCTCTATAAATAAAAAGCATACAGATTTGCGGAGTCATCAAGATATTAATAGCCTGTTTGTGCCTGCTGCTGAGATTTGGATAATGCTCAGGTCATATTGAGCCAGACCGGAGCATTAGAGGAGTGAGTGGCCTGGGGCCAGCGGGTGCTAATCTGCTGCTTTCAACCGCTGCCTCAAAGTCACACGGGGCCAGCAAGGCAGATTGCATAACTAAACCTTTGTTTAGGAAACGCTGGCTGTTTGTGCTCGCTAGCTCGAGCTGCAGCCCTGCCTCCACATAGCATGATGTGGCAGAGAGTGGCAGCGTGTCCACACTAGGAGCAGGCCTGTCAGCTGTGATTGGATGTATAGTATTTATATGCGGGGGTTAGTCAGGCATGGTTTGCAACATTTCTGCTACAGGCGATGTTGGTGTTATCTGTTAAATGGACTGGATTGAGACTTGTCAGAAATATCACTTCAGCTTAGTCAAGACATGACTCGGTTTTCACAAACTTGTGGGCTTGAGTGTAGATGATGCTGTATACAGTATATGCCCCTATATCCTCCATGTAATCATCATGCACTGGATATACACATGCCACCAACTAGGCCTGCGTTATGTGGGGAATTATGCAATGTGACATAATACTGTTGGATATTGTCATAACAATTTGAAATATGATAAATAAACAAATACTATAGAGCTCAAATTAGCAATAACTCAGGGTTTTTATGTGTTTTACAAATACATGTTTGTAATACGTCCAACCTGAATCCAACATATATCCAGAAAGTATTTTTTCCACCTCTGAACTGACACCACTTAATCTGAGCTAGCTAACAGCTAGCATAAATCTCATTCAAGGGAATCAGAATGTGCAAGAAGCATCACTTCTTAACATCACTTTTTTTTTTCAAGTTATCAAGGTTAATTCAGACTTTTTGGATTTTTTTCATTGCAAATGTTAATTTTGTTAAAGAAATAAAGTAGTGTTGTTTTTGTGCAGCTCTAATACAAACTGATGTGACAATCCAAGCATGGTTTATGAATACAGCTGAAAAATCACACTCTGCAGAATATGCCCCTCGTCCGAGGAACAACAGGTACAAGGCATTATCACCTGCACCTGTGCACTTACTTAAAGTAATCCACCTCAAGGACGGCCTTTGTGTGCAGATGGAATAAGAGCAGCAGAGGGTAACAAGAGGAGAGCCATACCCCCCGGAATTCCAACACCCTCTTTTATATTCACAAGTGAAACAGGTCAAAGGCAACGATGCCCGAGGGGGAACTATGTAAAGATGTACCTACTGTGCTTTATAAGCACATGTGCTGTTTGTCATTGCAGTGTAACCTGTTTTTTGTTGTGTTTGCCACATAAACTACCAGTCAAAAGTTTGGAAACACCTTCTCATTCAAGGGTTTGTATTTATTTTAATTATTTGAAACACTGTAGATTAATACCAAATACATCAAAACTATGAAAGAACATATATGGAATTATTTAATGAACTAAAAAGTGTTTAACAAACCAGATATATTTTAGATTCTGTGAAGTAGCCCCCTTTTTCCTTCATGACAGCTTTGCACACTCTTGGTATTCTCTCAGTCTGCTTCATGAAGTGGTCTCCTGGAATGGTTTCTAATTAACATGAGCCTTGTCAAGAGTTCATTTGTAGAATAACTTGCCTTCTTAATGTGTTTCAGACCATCAGTTGTGTTCAGAGGTAGGGTTAGTACACAATGGATAGCCCTATTTTACTACTGTTGTATGGTAAAACCAGATTATGTCATAGTTTTGATGTCTTCAGTATTAATCTACAATGCAAAAAATAATTAAAAGAAATAAAAACCATTGAATGAGAAGGTTTGTCCAAACTTTTGAGTGTGTACGAAAAACTGTCTCTTATTAATTGCAATCATTTTTTATAAAAGAAAGAAAGTCAAGGACCAAACCAGGAGGACTCTGGTTCTGCAAATGCCTCAAAGTGTTTTACAGGTATAGGTTGGGATGTATGTTCTCTTATGACGGTGGTGAATTAATTTAAACCTTTTGTCTTTCCCTTTATAGTGTGGCTGTCACTCGTTCCCAGGACGTCCCCTCCTTTGGCCCACCAATCCCCAAGGGCGTTACCTTCCCCAAGTCCACAGTCTTCAGGGACTTCCTGCTGAGCAAAGTCATCAACGCTGAAAACGCAGCCCACAAGTCAGAGAAGTTTGGTGCCATGGCGACACGCACGCGGCAGGAGTATCTACGGGACTTGGCTGAGCGCCACGTGACCAGCACTCCTGTCGAACCCACCGGAAAGTTCCCCTTCATCTCTCTGGCTCACAAACGGCGGGAAAAGGTGCGCCCCTACAGTGGGGCGGAGCTGCGGAGTCTGGGAGCGGTGACCTGGCAGGTCCACGCTGAAGATCAGGTGGCCGGTTCTGAGCGTGAGTGCTTATTGGCGATTTCAAACGACTTCATTGTCCTGTTGGATCAGGACGCCAAAGCGGTCGTGTTTAACTGCGCCACACGTGATGTGATTGGCTGGTCGTCGGGGAGCCCCGCCTCCATGAAGATGTACTACGAGCGTGGTGAAAGTGTGTCGCTGCGCTCCATCAACAACAACACAGAAGACTTCGGAGAGGTTGTCAAAAGACTGGAGGTCAGTGGGGCAGCATAACTGCCTGTGACAGTATGTCTCATTAGCACACACCATCTGCTGCGGCCATCAGAGGTCACTCTGAGCCCAACAGCTTGTAATAAACACAGTCCTTGTACCTCTGACTGTCTTAATCCATATTACTTTTATCATTAGATTTACATTTCAGCCTGGCATCTGGAGAGAGAGATAATACAGTAAAGATGTTCAATGCAGAAAAAAACAATCTAATCAATAGAGGGAGCACACATTTCTAAAACAAGCAACCTGTTATGTTTTCAACAAGTTCAAAGATAAGAGCCTTCATGTAGCCGATGAAAGTCTGTAAGAAAAAGGGCTTTTATGGTTTCTTGTGGCATCAGTGGCTTCAGCTTTCATAATATCACAACAATCCCTGTTTCTAACTCTTTGACAGAAAATGGTGTTTCCATGAAATAAGAATAAATATTGTTTATGTTATTATTGCAACATAAGGGCGCAGCATCAAATTATACAGATGCCAAAAATCCACAGCTGCTCAGTTAGCACTATGATTATAAATCATCATAAGCATACATAGACATTTGGTGATATTATATCATTACTGAGGGTTCAATATGGTGAAGGTGAGGCTGTGCATTTTAGATGAGCTTGTTCCACTGCAGCTCGCTAACAAAGGTAGATTGTCTACTAGCAATGTGTTAAGCCTTTTCCCTTCCTTGAACAATACGGTTGGGCTTTTCTAATATATTTTGTTGTGGATATCTGAATATGCATCCAAAACTGTAGCGACCTGGAACTCTGCCCCCTCTGTGATCTGCTCCCAGGCTTTGTGAACTGCTGTTCAGTGTCTAATAGCTGCCAATTATCATGGGAGTGTACTGAATAGTTAGAATTAAAGTGTTTAGAATTCATACTTTGTGGTTGAAATGGGTGTATCAGCCTAGGTTGGATTAGTACCTTGTGCCAGATGCATCTCAAAATATGTGTTGAAAGCAGGTTTACCAAAGGTATTATTATGCTAACTTTAAATGTTTGATACACAATGTGTTTCTCTTTCTCTCTCTGTTCTGCAGCTTTTGACCAAGGGCACTCAGACCACCGAGATGACCCTGCGCCGTAACGCCTTGGGCCAGCTGGGCTTCCACGTCAACTTTGAGGGTATTGTTGCCGAGGTGGAGCCCTACGGATACGCTTGGCAGGCTGGGCTCAGGCAGGGCAGCCGATTGGTTGAGATCTGCAAGGTGTCGGTGGCCTCGCTGTCTCATGAGCAGATGATCGACCTGCTCAGAACCTCTGTTACTGTGAAAGTGGTGATCATACCTCCGCATGAGGACTCCACACCTCGCAGGTAGAGTGGATTGAATGATCGTTAGGTGAATAAAAACCTCTGCAGCGGTCTGTGAAGTTTTAGGGCTTTCTCTCAACGCATCATGTCTCAACAGAGGCTGCTCTGAAATCTACCACATGCCACTGGTGGATTACAAGAACCACAAGGAGGGGATGCCCTACGAGTTGAAGTTCCCTTTCCGCCCAGCTAACAACAACACAAAGTGGCCACGCACCTCATCAAGTCCACAAACTCGTGCTGCTGGCACAGGGGGAACCCTGATCAAAGCCCCGCCTCCAGACTTCAGTGACCGCAACTCTGCTGCTATGCCCCGAAGTGTGTCCAGCGATGGTCGACCCCTCAACCCCAAAAGGTCTCAGAATAAATATAATACAGTTATTCGAATAAACAAAGTGGGCTCTTTGTCCTAAATAACACTCTTTTGCTTCGTCACAGGTATTCCCCCGGGAACGACAACTATGCTCTGGCCTGCTCCATCGTGATGGGCCGCACAATGCACAACACAAACTCCCCCGCCACACTCTCCTACACAGACGGCATGAGCTCCAGCCACTGGAGGCAGAAATCCATGCCTGATGGGTAAGTTTTTCTGCACCTCATTAGAGTTAACATGCGCTTTAATTGACCTGCTGCGCTACCTGACAACAAAGATGACATCCTCTTCTCCCCTCCAGGTTTAACAACAACAACCACCAGTCTGCTGTGAGGCAGGGGACAGGTGAGGGGGCCAATGGGATTAAAGCATGCTCTAGTGTTGGATGGTCCCGCTCTGGGGAGGGGGAAGGAGTGGGCAGACCGGGGGACAAAACGAGTGCTGGTAAGAGGAGCTTAGAAAAGCATGAATAAAACAGAATACATGATATAGTCTAATTTCCTTGCTTGCTTTGACTGTGACTTTGCTATCACTTGTCTGCAAACCCCATTACCCACATGTCTTGCCTCCTCCAGACACAGCAGTTTCCAAAGCAGTGATCCCTCGTCCACAGCTGTTGGAGCAGGGCGGCCACGTATCTCCTAACAAAGGCTCTAAGGTGAGCTGGAAGCAGCAAGCACAACACTGTGTGTGATTACATGGCTTTTATGTCATGGCACTTTATTAGATGATAAAGGGGTACTGCTGGTTAATTGGTGGCAATCATCAGGAGCTGCAGTGTTTGTAGACCAAATTTGTTTCTAGTATTAAAATAAATATTGAAATTAGGAAAAGCTAAAATGATTTCCTTCATTCCTTTTAAATATTTGTTGTTAAATTGTAACTATTGAAGTTGCTCATATGACTTATTTTCTTTGAATAGCCTGATGGTCCATATTCGTCCAGCCAGTCAAGCAGCAACACACTCTCCAGTAATGCCTCCAGCTCCGCCCACAGCGACGAGAAGTGGTATGAAGCGGGCTCACGTTCAGCAGTGCGCGGCGATCTCGAGCTCAATGGCTATCTCCAGGGTACCTCCACCGACAGCGGCATTGACGCCACCTCCTTCACTGCCACGCAAAGCAGCACAGCTTCCTCCACCGGTGCTTTCAGAGCCAAAGACAAAGTCCCCTGGCAGGACGACTCAGCAGGAAACCAGAGGACCGCAGACACTCCACCTCCAACGCAGGACGCTCTGGTCGCCGTCGGAAGCAGCGAGATCCCCGCTAAGAGTCCGACAGCTTTCCCTCTCGTCCCTGATGGTGGATCCTACAGCCTGAGCGACGCTGCCTCCCACTCCAGGTGTGCTGCTCCTCTTTTCAGTCAGCTGGAGGCAGCTCAGGAATTTGTGCTCTTGCATCAATGTTTCATTAAACAGACAGTGATTCATTGTAGTCCAGTTATATACTTGGCTGGCTCCAGAAGTCTGCGGTTTGGCATCAACAAAGGGAAAGAGGAAGAATAAAATAACCGCGTGTGTGTGTGTGTGTGTGAGAGAGAGTGAGTTTGTGGTTTTGCATTTGTATGTACCGCGTCTACCGGTGCCTCTGAAAGAGAGGCACTGCTTGAAGTTTTCAGGAGTGCAGTCTGTGAGCTCGGCCCTGTTCCCCCTCTCCTAAATCCCACTTCCTTTGAATCAACTGAAGCTTTCCTCCCTCTCCTCTCCGCTCAGACAGAAATAACTCCACCAGACCTGGGTATAGGCAACTTTGTTTGAAAGTATGTGCATGCACATGCGTGGTCGCACACAGACACTAAACTTTCTGTTGTGAAAATTCAAGCTTTAATGTGGAAGTGGGGAGAAACCGTATTCGAATGTGGAAGAAAACAAGAGCAAGGACACTGTGTCCTATTTTTTATCCATAAATTCAGCAGCTGATCCAGTCTGCAGAGATAGTGATGATGAAACAGATGAATAATGGGATTCTAAGAGAGTTCGAAGAAGAGGAGAAATGGCTATTTAGTGGAATTCCTTTTAATCAAATCACAGATACTAATGTTAACTAGTGTAATCATACCAATCAAATTAAATGAGATAAATCCACACAAACACCCTCGGTACATCACTGCTACTTTTCCGGCCAAATCTGTTTAAAAAAAATGTTTATTTTATAATCCCACGAGTATAAAAACCACACCTCTCCTCTCTTTCTGTAGCACACTCAGCTCTGGACACTCAGGGAGTCCAATGTCACCACAAGATGATGCAGCGGGCAGAGCCACCTCGCCTACATCGCAGGACTCCCCTGGGACGAAGAGTTTCTACCCTCGTCAAGGTGCGACCTCAAAGTACCTGATTGGCTGGAGGAAACCAGGGGGGACCGTCAACTCTGTGGACTTTGGCAGCACTCGGAAGTAAGATATGAATATGTTAGACCACTCAGGTTTTGTAAACATTTAAAAACATCTCGTCCTACGGGGCTGTATGTTGTAGAAATGCTCATTCAGCTAAAAAAAACATGTCTTGTTATTTGTGTGATATTTGTTTAAGTGGCCGAACGTGGACTGAATAAAAGCACATTTTTAAGCCTTGACTGCTCCCCTAAAACTGCTTTTAAATATTGTCCAACACTGCCACCATGTGGTGTAAGTAAGGTTGGAACCATCTTTTTAACAATATATCCCCTGACATGGATGACTTAACATAATTGCCCTTTTTCACGCTTCCAAAGCAGCATATGTGTCATTGTACGGATGAAAGGGTGATTGCTTTTCTGGTGTTTCCTCCATCCTGAGGTTGGCAAAAATTCTAATCAAACATCACAGTTGCTCAACAAACAACTTTTTCTGGTGAAGCAGCACGATGATCAAGTGTCTCAGGAAAATCCAGTCATCTCGATTCCCATCTGTTCTCATAATTTGACTTTTAATCATAGACATCCTGTGGGACATGCTTAGCTGCCAGTCTTCCTCGTCGTTTTTGTAAGCAGGTGTCTCCCCTTCTTTTTCTCCAGGCGGCACCAGAGTGATGGTCTATTGGGTGGTCAGCCGCAACTCAGGGCCAACCTCCGGGGTGCTCAGTCACCCCAACGGCACACTGCCAAATCCAGCCTGGAGGAAGACTTGAAGAAACTCATCACACTCGACAGCCCTCCACCAAGTGAAGAGAAGGTACTGAGAAAGACTGAAGTATGATCGTGTAAAATGGTGTTGACGTAGTAGCCCACAACTCCTGAGGACCACTGTGGCTCAGTGGTAGAGTGGGTTATCTCAGCCAGAAGGTTGAGGGTTAGAACCCAGCTCTTACTGTCACATGCCAAAGTGTCCTGAGGCTGAACCCCAAAGTGCCTCTGGTGACATATTTATTGTAATCACAGTAGAGGCTGTGATTGATCAACCCTTACTGTAGTTTCAGTTTTAAACTCTTGAACTGTGCTGCATTGAAATATAAAGAATGCTACTCGCAGCTTGCTTCTACACAAGCCAAATAAATTAGTGAGTTTGAGAACCCCTGCTCTAGCTAGCAGGAGTGCAAAGTGCTTTGCCATAATTTTTAAGTATGTAAGAGATGCTTTCATTGATAGCCATAGACTACATGTCTTTCAATGTAGACTTCCACTGAGAGGAACATATTAGACTATTTAGGAACTAAATTAGGAACTAAATTTAGACTGTCATACCAGCTTGATCATCAATAAAAATGTCCTGGAAAATGATCTCTGGAAAAGAGTGGGAACTCTGATGAGGCTCCATTTGAATTTCAGTTCATATGATTGATTGGTATTAAAAACAGTGAGCATTTTAAGGTTCATAGAGTAATTGCATGCATTAACGCGGTAACATTCACAGCCCTGATATCAAGTTGTTTCATGAGGATTACTTATCATACACTCATATTAGCTGTCTTTGGTCTGGTGCTGAATGATAAGCTGAAGTAGCCACAGTTTAATTTACAGATCCTTTGTTAAAATGATCTGTAATTTTGGTTTAAAAATGGATTTAACAGTTTGAAGTGTTTGCCGAAACTAATGAATATCCATAAATATAACCAAGAAAATGATAGAAAACAAAGTAATGTGGATATGGATGTGACATGTAGCTTGCTGCTCTGTTATCAACTAATAGAAACTTCAGCAAAGCCACTTATAAGGGGTGCCGTTTCAGTTGTGCACACTGAAAATAACAGCAACATTTCTCAACATTTAGCTCCAAAATGTCATAAAAATGTAGAATGAATTTTTAAGAGTCACTTTTTTTATCACATTTAGTGGAAATTTTTTGATTTTCTTCACATTTAATTTTGTTGTGAAAAATATATTAAGTTAACATTTTGTTAAATCCAAATGCTAAATATAGATCTAAATGTTAAATATAAATCTGAATGTTCAACGATAAATCTAAATGTTAAATATAAAAATAAATATAAATATTAAATATAAATATAGATTTTAAATATAAATGTTAAATATAAATGACAAATGTTGCTCTGCGATCCTAAATATTTAGCTGATATGCAAATTCACACTGCAGCGAAATATTAAGGATCGCGGAGCAACATTTAGCATTTAGATTTATATTTAACATTTAGATTTATATTTAGTATTTGGATTTAAAAATGATTTTAACTTTATATTTTACACAACAAAATTAAATGTGAAGAAGATCACAAATATTCCTCTAAATTTGATGGGACTTTTAAAAATTCACTCTACATTGTTATGATGTTTTGGAGCTAAATGTGGGGAATTGTTGCTGTTATTTTCAGTGTGCACAACTTTACAAACGGCGCCCCACACACTTATCATTGATAAATCTATGAAATCACTAAATATGAAATAATCTATGTTAAAGTTCTTAATAGTTTAAAAATATGTCCAGTGATACTCATTAAAAAGATAATATGATAAACTGGTCTGTGTGGCTTGGACTGACCACACAACTGCTCACCTATGACCCACCAAGTTCCTGTGCACTTCGTGTTTAGCTGAATTCTATCTGCAGTGTTTTCTCTCTGCCTTACCTGATTCCTGTCACGTCTTCTTTCATCCCTCTCTTAAGCCATTGTTCCCCGGTCCGCCGCCCACTCGTCGCTCCCTGCAGAGGACCCTCTCAGATGAGAGTATTTACAGCGGGCAGAGGGACTCATCCTCCAGCGGACAGCGTGACACGCCTACTGACCTCCTGTTCAGCTGCTCCACAATGCCACGCTCGCCCACCACACGCCACGGAGCAAACCGGAGAGCCTCGCACAAATCCCTGGGTGAGTCTTAGTTCTTTAAAGCTGATCTTAAATGAGTTGGTTGTGTGATACATATTGTCCTGTGGACCTTTTTTGTTATGAAGCAGGATTATGTGGCCTCTAATACACTGTAAATCTTCAGATAATCTCCCCAAACAAAAAACAGACAGGCTTGACTTAATACCTTCAATCTCACTTTAAATGAAACATTATTGTGTAGCAGTTGTTCTCTATTTTTCTGTCATGGGAGAAGAGATATAAAAGCTCTCCAGTGTGATTTACTCTGCTGTTTCTCCCTCCCAGGAGACCTTTCAGCCCCAGAGAGCTCTGAGCTGGAGCAGGAAAGGAAGAGGCAGCAGCTGCAGGACTCGGCTCTCATGCCCCTGCCTGACTCTGGGGCAGATGGCCCGCTTGACTGGGCCCACCTGGTAGATGCTGCTAAGGCCTTTGAGGGTAGGAACACGCTATGATTTCAAACTTCTTCCAAAGTATTAGAAGTGAAGGTTGGTTACTTGTCAATTGAAGGTGTGGCAGAACTCACCAGAAGATGGCACTGTTGGTCTAAAGCGTCTCTCTTTCTCTCCAGGTCTAATGGTCTTTTATTTATTTTTATTCAGAGCAGAGGCTGGTGTTCCTGGCAGCCCAGGAGGAGAGCGCTATGGCTGAGAGCGCTATGGCTGAGAGCGCAGCAGCAGCCAGCCCTCAGCAGGCTGAGCCTCAGGCAGCCCCACTGAGACAACCGTCGCCTGGGTAAGAGGCCTCGGGTCATGGCCTGAGACCAGTGTTAGCTTTAATCCACTGTTGTCCAGCACTGTGCCATTCTAGCTCCTGCAGCTCACACTCTAATCAAACACTACTGCAGCTGATATCACTAATTAAACCTCCACGGCCACACCATACAGCTTTAAATTAGCATCCTTGCTTGTTTGGCTGCAATCAAAACCTCTGCAGCTGCTTCCCTCTGAAGATTCAGTGTTTGTCCCTGCTAATGTCCTGCCTGTCCTTTTTCAGAGAGACTCCAGCCTGCCTGATGGGGAAGGTCAGCCAGCTGGAGTCGATGGTAAAGGCGCTACAAGAAGACTTAAAGAAGGTGAGTTATTGTTCAATAAGAGTGAGCGCTCGGAACAGAAAAATCTAATTACATGCAACATAAATGCCACTCAAGCAGATTTAGATCCACAGCATGTCATATGTTCCTTTTATTTTCCTATTTGTAATCCAATTTTCTTTTTTAATGTCCATCATCCGATTGCTCACTCGTGTTTTTTGTCACCACCAGGAGAAGGATGCGAAGGCGTCACTGCAGATACAGATTCAGAGCCTGCGAGAGGACAACCAGCGTCTCCTGGAGGAGTCTTACAGCGCCTCGGCCAAGCTCAAGAAGTTCACAGAGTGGGTCTTTAACACCATCGACATGAACTGATGCACACAGCTGACGACTGCTCGACATTAGGAGTTTGACCACTACCCAGACCGAACCTCTGTACTGCACATACGACAGAATCATTTATAAAAAAAACTCACAATGTGAACTGTTTCTCTTGAGCTTTCACAAACCAGTGCCAACATGGACTTACACCTTCATCCTCCTTCAGCCTTGTGGTGATGTGGTGTCATCACCATGAAAGACTACATGATATTTTTTTGGGGGGGATAGTGGTGCGACTGTGTTTGAGTTTAGATCAGCATGCACTCCTTTCCTAAAATCCCACAAATAATAAGAAACGTGTCTAATTGAATGGATTGTTGGTTTCCCCGCATGTCAGAGACAGCAAGATGTTAACCTAAAGAGATTTAAAGTCACTGTTCCCTTTTAGCTCCCGGCTAACCTAATTACAAGTGAACAGATTTCCAATTAAAAAAAGACAACACAGATTCAATTGTGTTCCTCCCATGCAGAGGTAGTGAAAAAAGCCTGTGTACCTCAGATAGAGGCTGACACTTTAAGACGTAAGCAACAGTGTGTTGTGGATTTAGTGCTGTTTAAGCATTCTTCAGTCATCCCAAATATGTGGATCAAAACTCTTTATGTTTATTTCTAATCAAAAGTAAATAAGCTACCGAGATGATGTCATCCTCCACACTGTGGGTAGGTCGACACAGACTGGCAGACCCTTTCCGTAGCACATAATGGAAAATCACTGTGGGGTCAATTGTCTGTCTATAGAGCCTGTGTAATAAGATTGTACAAGTGTGTCAGATGTTTAATTTCTAGAGGTTTAAAAAACAAGTGGGTCGTGTACTGGATGACCGGTCACAAGCTGAGGAAAAGAATATATATTGTAGAAATAAAAATACAGAATAATATTGGTACCATAAAGACAGAGACTGACTCAGATTATTGTAAATATATGATGTAACGTTTATTTTCTCATCTCTGCCCTTGGATATATTATGAAGAGTATATATGACAAAGATGATGGCCAAAATAATACAAATTGCAGGTGAAAGAATCACAAATTTTGTTATTTAATACGAGCGATCGCCTGTATGAGAGAATATTCACCCACGCAAACAAAGTTTCCAGCAGGAGAAAGTTAAAACTGATTTTATTAGTCTTTCAAATAAACTTTAAGACCTGCTAACTGTATTGGATTGACTGAAAGCGCCACCTAGTGTTGACAACATGTAAAATTCTACATGGAACTGACCCCTCCATGCAATAAGGCCTCATCTGATTATTAATTTTCTTTATAGATTTAATCGGTACTGTTTGTTATGAAAGTAAGATATCGTGTAAATCCTGAAATTCCAGCTACAGAGTGTCCTGTAAATCTTCCCCTCAGCCCAACCTGAATCTGCTCTGTAGAAGTCCTGACAAAGACCGTTATTTAAACCTCATAACTGTTTCCTTTTGTACTCAGAGACTGTGCGACTGTATATAAAGAGAATTTGATATTCATCAGAATTTGCACCTTCACTTTTGTTTTAAAGATAACCTCTGATGTATTTCTGCTTTATGGGCTAGGATCTAGTGGAGAGGACCAATATGAGAGAAAAACAGGGGATAAGACAGGACAAAGACCATGAGCCAGAGTCAGACCAATGAGTCCCGGGCCCCCCGAGCACAGCAGATCAGCCCCCTGCACCTTCATTCTTAACATGTGTGACAGCATGTGAATCTGTTTCCATTGAGCTGTGATGTGTAAAAAATGTTTATATCTATTAAAGATATTTTGTTGAATTACACCTTGTCTCACAGAGTGGTCTGTTGGCATGGCAGATATGATTTACATACCTTTAACATTATATATAATGTATATATATATATACACTACAAAGAGGTGTTCATTTAAAAAAAATGACAAAAGCAAGGAAAGTCATCTACCTGCTGGGGCCACGTGAAGTGCATTTCAGAGTAAATGGATACCTGTCGGTGGGCTGGCAGGAGGTGGCCGCCTGCTGTTGCATTGTGATTAACAGAGAGCTGCTGTTTTTCCACTTAGGCACGATTACATGAAGCAGTCGCCCTGACATGCAGAGATCAGACAGAGTGATGGATGAAGATAACCGTAGAGACACCAGAGTGAAGACTGAGAGGATTATGGAGCCAAAATATAACTGGAGTATGTCTCACAGACTTACAGCTACACTGCAAAACTGTGCAGGGATATTTAGCCAGGTAAATAATAAGATCTTTTTTACAGTCTATCCTGTAATACTGACATGGTCACCTGTACATTTAAAGCAGTAATCCTAGCTAAGTATAATGGCTTCTCCTCTCCATACTGCACATGAAGAGATGTCATTTTAATGGATGAGAAAATCTGCGTTGACAGTCACTGGAAAAATGTTGATGTCATATGAAGCTAATATGAAGCGTCATTCCTCTGACAGAAATCCAGTGGATATGAGTGTTCCTCTTCTTGGCTTAAAACGTCTTCTTGATAAGCCGCAGATTAGGAATGCTACATGCTGCATTACATGGTATTGTCACTTTGCAAACATGCATTGGCATTGCTGTCATCTTATTTTAACCTGTTAGAAGGCATGCTTTTGCTTATTTGCAATCAACATGAAGTTGATCTGAGCTGTAGTGAGTGTTTGAAAATAACTTGATTTTGAAAACAGATACAAAAATCATGAAAACTGAAAAAAGTAATCAGAATTAATTGTCTACTTGCAAGGATATCTGTAGTATAATGATTTAGCCTATCATGAACTAGCCCATATTTACAGAGTCTACATAAATATGCACAATATTAACAAGTATTTTCTATCTAAGGTATGTTTGTGTCCGTTTGTATTCTGCACAGAAACGATCCGTGTTTAAGTGGACTTTGGCAGAGTGCAAGATAACCGTCCATGTTGAGAGCAAATGGTGCGGAATTCAGTCCGCCATATTACAATCCATAGACCTATCAGTAGTTATCAATTATCTGACTACAGTTTAGCTATAATTAACATCTATAAATAGATATCTGCTTGGAATTGTAGCTTAGTGCATGTGCAGATCTCAACACTAGAAGCTCCTATAAGTTGTCTGTGGCTCCCAGAAGAGATAACATCATCAGATGATAACCTGGACCCTCTAAAGAATTTAATCAAAAAAGGAAAAAATGAAAAACTTAAAATGTTACCTCTACAGCTACATGTTTGATTATATGTATTTTAAACCACACATATGAGCTATTACCACACATTACAAAAAAGGGTCCATAGACAAACAACAACATGATGGCCTGAGTTTCAAAGTTGACTAATGTGCTTTTATTTACAACAATTAGTGACATCAAAATCTCTGGAGCAAAAGGAGAAAAAACAAAATAAATCAACACAAAATCTGGATACTAAACACACCTTTCTCACTGAGAGCTACCCTCAGACTCACTCAAGAAACATGGTGGTCAGAGGCTTTTAAGTGCTTAGCCCCTCCCTCTAGACCAGGGGTTCCCAAAGTGTGGGTCGGGGGGGTCCCCTGGGGGGTCGCTAGACACAAATGGTAGGTCGTGAGATGTCTTTCCGATTTTTTTTATTTTAAATTATCTAAAATTAGTCAATTTTACCCATTATAGTAAACAATATTGACAAAAATAGTAGCCAAATTTTAAATAAACCCTTGAAAATAGAAAATTTGATGAGTTTCTGCCTTTCTTTGTTGCCAGATGACTCCTAAGTTTAGGGTTAGTGAACAGTTAATTATCAAAAGCATCAGTAGCAGTAGGTTAATTTATAACGGCACAGGAAACACAGCCAGCACATATAGGTAGGTACACTTTTGCAGACCAGCTAAATGAAGCTGCATTAAATCACTTTGAGGGAAAGTGTGGGTCGTGAGTCTTTGGCACCTACAGTCATGGCCAAAAGTTTTGAGAATGACACGAATATTACATTTTCACAAAGTCTGCTGCTTCAGGGTTTTTAGGTGTTTTTGTCAGATGTTTCTATGGTATAATGAAATACAATTAGAAGCATTTCATAAGTATCAAAAGCTTTTATTGAGAATTACACAGAATTCATGCAATAAGTCAATATTTGCAGTGTTGACCCTTCTTTTTCAAGACCTCTGCAATTCTCCCTGGCATGCTGTCAATCAACTTCTGGACCAAATCCTGACTGATGGCAGTCCATTCTTGCATAATCAATGCTTGGAGTTTGTCAGAATTTGTGGGTTTTTGATTGTCCACCCGCCTCTTGAGGATTGACCACAAGTTCTCAATGGGATTATGATCTGGGGAGTTTCCTGGCCAAGGGCCCAAAATCTTAATGTTTTGTTCCCCGAGCCATTTTGTTATGACTTTTGCTTTATGGCAAGGTGCTCCATCATGCTGGAAAAGGCATTCTTCATCACCAAACTGCCCTTGGATGGTTGGGAGAAGTTGCTCTCGGAGGACGTTCTGGTACCATTCTTTATTCATGGCTGTGTTTTTAGGCAAGATTGTGAGAGAGCCCACTCCCTTGACCGAAAAGCAACCCCACACATGAATGGTCTCAGGATGCTTCACTGTTGGCAAGAGACAGGACTGATGGTAGCGCTCACCTCGTCTTCTCCGAACAAGCCTTCCCCCAGATGCCCCAAACAATCGGAAAGGGGATTCATCAGAGAAAATGACTTTACCCCAGTCCTCAGCAGTCCAGTCCCTGTACCTTCTGCAGAATATCAGTCTGTCCCTGATGTTTTTACTGGAGAGAAGTGGCTTCTTTGCTGCCCTCCTTGACACCAGACCTTCCTCCAAAAGTCTTCACCTCACTGTGCGTGCAGATGCACTCACAACTGCCTGCTGCCATTCCTGAGCAAGCTCTGCACTGGTGGTGGCCCGATCCCGCAGCTGTAACACCTTCAGGAGACGGTCCTGGTGCTTGCTGGACTTTCTTGGGTGCCCTGGAGCCTGTTTGGCAACAATTGAACCTCTCTCCTTGAAGTTCTTGATAATTCGATAGACGGTTGACTGAGGTGCAATCTTACTCGCTGCTATAAACTTCCCTGTTAGGCCCTTTTTGTGCAATGCAATGATGGCTGCACGTGTTTCCTTGCAGGTAACCATGGCTAACAGATGAGGAACAAAGCTGGTCCTTTTGTGGCAGGGCTGAAATGCAGTGGAAATGTGTTTTTGGTGATAAAGTTCATTTTCAAGGCAAAGAGGGACTTTGCAATTAATTGCAGTTGAGCTGATCACTCCTCATAACATTCTGGAGTATATGCAAATTGCCATTATAAAAACTGAAACAGCAGACTTTGTGAAAATTAATAGTTGTGTCATTCTCAAAACTTTTGGCCATGACTGTACATTTTGGAGGGCGCGGGCTGAAATTTTTGGGAACCCCTGCTCTAGACCAACTGACTGTTGGGATCAATTAACTCCACCATAACCCAATAAACTAAAACAACAGTATTTCTTACCTTAAACAAATACACTACATTACATTACTGACCATTTTGCCCCAAAATGTCCATCATAAACCCCCCAGTTCATGAATAAAGGAGCATACCCCCTGACTATGCTCAACATGGTCCCTCCCCCCTATAAAAAGAGGCTGTACCCTCAGCTCTGGTTCAAACACTGAGGCTGTGAAGGAGCAGGTCAGCACAGTTACTGACATGAAAACGAGTAAACAAATTACATAATCAAACAATGGCTTAATGAGTCACTTTTTAAACACTTGCATTTGTTTACTACTTGTAGCTGGCTTGCAAGCTCCACTATAGCATAGCTTAAAGAGCAGCAATCAATTTGGGTTGGTTAGGTATGATTACCAAGCTTCTGTGTCATACTTAAAAATTCAGGCCAATTTATCATACATTTCTTACTTTAAATTAGGAACATCCTTTGTTTCCGACACATTAGCTTTGAATGAACCTCAGCACACATCTTTGTGCAGAGTGCAGGCCGCCCTCCTTGAAAATGCATCAGCATACATGCCTAGAGTGGAGAAAAGGAACAAATAGAGGAGCCGAAATATCTTCCAAGCTACGTATTGGCGATTCAACAGATCATACTCTGAAACTTTGAAACCCCTCCTGTGAAGATCTTTTGGTTTGTGTTGAATTTGGCACCCCACTGTGGCCTTAGGGTTACCTCTTGCTGATACTGTCCAGTATGTGTGAAATTATAAGTCTATAAATCTCATCCAGCTTATTTCAAATAGTCAGATGTTTAGCTGAACTGGAATCTTTGCTGTGGAAGATGTAGGAGACAGGTTGTTTCTCTCTGGTACCTACTCCACAGCAATGTTTTCAGGCATTAAAATAACTGTATAGAAAAAATCAGTCTTGTCGCCAAAGGCCCCGTTTGCTTTTTATCGGCCATTAAAAGACATCAGATTTAATTTGAGTCAGCTTCATAACCAGCTAAAACTCCTCACAGGAGCTTTAATCACTTTGCGTACCAACCTGGTGTCTGTGGTGTGGTGTATGTGGTCAGTAGCGCTGCTCTCTGGCAGTGAACAGCCTGTTCAATAATTTAGCATTAATGCAGATTATAGCAGGGCCGGCCCCCTTAAAGCAGATTAAAGAGGTGACTGTCTGCCTGCCTGTCACCTTGTTAATGATCACTCCTTAATGCTGTAGCAGCTCATGTGAAGATATGCTGATGGCAGGCCAGTGCAGTGTGGTGTGGGTCATGCGTGTGGTTTGTTGTAATCAGGAGGGGATTGTTGCATGCTACGAAACCCGGGGGATGTACAGAGAAGATATGAAAGGGTAATAATATGGAGGAGGGGGGAGTAATGTATACTTCTGCTCTCTTCCTGCAGAAAACTATTAGAGGAATGTGTGGGGTAAGCACCGTGGGCCGACCGATGGATTCACAATGTAATAGGCACGCCACTCACGCGGGTGTATGACCTCGGTTTCCCTTGGTTACCACATTCACTGAGAACAGCAGTTTTGAGCTGACTTCATATTTTCTGGCTTCATTTGCTTTCTCCTGAAGAGAGAAGAAAAAAGAGCCTGAACACACTGAACTTTTTCATAATGAGAATCCAGCTTTCCATTTGTTGAGCTTGATAATTGGTAAAGAACCCGTTCATGTGAGGTCTTCTACCGTGTGTGAGGAATATATGAAGCGCCTCACATATTTTCGAAAGCAGTGAAGCGCACAGAGTCAGGACCTTTGCGTACATAGCTGCCCGCTGCTGAAGGAGTGAAAACACATGTTGAGGAGAAAGAAAGAAAGGAAAAAAGCAAGGTAGCTCTTTGATGACTGGTGAACTGGTTCTGTCAACACAAACATCTGTGCATGTGTGTGTTCACTCTCCATGCATGCATTCACAAATTGGCCAGGCCATGTATTTCTGGAGTATCTTCCTCAGGGGCTTTTGGGATCTCATTTATGGCAGGGAGGGGAAAAAAAAAAGGTTCATTCGTTCTGGTTGCCATTTAAGCTTGAATGAATCCAGAGTTTCAATGAAGAGGGAAGGAAAGGAGAACATGGAGAGTGGAGATGGAAAAGAGTGCATGTTTGCCCTTTTTAAAGCACAGATAAGGAATTTAATGTGAGGCAAAGTTGCAGAAATATGTCTGACTTTGGATCATAGCCTGCAGAATAATACAAACAAAGCCCCGAGCACAGGAGCTTTGAATGGGAATTGAAAAGCATTATCTCAGAGGCTGTTTGCACAAACAGTCTGGAATATGTATTTATAGCCTGCATGTGTGTGTGTGCGTGTGTGTATGTGTGTGTGTGCATATGTGTGTGTGTGCATATGTGTGTGTGTGTGTGCTCAGTTACAGTAACTTGTTTTTCTATTAGCATTTCAATACCCTCCTAATGAAATGTTTCTCATTTTCAGGATCGGTGGGCGCTGCTGCAGTGTGCATCCCTCTGTCCTCCTTTCCTCTTCACTGTGCATCCTCTCTCTCTCTCTCTCTCTCTCTCTCTCTCTCTCTCTCTCTCTCTCTCTCTCTCTCTCTCTCTCTCTCTCTCTCTCTCTCTCTCTCTTTCTTTCTCTCTCACACACACATACACAAACACACTCTCTCTGTGTCTCTCCTCCCTCTGTTTTCCTCTTTATACTCTCTCTAATTCCTTCATCCCTCCCCCTTTTTTTCCAACTTGATCGGCCCCTCTCCACTGCACAGCATCTCCCTGCCTCCCTCCCTACCTCTCTCTCTCTCTCTCTCTCTCCCTCTCTCTCCTCTCTTACACACTCTCACTCTTTCGCCTGCGCTCCGACTCGAGCACATCCAGACAGAAAGAGAGAGAGAGGGGGGGATGAACGAGGAGCACACATGTGAGGATCTCCTGAACTGCCGGGGCAAGGCAGAACTGGTGAAGAGAGAAGAAGAAGAAGAGGAAGAGGAGGAGGAGGAGGAGGAGGAGGAGGAGGAATAGAGGAATACTGCAGTGACCAGCCAGCTTCTCTCACTCTCTCTCTCTTTATGTTTCACTCTCTCTCTCTCTCTTCCTCACTGCTTCACTGCTTTCATCACCCAGTCTTCTTCATCCCCTTCTCTCCCCCTCTGCCAATTATACCATGAACCTGCCTGCTGCTTGTTGCTAAGGGGGAGCCGACCGAGGAGAGGGCAGAGTGGACCGGGCGTTATTTTGTTTCTAAGGTAATACAAGCTTCAGTAATGGCAGCTGTCAGGTGTCACAGATGTTGCATTGCACTGGGCTGCTTGCCTGCTGTGACTGAACTCGTAGTCACAGTGTGGCTCAGGCTGTGTGTGTGTGAGTGTGTGAAGAACCAGGCTTGGTGTGTGCATGTTTGTGTGTGAACTCTGGGCAGCTATTGGCCTGTTTATTTGAGCTCTGCTTTCTGAATACAAGTGTGTTTGCAATGTCCTGCCTTTGTGTTCGTCCCCTCATAAATTGGTATTTGCAGAGTGCTTTGATTTGTGTTTATGCTTTTGAATAGAAGCTCACATGTACTTCAAAAGTAGGCATGTTGGTCCTCCCTGTCTCTCTTGTGAGTGTGTGCATTTCACCCGTTTCTCTTTGACACAAGCTTTCAGTAAACATCTTGAACAAGCCCTCAGTTGAGTTTGATTTGCATGCTTGAACAGCTCAATTTAGAGGAAGTTGCTCCCTAGAATCCCAGCTTCATGTCCACAGGGACCTATTGACACACTATTGTTTTCTTCAACAAGGTGCTATGTAATCCATACTGCCGGCCCTCCTATAGGGCCCTGGAGGAAGATGCAAAGATTAGCTGTCTAATGTGCTCAGACTCTGAAAAAGAGCACAGATGTGTTAGCCAATGGGGAGCGCTGCACTCTTCACTTCTGGTGGCAATAACAAACACTGAGGTGAGAGCGGATGATTACTTATTCAATCATGCGCATCACTATGCTCCATGATGTAGTAGATTAAAGTGTTCAACAATGGAAACAAAGCCGCCTCATTGTGCTGGTGGTACGATGAGTTTTAACAATTCAAATTTTCCCCCATCTCTCCACCGGTGCCAGTATCTGCAGATGTTCAAACTTGAAACAGTGCACGGCTTCAATTACATAATTCAACTACTTCAAATCCCATTCCAGCAGCTGGCCCTTTGTGAGACGCAGTGTGTAACTAATTCAGTAAATGCATGAAGGTTTCAGATGGTGTCTGTTTGTATGTGCCGCACGTGAACTGCTCTGTGTCTACTGGGCTTCCTCCCCAAAATAACTCATCATAGTTCTTTACAAACAAAAACTTACTGTTAATTGAGAAGGAGGGTAGGTGATACTATTTTATGGATTTCAAATTATGAATAGGCTGAACAGTAAAATCCAAACTCACCATTTTTCTTCTTAAGGTTGAATGACTACCGGAGGTGTAACACATTAAATACACAAGCCTTCATTGGCAGAGGGTATTCAGGGCTAAGGAGACTCACTGAAGCCGAGGCGTCAGTGCAGGTTATGAAAATCCTTAGTTAAGCAGAATTAATTCTCAAGAGAGAGAAGAAGGGAGGGAGGGAGTCAGCCTGAATACAATTTGGGGACTGTGGAGGTTGTAAATAAATCCCTAAACAACAGCCCCCAAAGAAATCATGCAGATTTGTGAGGGTAACATGAGGTAGGAAGCAACATCAAAGGTAACCATCAAATGGTTGTAACTCATATGGGAAACACCTCCCATACCTTGCTATAGGCTGTGCAGAAAAATGAACATATTCTCAGTGACATCGCCAAGCGCAGTTTCAAAGACACCATACTGCAAATGCTGACTAACTTACCAAAAGGCAAAGAGGCCAGCTGAGATGGGCTTTTAGCCTCTTGGCTAACAGCTACAATATGTCAAATATTTGTTCCAGCCTTTAAACAACATTTGAAATCCTTCCATCCCATTAGAAACCCATTTCAACAGTTATTTTTCAGGTACTTTAAGCTAATTATTAGCACAGTTTAACCATTACTTTAAGCTAACGATAAAAATGTGATCACTTAAAATGTGGATATGTCTATATATTCAAACCTATATATATATATATTCTCCATTCTTTTCGAATAAGTAGAGCTATCTTGATGTAGCTCGTAGTGACTGTGGAAAGTAAACCCTTTGTAGAATCACTGCAGTGTTTTATGCTTCGGTTTCGCTTTGTATCTTAGTTAATATTCATCTTACGTCAGCCTACCTGAGCTCTCTTATCTTTCTGTACTGTGACAGGCGTCTCCTCTCTGAGGTAGCAGCTTACATTCTAACAGCTGAATGTCACAGCAAGAAAGGCTAGAGAAATTATGGTTTCCAGGGGGAATAGAAATGCTGAGTGATGTTTATAGAATCCTTTTTTATGTTCCTCCTCTTAAAGTGTATTATGGCTATCATGTTCATGTAGCTTATCTTTATTTGGACAGGTCCAAGTAAAAATGGCAGAGGGGGTTAAAGAACCAGTGGGCGTGGGCACCACTGATCCAGAAGAGGACTCTCCGAATATGATCGTATATAGAAAGGTAAGGCTGACTCCATGTGTGTGCTTCACTTTGTGGTCTATATGTAGGGAGAAATATTGGTTGAGAAGCAATGACCCAGAGGCCGGCTGCTGACAGCCCACTGGTCCGTGTCAGTGTGTATCTAGCACACACTGGTTTCACTGTCAGGTGTCAGAGAGCCTCTGTGTCAACTATCCTGAAACAACCACAACACTATCCTTTCCTCCCAGTCATTTTCCCCGTCAGGACCCTCTCCTGTAGCACCATAAACTTCAACCGGCCAATGTTTTAATAAGCTCTCATTCCCAGCAGTAAGGGTTTGGCCTGTGAGAGGTCCTTTAATGTCAAGGGTAATTATCCCGTCCCCATGGCTCCTCACTCTCAATAGCTGCTGTTTGATTGGATGGGATTTGCAGTATTGGTGGCTAATTACAAGGATGTTCAGTGTAAGTAACTGATTCTCCAATGCTGGGAATGGAAACGGCCAATCAGCTGGTGGTTATTCCTCCTCAGTTGACAAGTAGCTTGTTATTTCTCTGCCAGCACTCTGACAGCCCACTTATAGAAAAAAGCTGCTTTTGATCAGACTCAAACCACAGGATCCACTGCTCCCACCACGCCTGCTGTCTTGATTACGGGTAAAAAATGTGGGCTCTAAGCAAGACGGACTTGACAGATCCTGTCCCACTGTCCTAAATCTGTTGTTGAATCCAGAGTCTAATGATTGTCCATTTCAGAAAGCGGCGTAAACAGATTACGGAAAGGATTGGCGAGACGGGATGTGAAATAAACCTTGACAGTAGCTGCGTTGGTGGTTAGAATTCTCTTTAGGGGGTGTTGTTCATCTTTTTATTTCCACAGCTCACCTGGGAAAACTGTCAGGATCCTTTTTGTACACAGAAACTTGATATCTCTCTTGCGTAACTTCTGATAATGATGCGGCTGTAGGATTCAATGCTATGAAAATAGTGTCAAAAGCTTGCAGCTCGAGCAGGAGTGGTAGAACAACGCCAGAAACAATTCACTGGTCTACTTTAAACACTCACATTTCTAGTTTCTGCAAGAAATCAAGAACTTAAAATCTATGATCCAATCACATCAAAAGACAAAAGACATCTAACATAAAGGTCCTGTCACACAAAACTGAGTGCTGTCTGTTTTGCACGTGTTTGTGCGCCTGTTCTACATGGTGTTAATGCACACATTGTTTATTCACTCTTCTCATTAGCCTCCGTGTTCTGTAAGAAGCTGTCACGCTGCACAGACAACATGCTGCGTTTGCATGAAACACTGGGCATTTTCATGGATTTCACAGCAGAGCCTCATTACGTAACACTACACATGCCTGCAGGGGACGCATTTAAACAAGCTAGTTTTTGCTTGTCAGGATGCTGCCTGAGGGAACATTCATCATTTCATGTTTAAGTCATTCGCAGTGACAACAGCCAGATGATTTGGAGAGTGACAAGGTTTCTTCTGTCCGTCACGCTTTGAAAATGTGGTTTTGGTTTGAAGCTCATGAGGAAGAAGAAGAAGAACGAAAAACATACAAAGAAAATAATAGATTGAAACCAAGTATTTTTCAAGTATTTGATTCCAACACACCAAATTGATTGACTTGAGCATCTAATCTTTCGATATCTAACCTCACTATTGGTCACTCTCTGAAGATGTCACAGAGGCCAAACGATAGAGAGCTGCTGGGTCTCAGAGGGCAGAGCGCCCATCGTTTCTGGACTCTGTGGGTGTGCAGCATGGCGCAGTGTGAAGGCGCTGCTTGCAGAGAGGCAGATGGCCGCCAATATGCTCAGCCGCCTGGGAAAACACTGGCAGCTTCATCCCAAAGGCCTGAGCTGCTGTCAGCTGGAAGATATCATTTTACTGAAAGGAACAAAGAGGGCGAGGAGATAAAAATAATCCAAAGTGTGGGCAGTACCTGTATGAAATATATCGAAGATAAGAGTTGAAATACTTTAAATATTACTATATGTTTAGCAAAACTGTAAAGTTAGCTGTGTGGGCAGTTAGAGAAAGGTGAGTGTGAGGTATGTCTCTGTCCATGCTGTGTTGCTGCTGCAGAATTATCTCTCTCTCTGTCTCTCTCCTCCTACGAAAAAAGAGGAAGCAAAGCAAAGCAGTCCAATAACTGCAGGACGTCTTATTGCCTGAAGAATATGAGGTAAAGTTTTGGAGAAGCAGAAGTATGCTGCAAACATACGGTGCATGCACAAACACAGGAATCCACATACAGGCTTCTGAGCCAGTTTTTTACCTGCTATATTTGGCGTGCTTCGCGGACAGAAAAAGGCGGGTAGATGAATTGGAGTGGCATCAAGAGACACACCAAAAAGAAATTAAAATAATGATGAGACGCACTACTGTGCTGGGAAATGCAATTAAGCCGAGGAATGAGTCCACTTTGCCGCTCTGATGTGAAGCTAAACTCTTAATATCTGGTGTGTTTTGCTCCCTAATTTTTCCCCCTTTCCCCTTCTGTGACGTCGAGACTGAGAGTGTTCCTGCAGGATTTGGCAGCCTGGTTTTTGACACACTTTCAATTGTTCCCCAGAGAGGAAAAAATTCCTATCCTACTCAGAGTGAGTTAATATTCGAGCCGCATCACCTCTTCCGTTTATTCAGGTCATTAAGTATTTGACGGGATAATTCTTGGCAGTCGACTCATACCTGAAGGCGAGTATTATAGTCATAATATCTGTGGTACAATTACACAAAACTGTCATCTCGATAAGTTTTAGGAACCATTTGTGGGGAAATATTAGTAATGAGCCATGGCAGGAGGTTCAAAGCACTATTTGGGACTAGTGGCCTTTGGGTGCAGTGATGTTATTTTCTAGCTCAATTCACTCCAACATTTCCTCTGCGGGTACATGGGTGCTACAGTGTGGAGCTCTAAAAGCTCCATCTATATGAGATAAATTAAAGCAGGCAATCCACTTTGTAATCATGCTAAGGGCATGGCTGTGAGAGAGTTAGAAAGACCACCACTTAGATAGATGCAGACTGAAATGTCTCAGTAAATGTTGGATTGTCATTTACGCATTTATACTTACAGCTTTATTAGATAAACCCATCTGATTTCAGTCACCCACCCCATTATTGCAGGCATCTTCTTCTGCTGTAAGTAAGTTCCTGTAGAAAGACTTCCACTTAAAAAAATAAAGAGGAAAAACAAAAAACAAAGTTGCTGCCGCGAGGCATCCTTCTTCATCTTCTTTATCCAGTTATTATTTTGTTAAATCTGCTCGTTTATAGTGGTTACAGCCTGCCTGATATCAGCCAGACAAATAAAAGGAGCATAAATGGATGTTTGGCGCCACCATTCTTTGTTTTATTGATTCATTGTAGATAACATCTGAATAAAAAAAACACTCTGCTTTCTCTCACCTAATGTGACAATTCTTTAAAGTATTCTGTCACCTTTACCGGAGTGCTTCATTGTAAACTTAGCAAAGAGAAAGAGGACTGATTTTTCTTTAAGATGGTGCTATGAATGAGATCATAGGTCATTGTTGTTTTTTTCTTTCTTCTTCTTTTCTTTCTGTAGCAAACAGCCAGTATCATAAAAGCACTGAGGAGACCTTTGTTTTCTTCAGAATATATGGTACCAAAGTCCCAGAGTGTTCCTTGTTGTTGTTCCTTGGTAACTGGCTACATATTTAAGCACTTCCAAATAGCTTTACAATTCATTTCATACAAATTCCCACTAAGAATATAAGCTACATGAAGTGCTGACCTTTGGGAGCAATCTCAGGTTCAGTATTTAGACCAAAGACACTTTGACATGTGGACGGAAGGAGTTTGGGATTACACAGACGGCTCTGTCATTAGAGGCTAATTTGGTAGAACTTGTTTTGCTATTTTTCTTCACTCAAGCTAGCTGGCTAACTCTGCATTAAGCTTCTGATTCACAGGTTGGTGAGCTTAAACCCTTCACCAAGATAATAGTGGAAAAAATACTTCCAACCTTGAGTTTTTCTCAACTAATTCCCTACAGTGACACTGAGATGTTTCATATAGTTTTGAAATGTATTTTGTATTGCATTATACCTTTTTCGTATTCTATTCCAACATGTTGCTTTGTATAAAACCATACCATACCAAACCATATTGTATTGTGATATAGTGTAAAATATTGAATCATATTGCATCGTATCATTTGGTATCGTATCGTATTGTATCGTTTGGTATCGTTTGGTATCGTTTGGTATCGTATCGTTTGGTATCGTATAGTCTCATATCGTATTGTCTCATATCGTATTGTCTCATATTGTTTACTATCCTATCGTTTCACATCGCATCATATCACATCGTATCATATTGTATCGTATCTTTTGGTATCGTATCGTACTATTGTTTGGTATGGTTTGGTATCAGTTGGTATCGGTTGGTATCGTGTCGCATTGATAATATCCTATTGTTTCATATCGTATTGTTTTGTATCGTTTGGCATCATACTGAATCGCCTCATAATAGATCATATTGCAACATAATGTGACATATCTCTTATCATATAGTATCATATTGGGTTGTGTCGTATCATATCACATTGTGTCATATCCTATTGTATCCAATCCTTTTGTATTGTATGGCGTTGTAAAGTATCATATCATATCATGTCATATTGTATCTCATAGTATCATCTACAGTGTCTTATCATATCATACTCTATAGCAACTTACCATATTATATAATATTGTGATGTATCATTTAATTTCATATTGCACCATATCACGTCTTATCCAAGCGTGGCGGATACGGCCCTGGTGGTGAGGCTTTCAGCAGTGTGACTGCCCCCTGGTGGCTGGCTGCAGTATAGGTCAAAAAATCCGTCAAACTTTAAAAAAGAAATACACGTCGTACGAATGTTTCTCACATCCGTATGCTGTGGTGATATGTAGATGGTATTTGACTGTTTTGTGTCCAAGGCCTCTTTTTTCTGAAAAGTTTATTTTTCGTTAGTTATTAGAGTTTAAAAAACGGGGTTTTACTTCCGGGTTTCCTTTGATTCACAGCCGCCGTAGAACGAAACTTCAAAGGGCACACAGCGTCTTGTGATGTTACGCTGTAGGTCGGAGCTTATTACAAAGGCTTCACAGGCTCTGGCTGAAAAATGGCTGCGCCCAGGAGAGGAATTTTTTGGCTTCAGAACTGTACAACGGGAAGAGGCGGAGCAACGCTGTCCATTTTTATTTACAGTCTATGGTCTTATCATATTGTTCTGTATCACATCATTTCATACGTTATTGAAGTCTAACATACCGTATCAGTGTCGTACCCATAGACTGTATAAAATATGGACGTAGTATCCGTGACGTCACCCATCTGTTCCTGAGAGCTGTTTTGAAGCAAATCGACGGCAGCAGCCATATTGGTAATGCGGAACTCAACTAGGCAGAGTGTGACGTAGTGTGAGCCTCTTAGCCAATGGCTGTGTGTTCCCGACCGGGAGTCACGTCAGTCATGTCCTTATTTGGGCAAAACTCATAATCTTAATATCTTCTAAACCGTCACGTTAGAAAAAAATTCACTCCCCGTACAGTGTGTGCCATTAGAGAGATTAGCGTTGTAGGGCCAAGCCGTTTTTTGAACCAGGCTGTAAACATGTTTATTAATGCTGCAAAGATCGCCTTTTTCCCATTCATGTCTATGTGGTTTCCGGTGTTTCTGCAGCCAGCCTCAAGCGGATTCTCAATGTACTGCAGTTTATATCACTTCCGCATTGGCTTCATCGTTTGAGACCGGAGTTTGCCGCTTGGTCGTACCATATTGTACTGTACTGTATTTCATCATCTCATATTGTGTTGTACCATAGTACGTCTTATTGTATTATATTGTATCATAATGTATGGTATGGCATTGTATGTTATGGTAATGTTGTGTAATATAAAAATGAGAACTTGACAATGTTGTCATTATTAGCATTTTTGTATTTAGTTCAAAGAACATCTGTGGGTACAAGAACAACAGTGCTGCTAGCATGGCTGATTTCTTTTACTTTTTTTTCTACCTTTCCCATCTTTTTTTCCTCTCCCTCCATCCTTTGTTCAGCATTTCTTCAGTGTCTTGTTAATAATTGAAACTCATTACAAGCATTCCATCTTTAGAAAACTATCTGGACCTTTGAGACATCATATCCAGTGATTCATTTATTCATACCATGCACATTGTTACCATCACTGTGTTTTTATTCATGCATGTGCTTTCAATGTTAAGATGAGAGGACTAAAGAAGAGAGAGCTAAAGGATATAAGAATGTCTTTTTAATGCTTTAATAAAACACCATATTTCTAAGCCAGTTGGACAGATCTATGATCTTCTTGCAAGTGTGTGATCATTGCAGTGTTAGGTAGTTTGCTGCTGTAGCTGAAGCTATGAAGCAATTCACATCCATGTCACTCCTGTAGATAGGATAGATATTGAATCCTAAAGAACCTGAGTGATGGGAGAAGATAGATTGCTTCAGCTCAGGACACAAAGGGAGCTCTCTCTACTCTGACAGATGTGGATGATGTGGAGACACTGGAAATGTTGTTTGAAAGAACAGACACTGAGTCTCCCTCGAGTGGCTAGAGAAGATGAAATCACTGTAAATAGCAAGCTTCCCACACTGCCCATTCACTTATCACCAAACGGACTGACAGCTGGTTGGGTTTAAACGGCCAAGAGGACTGAATCGCTCCAGTTCTGCAGGTCAGTGGGAAGCTCGCCTGCTTGTCTTTTTGCTGCCTCCCATGAGTCACTTTTTCTCTTTCTCTCTGAAGTACCCCTGGGGCCCATGGAGGCTGTATCTCTCCTCTTTTAAGTCCAGCCTCCATACGAGGTGTCTACAGTGCACTACTGACTGTTCCTGTGCGCACTCAAGATAACAGTCCGGCTAAACACTGTGGATATCACTCTTGCAGCTGTAGCGACGAGCTCTCTATGTGTTTTATCACATATGAGCGTTTTAACACCGTCTCCTCTTTCACCATGGGAGCCGTTATCTGCAGCGCTGGTATGGGCTGAAGCATCAGGGTCACGCTGAAGCCTGAGTGCCTGCATGCTAAGTGCCAGTGTGGGCTGCTTTCCTGGTTGGGTCAATAAGATAAAACAACAGTTACAGTGTAAAGCGCGATCTCTTATATAACCAGCTCCTGTGCTGTGTGTTTGCTCGTCTCTAAGCAGAAGGACCAACACATAAAAATCCTGAAAGTCCACAGGAAAACAAATCATAATTGGAAAGTGAGTCGCAGTGTTTTGGCAGCATGTGCACTGAGATTATTCAGCTTTTCTACAGAGAGTCACTGTAACTGAATAAAAGGCGAGGAGAGCTCCAACCTGTGCCAGAGCCTCTGCTTGTTCACCTCTCTGTTTACACATTGCTGACTGTGTGCACTTAAAGCTGCACATTAAATAATGCAGACGCTTGTTTGTTTGCTTCATAAAGCTGAGGAGTAAAACTGCATATGCATGGTGTGATGTTAATAAGGACGTCGATGGTTGTAGAGGTTGGTGGTTTGGCTGGCACCACTGGGTCCTCCTTCTAAACACCCTCTAACCCTCTGAGTCTCGCACTTCTCGCAGACAGCTTGGAAGCCTGTTTCATCTCTTCCTGTAGTCTGAATAACCTCTGCATCTCGATAGCACACTGAGCCAGCTCACTGTAGAGCCGATCAGATGAAAATCCCAGAAATATGTATAGAATTACAGCAGCGAGACTTAAAGAGGATTTCCACTTGGGATCAACTTTCCATTAACTGTCTTTGATTGATGTTTAATGCCATCAGCGAGGAAGCTGTGGCTTGTTAAACTGTTGTCGATGATGCTTTTAAAGAACAAACTCTTGTGTCATCATGTACAGTAAATACTAATGGGTTATTGGAACTGGCTCTGACAGTAGTGTGTTAAAAGCTGCTGGTGCTGGCTGCCTCCGAGTGACAGTCTGACGAGTTTGACAGCAGTAACTCGCAAGGCTAACTGTAACCCTGCGGAACCGCTGACAAACTGAATTAGTGGAAAACAGGATGCAAAAATAGGACAGGCTTTAACAGTCCCACATGGTTGTGTCACATTTTTTGAAAACAAATGACTTCACAGTAAAAGAGAGTGTAATTAAATATTTATACTGAGTGTAAAACGTTCACAACAAGGTGGAATAAACACAAGAAGATCACATCTGATTAAGGCAAGGATAACAATATAATTCAAACACTGACAGAGGAGAATTTGGCTAAACAGAGCCATGCTCGCTTGGAAACGATGTATCAGGTGTTAAAGATATTGAACCACTGAGTCGTAAAAGTCTTCAGAAGATTTTACTCTAAAAGTAAGATTATTCTCAAAACTCCAAAAGGCATTCATTTGAAATATCATCATCTGTTATGGGTGCTGTTGTGCAGCTTTATAATAAAATAACAAAAAAATATCCTGCATTTATTTGTATGTTTATAATGTTTGTATGTCCAGAGGGGTGGCACTGCCCCCCCTTCAAATCTGATGAGCCAGCCCAAGGGCCATTCCAAAATCCAGAGCTATCATTGGCTATTGCCCTGTCAGAGGCGGGACTTTAAAACCAGCTACCCAGGCCATATTGTAACAGGCTTACTGTAGCTTTCCTTCTATTTAGCATTCTCTTTTGTCAATTGGAACTTTAGTCAAACCTCTTGTTTTTGAGCCCTTAAATAAGCACGCTAAGAAGATGCATGTGTTGCCGCTGTGTTGTGTTTCCCCCCAAAGTAAAAAAGTAAACGCAAATATAACAACTGTATGATAGGGTGGCAATCAGCGAGGCTGAATGCTGCTTTTCTCTGCAGCAGAGTAGAGCTGGGGTTTTTTTTGGAGGGAGTGGGTGTGTACTATGATAAAGTATCATAGTAAGGTGATAACTATAGCCTAAAGCCTTAATCTACGGTGTGTATATTAACGGTGATATCAAGTGGTAAAATTGGTGCACACATACCCTTGCCTCTCTCGGTGCCCAGTTACGCCACCCCAATCGAAAAAGTCTGGAAACGCCTCTGCTTTAAGGAGCTACAGTTTTGTATATTTCATCCTTTTCTATCATGCTGTGGCTAACTAAGAGTTGCACATAATTTGGAATAACTCTAGGGTCATGACTGATTTGACTGAGAGGTGGGCGCGTTGTAGCTGTTAGCCACGAGGCTACAGGCTACGGCTTAACTCCACTGCTTTGCTGGTTTCAGGATAAGCTGACATTTTGTTGAAGTCAGCTTTTCCAATATGGCCACATCATCTTTGGACTTCTTAATGCCTCTTCAAAAACCAACTGCACAGAGTGATATCATCAAGAAGGTGTTTAATTCAGTCTATGCTCACAAACACTGACATAAACTGCTAAAGGACTTGTTTGCAACCAGTCTAACAGATATTGTCACATTGTTGCTCACTGAAGTTGTGTTGACCTAAATAAGCCCAGTATTCTGGAAACTTTTGGCTCTGCTTTGGTCTCCACCTACTCCTTGTAAGAGTGTCCTTTTCCCTGGCAACCAATGGCACATTTTTTTTAATTCTAACTTGATCTGCATTCTATTTAGTGCTGAGGAGATGCTCTGGTGATTTGAATTTGCTGTGAACAGTCACTACTGAGGCTAAAAACATCTTGGAGAGCTATGATGGTTTTAAACATGTAAGTGAAGTTGTTGGCTAACTTTTGTAAAACCTGAACAATTATTTCAAGATGGAGAGTATGAAGTGGAACAGATCAGGGGATAATTCTCTTGGGTTCAACATTACGAGGGACCCCCTTCATATCGAAGTGGTCATTTAATTAAATTCAGAAATAAAAAAGTACTGAATGTAGCTGCTCTCAGAACACCAGCCTTAAGCGGTTCAAAAATATTTCACAGACATTATTGTAAAGACTGATGAAATAACTTGCAAGAGGGCTGAACTGCAGGACACAGAGAAAGCATCTTGATGAATAACTGTTTTTGCTTCCAAGTACACAGAGTCAGAAGTTCAAGTAAATTCAAACCAGCGTGGAAGAGACATGCAAGGCCCAGGAAAAAAGGAGTAGAGTCTGGAAAAAAAAGGTTGGAAAGTTTGACACAGGGTGTAAAGGCGAACTGGCACTGAGAGAGGGGGATGTTAGCTGAATATAATAAGGAGGAAAGAATTACCACACAGGGAAAAAACACACGAAGAGTCAGGGAAATGTCTGAAACAAGAGATGAGGTGAACTGTCATAGAAAAGATAAAGAAACGATAAAACTAGGGAGCAGTGAAGGACTTTACAGTGACTGTATTTAAGATGTTTAGATAACAGCTCAAGAATTGCCCTAACACTTGATGTATATCAGAATTTTTTATTTGATTTTACTGCTGTCTGGTTCAGAATATGTAAGTCTTAAAAAGGAATATAATGAGTGGTTTAGGAGTATCAATGTAATCATGTGAATTTGTGCTAGTTATGCATCCCAACCCTTATCTAATGCCTTTTTACGTTCATGATAGAACATTCAGAGTCTGTGCTTTGTGCTTGTGTAAAGCTTTGTTGCCCTCTATTTTTACAGCCAGGTTTGCATCATTAAATCACACACAAGGATTAACTTTGGGCTCTAATCTGCCATTCATGAGAGCAGTAGCTTCAAAAGGCAGATGAAAATAGATCATTAAAGTAGCTAACCAAATTATTTGTTCATGTAATGTGTGCAGAATGAAGCTAAAGTCTGCTTTTACTAGATTTAGCATATCAAAAATGTAGCTCATCAAGCACTGAGGATGCAGGAGAAGATGATTACTTTTTCCTGCAAAAAATAAAAATCTTTAAAGGGACATTTAAAAGAGAAACCCATGAGGAGCCTGTTAAGCTCAGCGGTTAAAGCGCACAACCATAAATAAAGGCTATAGTAAGGGTTGTCAGTGATCCAGTATCAGTTGGGAAATCCCATTTTTGAACTAAATTGGTTTGTCCCCCCGCAGGATGCCCCTTGTCCCGTTATGATGAAGTGACATCTCTCTAATCGTTAGACAACATAACTGATCTCTGGTCAGATCTGACGCAGCTATTCACCCATCATGCACGGATCACATCCATCAAGTGACACCTGGCATCCAATCACAGCCCCCCTCCCGTGTATCAGATATAACTACAGCATCAAAAGCACCATTTATCACTGTAATAGGTTTTGTTCATGGATGGTGTTCCATTGGCTTCGCAGTCACAACGAGCCGACATGGGACAAGCCAAACCGTGGCTACTTAATGAAAGCCTTCTGCACTTTATCTTAGGCGCCATTTTCGTGGGCCACGGACGTGAGCATGACCTAATCATAGTCTGTATATTAAAATGGACATAGTCAGTTTGGATCAAGTTGAAGCCAGGGATTTACAGCACTGTCTCTGCTGACTGGCTGCAGGATAGGACATAAACTCTGCCTCCGGCATTATTACCAGGAGAAGCATTGGCCTAACTTTAAAATTAAAATTCACATCAAATACATATACTTTAACTAACTTGATAGTTAGTTCTTATTATGCTGATTTATGTCCAAGGGCTCATTCTCCTGACATAATCAGCCAGGACGCTTGTGCACATGCCTTTGCTCCAACAGTGTCAATGTCGGTAAACATGGAGGCCATCTTTTGGCTTCGTACAGCTCAGTGGAAAGAATGAAGTGATGCTGTCGGTTCTTTATACACTCAATGGACCTGGCATAGCATGCTGCTTCAGAGATTCATAAAAAGGCCATGCAGGCAAAATTTGAAAGCAGTATCTAGTGGTCATAGCTCCATTCACTTTCTGCTATAACCCTTTCTATTATAATCAGAGATATTGACCCTCAGCGTGAAGTTTTCAAAGAGAAAAAAAATGTCTGATCATGGTGACTGAATTTTCATTAGTTCATCAGAGAGAACTTGTAAACTTTCAAAAGCCTCTTTCATGTTGATTATTAGTGACAGGCAGCATTATTTTCCAAGCCTCTTGAATCTCACTACTCCTGGGCTCTTCCTTTTTGCACAAAGTCATCTCCTTTTTGCTTCAAATTCAGCTGCAGTTTTTACTTTTAAACCTCTGGGGATCTTGTCTAGAAATGCTTCTCGCCTCCCCCTGTCCTATTTTCACACCTCTCATCAAAGAAACGAGCATTTTTGTCACTTCTGACTTTTTTTTTTGGTGTGTGTTGAGCAATGAAACTGTCCCCAATATGCTGAAAAGAGCTGATAAAGTAGGATTCTCTTCTCGCCCGATTACAAGATATTTAATATTTTGATCTCTGGATGCCTCATTAGTCTGGTCTGTCTCTGCTCTGAAGATATCAGACACTCCCAGAGAATGAAGAATATCTGAAGAATCTGTGGTCCGACTCATTCGCACGTGGCTTTAAAATGGATTTTAATTACCTCAGACAAAGAGAGACAATAATAAATCAGAGTACACGTTCTCATACAATGAAGACATTGAAAATCGCTGATCAACAACACGTACAACAACTGGAGCGACATCTGCCAGCTTTCCCTTTTCTATTATTTGATATTTGATAGGTTATGTAGATACGTAAGAATGATTTCCTCTTAAAATAGCAGCTCTGACTCACAGAGACAGACATATTGTCATGTGTGCACTGTTGAACCTCAGGTAATAATCGGCTGTCTGTTGCCGGCGTGGTGAGACTCTCTGTAATTGTCTCTGGGTTTCAGCTGAAGCAGGGATGAGTCACCCAGGTCCCAAATGTTAATCTCCATGTCCAGATAGTCTGTCTGAACAGCCCTCGGCCTCCCCTGAAAGCATCAACCTGCATCCCTGAGACCATCTCACCAGACTCGGTTCACTTCAGACCACCATGACTCTGCTGTTTCTGTTTGTTCTTCAGATTAGTTATTGTCTACCGCTTCACAACATTTTAGCATGATTTGAACAATGACTGAAATGTCCTTTTGTGTCCGTTACAGTTAAATACAGCCTCAGCCGTAAAGCTCCAAATAACCCATTTGTCAAAGATGACAGTGTGATCCTCTGCCGCGCAGGGAGATTTCAAACTGCATCAGTGACGTTATTCAGGCTGGACTGCCTGTTATGATGCGAGTAAGTTAGATAATCGTGACAGATTTTATTCTTCTTTTCCCTCCTCTTCTTGGAAATAATAGAAATGTCCTTGTGGGAGACCTTGCTGTGTGGCAGTTCCCATTTCCACTCCAATCGCTTAGTCAATAACTCATACAGCAGAGGCCAAATCCATAACAAAGCCGTGATTACTTTCATCAAACTGAGTGAGAGAGATGCCGAGCCTGGACTTTTTTCTCTGTCATATTTTGGTCTCAGGGAAACTATTCGAAAACGCGCATGGGGGGGGGGGATTCAGCTTGCTTGAAAAGAGTCTGTTCAGATTTCACGCACGCATACACAAATGAGTCTTCCAAACCACATAACCTGTATCTCCTACCAGAGAGGGAAACCTTTATTAATCCCTGCTTCATTCCAAACTACTTACACATGTCAGGAAACATGAGCCTAATTTATGTAGACACTCCAATACAATCCAGCTCTGACTTTGACACCACCGCAATCGCTTTAAATGGAAATTAGTCTTCATTAAAGGGGAAGACAGGAGGAAGGGAGTGCCCAAGCTTTTAGGCTGGTAATAGTCATCAGATTCAATCGGGCCGACACGAGAAAGAGAGAGAGAGAGACAGAGAGGGGCGCTCATGATGCTGCAGTGGATGGTAACTTGAGAAGAGGCAAACATGATTATTTCCACGTGTAAGAGGAACAGCTGGCAATTACACATTCATAAAAATGTGTTTTTGTTTTTCCATAGACAAGGCTGTTTGTTTAAATATCATTACATCTACATCTGAACCAGTTCAACACCTCACCTACATATATGAGACATCATTATTCAGTTTCCTGCTCGGTGAGGTTCAGTTCAGTGCTCATGCAGAGCTCTATGAGCCTGTCGGTCACATACAGTTTCTCACCTTTGTTCATCATTGATGATGTGAAAGTAAGAGACTTCCATGCAGTCAGAAACAGAGCACACAGCTGAGTCTGTATTGTAACTCAGCCTTATGATTATTCCCCCAACATGGAGCGTCAGGAGCCTTTCACTGGATGGCAGCACAAGGGGTTCAAAAGTTGAGTTTTTGACTTCAAAAACGTTCAACTTCTACAGCACAGTGCAATACAACGACTACCCTTAACAAGAGACAGTCTCAATATGTCAAAGTTTGTGTGATACACAGCATGAGGAGTACGCAGCCATACAGAAGACACAGAGTTCTGACAGCGGGCTGCAGCTAACCAAAGCTATGATAGTACACTTTTGTCCAAGTTTTAGTCTTGCCCTTATATAACATGTCATATTGATGACTTTGTTTGAAGTATACTAAGGCCTCAAAAGGCTAGCAGGAAAGCTAACATTAAAATAAACCATCATGGTAGATTGTGTCTTCTCTTTTAGCCCCTGCAAAGCCCCCAAACCTGCAGCCTGTAGCCCTTCACATTAAATTGATATTAACCCTCCCACTCAACAACATGAAAGCAAATACGTCAACAATCTAAAAAAAAAATGAAGTAATACAGCATTAGTGAGATTATCTGTAATCTGCTACCTGTGTTTGAAAAATGACTAGATTTTCTAAAAATAGTAATCCAATTCCCATAGCTCCAAAATCAATAATGCATCGCTCAGCACTGGTTTTATGTGTGCATTAGAGGAACCACCATGAATCTCTGTGTTGATGCTCACATCACACTGACATAAAGATACAGTATGACTGTGTTTATTCACCTCGTGGTACTATGTGCCTCTGGGTGTGTTGTTAAACCTTTGGGGCATTCTGATGTAGCCAGGGGTTAGCAGTTAATGACTTAAAGCCAAAACACTGTTACCAGAGTGCCCTCTTCCTGATCTCCGGGGACTTCACCATGTATTTTCTACATAGCTTATTTTGCATTCTTCCTGTTTTTGCTCTCAATACAGACCTTTTTACCTAACCTGGCATTGCCAGATCAGTTCTCCTTGGTGAATGGGTCTGGATCCGGTAAATTAATTTCCTTTTTCCCAGGGGGCATTAGCAACGGCCCCATTTGGAAGTGAGTCTTGAAGCAATTGGATCTACAACCAATCAGAGCTATGCAGCATATGACAAAGTGCAGAAAATACAAACAGACAGCGGCATGTTTTTGAAAATACATCATGTTAGTTTAAAACAGCCTCAATACAGACCTCCCTGTGGCTGAAGCTGCCATCTTGGTCGTTTTTTTAAAGTCTGAAGCGGCACTCATCTTATAAAAACCTGACCCATTTCCACATGAGGGACTATGATCGGTCTAATGTATCTGAAGTCGGCCTTCTGATACATGACTGGTCCAGACTACTTGGACTACAAATGTATCACAAATGGAAACCAGAAGACTTCTCATGATAAAATCCTGCCCCCCATCTACAGATTCTTCACGTAGGATGTATATTTAGAGCAGGGGTGTCCAAACTTTTTTCAAAGAGGGCCACATATGATGTTGTCAGAATACCCCAGGGCCAGTGACTCCTACTGAGACTTTGGAATCCTAAAAGTTATATATGAAATGTCTATTTAATAACAATTATTTTAAATGTTTTCTCAATAAAACAGTAACTAGGAAGTACCATGTAAAGATTAGCAAACTTTATCTTCTTATGGGGGAAAATGTTTTTCATTATGGTCGGGCAATGTGGGAAAAAATATTGTATCATTATTTTCCTATGGCAGGATCACGATCTGGATTTCATCACACTTCTTTTTCATGTTGTTTTTAAGGCTGTTCTGACCAGCAGACAACATATTTAGTACAAAATAATTATTTTCCTGAGTTCTGAAAATTTTTTATGCACCTAATTTTGCCTTTTCTGTACAATTTCATAATTTTGATCTTGTCTTGTGTCCTCTTTTCTGTCTTCTGAACTTTTAGTGTTCATCAAGAACATTTTCACATCATGATGAAAACATTAATTTGAAAACCTGTCAGCTTTAAGAGTTCTTGTGTTTCTTCTTTATTGTCGCCTTGAAAAATTCCCAGAGCTTTGGCTTTAGACACGTAGTCCATATGAAGCTTTTTGAGACGTTTCTGGATTGACTTTAGTTTTGTGTGTGCTTGAAAGAAACTGCAAATGTCCAGATGATTCAGAAGGTGATTCATTTCTGTGCTATAAATAACACAATTTAAGATGGAAGCTTGGGGGCCATAAATAAATGGACCTCGGGCCGCAATTGGCCCCCGGGCTGTACTTTGGACATGCCTGATTTAGAGTCTACATCATGAACTTTCTGCTTATCAGGATTCATTAGTTATTCAAACACTTAGATTACAAGAAAGTTGGTGCATTAGCAGATTTAAAGTCTTTGTATAAAACGGGTCAGGGCCTTGTTGCAATCAATGCATGAGGCTTTGCAGAGTGTTTTCCCAATAATACAAAGCGGTCAGAGTATGGCTGTCTGAGGACACTTTGGACGTTAATGGGAAAGTTTGTAAATACTTCTGTTGTGATAAGTCCACGTCACTTTCCCAACCCTCTTGTTTGAGAGTTCTCTTAAAGTCAGTCTCTGTACACTTTGTGTTTCAGTCATTGATTTTGAAAGGAATATCCCAATCCGTGATCAGAGAAGTGCTTTTAGCATTTGCCTAGCAAAGGACATAACCGGACAATGGTGATGTGCGGAGTCCTCCTGCAGGTATGGTCAAGCATATTGCCATGCTAAATTACAGCCAGCTGTCAGGCACAGATAACACACAGCCGGGGTTGGAAACAGAAAAGGACACTTCACTTCACTTTGAAATATGTTGAGAGGATATTAGATCACAAAGCATGGCTGGTCCCCTCTCTGGGAAGCTTATTCAATAATTCAAGGGGTAGTGATGGTTAGGTTGCAAATTCGAGCTGTGCAGACATAATAGATGGTTCATTTTTGGCTCCCCTGAGGTAAAAGAATAAAGGATTTATGAGCAAATTTGGTCGCTGCATGCTTACCAATGCATTGGCTATCACTAAGGGGGGTCTGTTGACATTATAGATAATCAATCAGCTGTGAGTAAGAACTTGAAGCCATAAAACACCACTGTAGAGCTCATGTTTGGCTATCTATTGATTCTATCATTCAGTCAGTCTTTCACAATAAGACATGGTAACATATCCTGTAATGAAACACATTATTTTGCCTGCGACGCTGTCACCTCAGGCCTCATTTGATTCCATTAAAAGATGGTTAGAGGACGATAATTGGATGAGTTGCATGCAGGGGTAGAGGTTGACAATGTGAAGACAAGTCCTCTGCAGGCCTCTGTCAGGAGGACGAGCCCTTCCCCCGCAGGGTAGAGGCCACATTACAGGTGTGTGTCGCTGCCTGCTGCCCCACGGCACGGCGAGATGAGATTTTCCCTCCATGTGTCGCCCCAGCTGCCTGAATTTCATTACCAATACCTGCCAGTTGGACATAACAAGGCTTTATTGCCAACGCTTCAAATCTGTCACCCAGCATGAACAGGGTTGTTTTCATAACACCTTGAGATTGTGCTCCCAGAAAATCTCCTAATGCAGCGCTGTATTACACAAAAAGCCTGCTGGTTGAATTGCTGCTCACTTTTTGACAGCAGCTTCAGTGTGTGTGATTTTATAAAAATCTTTAAGGGTCTTCAGGCACATTTTCCCCCCTCTGCTCTCCATTACACCTCCTTTCTCTTTCATAACAGCCCTTTTCACTTGGTCCCTCTGTTGGAGTAGTAACACTCCTCGCCCCTGAAAGCTCGACAGCATTCTCGCACTTGTGTGGGGGCATCCAGCACAGGTAATAGGGACATCAGGTCTGCTGTAATACCAGTGTGAGTAGCACCACAGAGCACAGAGGAGGAGTGCAGCTTAATGATACACAGGAGAGCTATAACATAATCTTTTCTTATTCCAGCAGCCAAGACAGGAAATCCATGCATCTTGAAAGGTCAAGGGCCTCTCTTACTCACTGATTGCATGTGAGCACGTAAGAGGAAACACGGCAAAGACACAACAGAGAATAGACGGTGTTATTTAGAGCTGAGGTATACCGTGCAGAGAATTGAAACACATGCCTCATGACAGAGCAAGGGAATTAGGAGCAGATGGCGTTAAAGAATGATGACATTGGAAAAATGAAGTCCAGCATTACTTTAAATCAAAACTTGGCTAAGCTGATTAAGCTGGGATGCACCATTTGGCTGCATGCTTCACACTCGACACCGCACACTCATTCAACAGTTTACTAATGACAGACTAAAGAACCATCTGTGTCTGCTGTAAAGGATGGAGCTGAGCACAGATGGGAGACGTCCAACCTGCCCACCACTTGCATTTAACTGTAACCAGAGAAACACTCTTTGTCATTTCCAATAACTGTCTGGGATGCTGGCTCCATGACGGTGGAGTACATTGTATACCATGCATCAGCACTCCAAAGGACTCAGACTGTATAAGAGTTGTTTGTAGCCACCCTGACCATACCTTTGATTGAGATTGAACTGTATCATAAATAATGGACTTTGATTTTGTGACGTTGCCAATTGGTTTCTCAGAAGCGATATTGCACTTCCGTCATTTTGAACTCAGGAGGTCACTACATGGTGAACATGAATTTCTAAGTCTCTATGCTAGTTGACAGGTCACCATGGTCAGGTCAATCATGGGTACACCATACACACACCCATGAACCCTTCTATAGTGTTGATTTTACCTTTAACAGGATTATTATTTACTATATTACCACCGTGCTGCATTAAAGAAGACATAAAACAAGAGATTAGATAAAGAACAAGCCATAAACTATTTAATAAAAAAGTTTTCTGAGGAATAAAACTAACTTAAAGTAGATTCATTTTACCATCCGGTTTCATACAATTTGACATCTTTTCACAACCAGTGGGGTCCGCCCCTGCTGGCACTTCTGATTAGCCACACTTTTGAAATCTTACACTATATCGGTTTCCTCTCTTCTTGTTGACTTTGTTGTAAATGTAAAGCCAATGCACAAGTGCTTAGACCTGCATTATTTCTAAAGGCCAGCCGGGGTAACTAGACTGGTCACCAAAGAAGTCCTATTCTATAAATCCACAGAGGAAAAAAAAGGTATTTTTAAACAATTTTTTTAACTTAACTTGTTTTAGAGTTTATGGTTCATGGCTCAAGTTGATGTTAATTTTGTAATTTATGGTCCTTTTTAGAGTAGGAAGGGTATGCTTCAGAGGAGTGCAACCAATGATGAACAAGTTGCTACCATAGGGACATGACTGCCAGGGTAAAGACCCAACATTATGTATCTAACCTGTCCTTCAATTAAGGCCACTTTGGCTAATTAAAATGGAACAAGGGAGGGTGAGATGGCCACAATCGATGGATGTCATGGTAGATAGCCTCTTCTATATTGTCTATAACAGATGGTGTTATGGAGTGAATTTACTTTTGACCATTTATTTGAAACGATAATAGAAAGGGAGTTTAGGATGTGTTGATTTCCTAATTCCTCTCCTTCCTCCTCTCTCCTAATTTCCTATAAGATGAGTTAACTCCAACATGAAAAAATGTGTCTCCTGTGTGAGACATCAAGATCAGGCTTGTGGGCCCAGAGAGGGAGGAGGCAGACCTGGGCTTGAAGATGCTTCCTCTCTCTCCCTCTCTCTCTCTCTCTCTCTCTCTCTCTCTCTCTCTCTCTCTCTCTCTCTCTCTCTCTCTCTCTCTCTCTCTTTCTCTCTCTCTCTCTTTCTCTCTCTCTCCCTCTCTCTCTCGCTCTCCCTCTATCTGTAACCCAATTACTAGCAGGCCTTAAGGAATGGGACCAGCAGGAGTGGCGTGTCAGGGGACCGTGCCAACATCAAAGACGGACAGATGGTCCTGAGGTTTTACCTCCTCACACCAATCTCCTGCAGATATGATTAAATGATTAGCCACTGCAGTGGCCCAGATATGAAGACAGAATGAAGCGTTATTGATTGAAAAAGTGGAAAGCTTCAAACTGAACTTAAACTCTGTGTCACCCCTTTCTCACACAGCAGCAGCAATAGCTATCATGAGGCACTGAGCTCCTAAATTGGCAGCATCAGAGAGAGTTGTACCCGGTCTGAGGCCCACATAGGGGCTCTAAACAGAGCATCCTCACCCCCGTCCTCAAAATAGCTCAGTGTTATCTGCTGCCTCCCACCCAACACTGTCACTCTGTTGTTGATTTCCTCTTTTACATTTGAGCAGCTTACCTCTGCCTTACATAACAGTGATACTTCAGAGGTGAGACTTGGATTTCTCCTTGGAAGACAGCAGACGGGGTGAGGAGAAAAAACTGATAAATGATAGAAAAGACTCTCTGTAAGGAACTTTGAAACTGACATCAGCAGATGTTTTTTGCCTGCTACAATCTGTTAGCTTTATCCACACCAAGCTGTCACATCCCACCTCTCCCTCTCTGTTGTTTTTTCATCACACCTCATGCAAATATCCTTCCGACGTTGCTTTTCCTAATAACTCACTAGCAGCTGAAAGGAAACTGAACCTTATTAGGACCTTTACACGCTCCCACATGCACTCAAAATGCAGGTGGTGTGAGAGGTGTTTGCAGGGGAAGTAGCCTCCCTGCATGTAAATGTTGTTAGTTAATGATCTGTGAGATAAATCTAGCAAAGGGGTAAACTGCAGGTTATTTGATTTGACCTTTCCTAGTGTTTTGTAGCCAAATCATGTCAGTCGCAGAGCAACCTTGGAACCCAGAGGTATGTATTGTCTGGCGAATTTGAAATGCTGACTTTTTCAGGCATTTATATGAAGCCAACGGTTAGAAATAAACAACTTTTATAGAAGAAGTGGCCGTGTGTTCAGATCAAAAGCATGCCCGTCAAGACATGTGCCCAAAGAAAAGCCATTGTTTTTTTGGTTCATTAAATCCCACAGAGAAGCACCTCTGTTCTGATGAGTCCCAGTTACACTGCTAATAGTAAGTTGATAAACAACTTTCATCTTTCTTTTCTGTGTTGCATTGTTTGCAAGTATCTTGAGAAACAACCATGTGTTTGGATCAACTGGAAGTGAGATTCTGCTCTTCATAATATTGTCTTCAAAATAAAAGGCATCATACCTTGTGTCACATTCCCAGAGGAGCCCTTACTTATCTTATCTGTTTCTAGTGAGTCTCCGTTTCACTGTAAATGGTAAGTTACACAAAAGCTTCCCTCTAGCTTTGATAAGTGATTTTCTTGTGACTAACTTGCAAAAGTAGGTCTTAATTTTGCCAAAATGACAACATCATGCAGATTAATAAGTAGTAAAAATACAAGCTTTATCAGGTCCGTCCTCAAGGAGCAGGACTTTTTTTTTTTAAATGCTAATTTGTTTTTGGTTTTTTTTATATTTCAGTGTTTTTAAAGTGTGGTTGTATAAGTTTTAAATCACTAGTAATTTTACTCGCCACAACGGATGCTGCTCAGCTCGTCCCCTGTGATGAGAAACTGCAGGGAGGAACAGCACGCAAGCTAGGCCACTGTTTCTGCAGATGTGGTCATTTCTGCCACGTAATTTATCTAATTTTGAAAGACTCTGACCCGAGCACTCACCTCGGTTTAGGAGTACGCTCTACTGGGATTTTTTCCAGCACTTTACTTTGCCACCAGAAAGCCTGTTCGTTTTTTGCACCATTTGCAGACATAACACATACCCCTTTTCGACCGAGGCAGCTTCAGGGCCGGTTCGGAGCAGCGCTTAATTGAGAACCGTTTTTCGTGTTTTGACTGCAAGAGAACTGGCTCCCGGCCGGGAAAACCAGTTCAAGAGCAGCTCTAACACTTTGCTGGTCTAAAACTGCGAAACCGCTTACGTCAGGGGTGAGGGGCGGGGATGCCGTGATCAAAAAGTAACATGTTTCCGCCATTGTCCTGCAGCGAAATATAAAGGAGACTAATGGATTCCAAGGCAAAGCAGTGGTCGGCCGAGGAGACAAGATGCAGTTGTCCACCATTGTTGTTGTTGTGAGGGAAAGTTTGCGCTAGCACTGCTGGGAAAAGCGGTCACGTAAATCTGACGTCATGACGTGCCTCTTCCACGGGCTTGAGCGGGTGGAAAAACAAACGGGTGCCGTGTTGGTTCACGAGTTCAACCAGCTCTGAACCAGCACAAGCACCAGCCTGGAAATACAACCAGGTTTGCGTTGGTCGAAAAGAGGTAACAGACGTGCTCCTCCGCCTGTCAGAAATGAAATATAAAACACATACAACAAACCCACTTCAAAAACACTGAAATATCCCTTTAATGGAGGTCAGCATCATCATTTCTGATGCACTCCAGGATGTGTGAAAATTGTAACTATTGGCTTTCATGACACAACATCAAGCACATTTGTTACTTAAAATGACATGTTTGATCAAGAATGGTTTGTTAGCTGTGTTTGCCTGCAGATATCTGTTATATAAATATTATGTCGTCAGATTACCTCCAAAAGGAGGCAGGATGTTACAGTGGATTGTCCCCCACTTTCTTTTGTTATACACACTGTTTTGCTTCCTTATCCAAAAGGCTGTTGAACCCTGATTGGTCAATACTAGTCAGACTACAGACAAACTACAAACAGTAGTCAGACCTTCTCATTCAAGATTCAGTAGATTATACGTAGAGACAATTTTCAGACTTTAAGTAGCCTCCAAAAGCAGCCAGTCAAATGTGTGTCCGCTGATACCCTTCATTTCAGACAGTGTCTCTTTGAAAAGTAGCCTCTGTATCTGCACAGGCCACTTTGTTTTAAAGTGGACTATCTATTCAGACTCCTGTTTTGCCTGCACTCGAGCCCTTAGCAACCCGTGGAGTATCTAACAACAGACACGGACAAGAGGGGAGCTGATCTTTTTCTGTCCTCCTTGAGTCTCATCAACAGAAAGGTGACCTGATGAGTCACTGTGGTTTGTGGGCAGGCTTGTGCTCTCTCTCTCTCTCTAGGATGTAGCCTGTCTTAGCTTAGCAGCATTTCCATCTGTATTTTGTCCCTAAGCTTTGTTTTCAAAGTATCTTCTTTTGATTTGGAGGAGCTTATTATTTCGAGTCTTTTAAAGAAAGGAGTCAGAAAGCACGGACAACAAGATTACCCCCCCTTCCCGTGCAAAGAGCCCCATCTGTAATTGTAATTTAGTCAAGCTGGCTTCTTGCCCGTGCTGGAGCCGAACTTGACAAACTTTTAATTGCTTCAGCTCCTCTTGCCTCTGTGTTGCCATGGTGATGGAGAATCTAGGCTGACACATGCACCCACCCATCCCTGTTTCCCAAATCTCCTCATTGCACCCACGTCAGCTACCATAAGGGATCCTCGACTGGCCCAAACAAGCTACAAACATCCTCATCAACACGCTCCGTCCCAACATATGGGTCCGGTGGTTCAACAGTCAGACTCTTCTGCATCTGAGCACGTCTCCCTTGGGTGCACTCGGCCCTGTGGCTAATCAAGCATCAGCTAATTGGACTCCTTGAACAACGTGCTGTTTTGTACCTCTGGGCCTCTTTGTCAGGACAGGGTCTCTATTGTGTTGTGGCCACTTGAGATAAAGAGACAGCTAATGCCTGCTATGTGATTAAATGACACTTGAATACGCAGGGCGATGCTTGACTAGAGGAAAATGTGACTGAGAATTGTGAGTTACAGATTCTACCCAAATATGTAGAATCTGTGGATGGGGTTCTGGATTTGAACTTGGGAAACTTTGTGCTTATTTTTTGTTGTGTTTGTGTGTATTCCAAGTAGCACTGACCAGTCACGTTAGCATGCTTCTGTGTATTACTTTTCTGTGTGCAAAGCTTCAATAATCAGATACAAATACTGCCAAAAATCTGGATCACAAATTCAATTAGAATATCTTCTTTCTTTTTTCAAATCTGCTTGACATTGTGCTGCAAAAGTCAATCAACGTTTAGATTTCCAAAGTTACTTGAATGCATCAGGAACAAGAAAAGTAGTCTTATAGAAGTTGTTTTATCTCCTTTCAAAGACAGACTTGACAAACCTTCCTTTCTTACTTTTTTCAAATCTGCATTGTGATGTTATTTTGGCAAAGGTTCATTCAGCTGAAGTTACCAGAACGATATCTCTGTGTACCTTACTATTTACAGTGAAACTGAGACTTTGCCTGAAACAGATGAAGGTGTGCTCCTGGTGGGGGTGGTGCTAAATATCTGGAGGGGCAAATTTCACTTAATTTTGATCTGATCTTACACCCTTCTCAGGTTGCTAACCTGACTATAAACAATGCTGTGAAAAGGAAGTCTAGAAGCTGCTAGCTTCACTGTTAAAGTCGGCCATCCTTCCCTGAGGTACTGTATAAACCTATCAGCTGGTATATTATGGGTTTTGAGATTGATTGTGACATTATTGCAGAGGATGACAGTGAAAGGTTTTAATG